>NW_027492170.1:0-611558 GCF_021521415.1 Bidens hawaiensis
CCGAGAACTCTTTAGAGTTCTCGGTTTACATAGCTAACCCGTAGCCTAGCCCAATAAACACATAACTAAGTACAAACCACCAAATATGGACCCAACAATATGAAATGTTTGATTGTTTGTCTAACCTTTTAAAAATATAACCTAGCACTAGTGGACTCACAAAGGGAAGTGTATAGGACATAGAAAGTAACATGGTAAACTAATCACAGTTGGCCACTGTTATTACCTGCTCTCCTTACTATCCTTGTACTAAATAGTTACTAGAGTGATGATGTTTGTGTTTCCTTATAGAATACAAATGACTGGAGAAAAGAAGGCTATTGGTCAAGGAGGTCGTACGGGACACCGTGGTAGGCCACGTGTCACCCAGATACCCTCTGAAGAACCAGTTACTGACACCAGAGATGAAAGGATGTAACCAAGCGAGACGAACGTAATCAACTTGACAATGCTATTCAAGCTGTCGTTGCTCAAGCTGTAGCTACTAGGGTGAAGAATCTACATCCAGAATAGTCTGCTGGAAGCCAAGTTAGAACACCTGAGAAGACCAAGAACTCCAAGAAAGATGATTAGAATGAGAAAGAAAAATCAAATGAAGTTCGGTATGTGAAATTTGGAGAAAGGAAGATCGGCCGAGGTGGTTGCAACTACAAGGCATTCAAGGGTTGTGACCCGCTGAAGCTGACTGGCTTGGGGGGATGCAATCGCTACTCTCTAGTGTATAACCGATATGGACAAGGTTATCCGAATTAGCGAGTGCCGTCCCGATTAAGCGGTGGGTTATGCTACCCAGTCATTTGGTGATGAGGCTATGCTCTGGTGGGAGACAGTGGAGCAAAGAAAGACTCTAGATTAAATCAAGGCTATGAAGTGGGATGATTTGAAGGAAATTGTTAGGAAACGATTCTGTGCTGATGCGGAAGTTAAGAGGGTTGATATAAGGTTTTTGAATTTGAAGGTCGGAAAGATGACATACCGCGAGTACACTACTGTATTCAACCGCATGTCTAGGTTGGTACCTGCATAGTGAACACCAAAGCAAAGTGAATCAAGTGTTACATCAGGAGACTTTCGCATAATGTCCGCACCTTAGTCAGGGCCAGTGTATTGACTCTGCCATTGAACTTGCAGAGATGTTTTGTATTTTTTTTTCCTTAAATGTGACAATTAATTAGTGAAGCGACTATTGTTTGGTCCACTAGCTCCATACTCGACGACCACTCCATACTTTGGAATGAAAACTGAAACGACATGCTTAGCTGGGTGGTGCTCCATTATGGTGGTCACAAGCTAGCTACATAAGACCAAGGATTGTGGTGGTTGCTTGGGCGCCACCCACATGCCATGCGGGTAAAGGTGGCGCCAAACACCACCACATGACACAAACCCAAGGCCGCAGTGCGCCACAACAACAAACCCACGCCATTGCACTGGCGTTGAGTAAGAGAATAATATTTTTTAATAATATGATTTGTTAGCGGGTGAATCAAGAACACGGACACGGGATATGTAGGACTCTTTGCTACTTTTTTATTATGAAAATGACAAACGAGAAAAAAAATAATAAAACAAACAAATAACCGAGGGCTTATATAACACCCTGGTCCTAGCCCTACTCACATTCAAATAAATAATTTGAACCCAAATCAAATAGAACTATCAAGATACGAATAAATTATCAAATTCGACTAACTTAATTATAATAATAAACGAATTATTATTATATAAATCTTCTCCAAGATATTAAGAGTTTTCAGTATGAGTTAGTGTTGGACATGTTTAACATTCCCTCTAAACACCAACCATCATCTAACCATGACACACACGAAGAACGTCAACTCCAAATAGCTGCAACTCAACACAGATCACGTCTTTCGGCTTCGGCTAAAGTGTCAAACTCAACACTCCCTCTAGATACATACTTGTTCCTTTAAGGTCTTTCATAGCCTACAATACTCGCATCTCTTTGTACCTGATTCTTGGATGCCTTCCTTATTCGATGGCGTTCTACAATATTTAGCCATGTGACCTCGTTGTCTGCACTTATGACAGTTAAAGGGAAAACTTCTCCAAGGTTTCTTGTACTTTTTATCATTACCCGAGTCACCTGTTTCCCTTTCTTGTTTTAGATTATGTTTCTTCCATTCAGGTTTCTTATATCGGTACTTGTAACTCTTTTGACCCGGCTATTTTCTTTTCTACAATTTACCTTTACCACGATTTGCATAAAGAGTCGTGTCCTCGGCTTTTGCTGATCCTCCAATCGACGTCTCCTCTATTTGCTTGGCTAAAGACTTTTGCCCGGCCAGCAGGTTTTCAAACTCAACCACAACATTGTATAACAACAGCCTTTAAACCATGTATAATGATTCATTTCATTCTAGGTTCCCTAATTCTTGCCTCTTGATCCAGCTATCCGATTTCTCTACACAAGGTCTTCACATTATGGAAATTTTGCGGTATTGTCAAATCCTTTTGGCTTACGGACAACAATTCATTCTTAAGAAGCTGCAATTTTGCATCATTCTTATTGGAAAACAAGGCTGCCAAGGCATCCCATGCTTTTTTAGGTGTTTGAAGGTCTCGTATGTGTTATAACAACTCCTCTTCAATCATAGTCTTGAGAATATAAAACGCCTTACCCGTTTTGATTCTCTACTTGCCAATTACCCCGTTCACGTCGTTTTTGAGAAGGACAGTATCCGAACCATTAACAACTTCCCATAGATCTGTCCTTGTAGATACGACATCATACATGTATCCCACCGGAAAACTGAAGATCTGCCACAATATCTTTTTCCAATCGAACTGTAGTGTTCCTCTAATCAGCTACTGCTCCGATTGCTTCTTTTGGACCTGAACGGATTCTTTTATGAGCGCAAAACATGAACCATTTGTTAAACTTTTAGCAGGTGGATCAAGAATACGAACACGAGATTTGTAGAATTCTCTACTACTCTTTTATTAACAAAATGACAAACGAGAAAAACTGAATAAAACAAACAAATAATCAAGGGTTTATATAACACCTTGGTTTTAGTCCTACTCACATTCAAATACATACTTGAACCCAAATCAAATAAAACTATCAAGATAAGACTTAATTATAATAATAAACAATGTATTATTATATCAAATCTTTTCCAAGATATTAGAGTCTTTAATCTGAGTTGGTATTGGACACATTGAACATGATTAACCTACATCCACTCCACACTGAATCTACTTCTAAAAGCTACCTTTTTCAACACACAACTTAATACACTAAAATGATATCTAGTAAGACTACTTGCCTTTTAGTGGTATACATAATAACTAACACACCCCATTTCCTTATTACTGAAATAGATATGATACAATACAATCTCAGTTTATCTTTGTACATATAACTATATCTAACCATCTATATAATCATCACCTCTACTTTCCTCTAAGAGGTATTTGGGATAACTAATCGAATCTTATTATTATATTGTATCAAAACATGATAAGAATATCTTTAGATAGGATGGAGATACATTATTCATCGATATTCATTTCATTTCTTTTAGCCCAAGGCCAAAATCTCACGAACCAAACACCAGTGAACTCATCAACATTCTCATTCTCCTCCAGCGAACGCCCCATTGTCTCTCTAGTGAAGAAATATGTCACGAAAAACCCTAAAACACACACCGCACCCATCGCGGTTAATGTATGTCACCCCAAACCCATGTGGAGGTTCACGAGAAGCCCACAAAAACCCGATCGTCCCGATTATCGCCCCTACTTTTCCAACCGCACCCGAAATCCCATGGCATGTTGCACGAAACCTAGCCGGGAACAACTCCGCTGGAACTATGAACGTGGTCGTGTTTGGCCCAAAATTGGAGAAAAAGAATGTAAGTCCATAGAGAATAATGAAACCTATACCTGGATCAGATCCCCAACCGCCCTTGTTAACTTTTGCGATTGTGAACAAGCTTAACGCCATGAAAAAGAAACCGGCTGCCTGAATCTTGACTCTCCCGATGTAATCAATCATGTAAACTGTCACGAAATATCCAGGAATTGTTGCACAGATCGCAACGAGTGCTTGGAATTTCGCTATCTGCAATGCATCTTTGTATATATTCATGTGGCCCTTTGGAATCATGCGACCTCGAAATGCATGATATTGGAATAAGTTGAGACTGTAAAAAACAATGTCGATGATGCACCAATTGAGGGATGCGGCTATGAGATCCCGGCCGTGTCTTCTGAAGAATTCACGAGAGAAGAAAGGGTAGGTGTTGGAGAAAGCTGCGCGAGTGTTCGGTGTGTTCATCATCTCGACATCTTCCTGGATTGTACTCAGTGGTACATTCATCACTTTCTGCATATCTTTTGCTGCTTGAAGTGTGTTTTTCTCAACCAAAGCTGTATATCTGTGGAAGTAACATGAAACACAAAAAAATAAATGAGTTAAGAATAGGATATTTGAAATCCCACGTCCAGATTTTAGTAATCAACTGACGGATTTTACCAACGGATTATCGCCATAATTACCAATAAATTTCTATAAATATTTAAAGAAAACCTTTGCGACAAATCATGCCGGAAACAATCCGAGCAAAAACCATCAATATCTACGTACAAAACACACTTTGCTTTACATCAAAATGGGTCGAATTTGAAATAAATTGTTATTGTATGTATCGAATCTAAAGTATATTTCTTTTGGATATACCATAATTTAAAACTTGCCTATTAACTAATGTCTCCAGACCGGTTACCACTAATTTTAAATTAAGTTAGCTACATTTAAATGATTTTTTTTAACAAAAGTATGCTGTATATATCACTGAAAAATGAGTACTAAAAAGTTTTGACTTATGTTAACTACTTAAGGTACTTATATTATATGTTTTATAAAAGAGTTGTTGATTTGTTTTCTTGTGTCAGAAAGTTTGATAGCTACATGAAGTTAACGAGTTTTGGGTAGTACCGGGGGGTTTCAGACATCTTCATCCGCCAATAATAAGTCATAGATGCTGGAATTGCACCGATCATGAGAATGAGCCTCCATGCCAAGTCTGATTCCGGTGGTACCGGCGCAGTTTTTTCTGATAGTGGGAGGTCCGTTAGCTCGCCCGCACTAGCTTGAAAAATAGAGCACACGATCATCGTTACTAGCGAACTCAAAAGTATCCCGAATCCTTGCATGGAGAACACACCTGCAATAAACGCTCCACGAGTTCGCTTATTGGCAAACTCGGCCATAATTGTGGCCGATAACGGATAATCCCCTCCTATCCCTATACCAAGCAATATTCTAAACAATCCAAGGCTCACAAACATCATTGAGGTTAGCCTCGAGAGGGAAAATCCGCATCCAATAGACCCCGCCACCATCATCATGAGTGAAACGCCGTACACATGACGGCGACCTACACGGTCACCAAGACGGCCGAAAACCAGTTGACCGAGCACAGTCCCTATTAATGCAAACGCAATCATTGTGGATGCAATGACCGTTGGGACCTAGAACCATTTCTTCTGGTCCACGGTTCTATCCACCTCAGGATAATATATCCTTCTGTCATTCTCATGATAGGAGGGATACAAAATAAATCATAACTATCGGTAAATAACCCCATACCGGCAATTATGATCGCTTTAAAATGGTAATACTGCGTCTTGGCGACATCTAGAGCAGATAAAACTTTAAGTGCCATTGTTTTGATACTATTCTTCTTGATTCGTACACAGGAATTTATAAAACAAGATAACGTACATAGTAAGTATAAATTGACATAAATACTAAAATTATGTCAGTGGAAATTGCCAGGGAGTTTCATGGTGAGACAACATTCTTGAAGTTGTCGAATTTAAGGTTTATTTTTGTCTATTATATGTGTGCTATGATGTACCTCCATTTGGTTGTATCAAACAATGAATGCAAAGTCATGTTTGTAAGGGTGTGTAGTATTGTTTTTTTACACTGTCGTTATTGTGTAACTTGTTGACTTGTTAAAAATTCAAAGGTATTAAATATAATCTCAACATCAATCATAGGTGAGGGAAATGAAATCGACCAGGAACCAAATTAAGCCAAAAAATTAGAAAAACTTGACACCCGATGACCATACTAGGATCATATTGGCTCGTTCTTGAGTTAACTGGTAAGTCGGGCTGGTCGGGCTTGGAATCCGATATCATCCTATGTGTATTTTGGATTTTGGGATTCCTATTTTATGGCTGGCGCACTTATATTTACTGACAATTTGATAAGACCTAATTCGAGATGGTCAATCTCCAAGAATACTAGAAAAGAAGAAGAGACGTGAGACAATTTTCTTTTGATTTTTATTAAAAGCTCAAAGGTATTTATAGAGTTAGAGAAATAGCAAACTTGAAGAACAAGAAACAAATCTTTTGAAAAAAACTAATATAACTGAAAATAAGGAAAGTAAATAATTTTTGTTTTATCTCTTTGGCATCTTCTGGAAGTTGTTTGCAATTATTCTTGGAGCTTAAGAGGTAAACGAGTGGCCCGTTTGGGTCTATGATGGGCTGATGCTGCATGAGTTTGGGCCTCCACTTCTTGAACCGATTCCGACGTATCAATATTCCCCCCTTCGAAAACAGCCTTGTCCTCAAGGCTGGTAGCAGAATGCAGCAGGTCAGGTGGTAACGGAACGCCACCAGCAGGCCAGTCACCTTTGCAAGGACGGAGCAAAGAAACATGAAAAACCGGATGAATACGAGCTCCGATTGGCAAATCAAGCCGGTAAGCAACCATCCCAATACGTTCTAAAATAGTAAAAGGGCCATAAAACCGACGACTGAGCTTCTCAACACCCCGAGTAGCAACTGTCTTTTGACGGTACCTGCGAAGTTTTAGCAAAACTTTGTCGCCGACGTTGAATTGCATGTCACGACGGTGTTTATTAGCTTGATCCATCATACGTTGGCGGGTCTTTTGGAGGTTGTCCTTGAGTTTATCAAGGATGGTTTGATGCTCCAGTAAGGTGTCTTCGATAAGTTTTGGTTTGGAGGCCGACCGCGTATAATGAGGAATAGAAGGTGGTGAACGACCATAAAGGGCTTGAAATGGGGTCATATCAATGGCACTATGGTAAGAAGAGTTGTACCAAAATTCTGCGAGGTAAAGAAACTTAGTCCAACGTTTAGGTTCGTCACAAGTGAAACAACGCAGGTATGTTTCCAAAGTACGGTTAACGACCTCCGTCTGACCGTCTGTTTGCGGGTGGTACGCTGTTGAATGTAACAACCGGGTACTGATCGATTTAAAAAGTTCCGTCCAAAACCGACTAAGGAAAATAGGATCACGATCAGAGAGAATACTTTTTGGTAACCCGTGTAATTTATAGACTTGTTCTATAAAGATAGTTGCCAAGCTTTGAGCTGTATAGTTCGTTAGAAGGGCAAAAAAATGAGCAAATTTAGATAGCCGATCCACGATGACCCAAATTGCAGTTTTACCATTTGATGATGGCAAGCTTATAATAAAATCCATTGATACGTCCTCCCAAACTTGTTGTGGAACTGGTAGTGGTTGCAACAACCCATAAGGCTTGTGTGTGGAGTACTTTGTTTGTTGACAAACATGACACTCCGCAATGAAACTGGTGACCTCCGAGCGTAATTTAGACCATGAAAATTTAGCATTAAGTCATTTGACGGTGGCGGTAATGCCCGAGTGACCACCGAAGGTTGTCGAATGGAATTCATGTAACAACTTAAGACGTAAAGATGGCAGCTACGGAATAAATAAACGTTGGTTATGATAAACCAACCCATCATGAATGGTGTATTCTGGTTTGGAAGAATCCAAGAGACCCGTAAAGAATGATCGGCCAACCAGGGAAGTGGTGTAATAATCTCGCAATTCATGTAACCATGGAAAACCCGGAGTTGAAACCGTGAGCATGTGTAAATTGTCGATTCGACTCAAAGCATCCGCGACTTTGTTTTCCTTTCCCGGTTTATAGTGGATTTCAAAATCATATCCGAGTAATTTGCTAGCCCATTTGTGTTGTTCGGGGGCCTGTATGACTTGTGTCAAAAGGTGACGGAGGCTGTGTTGATCGGTAAAAACTCGGAAACGGCGACCGAGTAAATAATGACGCCATTTTTTTATTGCCTCGGTGATAGCGAAAAGTTCCCGTATGTAGGCAGACGCTGCCAACATTTTCTTGTTAATCTTCTTGCTAAAGAAAGCAATGGGTTTATCCTTCTGAGAAAGAACAGCACCGATGCCGAAATCTGACGCGTCTGTGGTGAAGTCAAAAATTTGGGAAAAATCGGGTAGGGAAAGAGTCGGTAGTTGAAGCATGGCTTGTTTTAGGTGTTCAAAGGCCTTTTGGGCATCATCTGACCAAACAAATTTACGTGTGTTTTGCAACAAATCGGTTAAGGGTCTGGCAATATGGGAATATCGTTTCACAAATCGACGATAGTATCCGGTTAGGCCAAGAAATCCATGTAGGGCTGTTTGAGAAGTAGGCGTCGGCCAATTTTGAATAGCTGATATTTTGTCATCGTCGGTTGCAACCCCCTGAGATGATATCACATGCCCTAAGTAATGTACCTCGGACACCCCGAAGACACTTAGAAAACTTGGCATAATATTTATTGGTTGAGAGGGCTTGAAATACCTGATATAAGTGTTGCATATGCTCTGAGCGAGTACGACTATATACTAGTATATCGTCGAAAAACATGAGTACAAACCGACGAAGATTGTCCCAAAAAAGATCGTTCATGGCAGCTTGGAATGTTGATGGGGCATTCGAGAGGCCAAACGGCATCACCAAGAACTCATAATGTCCATCAATTGTACGAAACGCCGTCTTATGGGTGTCATCCGGTGTGACACGAATTTGGTGATAACCCGCCCTCAGATCCAATTTCGAAAATATTGTTGCACCACGAATTTGGTGCTAACCCACCATGTAGGAAGGAACAATTTCGGTGCTCGGGGTTTGTTGTCAAAGACCTGGTTGTTGGTATAGTGTTGCTCGTTAGGTTCGGGGTTTACGTAAGGCGGCTAAGATAAGGTTCGTTTGTTCCGCTTGGGCAGCGAGTTGGACGGATAGGGTGTCAAAACGCTGGGCGTTTTCTTTGGCGGCGGTGAGGTGAGCTTCATGTAAGGCGGCGATAGTGATTTCATCAGTGGTACCTGTGCGAGGAGGCATGATGAACGTTGATGAAAGCACTAATTGATAAGACATAATTCGAGATGGTCAATCTCCAAGAATACTAGAAAAGAAGAAGAGACGTGAGACAATTTTCTTTTGATTTTTATTAAAAGCTCAAAGGTATTTATAGAGTTAGAGAAATAGCAAACTTGAAGAACAAGAAACAAATCTTTTGAAAAAAACTAATATAACTGAAAATAAGGAAAGTAAATAATTTTTGTTTTATCTCTTTGGCATCTTCTGGAAGTTGTTTGCAATTATTCTTGGAGCTTAAGAGGTAAACGAGTGGCCCGTTTGGGTCTATGATGGGCTGATGCTGCATGAGTTTGGGCCTCCACTTCTTGAACCGATTCCGACGTATCACAATTTATATGTTGGGCTAACAACTGGAAAGTCAACTCATCAATTAACTTCAAAATTGGTGGTTTGACATCTAGTTATAACTAAATAGCAGGGGTGTGTATGGGTCTGTCTGGGACAGTTTTGAGCCAAACTCATAACTATAACCGATATGTCGGTTAATGGATATCCATAACCATAACCGACTCATTATGGCGGTTTTGGTTAATCGGTTTTGTAGATCATGGTGAGTCAGTTAACTGAGCCTAAAAGTTTGGTTCCAATTATTACAAAAAAACAAAGACATAATCTAACAAAGTATGTAATTCATAGTTTAAAAATATTCAAAAAAACGAATGAAATTATATAATCCAACAATGAAATTCAAGTTACTTTGATAACAAACGTTGAACCAAAATATCAGAATGACATAATCCAACAATATGTTTGGTGAAAGTTAATCACAAACATATTGTTAGTTAAATAAATGGGCCGGTTTGGTTATAGCGATTTTGGAATTATCTTTAACCAAATCCTACCCGTATTTGATAGTTTTAAAAAATTCATTAAACCGACCCACCAGTTATGTCCGTTATCGGTTAAACTTGGTTCGATTATGTCGGTTATGGTTCGTTTCAACGGTTACAGCGGTTAAGTTGCATGCCCCTAGTAAGTAGCATGACCCGCTTGTTACGCGGGCTAGCTTTGTATCTATGTTTGAGTTATAAGCATGATCCAAAATATGAATCCAAAATATGCAGTTTTAGAGTTTGAGGTCAGTAACTGCTTAAGAAGTTATCATGAATTTGAATTTCAAATTCATCAACTACGCTCATGTTGTAACTTGTTTATAAATACGAAATTTAATATTAATTATATTTCTAATGTAAATTTTATATAGAAACATATGTTCAAATTTTTTTTCCAACCAGGGGCTCTGCGCGTTCGACCCCGCTAGGAGCTGCCAGTCCTTAGACCCCGGTACCCTTTCGAAGAGGCCCTCGCCCCCCTTGGAACCCCTAATTACACTAAAATAGCTAGCATTGAGATACGTTCCAACAATTGGAGACCAAAGAAAAAGGGACGATGTTGCAAAAGTTGGCCCAAAACGATACCAAATTCGTCCTTGATATGGACAAATGCACAAACCTAGCTACTCAAGTAAAGTGTAGTTGCGTTTGAGATGGATGTATCAGGCAACAAGCATGTCTTGACCAATATCTACATATTCTAAAAGAAGTGCACGTGTTGGGCGATAGAACGACCACAAGAAACATAAGGAACACACCCAATTTCATCAACTTTAAATAAATATGTATGATGCATATCATATTTATACAAACTTTCAATAAACCATCTCTCTCTAATCATCACCTCTAAATGATTTGAGATTGTTACTTATCATGAAGAGACATTATTCTTTCACCTGTATTTATTGCATTTCTAAACGCCCAAAACTTGTTAATTCATTTCTGTTAGTCCAAAACTTGTTAGGCCAAAATCTCACAAAACAAACACCCGTAAACTCGTCGGCATTCTCATTCTCTTCCAGCGACCGCCCCATTTTCTCTCTAGTAAAAAAATATGTCACAAAAAACCCTAGGCCGCAAACCCCAGACATTACCATTAATGTAAGTGACACCCCAATCCCATCCGGGGGATCACGGGAAGCCCAAATATACCCAATCGACCCAATTATCGCCCCTATTTTTCCAACCGCACCAGAAATCCCATGACAAGTTGCACGAAACCTAGCCGGGAATAACTCTGCTGGAACAATAAACGTGGTCGTGTTTGGCCCAAAATTAGAAAAAAAGAAAGTAACTCCATAGAGAATAATGAAACGGTGATCTGGATAATCTCCGCCCGAGTTGACCTTTGCTATTGTAAACAAGCTTACGGCCATGAAAAAGAACCCGACCGCCTGGATCTTGACTCTCCCAATGTAATCAATCGTGTAAACGGTCACAAAATATCCTGGGATCGTTGCGAAGATTGCAATTAGTGATTGGAGTTTCGCGATCTGCAATGCATCATCGTATAGATTCATGTGGCTCTTGGGAATCAAGTGGCCTCTAAATACATGATATTGGAACAAGTTGAGACTGTAGAAGACAATATCGATGAGAAACCAATTAATGGATGCGGCAATGAGATCACGACCATGTCGTCTGAAAAATTCCCAAGAGAAGAAAGGGTAAGTGTTCGACAAAGCTGCGCGGGTGTTTGGTGTGTTCATCATCTGGACATCTTCTTGGATTGTACTCAGTGGTACATTCATCACTCTCCCCATATCTCTTTCTGCTTGTAATGTGTTTTTCTCAACCAAAGCCGTGAATCTGTTGAAGCAGTATATATGAAGAGAGCTTAATACGTTTGATGGAGAACACTATATATCGCGTATTCATGCATGTGTATATCATGCTTAGGTTATATTACTAGAATAATATACAAATATAATTGGTTTTACATTTATATAATATTTGCATTATGTAGGAAAATGTACACAAATTCTAAAAATGTTAAACATGGATAAAAAGAAAACGAACTATACATGTTTTAATTTTTGTATTCACAAATCTAAATATTTTGTGTTTTGTAAACAAAGTTATGCCTTAGTAACCCACATGTACTTTTGGTCTTTTGATACAACATGTATGTTACATTACACAGTTGCAAATAGGGGTGGTAATCTTGACCCAAACCATTTTGAATGAGTCAATTTGAGTTGTTTTAAAAGTTATACGAGTTGGTTTTGGTAAAAGGTTTTAAATAAATAGGTCAAAATGAGTCATTTGAAACTCCATCCATTTATTTTCGGGTCAAAATGGGTCAACAAGTTCAGAGAAATGGGTCGATGTGAGTTAGTGTCCTAAGGAAATGTGACAGGTTTGGGATCGGAACGGGTTTTCGTACAAGACAGGTTTCGGCACGAAACGGGTTTCGGATCGGAACGGGTTCGGTTCGGGTTTCAAGTCAACACGAGTATTCACCCGTGACGTGTTGGGTTTTGGTTTCTTTTGTTTTTGTTCGGTTTGAATTCTTTTAGTTTCGTTTTTTTTTTTTAATTTCAGAATTATTAGGGACTTCATAGAAACATCCAAACGATTTACAATGAAGTGGCAGGTAAGCGGGCAACAAGCTGCGCCGCAACCCCCTTTTGGATAGCAAACCCAATCCGACTAAAAACAAAGTTTTGATTCTTATGGGCTGATACGTTACTATACACAACTTTCTGAACCCTATTCAAAAGGTCCACGGCATCCGGAGCTAAGAAACCAAAAGTGTCAAAGGCGAAGGGGATAAACACGTGTTGATTCTCCAAACAAGCTCTCTCGTGTTTAGCAACCTTGCCCGATGCCGCCTTCAATGCTGTCTGGCCTGCTACAAAACCAGTGTCCCTAATCCCAACAAGAGGGGACACTCCTGTGAGGTCGACACAAGCGTGTTTTCCCCCTACCCACCCAAAAACAAGAATATCGGCCGGTCGTAATGTAGATCTTCCTTCTTAAGGATCCGTAAGAAAGTTTACGGGGGCTTCCTTTTTAGCCGAAATTCCGGCTCGTTTAAGAACATCGCATAGAACATCCCTCACCAAATCATGCCTGTACTTAAACCCAGACAACTCTTTGCAGTGAACTGCATGCTCGCCAAAAGAATCCAAACAAACCTTACGGCAAACTGGGCACGGCTCATCTACCGGAAACAAAGGGATTATTAACCGATACTTCAAGATGGCCCGGTACTCCAAAGCCGACATATGTTGGCCCAATCCTTCAATAGGGAGAACACTTAAGAAATCTTGAGCCCGAGGAGCCCGAAGACACTCAAACACCGCTTTCTGACGAGGGGATAAATCAAACTTCATTTCCAAACTCTTGATGATTCCACTATAAAGGACACTCGCCAAAGCATGTTGGGCTTTAGGGGGGGTGTCTTTATTAGAGAAACCGCTAATGTCAAAATCGGGAAGTGAAATGTGCAACCGATCTATCGTACTCCCATAATCGGAGTCAAACCCATCAATACCACAACCTCGAAGAATGTGGTCTTGCAATTCCCAAGATTGCGCCCTCAAGGCCACAAACGCATAAGTAGAAACGTCTGAAGCAGAACATAAACCCAAACCTCCAAAACGAGTCGGAAGTGATGCCAACCTCCATTGAAAATCTCCAAAGAAGGGACCACCACAAACCACGATGTGCTCAATCGCCCCCCGAAGGCCATTGTCAAACACAGAAACTGCTTCCTCTACATACATAGGTTGGCATGTTCTGAGACCAAACAACAACTTTCCAACTCCCATACATGAGCGGAGCAAAAGGAGCTTGCATTGAGGGTCCCGCAAATGAGGGAGATAGCTCATCAACTCCACAACTCGTGAAGCCCTTTTCATAGCAAGTTCACTGATGAACCCGGCATCCCGGCTAACGGCTCCCCCGAGGAGTTTCACACCTAGCACCGGTCTTCCAATCTCACAGGGAAACACCCCTCCTGCACCTTAACCCCATTGCACGACGGCCAAAATACTTCGGTTTTCTTAATATTAAGTTCAAGACCTAGGCGGGAACCCTCCGACCTGATAATATCTAAAGCTTTAGCAACCTCTTTAGAGTCCCCAATAATTGTACCATCATCTAGGTACCAAGCATGAAAGAGAAGCTTACAGGAACTCTGGACTAGATGAATAAGTGGGTGCAGAACTAAGGTGAAAAGAAGAGGTCCCAAAGAGTCCCCCTGCTGAACCCCAGTGGTGGACCAAATGTGGCCGTCCCCTACATATAGCCTGGCCGGTTGCCCATATAAAAAGTTCACCCATAAGGAAATAGATGGGCATCGGGCTCGAACCTCATTCAGAAGGGCAGTCCTGTCCACCAAGTTGAAGGCATTACAAAAAGCAATAGTAAGCATAGACCCATCAGAATGGAACTTACTTAAAACTTGTTCGCGCTATGAAGAACGGCCTCTGCACCACTAGGGACTCCCACCCCAGACTGAAAGTCGCACATGTATTTAGTAATGTCTTTCCCAACACCCCTCATAGCCACCTTAGATATCAATCTTTTCCAAATGGCACCTACGGCAATGGGTCTAATCCCATTGTCCGGTTGAGCAACGGTGTGAGAGGAGCCGACGCAATGAACTCTGCCAAAACCCTTGGGCATCTCCCCCCCCCCCAAACATAAATTAACCATCGCAGTAGTAGCCTTTAGTAACCCAACACCGATCGGCGACCCCTCTCCACAAAATGCATCCAAAATATGTTGTGCCCTCAATCCATCTCGTCCGCATGACGTTCATTTAGGGAAGGATTTAATGCATCCAAGCACACAATCCTCATCAACAACAAGAGGAGGCTCAGAAAGCAATGAAGCAGGCATAACCGGCGGGGGCAAATTGGGATGCTTAGCCACTAACGCTTTCAATGTGTCATTTCCGAAAGGTGCAACCCCTGAAGAGCATAATACTTTAATGGCGGCAGTGAAATGCCCGTCCGCCACTTTTCGTAAACATTGTTTCACATTGGCGCATACCGCAACATCATCGTGCTTAGCGAGAGGCTCCTCATGACTCGAGTTCACCCCTATAGGTGTGGCAAAAAGGGATAAAATAAGCGCATCAAAACCATCCTTAGCACTCCAACTTGCTAGTGCTTGTTGAATACTATGACATTGCAAAGACTTTCTATTACCGGACCTGCGCTCCTGACGTTTAGAAGGTCTGAAAACACGCAACGTGCACCGCGGTAACAAGAAAAGTTTCACCCACGCCTCAACAGAGTCTGGCATAGCAACCACCTTACCCAGAGCCACAGTTAACGCTTGAGCAAATGCCATACGACAACTATGAGGGATGCTCTTAACAGTTGTGATAGGAAGAGAGAAGACGCGGTCAAGGAGAACCTCATCCACCACTATCCCTCCCAATGGAGCAACATCCCTCATAACATGCGGTTTATCAATCCCCACAATAAACTCCTCCACAGCTCCCACACCCTCGTTGTACTTGGTGACTCCATCAGCATGATGACACGTCCGTTTAAGAGCATTTGGACGCATACACACCCCACATAGCCACTGGTCCGAGGCCTTAAAAGCCTCCCCAACCGAAATAAATAAATCACAATCCGTGGAAATGGCGTCCAGTAGGGTCACTTTCCGCTCATCCGACGACAAATGAAGTCGTTTGATATGCGCAATTAACCGAGAGATCCCCCTTGACCCCGCCCGTCCATCCGGGCAACAATGGAACCCCCTAAAAGGACATGGCCAAACACCCACCGAACCCACACTATTGTTTAGAGTGTTAGACATAGCACCCTCATCAACCACACAACCATGTCCACCTCTCGTGCCCACCTCCCCCGATGGGGCTCCTTTGACAATCCGAGCCCTTGTCATAACCCCTCACAACAAAAAGGCCAACAAACAAACTCGAGCTGAGTTTTGGGAGTAAAAACCCGAACTAAGAGGAGAAAGGAGAGCAACCGTCAGTTGCTCTCCCCTCCGTAAACCCAAAAAAACCGATTAACTCATTGAGACATTTTATCGAACACCTGGCGGACATACCCAAAACCGAGGATTAAAGGCAAAATTGAAATAGCAGTAGGGGTGGTGGTGAGGAGAGGACGAGGATATGACGAGGAGATGATGCTGGTTACTGATGTGTGACGGCGGGTTGTTCTTCAGGCGAAGGTGTAGCAACGGTGGTGGTGGAAATCTGTGGCAAATGTGTAGCAACGGTGATGCTGGTTACTCATGTTTTTATTATTATTCAGACCTAATTAAGAAACATGTTCACAAAAGACAGAACCGCTTGGAAATGTAATGTTATCATTGAATATTCCCTCAAAGAGATGGTTTGCACTCCGCAACGGAGATGTTATCATTGATTGATTTTTTTCTATTTCGATTGATGTGGTCCGGTTTTGGCTTTTGGTTTCTTTGTTTCATTTTCGTCGATTCTTTAGGTTTCGATTCGATTCTAGATGGGTTTTTTTTAATGGAACGAGGACAACGTATGAAAAATTTTAGTGTTTTTACATTTTTTGTTTATGATTTATATTTTGAGTTATAATTTTTTTATTATTATTTTTGAATATTTTTTTGAGGGTTTTTGATCTTAATAGAAAACCCCTTAAAAAAATAAATAAAAAAAATCATAACTTAAAATATAAGTAAAAAACGAAAAATCCAAAGAAACTAAAATGTTTCCGCTGTTATTCTCGTTCATAAAAAAAAACCCGGTTTGACCCAAACCAAAACAACCCTTTTTTTTAATTGACTCGTTTTGAACCAAACTCAATTTGACTCATACTCGTTTTGACCCATGACTCATTTCAACCCATGACTCGTTCGACCCAACCCAACCCAACCCATTTGCCACCTCTAGTTGCAAATTACATATTTTATAGTAGATTATGTTATATAACATTTTACCATTATTTTACCAAGATTGTATGTTCTTTTTCTTGATTATTTTCTTAAAAACAAAAAAAACATCACACTATTTTACCAACCCAACCCATTTGCCACCTCTAGTTGCAAATTACATATTTTATAGTAGATTATGTTATATAACATTTTACCATTATTTTACCAAAATTGTATGTTCTTTTTCTTGATTATTTTCTTAAAAACAAAAAAAGCATCACACTATTTTATAAAGCTGACTTAGCTTCTGGTGGCTGAAATTAGTCGGTACATGGAATGAATGAGTTGTTCGTACCGGGCGGTTTCAGGCATCGTCATCCGCCAATAGTAGGTCATAGATGCTAGAATTGCACCAATCATGAGAATGACCCGCCATGCCAAGTCCGACTCAGGTGGGACCGGAGCAATGATTAGTGATGGTGATGGTGATAGTGATTGTGGGAGTTCCGATGGGGTCACTAGCTCATGCTTGTTGGCGCTAGCTTCAAAAATGGAGCACACAAACATGAAAACGAGCGAGCTCAAAAGTATCCCAAATCCTTGCATGGAGAACACACCAGCGATGAATGCGCCACGAGTTCGCTTATTGGCAAACTCCGCCATAATGGTTGCCGATAGCGGGTAATCCCCTCCTATACCGAACCCAAGCAAGAACCGAAAGAACCCAAGGCTAATAAACACCATCGACATCAAGTTCGAGAGTGAAAATCCACATCCAAGAGACCCCACCACCATCATCACAAGAGAAACTCCATACACATGACGGCGTCCGACTCGGTTACCGAGGCGGCCGAAAACCAGTTGACCAATCACGGCCCCTATTAAAGCCACACCAATCATTGTGGATGAAATGACAATTGGCACCTCAAACCAGTTCTTAGAGTCAATGTCTTTATTTACCTTAGGGTAATATATCCTTCCAATCATCCGCATGATGAGTGGGATGCAAAATAAATCATAGCTATCAGTAAACAAACCCATACCTGCAATTATGATTGCTTTAAAATGGTAATATTGTGTCCTTGCGACATCAAGTGCCCATAAAACTTTGAGCGCCATTTTTAAGAATAGTTTCTTGGTTGACTCAAACACAAGAATTTATATGAAATATAGATACTAAAAAACGTATGTTTTTTGGAACTTACCTGGGAGTTTCCTTGTGATAAAATCCTTAGCATATGCTGCATGACACTTGTTATTAACAATATCTTTGATGTCGTCAATGTTAAGGTTTCTAGCTCGTTTATTTGTTTTCGTATGTGATGCATGTGTTTCATATATCACGAAACATATTAATAATCATATTATAGGGTATATATAATATACCCTATAGTATGATTATTTATGATTTGATCTAATTACCACCGCAAGCTAATTAAGGGCATATAGCGACTTGCAGCTTGGTTCGTTGAAACATGAATCTATGAGTTGGCATGGGTTTTATAGAGATGTCTGCGACTTGTGATTTGAAACCCTACATATATAAATTGTACATGAAGCTTTCCTTTTATAGGGATTAAGTGCTCACAAGAGGCGAACACAAACACGAATACGAAAGCAAATAAAGAACACTAGGATTTAACGCGGTTTGGTCTAAACTTATCTATATCCACTAACAGCAACCAGAGTTTATTCGTCTTCAACGGATTAATATTGTAATTTCTTCATCTTCATGTTCTTGTAAAAATCTTGATTCAACTCTTAGTAAACGTAAACTTAATCTTGATCCTGTATGTGTGTGGTCTTGATTAAGTCTTATGTTAGAACTAATAATAATCAATTAAGTGTTAAGGAACATGTGCATGACATCTAGTTTTCAATGATAGACTAAAACTATTATATGTCATATTGTATTAAATAATTCATTATCAAAACATCAAAGTTGATTAAAGTTTAAACCATATTTTCCCAATATAAAGAAACTGAAATCGAATGATAAAAGACTGATATTTGCAACACACACAATTCGTTAAAATTAATAACACCAAAAGTATGTTTTTAATCAACGAAAAACAATTCAAATTACTAGAATAAACATAGCTCAGGTTTCAACAATAACGAATCATCAACCAGGAGGTGATTACAAAAAACAATTAGCCAATTATAAAAACGAAAAAAATAAATACTATCAATATAAAATTCTTCATTAGAAATATAATTAACCAAAGTTCATAGAGGAAATGAGTAAAATAACCAAATGAATACACACTTTCGCGTCAACAGGCAGCGTTGAATTCCCGACAGCCAAAGATTGCTGTCCTTTCAACTCTTTTGATTCCCTAATTCTTGTGGGCCTCATTGTCCACATAAATAGCACACTATTATGGAGTAGTTTATTAGGCTAGCCAACTCATGATTAGAGCCCATATTTCTTAATTTCTTTCAAGTGCTAGCCCAACTCTCCATTTCTTTTAATACTTCTTCATATTTCCTTTGATGTAAACCTCCAAGTCTCCAACGACTTTGTTCTTTCTTTTCCTATTACACATATATAAAAAACCAAAATGTCTTTAATCTTCTTTTCTTTTTTTTCTTTATTTCACTTGATATCAATTTTTGTCATCATTTGGCTTATTTTAATTGCAAGACACGATGTTAAATTATAAATATATATATTCCAGTACAATCGAATATAATAAGTTCGGTTTAACCCGTCTTCATTTTAATCTACGTAATATAAAAACCAACGAAATATATGTAGAAACATGGATCACTTTTTATATTAAAATTAATACAAATAATAATAACGATACTCTCGTTATTAACATGAGAAAATATATGTATGGACAAAAGATTTGACCAAAGCTGCGACAGCTCACTGACAACAGTACGACGAGCAGCACGCTCTAGTACTTAATGTTACTATCAGCCGCTGCCTACTCACCAACCCCTGTCGTGGCACGTGCATAGCCTGCAGTTGGTGGAAAAGGAATAGTACACAGCCGGCCATGTCACTATCAGCCGCTGCCTACCCACCAACCACTAGCATGGCATGTGCGTAGCCCACAGTTGGTCGAAAAGGAATACTATTCAGCCGGCTGTACCTGCTTGGAAACCTACCTTCGGCTATAAATACTCCAACACCTTGGAACGGTATCATTATCTTATATCTTCATATATTATCTGATATCTTCTCTGTAGCTATTTCTCTTAATATACACTTATATTCAAGAGCAATCTAGTCTGATTCTCACGCCGGAGGGTGGTCACAAGGAGGTATCCCCCCCCTTCTCAGTGACGAGCTCACGGTGTCTGTTTTGCAGGTCATCAGAAGAACAACCATCTTTGCCGGAACTAACCCTCGTGGGAAACATCTATTTAACCCCCAGATTATCCGTAATCTGCCCGGGGAAAGACACTCGATCAAGTTAAAGCGTGGGCCGAAACACGTCAGAAGGAATTCCAAGCTGAGTTGGATGAACGCTTGCGTTCACTCCGACAGGCTGACGAATTCGGAAGCACTCAACAGCTCAACATGAGCAGTGAGTGCGAGTACTCGGACGACGATCGGGAGGAATCCGACACCGACGCAAACCCTCGCCATAGGGCAAAAGGGAAGCGTAAGGAAACGGACTTCCAACCGAGAAGGAATTTCGAGAAACCTTCAAACCAAGGAGCGCGGGGGGAAACCCACGTGACTTCTCCAAAACCTTTAGACCAACTGCTGCAAATGCGGGAACGTCCAAGTTTGCAAGGGACATTGCGGAAGCAATCGCCCCGAGAAGTGCCAAACAGATGTCCAACATCGGCACTTATGATGGTATATCTGACCCAGACGATCATTTGAACAGATTCATAGCGGGGGCAATCGTCAACAATTGGACGGAACCCACGTGGTGTTACATGTTCCAAATGACGCTGGTTGGGGCAGCCAGAGCGTGGTTCGACCGTCTACCGGTCCACCACATCTACGATTGGGCAGACTTCCAGCAGAAGTTCAGCCAACACTTCAGTCAGCAAAGAAAGTACACCGAAGAGCAATGGACGATCCTCAACTGCATCCGAGAGGAAGATGAATCTTTGCTAGACTTCATCACTCGCTTCAACTCAAAGAAGCTGAGTCTGGGCACTATTAGC
Organism: Bidens hawaiensis; assembly: GCF_021521415.1. Lineage (NCBI taxonomy): Eukaryota > Viridiplantae > Streptophyta > Magnoliopsida > Asterales > Asteraceae > Bidens > Bidens hawaiensis. The sequence goes on from NW_027492170.1 coordinate 21,035, forward strand.
GAAGATCTTGTTCGCGCTGCTTTCATCCAGGGCGCGAAAGATCCAGAGCTCATCCGCACCTTAACGGGTAAAGACGGCATGCCATCCACATGGGATGCCATCATGACAGCAGCTAAACGCTTCGCAGAAACGGAAAAGCAACTGGGTAGAGATCTTCCCCAGAGCACAAACCTCTACACCCAGAAAACAAGAGAAAACAACGTCCTTACCGCCCGACTGAACAAAAAGAGGAAGCTAGGTATTTGGCAGTCAAGGATAAACTTTGACACCTCATCCGGCTCGCACCCTCGGTTAGGCGGAAAGGATAACATGCAGTCGTCGAACCGGAACTCCAGATGGACGCCACTCACCAAAAGCGTCACCGAGATATTCTCCACCGAGAGGCTCCCATGGCCAGAGGCTCCAATTATCCGACAGCGTCCAAACGCTGATCAAAGCAAAGTCTGTGACTTCCACAGGACAAGAGGCCACACCACCGAGGAATGCTTAGACTTGAAAGACGTCGTCGAAGCATTTGTCAGAGATGGGACGCTCACGCACCTCGTGGCGTAATGAACGCTGAGCAGGCTAATGCGGGTAGAACCCCAGTTGGGGAAAACACGAATAAAACTGCAGCTTCAATATTGGAGACTACATACTGCGTAAACAACGAGATTCCAAACCAGGTGTATGTCGGCTCGAAAGGCTCGATGACACCCCCATCCCAAGAACAGGGAAGGGAGCTTAATTACACAGCTTGCATGTAGATCAATTCCAAACTTGTAAAGAAAAGGCCCAGAGCCACTTCTAATGGAAATGATTCTCCTTATCACATTGACGCTGATGGTCTTACATTTATACTTATGAACTTTCCACACTGATATGCCGGTATTCACCGCATATATAAGTGTAAAAAGGAGGTCGTTGCGTGTGGACGGCGGCAAAACCCGCATAAACACAAAAACGGCAAAAATTTCTAAGGAAAAGATGAGAAACACCTTCACGCAGGTCAGTTATGGGTAAAGTTTGGTCATCCCACTAAATAAAAGTGACGGTCCTACCCGCACAATCATGATAGAGGAAACTGAACGTTAACCTATTGACAACCGCGCGTCGAACGGTTAACTTATTCAAAACACTGATATGCCGGTTTTCACCGCATAAATAAGTGGGGAAGTAAGTCGTTGCGTGTGGACGGCGGCAAAACCCGCATAAGCACAAAAAACGATAAAAATTTCTAACAGATAAAGACAACCTTCACGCAGGTCAGTTATAGGTGAAGTTCGGTCATCCCACTAAATGAAAGTGCCGGTCCTACCCGCACAATCATGATAGAGGAAACTGAACATTAACCTATTGACAACCGCGCGTCGAAAGGTTTAACTTATTCAAAACACTGATGCCGGTTTTCACCGCATAAATGTGAAAAGAAGTCGTTGCATGTGGACGGCGGCAAAACCCGCATAAACACAAAACGGCAAACCTTCACGCGGGTCAGTAATAGGTGAAGATTGGTCATCCCACTAAATGAAAGTGACGGTCCTACCCGCACAATCATGATAGAGGAAACTGAACACTAACCTATTGACTACCGCGCGTCGAACGGTTAACTTATTCAAAACACTTGGAAAATTGCTAAGTTAAACTAAAGTATGCACGAGCGAATCATATATTGTTTATGCGGCAAAACAAGTGCCAAATTAACCTATAATATGCATGAGCAAGTCATATAACGTTTATAAAGCAAGTCATCCAGTGAAAGTGGCAGTCCTACCCGCACAAACATTTATATTTCATAAAAAATTCAAACATTACAAGAATGGCCGGGTATCTACCCGCCTACAGAAATATAAATCTATCCTAACGGTGGGAAGGGATCTCAAGGTTCAAACTTCAGGACCACTCCCTCCAAACCCACTTGTACCCGCACCATCAGTTGGCTGTGGCGGTTCAAGGAAAGTCTTGAGAATGGTTAGCCCATCATCAGCAGCAGCAATCTCGTTCACCTTCTCCACCACCGGATGCGGGAAGGCAGCATACTGGTTCACTGCTTGGTCATAAGCAGCTTCAGTATCCACATCATATAGAGGGAAGTTGGAAGGCGGGATGCCCTTCTCTTCAAACCCTAGACCAAGCAGGAAGCCAGCCTTTTCCCCATCCTCATGAGAAGCGTTGAGGGCTGCGCTCATGGCATCGTCATAAGATGTATTCGTGAAGACTCGATGCACAACCTACAACAAGAAAAAATACAAGTATCAAAACCTTTTCTAAGCACAAAGAAAAGCGTAAAGATATTATGAAGCTACGCATACCTGCGACAACGCTTCTCGTAGAAGCCATTCCTTGGTAATCAGAGCTTCTTGGAGGGCAGCCTGAGCTAGGTCACGGGCGCGTTTGGCTTCATTCTTGTTAAGGTTGGCAAGCAACACTTCCTTAGCAGCAGCCTCTTCAACGCCCTTCAGCTTACGCTCAGTATGGTCAAGCATACCCCTCTGATCCAAGATCTCTTGAAGCTTCTTGGCGTCTTCCATAGCCAAAGCATCATGAGCCTGCTGAAGCCTCTCTAGTTTGGCTTTAAGCTCCTCATTTTTGGCGCGCAGAGGTTCAGCAACGGCTTCAGCCTTGGTGGCCCTCTCGGTCGCGTTCCCCGCAGTTTCCTTAGCCAACCGAAGCTGTTCGTTAACAGCTTGGGTAGCCTTGGAACGGGCCTCGAGCCGGGCCTGCACTACAACCTCGAGGGCCTTGAAGGCCTTTTCCTTCTCCGCAGCAATTGCGGAAAGTCTCCTGTTCTCCTCCCGGATAGCCCGCGCCTGAGCCACTTTTTGGATACGCGCAGCCTTTAACTTGTCGTTTTCACGACAAAGCAACTCGACGCGCGGCTGCATCCGGGCAAGGAGAATCCGAAGCTCATTTGTCAGCCTACCCTCCTGGTAGCTAGACATGGCTTCCCCCAACGCGCCACTTGGGGCCGCGTGACGCGCCCACTCGACGCAGTCCACAGCCGTCCGAAGGGTTGTTCCCCGGCGGATGTTCCACCGTGGAACATACACCTCATTCGAATCCGACACTGCAAAAACAAAAAGCAGTTAGGAAAAGATGATAAAAATATAAAAAGGCCAAAATAACCCTACGCACCTGTAGGGTCGACAACAGGCCGGTAGCCGCCAAACCCATCACCCGAACCTAACGGATAACCATCCAAGAGGTCAGGCAGATGAGAAGGAGGCAGAGATTGGCTAGAAGCCCCGAACATACCTGCTGAACCGGCCGGGGACGAGGTAGTCGCCGGTGCCGGAGGCACGGTTGAAGCCGCTGCGGTAGAGACCATCGGAGGTGAACTCACTGGAGGTGAACTCACAACCGTGGCCGCCGCTGTGGAGGAGCCCGCGGAAACAATACCCGCCGGCTCAGTGAAGGATTCCGTGAAGATCGCACTGACAGCCGGTGGGGATGATGTTACAGTTGGAACAGTTGCCTCAACAGGATGAGCAACTGAACCAATACTGCAAACAGGCGTAGCCGCCTGGGTCATCGCCTCGGGTAGGTTGACCAAACCTACCGTCATGGGTCCAGAACTGCTCCTCCCCGCATCACTTTGGAATGCAGTAGCATCCACGCCTGCATGAAGACAAGATATTAAAAACAATGGCGGAAAGAATTGCGGGTAAGATTAATTTACACTTACGAGTTTTCTTGAGCTTGAAGGTTCTGACAGGCGGGGACGAACCCGATGGAGCCGGCCTCTTCACGCCGGTCACCGTCGTTGCACTGGGCTGCCCAGAGGTGATAGCTGTCTCAACCTCCGGAACAGTGGTCTTACCACCACCAGGGTTCCCCGCCGCCTCCTCGCTCTCGGTCTCCGAGTCAGACCGGTTGCCCTGATCGGCGGAGGCAACCTTCGCCTTGCCTTTCCCGCCAGCAGCCTTCTTCTTCCTCGCGAAGAAAGGACCATCTGCGGATTCCTCATCAGAAGATGACAAAATTAGAGGAATTCCAGCAGAGGTTTGAGCATTGAGTGGGCGAGGGTTAAATAATCCCTTACCTGGCCGCGTGGCGCTTAGAATTTCGTGGCCTGGCGGGTAGACCTCCACGAACCTATCCGCCGTTTGCTCAAGGATGGGCAACTCATTCTCGTCAAGAGCACGAGTACCCAACCGAGCGGGACCACCGCTCTCCCGCGGCTGCAGGAGAGACTGCAAGTTGTTCCCCTCTGAAAATAAACAGAAACAGTTAGAAGAAAAACCCTAAATCGACAAAAAGATATGAAGCATACCGTAAGGGATAGAGTTCAAACCGTATTCGAGGACGATGGGAATCTGTGGCGTCTCTGCCCCAGCATCCTTCCACACCCGGCTCATACCGAGCATCACCATCCCAGACTCCGTAAAGCGGTAAACCGGAGTCTGGATCCGGGAGATCTTGGCAAACCATTCCGCCTCCTGGTAGTTGGAGGCGTGAAGGCTGGGGAGTGCTCGCCCGTTCTTGAATGTCATCGCAATAGGGACGACACGGGCAGAGATATAGAAGAACTCCCGCTTCTAAGACCGAAGACTGCGCTCGGTAGCACAGATCTTCAAACCCTTGATCCGGGTGACCAAGGTGTACCAGCCTTGGATGCACCTTCAGGAGTAGAAGGTCATCAGGCGGTCGACATGGGGCTCCACACCCAGAATGAGGCACACCCATTCAAAATGGCGGATCTTGGCGATTGCCATTGGGTGTACCTCCGTCAGGTGCACACCGTGTCTCTCCAGAACACGGTATACAAACTTCGTCAATGGAACCTGAGATTCCCATAGATGAAGAATGCAGCATACACTCCTATTTTGCCCTTGGGGGCATCGTACACCGTCTGGTGAGGCTCAGGGAACTCAGGCTCGAGCATGAACTTCCTGACGATGTACTGATACTGGTCGACGGGAAGAGCACACTGGCACTCGCCAGTAGTACTCTTATCGTCCTTATCAGAAGTGGACGTCGGGTTCTCGGAATACACGTCCGACTCTTCAGCAGTAACTTCAAGATCATGAGTAGAAGACATGTTTTGGAGGATGGAAAGGAACGATTTCAGGAGAATGCTCGACGGAAAAGTTAGAGTATTCGCCGGAAATCGCTTAGAAGAAGAAGTGAAACTGTGAGTTGAGATGCATCATCTCCTCCCTTTATATACTCATCGCAATGAATGCGATGAATTTAATGCGGAAGAGAGAGGAAAACGCAGGTGCAATGAAACTATGACACGTGGAAAAAGCAAGCTGACAACAGCTGTCGACAGGATGTGCGCCGTAAACTTCGCGGCCACGCGCCCGAAAACTCGCGCCCACGCGCCTGAAAGAGCGTCTGGAATGACCATATACTGTCACGTCGCCATAACTTCCTGCACGTCCTGAAACTGTCAGAAGAAACCGTCGGACGACGCAACCGTCCCTTCAACAGTTTGGACTGTTCTTATCCTTTCACCAACTCTCCGAATTTCAAAAAGATTCAAAAAGATTCAAAAGTAAGCGGGACTATACCCCCTTAACTTGGTAACCAAGTAACCGTAAGACAGGTGCGGGTACAGTGTTAAGGCAAAACCCTTCACATATCTAGCACCCGCAGGGAATTGAAGCCAAGAATACCTCAGCAACCAACTATAAGACGGGTGCGGGTACAGTGTCAAGGCAAAACCCTTCACATACTTAGTACCCGCAGGGAATTGAAGCCAGGAATACCTTGGAAGTAAAGTAACTATAAGACGAGTGCGGGTACAGTGTCAAGGCGAAACCCTTCACATACTTAGCACTCCGCAGGGAATTGAAACCAAAAAGGATCTTCTGGGCCATGCTTGCGGAAAGGGATATAACATCCACGCATAGCGGGAACGTTGAGAACTAGATTGTTGGAAGCTCCAAGATGGAATTGGTTGTTTAACATAATTGATCACTATGTTTAAAACTACCAAAACCCCGTGGAGAATCTACACAAGTGAAACTCAACGCTCCCGACTTGCGGGGAGGTTACACACCTACCCGCATCATACCCAAAGATCAAGCAGAACAGTGGGAAATTCTGCACGTGACATTAGGAAACCCGCGGGAAGAATCCCCGCGGAGACCTTAAAACCAAACCCTTTTCAAAACCCTTTGCTTAAGTCCAAAAGTTCACCTCACATTAACAATTCATGAGAAGAACATTGGACTGGGGGGACTTGAAGAGGTAGGTCCCAGCAGAGCCCAGTTGGACCCGCTAGACTCACCTCAAAGAGAGATGTCTGCGCAGTTGGACCCGCAAGACTCACCTTCAAGAGGGACGTCTGCGCAAAGACCAAACTCGCAAGACTCACCTTGAAGAGGGACGTCTGCGCAAAGACCAACTGGATCCGCAGGACCCACCACGCTCAGAGACGCGACGTCCTTACGCGTAGTACGCAAGCTGTTCCCGCAGGAAAAGCCTCCCAATGGTGACGTACTCCGCCTGTTCCCGCAGCTACGGATACTAGCCATCAGGGAAGGCTACCCGCACAGCAAGGCTACACGCACAAGGCACTAACTCTCAAATAATTCAGTAATGTCACCTGAAGAAGGAATGAGCAAGCCGGGAATACTCCCGCCCAAAGCCGGGAAAACTCCCGCCCAAATGAGCCAGTCCGTACGCTACTGGAGGATCTTTTGTACTATACCTGCCAAGGAATGGACAAAAGATCTGACCAAAGCTGCGACAGCTCACTGACAACAGTACGACGAGCAGCACGCTCTAGTACTTAATGTCACTATCAGCCGCTGCCTACTCACCAACCCCTGTCGTGGCACGTGCATAGCCTGCAGTTGGTGGAAAAGAAATAGTACACAGCCGGCCATGTCACTATCAGCCGCTGCCTACCCACCAACCACTAGCATGACATGTGCGTAGCCCACAGTTGGTCAAAAGGGAATACTATTCAGCCGGCTGTACCTGCTTGGAAACCTACCTTCGGCTATAAATACTCCAACACCTTGGAACGGTATCATTATCTTATATCTTCATATATTATCTGATATCTTCTCTCTAGCTATTTCACTTAATATACACTTATATTCAAGAGCAATCTAGTCTGATTCTCACGCCGGAGGGTGGTCACAAGGAGGTACCCCCCCTTCTCAGTGACGAGCTCACGGTGTCTGTTTTGCAGGTCATCAGAAGAACAACCATCTTTGCCGGAACTAACCCTCATGGGAAACATCTATTTAACCCCCAGATTATCCGTAATCTGCCCGGGGTCGATTAGTGTTTCTTCACATAGGTCTGAATATTTAATTTCTAGAAATTGTATATTTATATAATATAGTAGAAAACTAGTCAATTATGTTAAATCCATTGATACACGTCTTCATTAAAAATTTAAAAGTATGTCAGTCGACAGTTAGCTTCAATCAGTTATTTAGTTACATCAATTGAAAAATCTAAAGGAAATTACACTATTAGTACCAGTGGTTAATTAACAATGTTCGACGTCACCAAGCCAAAGGAAATCTCGATGAACTAAAATAGTTTGATAACACTAAAATCATTGATATAAAAATAAAGAAAGTTATAATTATTAATATACAATCTAGTTCAAGGATCCTTTAAATTTTAATTTATAGTAGTTTGGTGGTGTAACTTTTTGTTTCATGAATTGAAAACACAAATTGAATCCAACATTAAACCTACAAATTTTGGTTTAGTCTAGACGGGATTTTGCTAGTTTCTCATCGAAGTAGCTAGTAAATACGTTTAGCCAAAAAAGGCTGAGTTCGATACTATTTGGTTAGTTATGTGTTATGTTTAAGCTCACGTGAATTCTTTTAGTTTCTATTAGATTCGAATAGATAACTTATTAAACCTGTTTATAGTATAAGTTATAGTGGGTTTACTAGGTAAAGTTGATGCACAATGTAATAGCTATGTGAGAAGAAATGCGTCTGATTTATAAACAAAAAAAGTTTGTAATTATTGTTTAGAGTTAGCCTAGGTCTTCAAAATGAATTTTTTGTGTTTGGATGGCCGGATATGAGGAAAATATGTGTTTGTGGATTTTACAGAGGTTTCCTCTTTGGTGGGATTAGAGAGTAGTGGTTTCACAGTCAGTCAAGTTGCTTTAAAAACTGTTTTATGTAAGGTGACTAAACATGAGAAGACATGTCTTGACAACCAACATGTATTTATTCATTTTTCTTTTGACATTTTTTGTTTTCTCACACCTGAAGCTGTGGAGTTTCTTAGCTGAGCGCAACAGGTCACGCATAGAACTTTATGACTCCAAGATCAGATACTGTAGTTTTTAAAAGACTAAATTTTGCAATTCAAAAAAAAATAATGGCGAAACTTGTTGCCCGGTTACCTTCTATTTCAATATAATCACTAAGTTTCATTTAATTTGTTTTGAATGAACAACTTTTTTTTCATGATACTAAAACAGAAAAATAGAAAAAATTAACAGAGAAAAATCATAAATGAACACCAGTAAATATTAAAATACTTGGAAGGAAACTGCTAGGGAATTTCATATATAGCTGAAGTAAATTGTTTGTTGATTGTTTTGATCATATAATAAAAGCAACGTCTTGTGACCTTGCAGTTAATTACTATTTGTTTTATACTTGAATTACGAAAGAAACTAGAATACCGTTATCGAAAAACACACAGTCAACTTTACTAGAAAAAAACTGATGTAAATAACGCCTACGGGACACTTGACTATTTAGTTACAACCTACACAAAGTTTCATTCTTGGAAAGAGACCTATTGGCAGGGCCGTCTCCAGGAATTTATATGCCTCGGCTGAGTCGAAATAAAAAGGCCCGTAGACTCTAACGAGTAACGAAATATTATAAACAAAAAAGGTTTTGGCCTTATGTAAATGGGATATTTGTTTGGTTTAAATAATTAAACTTTTAAATGATCTTACTTGGTTATGATTTATGTTGTGTAAAAAACTTTGTGTATAAAAATAAACTAAAAAATGTCTCAAGTGAGACTAGAATTTGCAACATTTTGTTTGAAAGTCATACCCCTTTACCACTTAACCAAATTAGTTATTGTATAGTTAGAGTAAAACATTAAATATACATATTATTTTTTCATAAAAAATACATATATAAAAAAATTGTGCCCCCGAAAATTAAGTGTCTCGGCCGGTCGCCCACATCGCCCTATGCCCGAGCCGCCCCTGCCTATTGGCGATATATGATGTCACTAGCATATTTGGCAAGCGAACCTTCCTCTTTATCAAAGCCTTAAAGACAGGGTTGCACCCACCAGAATTTAAATACCACAGATGAGTCAAAATATAATATCTAGAAATCATAATGAAATATATAAGCTAATTTTATTTTTTTTTAATTTAGTTTTGGCCCAATAATTTAAAACTTTAAATAGATTATGTATAAAAAAAACTTTGATCGCAATATATTTAAGATGATTAATATTTATACCTATTTTTTTATACAGTAAAGTGCCAAGAACGTCCTTAGGGTTTGGTCAATTATGCGATTTTAGTTCAAAAAATTTGTTTTTTTGCAACCAGACCATTCACGTTTAACAAGTGTTGCCAATTTCATCCAATTTGATAACTCCGTTGTTTTTTAACCTTAAGCCATGGGCAATAATGTCATATTACATTTTTGTTTATAAAAAGTCAAAAACGAATAAAATAGGGCCCTTAAAAAACAGATATAAATAAAAAATAACTCATTAAAAGAAAATTGTAAAAGCATTGTTTTAACATCCTCCTTCTCAAACCTCCATTTCTGCAACTCCGGCCAACTTCATCATAACCGGCCACCATTTCCTACATGTAACCGCCATCTCTGCACATAAACGTGTTTAAGCAAGCTCATGATCAACGATCACACTGCTCATAAACGTGTTTAAAAAATATGTATATTTATTCATAAAAATTTTTCCTCTTAAATTACGGGTATTGACCGGTTATCAGGCTCGCACAACCCTAGGGCCGGTTACGCAATCAAAATGGTAATTAATTTTCTGATTAATATATTTCTTGATTGATTCAAACAGAAGACTTTATAAGTAATTCAAAGAATAAAAATACGTGATTAATAATTGCTTGTGAGTTTCCAAGTGATAATTTTGCTACTGAGGACTTTTGAGATATAAATAGTAAAGAAGTTTCTTGTTTGTTTTTGTGTGTGATGCATTTGCTGCCATTTGGTTGAATTACATAACAAATGAATTTATTGTTTTGAAAAAAATTCACATAATAATAACATGTTGCTTATTGGTATTTTTAATTTAGTTTTGATTTCTATAGTCATTGATATTACTTCTAAAACCATACTTAGCCACCTCTGTCCTGGACTTAAATTCCCCTCCCTTTATTCTCTCATGTGATCCACCAACCGAACCCAATGGAACATTTTATATCTTCGAAGGATGGGGCTACCTATTGTTTAACGCGGACAATTGATGCTAGTGAAGTGTTTTTGGAAACTCAGTTGGTGATGGCTGATTTGCAACATGGCAAGTTAATTTGGCAAGTTACTAAAAATACACCAGGCTCGTTAAGGTTCGTTTTTACCCCTACGTACACAAATTAGGTTAAACATTGCACTGATCAAACTACTAAACTAACACATGCAGGAGATGAGAACTAAATTAGATTAACAAACAAAACAATAAGGATTAATAATCGGTCAATTTCAGAACATATAACGAAATTAAAATTAGTAACAAACACACACATAAGTTAATTGAGGTTCGAGCGGCTACCGTAGAATTTGGCAAGTTAATTGAGGCTGATTTGCAACTTGCAAGGTCGATTAAATGAGGTTCGAGCGGTTGTTATTGGTGAAGGTAGAGAAAATGGTTGCAAATGAATTGTTTGACAGCTAACATATGGGGACAGGCAATGTATCCAAAGCAAATTGAATAAGAGGCGTGAAATCTAGCTCTGGGGTGTTTGGGCTAAGATTTTAATTGGCTGTTCGAATTAAACTCACTTTCTGGGATGTGGATATTATTGGGAGATTTTAATGATGTGAGGGACCAGTCGGAAAGTGTCAATTGAGAATTCAATGCGCTAAATGCTTATTCGTAATGGTTGCAAATTTGATGGAGTATAACATCCGCGGCAACAAATTTACATATACATTAGCGATAAAGGGGATCAAATGAGCAAGGTTGATCAGTGCTTGGTGAGTAATAGTTTTCTTGATATATGACCACTGGCCTATTTAAGTATTTAACTAACCTAGATAAGGATAGATCCAATCATTGCCGATTACTCTTATCAACGGTACTGCCAATGGACTATGGTCATATCCGCATTGAATTCTTTAACTCTCGGCTCGAATTCCCGGTGTTTGTTTTGCTGATCTTTTAAATAATCTGGCTCAGCCGATTCAGGTTTGGCTACAAAGCTTAAATGGCTTAAAGGACGGGTTAAAAAGATAAGGAACAACACAAATTAGTACACTCGGAAATGGAACAAAGGGCTTAAAGTAAAAAGTTTGTGGTGGAGTTGAAGATTTAAGGAAACCGAAGGTCGAAAAAAATCAAGGGTTGAATGGGCTTCGGATGGCGACGAGAATTCATTCTAGTTTCTTCCATGGCATCATGAACGCTAATTATATCAACAACATCTAGTTTCTTCGATAGTTTGTGGACAAACAATCCAACAGGTTATAAAGAACAGTTCGAGGCCTCACTTATTATGCCCTAATCTCTCTGTTCTCTCCGATGAGGAGGCGGACTCTCGCGTAATGTCATTCTCCTCGTCTAAGATTGACTATGCTATTTGGGAGTATGATCGGGAGTGATCCCCGAGCTGGAAGATTTTACTTTCCATTTGTGGAGAGGTGCTAGGCTTAGTTTCAGTTGGGTTTTGATAAAAATTTTGAGCACTTTTATATGTGCGGTTCTTTAAATCGCGGGTGTACAACGTTTTTTCCTGCTCTTATATGACTTCCGTCCGATAAGCCTCATTGGGTCTATCAACAAAGTGTTGTCAAAAGTTTCGGTAAATCGATTTACGGGAGTACTTAATAAATTGATCTCAGAGGAACAAACGGCTATCTTGTACGGAAGAAGCATTATGGATGTCCTGCTAGAGATAGCGAAGGGTGTGGTATTCAAAGGGGACAAGGATAAAACATTTAACTCGTTAAACTGGCATTTCTTGGATGATATTATGGGGCTAAAAATTTTCCTTCCAAAATGGAGAAAATGGATCATGGCGGTATTACAATCGGGTGCGCCTTTGGTTCGGGTAAAAGGGTCTCCTACGCACGAGTTACCTTGTTTTACGGATTAAGACATGGAGACCCATTATCACCGTTCTTATTCATTATTGCCATTATAGAGGTAGGGTACGGAGAAGACCCAAATACCCTTAAGTATTACCCGCGGGTCAATCAGAAGTCCCTCATAAGGCACCCGTGGGACATATGGATCACCCGCATAATTATTTGAGGAAGGAGCACCCTCACAGTATATGCGGAAGCATCCTAGCACCCTCAGAAGTCATCCGCAAGACAGAGTATCCGTCCGCGTAAATAATCATGAGGAAATGCCCAAGGACAGCTGTCATTAACCAATAACATTCTAGAAGATCAACCAAGATGCTTTCTTGAGCAATACGTGACCTCTCAGCCAATCAGTAAAGGACACCTAGCCAGACCGTTATAACCGTGCACATGGCTAGAGTTGTCTACCATCCTATCCTGTGAAGACATGTGTACAGGTTGTTATACAAGCACATGCAACGTATAAACTGAACCTATCGAATGAGGACACGTATCCAGGTGGTTACGAGAGCATCTTCCAAAGGGATAGCTGGCCCAATCATCTTCCCACACTATTCGGCTAAAAATATATTCTCAACCATCATGAGGTATTGATATTCACTCCTACGGTACTTTCACTATTTTCCTAAGTGCATTATCTTTATCAGAATTGTACTTATTCTCACGCTGGAGGGTGGTTACGGGAAGACACCCCCCCTCTTATCCTTCCCGTAACAAGCTCACGGTGTCTGTTTTGCAGGTTCACGTCATTGGACTTTGGGGATTGTGTTTATATCGTATTGGCAGTTAATCGTACCCTACCCTGTGGACTCATTGGATCTAAGACCCGTCAAGGGGAGTAGATCCGTGTTTCTTCAGCCATGAAAGCTCTCTCTGAAATCATTAAGCGGGCTTATTTGGTGATCCATGTACTACCAATGGGCTGGTTCTTGTACATTTTTTTATATGCGGACGACATCATTTTCCTTGGGGCTTTGGAGAAACTAAATGCGCTAAACCTCGTGCGTATCCTTAGATATCTTTAGATGGTGTCCGGGCCTCTTATTTGGGATTGCAAAATTTAGCTTTGATATTTTGATGTAATTAAAGGTTGTTCCTTCCTTTTCAAACATCGTGTGTACAAGTTGGGCTGGATATGAACTTGGTTAGGTCATGGAAACCGGTCTTTGATATTTTTATAAACCGTCTGTGTATATGGTAACGGAAATTTTTTTTGTTTGGAGGTAGAGTAATGTTGATTAAATAAGCTTTGGACCGGCTATTGACGTACGTACTATTTTTCCTTATATCAAGCACGGTATAGGTTATTGATAGTTTGGAAATAATGCGGAGGGTCCTTTTTCCAAGGATTTGAGGGAGAGGTGGAGAAATAAAAGACCAATTGGGTTTAATGGCTAAAGATATAAACTTGGTCAGCTCATGTGGGTTAGGGTTAGGATCATTACATAGACATAGTTGGCTCAATCGTTGAAATGCCCCGAACTCAGGGGGTTCTCAACATTTGGGTTTACATATGCAATATAGTTATTAAATATGAGAAATTGCATAAACATGAAGCGGAAACATTCGAAACATGCCCCATCATCCTTAAGCAAAGGTATCAAATCCATACACCAACAGAGTTCCGTTAACATTAAAAGAATTAAACATAGATTTCGGGATGCCAATTTTTGCCAGGTAGCCTTGCTTTAGTGCCTGTCATACACATCCTTGTTCACGCTAACCAACTAATTACTTTATATGCATATTAAACTAAACAATTGTTGAGTGAGTTCTAGCTTACTTATAATGCATAACATTTATATTCAAGTAAATATTGTTGAGTGACTTCTAGCTTACTTATCATACATGACATTCAAAACCGGTTTATGATCGGTTTTGGTTCGGGTTGAAACCGGTTTCTTGACCAAGTTAAGATTATTTCGGTTCAGGTTTTGACCAGTTTTTGTCCTGTGTTGGCCGATTTCGGTTCGGTTAACCGGTTTTGGGGGAGAAAATTACAAACCAGTTCCAAACCTACGGTTTCAGTCGGTTCCAAACCGATTTCTACATAATCGGTTTTAAACCGGTTCAGTTTCGGTTTATTTTTCAGGTCGGTTCGGAGAAGAAAATTTCACACCGATAATTTCAAACCTACTGTATATATCAAAATTAACCATACATAAGTTATAGTTGGATAAAACGTACCACTTAACAGTAATGTGAGTGGGACACCTAACAGGTCCAACTTCCTACCACCAAAACAAATAATTAATATACAACGACGAAAATATAATTTCTTTTCCTATTTTTTTCACAGAAAAGATATTTCCAATAATTATAAAAGATAATCCTAGCAAAACATTAATGAAACAAAATTACATAGTAGTAGATTTTGATCGGGTTAAGAAGGAGGTCATACTAAACGTACCCCCATTTCTTGTTATTCATATATCCTTTTAACTTTCATTTTTCCTTAACATTTGTAATTAACATGTTAGTCCCTCTTATTTTATTTTATAATTCTCTTAAAATATCAAATAAAAAACTATTAAATTTTTATTTTTGTTATACTGTTTTTATATATTTTTGTTATTGATTTTATTATTTTATTTCGTTAAGATCTTATCAAAAGTTTGTTTATTTTTTTTACACGTATTAAAAAGTACTATATGTTTTCTCTAGCTAGTTTTTTATTATTATTATTTTTTTATTTTTTTATGAAATGTATACAAAACAATTTGATTTTATTTGTTAGGTTTGTATACATGAGATTTGTTACCTGATAAAAGAGTTAGATTTTTTTTATCAAGTTGTATTTTTTGTATCAACCAACACTCGTCAAATATGAGGAATCTAGTTAACGTGGTGATTCAGGAACAATGATAAACAGTATGAATATGATGAACATGATGTAATACTCCAAATGCACACGATTATATTATTAAACTGTCTGGTACATGAGATTACACAAACCGGTATTGCTCTTTAGAGTAATGGTGGCTCTCAAAGTGTTCAACCTCTCTCAATGTGAACAACCAACACCCTATACATTATGTAAACTATATATAGGGAAACCAAACACCTAGGCCCATATTAATCACAAGCCCACCGAGAAGAGTTCTCGGTTTACATAGCTAACCCGTAGCCTAGCCCAATAAACACATAACTAAGTACAAACCACCAAATATGGACCCAACAATATGAAATGTTTGATTGTTTGTCTAACCTTTTAAAAATATAACCTAGCACTAGTGGACTCACAAAGGGAAGTGTATAGGACATAGAAAGTAACATGGTAAACTAATCACAGTTGGCCACTGTTATTACCTGCTCTCCTTACTATCCTTGTACTAAATAGTTACTAGAGTGATGATGTTTGTGTTTCCTTATAGAATACAAATGACTGGAAAAAAGAAGGCTATTGGTCAAGGAGGTCGTACGGGACACCGTGGTAGGCCACGTGTCACCCAGATACCCTCTGAAGAACCAGTTACTGACACCAGAGATGAAAGGATGTAACCAAGCAAGACGAACGTAATCAACTTGACAATGCTATTCAAGCTGTCGTTGCTCAAGCTGTAGCTACTAGGGTGAAGAATCTACATCCAGAATGGTCTGCTGGAAGCCAAGTTAGAACACCTGAGAAGACCAAGAACTCCAAGAAAGATGATTAGAATGAGAAAGAAAAATCAAATGAAGTTCGGTATGTGAAATTTGGAGAAAGGAAGATCGGCCGAGGTGGTTGCAACTACAAGGCATTCAAGGGTTGTGACCCGCTGAAGCTGACTGGCTTGGGGGGATGCAATTGTATTGGTCCTTATACATTGCTTATCAATAAATCAAAATTTTTAGTTCATGTTTGCTTGTAACTTTTGGTAAGGTAACATATATGCTTGCTTGTAACTCCTAATATGACCATATATAGTTGTCCGTGTGACAAGTAAGGTTTTTTCGAGTACGTACCAACTATCTATGATGATATATCCATGAAACTAACAAACCAAAATATAGTTATACACATAAATATCATACATTTCAATCAGTTAATATGATGTCTTTGAGATCATTCACTCATGTTTATCCAAAAAAAAACATGATTATCCCAAAAACAAAATTACCTAAACTTTGATGATATAATCCCTTAGAATCTATAGAATTGTAAACTAATTGATCATGATAAATTTGTTGTTATTGATATTCTGTGTATGACATAATTTTTAAATAATTTTATGTTTTACAATTAACAATTGTATAATCAAGCAACATATAAAACCGAAAATTAAAATATAACAAAATGATTTGTCTCATTTCATATGAATGTAATTTTTAGGAAAATGACATAGACATACTAACCTTAAAGCCATTATTCATAAAATAGTGATTATTCTAAGTTAGTAGAATATTAGAAGATTTAAAATTATGAATGATTTTAATTAAGTAATTTGTCATATAAGGCATATTAAATTAAATATATATAAATGTATAAAAAGGTATAAATCAAGTCATAAAATATATATGCTTCTAAAGCATTTTGGTATGGGTTATGGAAGAAAAATATTGAAAAATAAATATTGATCTTCTTATTGCTAAAACCCTTTATACCATAAAAATTCATATAAATAAATGACAGATAGTTCATGTGGTAAAATGTTATATATATGGATTATAATTATAATATTACCCGTCAGTCCGTCACAGCAAGTCCCACGTATAAATTCATCCAACACAATATAAAGTAGATACTTTATAAACAACGATTTCTTTTAGTTAAACAGAATATCATAATCACAACTCCAAGAACAGTTGCAAAATGGACCAACTCCCTGCTAATACCTACAGGTTGAAAAATCAAAGTAATAAAACTATCTAAGCGTGTGTTTTAGATAGCTTATTGGTTTTTGAAATAAGCAATTTGGAATATACAACTGCAATTTGCTTATTTCACTCCGAATTTTTGATACACAATCCCAAAACCCAAACGCCCTTAAAACACCTTATTAATAATTATCATATGTAATTTTTATGATTACAAATGGTTAGGTGTGACATATGTATTTTTGTATGACTACAAAAGAGTGTTTCTTGTGGCTTTTCTTTTTTTCGGAAATTAGATCCCGTAATAATATTTTGTTCAAGATCCCAAGTCTTGAACCAAACAATACTTAAAAATCTTTTAAATACGGTCTTAAAGGTATGTATATAATCATGTATTTGTAAAATAGGGACAAAAGCATTTACCTATCTGTAGTAAAACACCAAAATTAAATATATCAACTTAATCGATTCAAACACACCATAAACGGGAGCTATGAGAGCAAGACTGAAGGAACAAAACATTTTTGTTATATGTGAATTACAACAAAATCGGCTGCCAAACCAATAACACAAAACGTAAATAGCAAAGAATACCTTAAAATCCCTAGCAACAAAAGTAAAGCATTCAACCAAAAGCTACCATTATCTGCAAATACAATAGGAAAAAAAACAGTTAACAAAAAGTTATAAAGGCTAAACAAATTTTCATATTGGATATACATCATTTGAACAAAAAGTTATAAAGGCTAAACTCAGATGAAATGATATTTAGGGCTCATATCAAAACCAAAGTCCAAAATTTTTATAAAAATATCAGAAAGCTGACATGTTTAAACTCCAAAACATGAGATTAAAACCTAACATGTTCGCCTTTAAAACATGATCAAGCCTAGGCCTTTAAGAGCTGTGCATAATTTAAACACATTCCATGCCGTCACAATTACAGATCTATACACAAAGTTTATTAATTTAGTAAAAAAATCAAACCCACAATAAAGGTTTTGATGAATTTAAGGTTTGGGACAGAGCATACCTAGAGGCGTTTGTATTCGGAGAAGGAAGATAGCAGCCACGTCGTGTAATCGGAGAAGGAAAAGGCGATCTGCAGAGGCGTTTGGGACGGAGCATATATAGGGTTATGATTGTGTTGAAATAAAAAAAATCGGGTAATTGTTATTATTCAGATAAAACTACATTGGGTGGGGTTACACTACAAGAAAATGAGGCTAATGCAACCCCAATGAAATGTTGCACTAGATCTTTAAAAGGTTGCATTAGGCCTTATGCAACTTTTTATAAAGGGCTGCATTAGAAGCAGTTGCATTAGATTTAACGCAACTTTTTTTAGGCCTATTGCAACTTTTTTTTGAAAGTGTTGCATTTATTGTCCCAACGCAACCTTTTTAGTTTGCAACTTTTATGTTTTCTAATGCAACTATTTTACTTTGAGATGCGACTTTTTTAACAGTCAAATGTAACTTTTTTCTACATCTAATGCAACTATTATTATCTTTATAATAAAAAATTGCTACCTTTTTAACACTCAAAGACAACTTTATAAAGTAAATTCAATTGCTATAAACTAATATGCATTCAATCACAATCACGCAAAAATAATAATAGCACAAATATCATTGCTTGTCAACTGTAATTTTACATTTTTGTCCAAACTCAACTAACAATAATGTTAAACACGAAGTGTCAACTAAAACAGTAATAAAAAATGAAAACATTCTACTCATCTTGATCTCCAACAAGTAGTTGTATTATACCTTCAACGTCTTAACATCCAAGTTTTGATAATGATTGTAACATCTTTTCGTATAGCGTCGACGAATCCGGCTCTTTTTCTTTCATAAATCTCAGGCATTTCAAACGACTAGTTTTTCTCATCTTTAATGTTTGCTTTGAATGATTCCATCAACCCCTCGAAAGCATGTATGATGCACAAGCACCATCTACATTTTTTTTATCAATGTCTGTGATACCTCTAACATAAATTCAATATGCATACTTCTGTTTTTCGTGACTTCAAATGAGGATCTACCATATCGTCACCATCCTTTATAGGCTTGTAGTTTTGTTCCTGCACGAGTCAAAATTTCCAATTTTAGTTAACGGGCCTAAACTGTCAATTTTAGCAAATAGGTCAAAACTGTAGTTTCGTTTCAGTCCTCAAACAGGTCAATAAGTACCTAAATTTGCATTAAAAACTAACTCAGACTACATACACATATTGACCTTGAAAATGCTGCCTTGTTACACAACTGTATGTATAGTCCAATTAGATATCAAACTAGCAACATGATAATTGTGGAAAAATATATCATGTTTTTGATTTAGAAACAAAAATATAAAGTTTTAAGCGAATTATGCTTTTAGTAGTGAGAGTATTTAAAAAACAATTAAAAATAAGAAGCATGAGGCATCACCTGTAGGACTAACAATTATAATGATATCAACCTAGTGTATTTTGAACCCTGAAAATAAATAACACAAATCTATAATCATAATAGCATCGTCAGAATTATGCATGGCAAAACAGTCAACTAGGATTGTACGGGGTACTGGGACATGAACATGAACATGTTCGGGTATCAAATAACTAAGTTCAATAAAATACAACAACAACAACCATACCCAGTAAGATCCCAAAAATAACAATGTTATAAGCAGGGTCTGGGGAGGGTGAGATGTAGGCTAACAATACCTCTATCCAAAAGAACAAAGGTATACACAAATTGTCATAAATCCTATCCAACTCGTGGAATTTGTTAAAAAAACCTGTTCAACTAGAAAAAACAACAACCAAAACACAAAATCCAACACTTTGCAAAAAAAAAAAAAAAAAAAGATCATATCCCTAACCCGCAACATTAAAAAGAGAAATACAGATAATAGACTCAACATCATCAAGAAATGGATCATGGAATCAACCATTTATTACCTACCAGATTATTAGTTGTATGAAAATGCTTAAATTAAAAAATGCAGGACCTTATCAATTGTATGAAAATGCTTAAATTCAAATATGTGTGAGCTTATTCAGCATCACAAGCAGTAATGTTTTAAGATTTTTAAGAAAAATCAACACTTGCATCAAAAGTTGAAGTATATTATAAAAAAAGATATAATGTTATAA
Source organism: Bidens hawaiensis (assembly GCF_021521415.1). Lineage (NCBI taxonomy): Eukaryota > Viridiplantae > Streptophyta > Magnoliopsida > Asterales > Asteraceae > Bidens > Bidens hawaiensis. The sequence goes on from NW_027492170.1 coordinate 41,219, forward strand.
GATAGAAAAGATAATAACATTTTCTTGAAATATACAAAAATTAAAATTAAAAAAACCTTCTAAAAACTGCTCACGAAATTGCATTAATCTGATCTATAATCACATAAAATTAAAGACATTATGCGTATATATGAATCGATTTTATTCTAGCGCCTTTCCAAATGAATAAAAATTATAACAATGACTAAACTCAATTATAGCTTATGAACCTCCTAAATGCATAAAGTTTGAACCAGGTACAAGCTTGTACTAGTCAATTTCAGGTCCGACTAACAATGTTACTACTTCTAAACTTGGTAGCTAATGAAGTCAAAGCTAAACGATTCAAATACAGAAACAATATAAGAAACTTGACATAAAACAGATTCCAACACTAAAAATAAAGCTTAGGTAATTGAAAAAAAAAACAACTGATCTCCAACATAAAACAGATTTCAACATCAATTTAATTTTGATTCCCACTGATTGAAGATAAAATGGAACAACAATTTTAGTCAAAATTAAGCATATGCATTAATACATGCACGCAATATTGTTCTTGGATACCTATCGTTTGTTAATTCTATTAAAGTGCTTCGAGCAATTAACAGAGGAAAGCAATTAAGGTTTCAAACGGCTTACCACTGAATCTGCCCGCTGTGAATCGTGGGATTAGGATTTCACATAGATCGACAGTCGCCATAGAAGTTATGACTTTTGATGGATATTTGTTTGGGTTTTTTTGGGGGGGGGGGGGGGGGGGGGGTTGGCTGGTGGAATAGTGATGTAGTGGGGAAGTTTTCTACAAATTGGTGGGAAAAGGAAAAGATTATGAAATTTGAGACGAGGGAAATTTTAAGTGGATTAGTTTTTAACAAAGGTTAATTTTTTAGTTATTAACAACTTTTAAGTGTACATGTTAAACAGATATTTTCTATTTAATTTAGTTTAAATAGGTTAATCAATCTGTATTTTTGTTAAAAATTCTATTTAATTAAAAAGTACTTATGGTTGGATCTATAATATGTTAATAACTAGTGGTTTACCTGACGTGTTGCGTCAATATAGATCGGTAAAACCCGAACAGTGCCACCAAGTGGCTTAATCGAGAGTTAGCGGCACCAAAGTCCTCATTTATTATATAATAATAATAATAATATGTTTTGGTGCTTTTTTTGGACGACAGAGAATCTCACATGTAAATCTAATATTTCAAGGCTATGTCCAAAACTCTTTATTTTGCCGATTTTATTAAATTGCGCAAGTTTATAAATATTAAAAGTTATATCACAGTCTTTAACGATGCAACCTTTTAAGAAAAAAAGTTGCAGCATTTACTAAAATTTGCATCCTTTCAACAAAAAAGGTTGCAGTTATTAGTAAAAATTGCAACCTTTATGAAAAGGGTTGCGCTACATCTACTAATGCAACCTTTATAACGAACAAAGTTGCATTAGAGTCAAATACAACACAATTGAAAATGGTTGCATTTGAAAAGTTGCAGTAGCCTCATTTTCTAGTAGTGTTAGTATATCTAACTTCCTACGGTTGTCAAGATCTTCGTTTATGATTGGTTGTGTTAGCGTTTCATGTACCACAAATAATCCGAAGAGTCTTTAGTGACGTTAAGTTGCTCTAACACTCCAACAGTTGTAAACGAATTGTCATCATATGTTTCAGTTTCATCGTTATATGACTGCCAAGAAAATCCTCCTCCCACTGAAGTCATCTTCATCAATGCAGTTTGTGAACCTACCTGTTAAAATCAACCACATTCACACATCATTAATAACAATAAACAAATGCAAACCTTTTGACTCAAATATGCATAAAGATAACTTTCACTTGAAAACGAGGTTTAAACCATTTATAATAATAAAATCTAAATTAAAAATTCGACTTCCGAGTTATTAAGAATAATCATTCTACTCCTTCACTTACGCTTCCCTAGTTCCTTCCTTCAATCATGATATTAGTGTACGAATACAATTCTAGCCAATATTATGAGAAAAAGTAACCAACTTTAAATCAAAATCTTTGAACATATTATTATTAATTTGGAGTTCAGATGAATGAATAATAATAATAATAATAATAATAATACCAAAAAAGTCAGATGAATGATGATAATAATAATAATAATATCAAATACACATGATCTGTAAAGATGTAATTAATACACAAATCTCAAATTGAACATATTAAACCTAAACCTTCAATCAATCTAATATCAAAATTCAATCAAAAGAGTTAATAATAATAATAATAATAATAATAATAATAATAATACCTGGTGAAGATGAGAGAAAGAGATTTAGGGGTTTTGAGTTCCACCGCTGCGTCGTATATGTGTATATATAGTAAATATAGTGAAGGGGGCAATAGTAGTGGTGGCCGTGGAGAGGGTCTATTTCGTTGCCGGCACTTGGGGTGATGGTGGAGGCCATGGAGAGGGCCGATGGAAAGGCATACGCGATGAGAGTTGGGAGAAATTTGGTATCTAGGGTTAAGAGGTTTGAATAACAAATAAAGTGGGTGGGTAATGACCCATGTAGTATTCATATTTAAGAAAATGGGTTAAAAAGTATAAGAATGGATGAGAGTGTGACAAGTGGCAGTAGTTATTTATTAGAGTAGTAAGATTAGACTAGAACGAATACAACCATATAGAGGTAGGGTATCAAAAAGATCCAAATACCATTAAGTACCACCTGCGGGTCAGAAGGGACCCTCTCATAATCCACTCACGGGTCAAATAAACCACCCGCATAACTCATGACAAAGGAAGAATATTTATCTATCTTAGAGACTACGTGCGGGAGGATCTAGATGCCCTCAGAAGTCATCCGCATGGTACTGTTTACACCTGCAATGCAACGTCATAGGACAGCTGTGATTAACCAACTTCATTCTAGAAGATTTACCAAGATATTCTCGTGAGAAACACGTGACCCTTCAACCAATAGAAGAAGGACACCTGGCCAGGTTGTTGCAGCCATGCACATGGCCATGTTTATCTCGTCCTATCACATACGGACACGTGTCCAGGTTGTTACAACCATGCACATGGGACGTATAGCTCAACCTATTACATGAGGACACGTGTCTAGGCGGTTACAATGGCATATTCTAGAATGGGACAGCTGGACCAATAATATTCTCACATCTTTCGGCTATAAATACCCCACAATCTCTATGAGATAACACATTCACTCTCCACTATCTACTCTAAATACTTAAGTACTTTCTCTCTATCGGAACTGCACTTATTCCCACGCCGAAGGGTGGTTACGGGAAGCAATAACATATGTTTATGATGAGGAACAATGATGATGGATTTGGTGTTTATATGGGTAGCTTTGGATGTCGTCATGGTTGTTCATTTCATCATGTTAATTAGTAGTAGTCATTTAGGGTTAATCATGGTAGTTAAGGGTCCAATGATAACATTTAGGATTAATGAAGATCGTTTAAGGTCAAAACTCAAAATGTTGAAATTGATTACTTAGTGGACCTTACTGGGGTGTCCCTCTTGTCGTGTCTAGGGACACTGAGTTTGTTGCTAGGCATGTCGTGTTAAAGACAGAAGCAGGAAAATTTGTTAAGCACGAGAAGACGTGGGTTGAAAATCAACACACCGTCATTCTTTTTGTTTTTGATACATTTGAGTCTGTTGCCCCTATGCTGCTACGTTTCTGAAAAGAGTTCCGCGGATCGTGTACAGTAACTCAACGACACCAAAGAACAATAACTTTGTTTTCAGTATGATCGGTTTTGCTATTCAAAAGGGGTAGCATCGTAGCTTGTTGCCCGCTTACCTGCATCCCTATTAATTGGATCTTTTTACATCAATCTAAGTTTGTAAACCCAAAACAAAAAAATGTTACTTAGAGACAATGCTGGTCCACTAAATTCCTTAATTTGTTTTGTTATCATCAAAAGCTACTTTAGGTATTTCAATGAATAATGCAGTAGGTTAAATATTAACTAATAGTCTTAACTTGTAATGTTGAATCATGTCTTTGTTGACGGCAGGACCGGCTTCGAGAATGTGAAAAAAATTTGGGGCAAAGGCGAAAGTTTTTTGCGCCTTTAATAAAAGGAACACTTTTTTGGGTTTAAACAATTAATTCCAAATGGCCTTACTTTATTATGATTTGAGTTGTGTAAAAGAATTTTGTATAAAATTAAACTCAAAAATATCTTAAATAAGATTAATACCCACAACATTTTGGTTAAATGCTATACCCATTACCACTAGACCAAGCTAGTGATCATGTAGTTGTGTTGAAACATTGAATATACATATATTTTTTCATAAAAGTAAATATAACTTTTTTATAAAAAAAAATTTCGGGCCTAGCGGGGTGTCGGGCCTGTGGCCGGCTACTACCCCGCCATACCCTATAGCCGGCTCTGGTTGGCGGGGTCTTAGGCTTTAAACATCACATCGGTTTCTACGTCAGCTTATTAACATGTAAACGATGTCAAAAGGTGGTGTATGATTTCCAAAAGTCAGGTATGAATCTATAAGCATGTCCGTTTTTGATAAGGGTGAGCAGAAAACCGATTTAATCGAATCGAAACCGAATTAATCGAAAAAACTGCACCGAAAAAACCGAACCGAAGCATTAACCGAAGGTTAATTTTTTGTTTTCTTTAAAAACTGCATTTTCGGTTTCGATTCGGTTATCCATTTTTAAAAAACCGAAAAAACCGACCGAACCGATTGATGATGAAAAAGATTATCAAGATGATGAGAAATTGACTAACCTTTGAAGATAAATAAGACTATTAATGAAGATTGAGACTAAACTTATATTGCTTTTTAATTAATAACTTTGTTGAATTTTAAACTCTATTTAGCAACTTTGTATTCGTATAGTTCCACGTACACGTGTCTATTTTTGTTTTTTAAATTCAATATATATGTGATACTATAATACGTTCTTATACAAAATTAATATATGCATTTTCATTTTTACTTCTTTTTGCAATGTCTACACAAAATTGAAAAAAAACCGAAAATAACCAAACCGAAATAAAAAAATACTGGAAAACCGAAAACCGGAAAACCAAAAATCGAATGGTTTGTATATTCAAATAACCAATTACTTTGGTTTCAGTTTGAGTTTCGCCTAATAACCAAATCAAACCATGCTCAGCCCTAGTTTATGAGAATGCAAAAAGAAAACCTAGGCCTAAGACATGAAAAATAAAAGGGCCTAAAATACAAACTTAAAAACTCTTATATAATTTAGACAAATGTGATAATAATAAAACCAAACAATTTTTTTTAGCAAAATGATCTATCTAAAACGTATGTATCTTAGCATTCTTCTTGATTTGTGTCTTTCTTAACTTGTCATCTTTTTCTCTTTTTACGTTTTTGACTATCGGATATGTGTTTAGACTTAAGAGGCATACTATAAAAAACGATTGTTAACATAGCTAATTAACAAATAATAAAGCTAACATTAACAAAATAACAAATATAAAATTATTTAACATTAAGTGATTAATACATAAATTAGAGATTAATATATAGTTAACTGAATAACTCTTAAGTGTGTTAACTAACTAACGGTTAACAATTGACGTGAAGATATAAACAAATAGCCTATTTGAAAATTGATATACGAAACAAAATTAAAACAAAACTAATGTATAAAGTATAAAAGTTAATAACCTGTAATAGCCAACTCAGGCTGGTCGCCGCTTGCCGGAATGTCGTCGGACATCGGAACTCGGAAGTCTGATGGCGATGGTCGTATATTTTGGAATGCCGATGGTCCTAGACTCGCTGTTGTGTCGGAACAAAACCCTATGGTTGTTTTAACTCCATTGGGCCTACTCAAGAATATATATATATATATATATATATATATATATATATATATATATATATATATATATATATATATATATATATATATATATATAGGGAGAGGATCATGAGAGAACTCCATTTTATAGAGAGAACTAGAGAACTAATAATGAAGTATTTTTAATTTAATTAAAAATAATATTTTTTAATTTTTTTTTCTTTCATCATTCTTATATGTTGTTATTCTTCACCACAAAAAAAAATAAAACTAAAAAAAAAATAAAAAAATAAAAAAATTAACGAGTAATGCATATATGCAATGCACCGACTTTTTTATAATGCATATGTGCAATAGTGTGCATTTTGATATTTGAAATAGTGTTGAATATCAAATATATAGTTGTTTGTATTGTTTATTTGCAATAGGGTTATATTATATACAAAAATTAAAAAAAATCGATATAGTGCATTAGTGTTGTATTACATATATGCGATAATGTATTTTGCATACAATTATTAGTGTCGTATTTTGCATATATTCAATAGTGTGTATTGGATAATGCAATTGTATTGTATTTTATGCAATAAAACACTATTATATATATGCAATAGGCATTAGTGCACATATGCACTACAGTACTACACCGACAAGTTTTTTTTTTAGGGTCAATATCATCTTATTAGAATGAGTAAAGAAAAAAAATCACAAAATAATTTTTTTAAAATAGTTAAAAATAATTCTTTACTAGTTCTCTCTTTAAGAGGAGTTCTCTCTAGATCTCACCCCTATATATATATATATATATATATATATAAAATTTAAAAGTTCATGGCCCCTTAAAGGGGGGAGTGGGTTTGAGAATTGAGTCCTCCCTTGGGCCGGGCCTGTCTATAAGAAATCACTGATTAGTAAGCATCTGGTTGTACGGTGGATCAACCACACTTTGAATGTGTTATTTACCCATATTGCCATCCACACATCTCAAAAACCAGGGTTAACAATCTATAGGTCTTTAGGTCCATATTTGCTTTGGTTTCTAGTACTTTGTGTTAGGTCACTTGTATACATATGAATTTAGTGTAGGTATTGAGATCCAGTTGTAAATTTAATCCTCATTTAGATTTTAGACAGTTTGGTTTGTTGTTGTATTTGTATACATTTTATTGGATTATATTTAGACAATTTGCATAATTTTATGAATGGTTTTGGGGTCAGAGTTCTTAGCGTGAGCAGCGTCTCTAAGATTCGTATAGATGTAAATTTTTACCTATCACACCATCCCAAAATCCTACTATTAGCTTATGAGTGGAGTTGTACTTTTGTTCATATGTTTTTATAATTTATCTATTTTTTGTTTGGTTTTTATTTCTCTGTTGATATTAGAATCTGAATACAAAGTCCTGCAAAATAATGCTGGCTTGGGAAAATTTCTCTTTCTGGTTAAATTTTGGCTTTTTTCAGGTCAAAATTAAAACTTGGAAGAGGTTGACTTTTTTGGTCACTTATGGGCCTGTGTGCTATTAAGGATTTGTGGTCCAACTGCACAGATAGGAAGGTTGGTAACCCAAGAGTATGACTATTAGACCCATATGCAAAATGATCATCACAACAGTAGATGAGCCCAGTTGTGAGAAAATAAAAAGGCAAAAAATAAAATAAAAATTGAAGCCTAATGTGTTGATGCTTTTGAATAATCGTCTATATTCGGGCTTTTGTTTGGTTATCTGAAACTATGAATTGTGTTTTTGTTTTGTAATAAAATGTATGTTATTAGGTTAGGTTCTTGGAACATGTTGTTTAGATTTCAAATCCTTGTTAGTAGACGGGTTAGAAACTTTGCTTGGGGCATTGTCCCAACAAAATGATTTTCAACCTTTACTCATTGTAATTGTTTAAATATAGAACTTCACCATCTGTTACCGCCAAGTTTAGTATACATACATTGATACATATAGTCATATTCTTTTGTAATTACAAGAACACCTTATTGTTCTCACTTCAAAACCTAGATTGCATTGATGATAAATACAATAGCAAATGGTACAAAATATAATTATACGAACCTAGTACGCATCGAGGTTATAAAATATTAAGTTCAAATAGCAAATAGTACACAATAAAATTATTCCAAGTCGATATTTAACTTGATCAGTTTAGTTTAATCACTTCTTTTATTTAATCGGACCTTAAGACCATGCTTCATCATAAGTACCGTTGAATCTGCTGGAACTACATGATGACCTTCCACTAACTGAGTGTGGTAATGGTAAATTACTGTGGTTGCCACTATCTTGAGCTCACACAATGCCATATTCTTACCTAAACAAGCTCTTGGTCCTGCGTTAAATGTAGGGAACTTGTATGATGGCTCATGTTTGACTCTTCCGGTGTTAGAAATCCACCTTTCAGGCTTAAAGTCCATGCAATCTTCCCCCCATATCGATTTCATCCTTCCCATAGTATAGAAACAGAGAATAATGTTCGTGTTTTGATCAACTTTGTTGCCACTAGGAAGGATTTCTGGTTGTAGCGGAGATTTTTTGTTTAAAGGGATTGGAGGATATAACCTTAAGGATTCACATAAAGCTCCATGCAGGTAAACCATTTTGTCTAACTCTTTCATGTTCCATCTTTTACCTGCATTAACCTCTAAATGTATGTAGATCTCTTCTAGAATTTTATCTTGGGCAATTGGGTTTCTCGCAAGCAGATAAAAGAACCAAGATAGAGCACTGCCGATGGTATCTTTTCCTGCAGCCATCAGATTAGTTAAGATGTCTCTTAGAAATTTCGTAGGATATGTTGAGGTGCCGATCTGATCTTTAAGCTCTATCATAATTGCTATGAAAAATACGAATGTTTCCGCGTCATGGTTCATGTTATTGTACTCCTTTTGTTTATTAGCCAAGTCCTTTTATATGAATTCATCAAGGTTTCTCCATGCATCGCTCAACTTCTTCTCCTTCCCCACTCTAAGAGCTTGTTGCAATTTCCAAAGCCATGGGGGCGTAACGTGTCTAAGAAGAATAGCTTCTTCAGCATCCATTAAGGCTTTCAAACACGGATTATAAGGACAATCAAGAGATAAGCTTTCTGGGTCATTATCGAATAGTAGTTTGCATACGTTGTCAAAAGCAAACCTTTGAAATATATCCTGCAAATCAATCTCAGTGTCACGTTCACAAATGGATTCAAGTATAGGCAGAAGCCCATTTAGCACTTTGTCCCAAGTTATTGTTTCCATTGTACTTTGAAATCTTGCATCCTTAAGTACAAAAAAAATGATTTTGTGGTGGATCTCCCATGTCTTACCATCAGAATTGAGGATTCCATCGCCTAGGATATCAAAGATATTATGAAATTTCTCACCTTTTGGATAGTTGCTGAAGTGTTTGCTTAGAATGTGATGGACGTCTAAAGGATCAGTGGTAAGCATTAAGTCCATCTTGCTTAACCACGGGCCTTTGAACATGAATGTACCACGGCTTTGTATCATAACTTCTGTAACATAATCATTAAATCGATGAGCGTTTATAAGAATCCCTGGCATCATACCAAGAATAGGCCAATTTGTTGGAATAACAGTTCTCTGTGTTTTATGTGTATATATGATCATTAAAGTCGAAACAAGAATGAAAAATATAAAGAAAATGACATAGTATACAAGTAAAGCCATGGGTATTTGTTTATGTTTATAATGGATGGGATTGTGATGTGTTTTTATTTTCAGCCTTTAAGTAAGCCACAAAATTTCCTTCAACAACGCTACAAGTATAATGGGAGTACCCTCAAACATTGGCATGGGACCAATCACATGCAATATAATAGCATTCACTATGCCTAAAACAATTAAGCCCCCAAAAATTAGGCACACCTATTGATATTTTAAGGACTAGGTTAGATCCTTTGTTACACACAGAAGGAAATATATAAAACTTTATATATATATATATATGTGTGTATGTTATATACATTTTTAATAAATTTTAAACGTTAGATAATTTAGCATTATTATCATAAGGTGTCAGATTGTTGTATTAATTAAAAGAATCCAACATAAAAACACAAATAGAGAAAAACAACAATTTAAAACATAATTCTATGTTATGTCACATATTTCTAACTTATATCACGAAACAAAAAAAGAAAACTTCATCATCTACTGAAGTCATGTGTTGTAAACTATAAAGCGTACGCATGTAAATGTTGTAACATTAGTTGTATGTTATAAACACTACTTTTATTGAAATTATAAAACATTTAAGTACACAACATAAATAATGCTAAAAATATGAATATAACAATGAGATATAATTATAATTTTTATTAAACCACACATTTAATAAAGCAACAATATAATCCAAACCTCGTTACTTAAACCACATTTCAATCCAAACATTCATGCATCCCGTCCAAACGTTCATAAATAATTTTCCAAAATCTAAAATAAATAAATTAACAAAGTCTCAAAATTAAAAAAAAATAGCAAAGAAAACAATAAATTGTCTTTATTACTTAATAAATGATGATTATAACCATTTATTTTGAAATTTTTTTCAACTTAGAATTTAACGTTTAAAATTAATGCTTAGTTAACATGTGAAAATTATTTAAATGAAAAATTAATAAGTTGGAAGTCTATGTGAACATGCTATTTGAATTCCATGTAAAAACCTTGTATTACTTTAAATAGTGTAGTAAAATTCTTCAACTAAATGGGTCCACGTTGATAAGTTATTTTTGTATCATAATTATGTTAACTGAATTTAAATTATATTTATGACTTGTATTACAATGATTTTTAACCTATTGTACTGGGTCATCAAAAACCTGTTAACCCAATATCTATGATCTATTATCTATATAGTAAAAACACAAGGTTTGGTCTCACAATAGATTTGATTGGGCAAAATAGTACAATACTATTGGGCTATGTCAAATTTTGTTTCTGTTTTATAATTTTTCAATTCCGATATCGTAACGATGCGTCGCTCACTGCCGTAGCACTCGAGATCGACAACCTTCGGATTTTACCAATGTCTAGGTTTTATCAATGAAATACATGTTGTTTTAAATATTTTATTATTGAGAGGTTTGGTGCGCAAGGACCCTATTGGGTCATTTGGAGGCACGTTATTGGTTTAAGGCATTTTTTGTTATTATTTTTTTAAAGTTTGTGCATAACGAATCTAGCAAAAATCGACCAAATGTCAATTTTGTTTTTGTTTTATGTAACGAGCATGTCAAAAACTGACTGAATTTGTGTAGACTCACTGCGTTTTGTTTTAATTCTGGTACCGTGATGAACGTAACAAAAAACGACCAAATTTGCGTAGACTCATAGTCTAAACGCTCGGGATCGACAACCGCCAAGTTTTAAAGCTCGAATTTTATCGACCGACGCCATCCTATTGGTCCGTCTCAATTTTTATAATCCATTTATATTATTTTTGGCTTTAATTCCGGTACAATAACGCAGGTAACGGAAACAACCAAAGTCGTGTCGACTTACCGTCTCAACACTTGAGTTTTACCGCTGTTCGTGTTTACCGACCTGCCCTGGCGCATTTGCGCCGGGTAAAACACTATTTAATGTATATTGACTGATGAATTTGGTGGTGTATCTAAAAGAAAAATGAAAGGGCATTGCAGGTTAAAAAAAATTGTTTAGGGGTAGCCCATACATAAACTAAAGAATTTTCACTCAAAATGTATTTCGTCAAGAAAATTGAAAGGTGGTGCACGCTACCCCTCAACATATGCTAGATTTGCCGTCACCTACCGGTGATGTACATGTTTCAACATATCAATCAACTAATCATACACAGTAAGAAAACTCCTCCAATAGCATAGCTATTAGCAAGGGTTGAGGATGATGAGATGTAGGCAAACCATTCCTCTATCCCAAGGATAACATATGGATTCTTATATCCTACTTTACACTAGTATGTTATATTACTTAGGGGATGTTTGGCTAAGCTTTTAAAAGTTGTTTATTTGCTTAATAAGTAATTTCCAAAAGCTTTAAAGTAGAGCTTTTCCAAATTGCTTTTTAACTTATTTGCTTTTCAAAAGGCAAATAAGTGAATAAGAAATTCTCAAAAGAGTAACCAAACACCCTTTTAAAATATCACTTTCACAACTTTGGTTCCTATTTCAAGCTTGGCCCATAATACAATCTAAGAGCATTCTCAATCCATTAGGGGGGAGGGGTGGTGGATGTGGTGGCATCACTCATCACACACCCCACCCAATTATATGGTGCCACATCACCAACCCAAAATCCATCACATGTGATGGTTTTTTACTAGGGGTGGTGGTGTGGTGTGATGGTGTGTGATAGAATTTTTTATTATTATTTTTTTTTGTAACTTAAAAAATTAAAACAATATTTAATAGAACTTAAAAATAAAAACAATAGTTACTAGAACATAATTCAACTTAAAAATTAGAATTAAAAATTAAAAGTTACAATAAACGTCTACTCCTCGTCTGGATCCGGGAATTCCAACCCTAAAGAACCTATAAGCTCAACTAGATCCCATCTCAACCGATAGTGAATATCTTCATCCCGCAAGTCTAATTGGACATCATCTGGAACGGGAACTTGAGTCGGAGGATCCGGTACCCAATATGGAGAAATTGCATTTCCATATTCTTTTATTAACATATTGTGTAATATGATGCATGCATACACGTAGCTAGAGATCGTGGCTTTTTTCATTGCACGAACCGGTCGACTAAGTATGCACCATCTACCCTTTAAAACCCTGAAAGCTCTCTTGACATCTTTTATTGCCGATTCTTGCAACTTCTTGAACGCCTTTTCATTGGTCTCGACAGGAAACAAAAAGGGTTGCACAAAAACAGACCAGTGCGGGTGGATACCATCGACGAGATAGTAGCCACGTCTGTAATATCTCACGTTGATAAAATACGGACAGAAAGGTGCGGTGCTATCTGTTACACTCTGAAACAACGGTGATGTGTACAAAACAGTGATGTCGTTGTTTGAGCCGGGAACACCAAAATAAGAATGCCAAATCCATAAATCATTTGACGCAACCGCTTCTAGTGAGATGGTCGGTCGTTTGATATCACCCCTAACATACGCCCCTCGCAACTCCCGAGGACAATTCCTCCATTCGATATGTGTACAATCGATGCTACCGAGCATCCCTGGAAAATGCCATCTAGCCTCGTGTGCAGCGTATAGACGTGTAATGTCGTGTCTTGTTGGTTTTCGTAGAAACTCTTTGGCATACAATTTTATAATCGCGTTACAAAAGAATTGTAGACATTCACGTGAAGTTCTCTCAGACATTTTTAAGTATTCATCGAATTGGTCGGGTGGGTTACCTGTCGCTAGTTGACGAATAGCGGATGTGCATTTTTGAAGCGCCGTAAAACTTCGTTTGCCTCTCGCATCGTAAGATTCTTGAAACCATTCTTCGTTTGCTTCGACGTCGGCTACAATCTTTAAGAATAAAGATTTCGGCAAATGAAAGCGTTCCCTAAACGTCTCGTCATTGTATTTCGGCTCCTCCACAAAATAGTCGTTCATTAGCACGTCGTGGGCATGTATACGATCACGCACCACCACCTTTTTCTTTGGACGGCTCGGGCCTTCAAGTTCTTTATAAAGCAACGGGAACCATTTGAGAATGTCATCGTCAGAAGACGAAGAGCTATCGGTGTCTAAGGGCATCGAGTGTTTCGGAAATTCCATATTTTTTGTTGTGAATGAAGGGGAAGTTTGAGAGTGTTTTTGAGTTGGATTTGGTTTTGATTTGGATTTGGTTTATGTTTTTGTTTTGGTTTTATATTGGTTTTCTTTTTTTTTTTTTTTATTTAAACCCCCCTCCTCGCCAACGGCTACATCCCAACGGCTACATTCCTTGGAAACACCCATTCATAAAGCGTGACAACCATCACGCAATACACTTCTTTTCCGCGTGACAAGGGGGCGGCGACGGTGTGGAGATGGTCACCACGCGTGATGGGTGGTTCATCACGTGGTGCCCCGTCCTCCCTTATCCATTTTCTATAATTACACTAAAAATATCATATTTTCTCGCTCATTTTCAATAAAATAATATTTTTTTATATTTTTATTATTACATTTTCTCTCTTCTTCACTCTCAAACATTTTATAAAATATTAAAAACTTATAAAGTGTTTTGAAACAAGCCTAATAACTAAAGAATAAGAGAAGACATGTAAGGAGAAAGATGGAGATTTCATTAATTAGGTGTGTATCACAAGGAGGTACAATGAGATGTATATATAGGATATGAAAACTTAGAGAAAAAGCCTAACTATATTTGGTATTGATAAACACAATAATATATATTTATAACACTCTTCTTTGGTTATTAACTAAATACGTTTGGAGATGTTGACTCATTAAAAACCTTGTTAGGAAAACCCAGTGGGACAAAACCATAGCTAAGGGAAAAAGAGTGCAACGTGTATTGTCTCCCCCTGATTTATATATCCTTTAAAATGGTATATATCAATCTTCCGTGAAAGTTACCCAAAACTTTTGTAGTCACTCATTTGCATCTTCGTCACTTGACATTTGAATCTTTAAGTTGAATAATGTTGTATGATCTTCACGTAAAAACTTCTATTGCTTCATCTGGTAAACACTATGATCCTGATGTGTTTCTCTGCATAAACAAGACTAACCAAACTTGTTTTGATGAGTTAGTAAAATATAAACACATATATTTCATAGCTGAAATATATGTTTTAACTCATTCGGATGTCTCCTAGCATGACACATGCTGATAAATATAAACAAGAAAATAATAATCCTATATAGATAACAGCATGACATAATGCATATATGCATTATGATATTTCCAATAATATTTCATATTCATATAGGAAATGATATAAAGTGCATTGTTGGACATCCTTTAACATACTCAAAGAATGAATCTTGTTTTTGGTAAAATGTCTCAACATCTTTTAGATGTACTTTGATGGATTGATAAACATATAAGTACACATATACTCAAACTATAAGTCGAGCAATAATCACTTGTCAAGGTCTTTCAAAAAGAATTTTCTCTTTAAAAGCTCATGAGTTTCTCTTGATGATGCGTACATAATCACTGTATGATTATAATGAACTTTTAAGAGTGAAATTTTGATAAAAGTGTGGCTAATTATATCCAACTTATCTCCCTCTTTATCAAAATATATCTCTTGATTTGTGCCAATCTCAATCCGAATAATTTAATCCATACGTAATAAGCATAAATCCATGCATTTACTAATCCATCATGGACTTCTTTCAACTTGACAAATGATGCATATGCATTCACTTTTCCAGTATTTTTGTTGCATAAAATTGCTCATTAGCACATCATTTTGTATCACATATTAAAAATCCATATTGTACAATTTATTTGTTTATTGAGATATTGGACTCATCATGTACATATTCTTCTATGTGTATGCTTATTGATACACAATCAATTAATTTTTCAAGTATTCAATTACATTGGGAAACTTTTCAAGAGTTCCATTTATGTTCAACATATTCAATATCATAAAGTATTCAAATATGAATCTTCATGCAACATGAGTCATAGTGTTCTCGAGAATTTAATGAACATGATTTGATAATTCAAATCCTTCGAAGACTTTATTTTAAACTTTCAGTATCAACTGAATCACAACATTTATAAGACACATATCAATTCTCTCTTTGTATTACCAGACTATTTAGATATATCGGAAAGTCATTGCTTCCACCATTGGAGAATGCGTCTCCTCATAATTAATCACGGGTCTTTACAAAAATTCTTGTACCATCAATTTTTGCCTTATATCACTTGATGAATTTTCATAACTCATATACAATACCCGTTTGTATCTAACACATTTTACAACTTTAGTTGTACGGACTGTTGGTCCAACAAACTTTCCGTTATTAAGAGAATTCAACTCTGCCTTGTTTGCAACTTTCCACTATGGCCAATCATTTTTCATGGGCAGATTTATAATCTTGATCCTCATCATCATCATTTCAAATGCTAATTATACATATATATATATATATATATATATATATATATATATATATATATATATAAAAGAATAGCGACATCGACTTTATTTCGATTCCATATATCTTTTTAGACATGATACAATATAATTTATTGAGAGCTCTTTGTTTACAGGCACCTAAGGTTCTTCAAGAACCATCATGTCTAATCTCTTTCAAGAGACCTTTTATTGCACCTCAACTTGACCATCTTCATTATTTGCTCCAATTTTCGAGGAAAATTTACCTTTGGAACTGATTAGTCTACCACGCTACAAGTGTGCGTTAGACTTATTATCAATATGCGTTTGTCCTTCCGGGACACTTATTAATTGGAGCATTAGCAGTTAGTATAGGTGTCTGATGTGTGCGTGCTAGTGGTATAAACTATGAAAGGTTGGATGATTTGCTTTTGCACAAGATCGTGTTTTAAATTATAAAAGTGATTTCTACAAAGACTAAACACACACAAAATAGGAAAGTGTACCTATCGTATATGTAGAATAGTATTGGTAAGAACCAAGTTTCGATCCGTGGACACAAATGTTTCTAATAATGAATCGTTGTTTTACTTTAATCGGAGGTTTTAATCATTTTGGGGTTAATTTTCTTCAAACTTCTTATAAAATACAAATACTTATATATATATATATAATATATAGGTGACCAAGAAAAGAGATTCTAAACGAGTTGTTCAATTATGCGAAGGTTACAATCTAAGATCAAGAATCCACTCCATTTTAGCATTGATAAATAATATTTGAACATGTGGTAAACTTGCCATAATAATATATGATAGATAGCTCCTTAAACCTTAAGTGAGCATCTTTGGCACTAAGGAGATAGCATGCGCATTTTAAAGTCCACCCTTTCCTAATGTCATGCCATCTCAATGATGTCAATTTAAGTTGGCTAATAGTTTCGTAAAGTAGAAAGATTAGGATTGACTTCGATTTCTCAAATACCAATTCTAACAACTTCGGGTGGTTGTAGTTTAGTCACACAACCTCCCATTGGTTGATTTATGTAGGTTATAATTACACATTCCATTAACATATGATTTTTTTTTAAACTAATTTGATATCCTAAGCAAAGCCATTTTTGGATTACCAAGGTTTAGAAAAATACATCATAACTTATATCTCATAATTTCTAAGTACAATATAAGGATCCATGTTTCGATAATGTATCAAAGTATTTCTATCTTTCAAGAACATGAATCGATCATGAACGATTGCTAATGGAATTGACAACCACCAACTTTGAATTAGTGATTTAAGATGGTGAAACACTTCTCATCAAAAGATAATTTAATATAACCATGTACTTTACTAGACTACACCACATATTTTATATAATTATCAAGTAAAACAAAGCTTCTTCATAGATTTTAGATGGTAAAAGGAGTTTAGCTCATAATGAGCATGATGATAAACATTAAGATGAATGATAATAACAAATACATGATTAAAGTTGGAACAATCTAACCAAATGTAGATGAATCTTCCTTCTTAATGATGATGATGATGATGATGATGATGGATGATGATGATGGTTGATGGTGATGACCTCCAAGCCTTCAAACTCTTCACTAGATCTTCAATGAGAGTGTTAGTGTGTGTTTTTATAAGTGAAAACCGGATAGAACTCTATTCAAGGCACACCAAATGAGTGCAACATGAGCCACTATTTATAGGCAATCTGGATAGTGAAGCACGGCCCCGTGCTTGATGAGCACGCCCCCGTGCATTTTTAAGACATGTGCCAGATTTGTTTTGTCTTTTCTTTGACGTGGCCACGGCCCCGTGCTTTTTAGTGACATGTGCTAATTTTTTTTGTCGTTTCTGGAAGGTAAGCACAGCCCCGTGCTTCCTGAGGCACGCCCTGTGCTTTTTACTGACATGTGCTAATTCTTTTTTTCGTTTCTGAAAGGTGAGCACGGCCCCGTGCTTCCAAAAGCACGGCCCCGTGTTTCCAAAAGCACGGCCCCGTGTTTCCAAAAGCACAGCCCCATGTTTTGCTGTTTTCTTTGGTTTTTCTTTAGCTTTTCATTCGTTTCTCGTTTGAGGCTTGGATTCATATGAAAATACATTTTAACATGATAAGTAGTTATTTTAACTATATTACACGATAGAAGTTGCAGTTTTTTGAGATTATTTGATGCTAAAAAGATGTATATTTTTATATACATCAAACATCCCCACACTTGAACCTTGCTTGTCCTCAAGCAAACTACTTATAAATATTCTCTAAAAATAGCAAGTTAGGACCATAGCTTAAACATCCCCAAAAGAGTTCCAAGAAAATGGGAACAAAATAACCAACCTTAAATCATAGGAATATATGTAGTGATATATAAAAAGATGATTTTGTTTTTATGAGTTTCCGTTTATGCAAAACGTCACATTCTCACAATGTTCACTCACACTCGATTTTATATCTGATCATACCAGTGATGTATGTATGTGAACACTCTTAGTCAAAATGCAACCTGTGAAAAATAAGCTTGTAGCAATTTCAAATCTCCACCTTTGTGAAGGGTTGCATAGATTAGAAGGTAATATGGGTTGGTTTTGAGTAGGGATTTGGTATTTTATGGTGGTTCAAGGGTTTAGGTTAATGAGGATGAGGACGGTAAATACAACTTCTTACTGATTGTCGGGAGTCTTAAGATGTCTTCAACGATTAGCTCCTTTCTCCCGATTGCTATTTTTTTTAACCTAGTGACTCTTTTAAGGTCAGATCGTCAAGACCAGTTTGTCGAGGATGTGGATTAGTTCTTCCTCAATTCTATTTTGAACATAACTTCCAACTCTAATGGATCGTTCGGCTTTGAGCCTAATAGCCCCCACCCTCATTAGTTCGGTATATTCATTCTGAGACTGAGTTTGACTTTTTCTACATCTTCCTTCGTGAGACCAGTTTCCGCAACCTGAGCATCGTTCGTATGTTTTTGCTTTTCATTGCGCTTTTGGAAACTCCACAAAATGGTGGCCTTTGTTCGTCTTTGCGCCACTTTTTCTTCACCTCATTCTAAAGAAAAAGATTCTCTCCCTAAGTTCTAGAGGCAACCTAGGTTTTGCTAAATGTATGCAGCAAAGTAAATTGAAATCGAACGAATGCATTTCCAGTTCTTTAGGGTATGCCGGTAAAAGACCAGTGTTGTATTTTACCGGTGAGATGGATAAAGTGGTAAGGTTTTGGTTTTGGCTTTTGGGTTTTGTAATTTGGGGAATGGTTTGAGAGGATTGTGGCAATATTACCTTTTTCCTTATACAACGCTTCGTGCGGTCTTGAAATGAATAATTGCGACAAGTTTTAAATCACACGAAACATATGACTCACTCAATGCTTCCGAAAAAATATTTATATGGCATGAGGTTTATCTCGCAGTAACAGAGGGATTAGGTATAAACGTCATATTTTGCATAAATTTTTTTCTCATTATTACAAAACTTCTTTTTACTTTTTCACTTTTTTGGTTATAGTAGATTTGTAGGTTATTTGCAAAAATTCTCTTGGATTTTCTTTTGGTTTTGTCAAAAATAGTCTTTGTTTGCTACAAAAAAATTTGTTATTAGAGAATCTTATAATTAGTTGAGCAAGCAATTGCTCAAGTAATTCCCCTCCCCACACTTGAATCTCACATTGTCCTCAATGTGAAAAGATTCATAAAAGATTAATAATAAGATTCATATGAAGTATGGAGGGTAAAATGGAAAGGAACTTCCCTACGGACCAACGAAATTTTGACAGAGCGTCCCCTGTTGTTCGTCCCGTTTCTTGTAGTGTACCTATATAAAAACTGCATACGACCAACAAGCATAATAATACTGAAAATTATTATTATTATTATTTTATTTATTATATATTTTTAACCTTATTTCAATGCCTAGTTTAATCAGGGTCTTGGCCAGACCCTAATTCCAAAATGTTCATTGATCTGGGTGGAGGATTAGTACCACCGGGACGGTCTCGAATGGTCCATCAATGTATGGTTTTAATCGATGTCCATTAACTTTGAACTTGTAGCCGTCAGAATTTGAAATCTCAACTGCCCCATAGTCAAAAACTGATTCAACTATGTGTGGACCTGTCCAACGAGATTTCAACTTTCCTGGGAAAAGACGTAAACGTGTGTTATATAACAGTACACGGTCGCCAACTTGAAATTTCTAGTTTTCTTTTAAATGGGCGTCGTGTAAACGTTTAGTCTTTTCTTTTTAAGACCAGGAATTTTCATATGCCAGTGCTCTTTGTCCATCAGAGCGTTACAGAAGTGGGTACCTCTGTCGCTGATTAGGGCTTTCGGAGTACCGAATCGTGAAAATAACTTTTTCAGAAATCTTACTACAACCCGAGCATCATTGATGGGAAGAGCTTGAGCTTCTACCCATTTAGACACGTAGTCGACTGCTTTTAGGATGTACTTATTTCCAAATGAGTTAGGAAAAGGGCCCATGAAATCTATTCCCCATACACCAAAGACCTCACAAAATTGAATGCCTTTTATAGCCATCTCATTCTTGGCTGAGATGTTTCCTGCTCTTTGACAAGCATCGCATGCTTGGATCAAAGCATGTGTATCTTTGTATATGGTGGGCCAGAAGAATCCTACATCAAACACTTTTCTGACCGTAGTGGCGGTACCGTGGTGTCCCCCAGTAGGTCCTTCATGGCAGTGTTTGAAAATATCTAAGGTTTCCTTTCCTGCTACACACCTACGAATAACCTGATCGGCCTTTATCCTAAACAAGTATGGATCTTCCCAGAAGTAGAACTTAAGGTCGGAGAAGAATCTCTTGCGTTGTTGATGAGTTAGCCCTTTTCTTAGGATTCTACAAGCCAGATAGTTTGCGAAGTCGTCAAACCAAGGACTTTCATCCTTTTCCTGCATGACTGCTTGGATATGCATGAGAATTTCGTGTGGAAAATTATCATCGATAATTTCTTTGTGAAGTTCCTCTGAATCTGGGCATTCTAAGCGTGAGAGATGGTCTGCGGCTACATTCTCTGTTCCTCTCTTGACCTTGACTTCTATATCGAATTCTTGGAGTAGTAGGATCCATCGGATAAGTCTAGGTTTGGCATCTTGCTTGTTGAAGAGGTAACGTATGGCGGCATGGTCGGTGTAAACTATGGTTTTCGAAAGAACGAGGTATGATCTAAATTTCTCAAAGGAAAAGACTACTGCTAGTAACTCTTTTTCTGTTGTGGTGTAATTTACTTGTGCGTCGTTAAGAGTTTTACTGGCATAGTAAATTGGGTGAAAGTGTTTTTCTTTGCGTTGTCCGAGTACGGCTCCAACTACAAAGTCACTTGCATCACACATGATTTCGAATGGAAGGGTCCAATCGGGTGTAGTCATGATTGGTGCATTGACGAGTTTGTCTTTTAATATGTTGAATGATTCAACACATTCTTTGGAGAAGACAAACGGTGCGTCTTTCTCCAGAAGTTTGGTCATAGGTCTAGCAATTTTGGAGAAGTCTTTTATGAAGCGGCGGTAGAAGCCTGCGTGACCTAGAAAACTTCTAATGGCTCTGACTGAAGTTGGTGGTGGAAGTTTGGATATGGTTTCTATTTTGGCTCTATCAACCTCTAGTCCGTCTTGGGATATCTTGTGACCTAGAACGATGCCTTCTTTGACCATAAAATGGCATTTTTCCCAGTTGAGTACTAAGTTTACTTCTTCACACCTAGCCAACATTTTGTCTAGGTTTTTCAGAAAGTGATCGAAGGAGTCTCCAAAGACCGAAAAGTCGTCCATGAAAACTTCCATAGAGTGTTCGATCATTTCATGAAAGATGGCCACCATGCAACGTTGGAAGGTGGCCGGAGCATTACATAATCCAAATGGCATTCTTCGGTAGGCGAAGGTTCTGTATGGACAAGTGAAATTGGTTTTCTCCTGATCTTCAGGAGCGATGGGAATTTGGAAGTATCCGGAGAATCCATCAAGAAAATAGTAGAACATTTTTCCAGATAATCGCTCAAGCATTTGATCGATAAAAGGAAGTGGAAAATGATCTTTTCTTGTGGCGTCATTAAGCTTCCGGTAGTCAATGCAAACTCGCCAGCCTGTGATGGTGCTCATCGGTAGTAGTTCGTCCTTCTCGTTCATTACAACTGTCATTCCTCCCTTCTTGGGTACTACTTGAACTGGACTGACCCAAGGTGAATCCGAGATCGGGTAGATTAATCCGGCATCCAGCAGTTTGATTACTTCCTTCTTCACCACATCTTGCATGTTGGGATTGAGACGTCTTTGATGTTGGACCACGGGTTTGTATTCTTCCTCCATGAGAATCTTGTGAGTAAAAAATGAGGGATTGATGCCCTTGATATCCATGATCTTCCATGCGATAGCCTTCTTATGGTTTTTGAGAACCTTAAGAAGTTCGTCTTTCTCTTTTTTAGAAAGGTGAGATGAAATAATTGCTGGGAGTTGAGAATCTTTTTCTATCAAGGCGTATTCAAGATGTTTTGGTAGTTCTTTTAACTCTAAGGTTGGTGGTTCTTCAATTGATGGTTTTGATTTTTCATTACATTCGGTGATCTCACATACTACTTCCGATGCTTCGTGATAGTCATCATTGAGATTTTCGTTTTCTAAATTGGGTTTGGTGATGGTTTTGTCTAAGATTTGCGTTTCAAGTTGGTTAGTGATGGAGGAATCTCGCACATAGAAACTCACGATAGAATCGATGATGTCGACACAATATAATGTGTCATCGTGATGTTGCGGATATTGCATAGATTTTCCTATGTCAAAAGTGATTGCCTCGTCATTTACCCTGAGAGTGAGTTTGTCGATGCAAACATCAATAATAGCCTTTGCAGTGGCTAAAAAGGGTCTTCCTAAAATCAGAGGTACATATTTGTCTTCCTCCATGTCTAGAATCACAAAATCTACTGGGAAAACAAACTTGTCAATTTTGACAAGCATGTTTTCAACAATGCCCCGAGGGTATTTGACAGATCGGTCTGCTAACTGAATGCTCATGCGGGTGGGCTTTGGTTCTCCTATCCCTAGTTTTGCAAAAACCGCATAAGGCATTAAGTTAATACTAGCTCCTAGGTCAGCCAGGGCATTGCTAACAGACAAATTTCCTCTGAGACAAGGGATAGTAAAGCTCCCTGGATCGGTCATTTTTGGCGGCAGCTTGCTTTGAAGGACAGCTGAACATTCTTTGCTCAAGGTGACATGCGAGAGCTCCTCCAGCTTCCTTTTGTTGGTTAGCACTTCTTTGAGAAACTTTGCATAGTTTGGCATTTGAGCAACGGCTTCGACGAAAGGGATGTTGATGTGGAGTTGTTTGAAGAGTTCTAAAAACTTCTCGTACTGAGCTTCTAATCGTTCCTGCTTCAGCCGTCCAGGGTATGGAATAGGTGGAATATAAGTTCGGACTGACTTCGGACTGACTCCTTGGGTTGTACGGTGCCCGTTGGGATCAGTCTTTCCTGCGTTTTATCAGGGGATTCCTTTTCCATAACTGGTTCTGAAGTTGGTGAGGCAACAGTGGTTGTGACACTTCTTAATGTAACAGCGTTGGCTGCTGCATTTGGGTTTGTTATAGTGTTGCCTGGAAGAGCGTCGGGTGGTCTTTCTGACAATTGTCGGGCAATCTGTCCGATCTGAGTTTCTAGATACCGCAATGATGCTTGTTGACTATTGAGGTCGGCTTCATGTTTTAACAATACTCCGTTGATATCAGCAGCTCTTGAGTCGGCCTTCTTCTCTGCTTCATTTGTTTTGGTTATGAGTTGGATTAACATCTCTTCGATATTTGAGTAGCTTGGGTTTTAATGGCTATTAGAACTTTGATCTTGAAATTGAGGTTTAGGCTGGAAGGGTTGATTCATTGGTCTTTTTTCGAATCCGGATAAAGGTTGAGTGTTACCTCCGTCTTTCCAGCTGAAATTCGGGTGGTTTCTCCATCCTGGATTGTAGTTATTGCTGAAAGCGTTGTTCTGTCGAGCGATGAAATCGACTTCTTCCATGGCCATGATGACTTGTTTACAGTCACTCGTCTTATGATTTCCTCCACAAGTGTCACAGGTGGGTCTGGTTTTTGATAGTTCGGCTTGAAGTTGTTCGAATTTTTTAGAAAGAGCTTCAAGCTGTGCTATGACAAGGGTGTTGGAATCAACGTGGTGTATTCTTTTATGGGTAGGTGTAGATCTTGGTGGGTTGTAGGCGAAACTCTTCTTCGCGGCTTTCTTCAGGACTTCAAATGCTTCGTTAGGTGATTTGGATCCCAGGTCTCCACCAGCGATCTGGTCGATGGTTGCTTGTTTTTACTGGATTGTGCGTCAAAGAAAGTTTGTACTTGTAACCATACGCTCAGTCCATGATGTGGACATCTTCTTAGAAGACTTTTTTATCTTTCCCATGCTGCGTGTAACGATTCGTCATCATCGGTCCGGAATCCGGTAATGCTGGCTCGGTATTTGGCAGTTTTATCCGGCAGAAAATATTTGAGGAGAAACTGTTCAACCATCTGGTCCCAAGTGGTGATGGAACCAGAAGAAAGAGATTCTATCCATTCTAGGGCTTGGCCCCTCAGAGAGAAAGGAAAGAGTTTGAGTTTGATTTGATCTTCTGAACAGTTTTGGATTTTAAAGGTTCCGCAGATTCCTAGAAATCGAGATATGTGAGAAAGAGGGTCTTCGTCGAGGAGACCATGAAATTGAACTGAATTTTCCACCATATGAATGGTGCTTGATTTGATTTCGAAATTTTTGGTGATTTCGGGTGGAGCCACTCCATTGCCATAGCCTTGAGAGTTGGCTTGACATACTGGCTCATGTTCGGCTCATTGTTCTGGGCCGCCATCATTTCTTCGGTTTGATTTTCTCCTGATGTGGTGGTGTCTACTGATTCGTCTTTGATTGCTTCGGCGGTTTCTGTTGTCCGTTTACGTGCTCGTCGACGAAAGAGTCGTTCCGGTTCAGAAATTGGAGAAACAAGCTTAGGCTCAAAAGTAGAGGACATACATGGGACTAAATCAAAATTACACACTAAAGTAAAAGTTAGCTAAAGTTAGTCTAAATTAAATTATGAGTTAAGCTAAGTTATTTAACTAAGGTCTAAATTAATTAAGCTAAAACAAGGTAAGGTAAATAAAGGTAAAAAGTAGGCTAGCCGTAAAATTATATATTTTAGTATTTAAAAAAATATAAAAATAAAATAAAATAGAAGTAAACAAAATTTATACAATTATAGACAATGATTAAATTAAAACTCGGATCGTTCTTAGAAACGTACCGTGTCCCCAGCAACGGCGCCAAAAACTTTGATGTGTGCGTGCTAGTGGTATAAAATATGAAAGGTTGGATGATTTGCTTTTGCACAAGATCGTGTTTTAAATTTATAAAAGTGATTTCTACAAAGACTAAACACACACAAAATAGGCAAGTGTACCTATCGTATATGTAGAATAGTATTGGTAAGAAGCAAGTATCGATCCGTGGACACAAATGTTTCTAATAATGAATCGTTGTTTTACTTTAATCGGAGGTTTTAATCATTTTGGGGTTAATTTTCTTCAAACTTATAAAATATAAATACTTATATATATATATAATATATAGGTGACCAAGAAAAGAGATTCTAAACGAGTTGTTCAATTATGCGAAGGTTACCATCTAAGATCAAGAATCCACTTCATTTTAGCATTGATAAATAATATTTGAACATGTGGTAAACTTGCCATAATAATATATGATAGATAGCTCCTTAAACCTTAAGTGAGCATATTTGGCACTAAGGAGATAGCATGCGCATTTTAAAGTCCACCATTTCCTAATGTCATGCCATCTCAATGATGTCAATTTAAGTTGGCAAGTAGTTTCGTAAAGTAGAAAGATTAGGATTGACTTCGATTTCTCAAATACCAATTCTAACAACTTCGGGTGGTTGTAGTTTAGTCACGAAACCTCCCCTTGGTTGATTTATGTAGGTTATAATTACATATTCCATTAACATATGATTTCTTTAACTAATTTGATATCCTAAGCAAAGCCATTTTCGGATTACCAAGGTTTAGAAAAATACATCATAACTTATATATCATCATTTATAAGTACAATATAAGGATCCATGTTTCGATAATGTATCAAAGTATTTCTATCTTTCAAGAACATGAATCGATCATGAACGATTGCTAATGGAATTGACAACCACCAACTTTGAATTAGTGATTTAAGATGGTGAAACATTTCTCATCAAAAGATAATTTTAATATAGCCATGTACTTTACTAGACTACACCACATATTTTATATAATTATCAAGTAAAACAAAGCTTCTTCATAGATTTTAGATGGTAAAAGGAGTTTAGCTCATAATGAGCATGTTGATAAACATTAAGATGAATGATAATAACAAATACATGATTAAACTTGGAACAATCTAACCAAATGTAGATGAATCTTCCTTCTTAATGATGATGATGATGGATGATGATGATGGTTGATGGTGATGACCTCCAAGCCTTCAAACTCTTCACTAGATCTTCAATGAGAGTGTTAGTGTGTGTTTTTATAAGTGAAAACCGGATAGAACTCTATTCAAGGCACACCAAATGAGTGCAACATGAGCCACTATTTATAGGCAATCTGGATAGTGAAGCACGGCCCCGTGCTTGATGAGCACGCCCCCGTGCATTTTTAAGAAATGTGCCAGATTTGTTTTGTCTTTTCTGTGACGTGGCCACGGCCCCGTGCTTGATGAGCACGGCCTCGTGCTTTTTAGTGACATGTGCTAATTTTTTTTGTCGTTTCTGGAAGGTAAGCACAGCCCCGTGCTTCCTGAGGCACGCCCTGTGCTTTTTACTGACATGTGCTAATTCTTTTTTTCGTTTCTGAAAGGTGAGCACGGCCCCGTGCTTCCAAAAGCACGGCCCCGTGTTTCCAAAAGCACAGCCCCATGTTTTGCTGTTTTCTTTGGTTTTTCTTTGGCTTTTCATTCGTTTCTTCGTTTGAGGCTTGGATTCACTTGAAAATACATTTTAACATGATAAGTAGTTATTTTAACTATATTACACGATAGAAGTTGCAGTTTTTAGAGATTATTTGATGCTAAAAAGATGTATATTTTTATATACATCAGTGTCTTAGTTAGACACTCTCTTTTGGTTAGTGAATCATCCGGTAATTGATTCGCTAATCTTTATACATGAATTTTCCTTTGAACTTTTAGTTCATATAATTTAGTTTGAGGATCAATGATAATTCATTCCAACTAAATTCGTTTTCCAACTTCTTTATTTCTCCCCCCTAATGTTGGGAATGCTGATTTACTGAAGTGAAAACTAATGAGTTATAAACAAATGTCACATTAACAGCTCTAAGTAAATATAATCATAGATATCGACAAAAATTCCCAACTTCCTTTGTGGCCTCATCTTTGTGTCTTGTGGTGGATTAATTTTAGTATATAACACACATTAGATGAGAAATACTTGGTTATTGACCAATAACCAATTACAATGGGAAGGAAGTATCATAACTTGTTGGCTTGATGTGGATTAGTTTTTAAGGCATGCAAAACCATATGTACTCAAATACAAGCATGAACATTTGCTCTCGTGATAATTGCCTTTGCAACCAATTATAGACGTTGAGTAATTATCTTTAACAAAACAATTTATGTAAGAACATATTCCAATGATCATTATTAACTTGAGAATCAAATTCATTATTATAATCGAATGTAAATACACCAATCTTTAATAATTTGCTTGCTATCTTATTAGCTAAGCCATAGATCATGCAAACATGAAGTTGCGATCTTGATAACCATTTAGACGATGCATTGATTTTCAAAACACTAAATGTTATCATGTTAGGATATGTGTATCCTTTTCTTAATTCCATAACATCTAGGGATTCACACCCTCCTTCAGTTGGTATATTAAATATATTTCCCTTGAGAGCAATATTACATGCATAATTATTAGGAAGTACCTTTTGGTTCGTCAATAAATTTCACATCCTTGACTCGGTGTGGTCTAACCGGTCACGCCATTAGATAATCATGATCCATAAACTTATTTCTAATGATCGTATATGTATCATGCTTCTTAAATGCATGACTGTATATATGAGAGAACATTGTATTATCATTTCAAGCAATTATGTTATTTAACTTTTGTATTTTCACATTTTGTTCTCATATATGATTAATCACTTTGTGACTTGTGGTGGCTGATCTCATCATTAGCATGACCATCATTTTAGTTCTGATGGTCGATCTCATTATAAATATAATCATCGTTACAAAGTTTCAATTATGTCCATGATCGTAACGATCAATGCATATATAGTCACATTCACTTCAGGGAATTATATAAAATCAAACCATTTTCATGGTTTATTCACATATTCTCTAACACAAATACAAAATCATTTTAAACCTTTCATATAATTTGTTAAGGATATGCTGCTTCAGGAGCATATTTAAGGTTTGATAAATGAAAATTGTATGATTAAGATTTTCCTTATAAATTAACTTTCTCTTCACATAATATAAATTGAGAAATAGTGATATGACCGAGTAATGTAAATCATGTGGGTCTTAATTCTTACGCCATTTGTAAAGCTATAATAAGATTTAAGGAATATGACATTTCGATGTTGTATCTAAGCATATTTTCACTCTACGATAGAAAAGTAATAAAACACAATTTTGCTTTGGTTATTTTATTCAATACTATCTATACAAACAAATAATAGCATAGAGAATATAATATACATATAAAGCCAAATTACATAACGCATGATATTATAGCATATCATCATATAAGACAAGTCATACATAAAACTATATGAAATATGAATAAACCAAATATATGTGTAACTTATTTATGGTAGTGTCATGGTTTGATGGTAAGAGCTTTATAAAAAACACATTTAAAGGATTTACTATAATATAAAGTGCTATTTAAATACTTTATAATACCATCCATGACTTGATTCTATATTCATTACAAAAAAAAATTATTTTTCTATCATAAATAAAATCTTTAAATAAATTATTGATAGTAGACAATATAATCTTTCTACAATTAGTCATCGTCAAAGAATGAGTATCATTTGAAAATAAAGTTCTAATTGATTTTATTTTCCGCAATCAGAATTATTCGAGTATTTACTATAACCAACCAGTAAACACAAGAAAAAAAATTATTATAATGCAACTTTACTCTTAAATCACTCGATTTTTCTACAAATTAATAAGGATTTGAAACCAATAAAGTATTGTCAGACAACAAACTGGAAATATACATTTTTCATGTTACGCATGTGTAGACATTAAAAGTAATAACCAAATCTATGGGAAATTCAATATGATTCTATCAACATTAGAGTATAAAATATAAACATATAGTAAATATTATTCGAACAATCAGACAATCATTAGAATTAATCAATTGTATGGATACTTGACATCATAACTCCTTTACGAACTTGTTTTCCAATAAAATAAAAAAAACATATTATTCGATAAAGTTTAATACTTAACTGAACTTGCAAATTAATCTAGTTAATGATACAATATCATCGATCAGTCACTGAAAATTATTAATAAATTTTGTTTTACGACGAAAGTATAATCAACAATATTTTTCTTGAATAAAAATTTTGGTACAAAATCAGTTAACAAATTTGGTTGTGATTTAAAATACAGAAACAAAATAAAGTCACAAAAAATAATTGTTACTTTATATAAGCATATAGGAAACTGTGATCAAAGAGAAATTAACTTCATAGATTAGATTTAAGTTTAGTTTGACTAAACCTTAAAACCAACCCCATCTTTTCTATCTGTTATCTCGCCGTGAAGAAAAGTAGAAAACCTCACACACAAAAAAATATACTTATCAAACAATCCGTTGCTCTTGTAATAACACACATGAAGTTATAGTAATCAAAGTAAATAACATTTAACCTTTTTTATTGCTAAATTAGCATACGATTTTAATAACTTTAAATAGAGATTCTGATACGAATAGGATTTATAACTAGCTTGATTAACACATATTTGCAAAGAACAAATCAGAAAGTTGGTTTATAATATAAAATTAGCGTATAAAATTAGGAATTGTAACTTTGGTCACTGACATCACGTATGCATGCAATCTTGCACAAATTCTATATGCTTTATTAAAGAGAAAATAATAGTTGGAATAATAATAACAAATAGAAATCTCAATTTAACCAAAAATCATACGAATCACAATATGGATTATTACGAGAGGTGTAAGAGAAACATTAAACAAATCTCTAACACACCCAAAATTGTGTGAACTACAATATGCTTTATGTTGAGATGATAAAGAATAATGCTAAGACGATATCCACATACCTTATGATGTGAGATCCAACTCCAAAAGCAATTCATGCTGATAACGTGTTGTGAAACAAGTCTAATAGCTAAAGAATAAGAGAAGACATGTAAGGAGAAAGATGGAGATTTCATTAATTATGTGTGTATCACAAGGAGGTACAATGAGATGTATATATAGGATATGAAAACTTGAAGAAAAAGCCTAACTATATTTGGTATTGATAACCACAATAATATATATTTATAACATAAAGGACAATGTGTTTCTCCAAATTTAACCATGAACAAAAACATTTTTTCTCTTCTCCCATCACAACAACTTTTATCCATCTCTAAAAAATAGAGAACCCACTCACGTAATATTGAGAATGGGTTGGGAATGGTCTAAGTCCATATATATAATTCAGTTAAGTGCAAAAATCATTGCTGTGGTGGGAGTCGTTTTGCAGGACTCGATGTTGTGGCAAAAACGCAGATATACCATGTGATGACCATTTTAATTATTATGTTTAAGCGTGAATAGATGGGTTTTCCTTCAATCTAAGTCCATATATAAAATTGAGTTAAGTGCAAAAAATGCCCCAAACCCGCTTTAATCGGCGCCGTATTTAAGCCTTAGATCCGTCCTTTCCAACTCACCGCCCTTCCTTTACACCGCCGCACCACCACGTGCAATCTACTACAACCACCCGGGCAGTTCCCGTCTTGCTAGTTCTGTGTTTTCGGTAATTCGACATCAGTTTAAGATTCGATATTTTGGGATTTGTAAATTTGTGTTTTTGTTTGGTGCAATCCCGAACCAGTAAAAAGAAGAATTGCTTTGGGGTTTCTGGCCATTTGCCCCATGAAGTTTTGGATTTTAACAACGAAATGTTTGGGGTTGAGTTTGAAAATACTTATAGGCTTTTTAATGTTTTCAAAAAGCCAATAACACATGTATAAGTATGCAAAAATATCTTGAATGTACTTTGATGAAATGAACATCTAGATTACGAAATCAATAATTGTATATCTCAACTTTGATGAATAGAAGTTGGCTATGCAATTTAATTGGGGCTCCATATTATCGGTGGTGGATTATGTGTCTTTGAATGAGTTTATAAGTTTCATTTTAACTTGATCTTATACCACTGTGGTTTTTACGCACAAACACATCCTAACAATTTCAACACGGTTGTCTACATGACATTTTGGCCTTCATAGTGAGTTGGGTGTCCCAAAATTTGCAGCATTAGAGTTATATATATTAACACTTTATAGAAAAATATTTAAAAAAAAAACTATTTTGAGGGGGTGGGCTACGCCCCCGGCTGGGTCCGCCCCTGCTAGAGGTTTGGGGAACTCTCACATACTAGACACCACTCCAAATAAATATTAATGTTTGTTTTACTCAACGAGCGCGCAACAACCGTTCCAATACCGCCTTCGAAGCTAAAATACAAACTATTGTCTGGACCCAACCATTCCAAACAAGTATTCAGTGATCGAATGGAATCCTTCAGCCATAATGTTCTTCAAGCTTTTAACCGAGTAGACATCTCAATTGTCCAAACCCTAGCATAAACAATCCAAACCCAGCCAAAGTAAAAATGGCTCACACAAAATCAACAGTACGTTGTTTAAGCTCGTTGAATGCTTCCACTGAGGCCGACTGTCTTACCTAGCTTCACCCCCCCCCCCCCCCACACACACACACATAAGTCGATCCGCCACAAAACACATTTTACGTCGATCTTGAGAGAAAAAAGTATACTAAACCGATTTTTAATGGTTCTCCACCGATCCATAAATCGAGCCAAAGCATGAAGTTCGTCCCGTTACCAGTAACAAACTTCCTATAACTGCACAAATTATATGTGTATTCCTCCATGGACCCGACACGATTACCTAGCATGAATTAAATTTCACGACTTGTCCGAGTGATGAAAAGACCCAATAACCCTTAAAATAATACTATTTTATGTAGCATTTGTAACTAAATATTAATGTATATTATCTATTTCGGTAGCATTGGCGTGTATGTTTTCATTTAATAGACGCATACATGGTTGGTGGAAGAATCCCCCTAATATTAGGCAGAACTATTGTTTTTTTCATAATTCATCACCTTTAATAATGGTTAAATAATGGTTAGATTAAACCTATCCCCCTCTTCTGACCCTTCCCTAAATTTCAATTTTTTTAATAAATTTTTTAGACATATGATGTGTGTCTAATGAATGTTTCTTTCTACGGAACTCACAATAAACTTTAATTTTTAAAACAGAAATTCCTAATAATACCATATATAACCGGCAAGTGTACCGATCGCAAATAGCATAGACCTAAGAAGTCCGAGTATCGAACACAAGGACACGTGAAAACGCCTAATGAGTATTAAACCCTAGACAAGACCGTCCTAAGAATAATATCTTTAATTGATTTTTAATAATTAACTACTTGACCTAAATTAATTTGACTAAATTAATTAACTGGAATAACTGGACTAACAGACAAAACTTAACGAGGTTTTAACGAATATGGAGAAAACGTTTACCTAGGTAAGAATCAAATTGACGATCGGACGAGCAAACAGATTGAATGATCTCACGACACCGGTATCTAAAGGTGACACAACCAAGGTTCACTCAAGCAAGCTAGATCACCTCCTGGTCTCACTAACAAACCCTAACTTACACTTAATTGATTTTAAAAATAAACCGGAAAACGATTACTAAGGTGTTCTAATGTCGACTCGATCTCCTCTCGGACTCACCGACACTCGACCTAATGGAAATGAATACTACACAACCAAGGATAGAGGAACAATTTAGATTAACACAAACTAGATCAACTAACCGCTCACAAACCCAAACCCGACAAGAACTGAACCCGCTTTCGCGCAATCCTAATCTTAGCATGCAAAGGCTATGAGACGACTTTACTTCTTATCATCTCTCGGTCTCTAAGAAGGTGTTTACCCGCCGAATTATACCAAAACACACTCAACAAAACCCTACGGTGATATCTACCGTAAAAAAAAAATTCTAAACACCAAGTAAAGAAACAAACAAGCAACAATTCAGAGTATATGTACTAGGAGCGTATATGTTATTGAACAACGTATAATTTATTTATCAGCGTGTAAGTACAATGTATATGTATAAGGAACGTATAAGTCACTTATACATATAACTTATACGGTGCATAACTTATACGGGCGTATAGGTTATACGGAGGTACTTATATGTGAATTAACTTATACGTTGAACAACTTATACGTACTGACTTATGCGTTGGAATAAGTTAATCGCTAGGGTGACTTATGCGCCCAAGGACTTATACGGGTGAAGGTGATTATTTCAAACAAACGGAATATAAACGGCGTATACGATGTAAACGATAGATATGGACTTATATGATGGTTAAGATAAGAATAAGTAAATAATTAATAATGAAATGTAACGTTTAAAATGAATATTCGATTTGATTAAATAATTGAACTTCAGTTTGTCTGATGAGGTTTTTGGTAAAGGCTTATTAACCCAGTCAGGTGCTCTGTCTCTTGGACCCTGCTAGGGGTTTCCTCCCCTAGAACCCCGCTTCCAGGGGCGCTGCCCTCGGACCCCGTATCTAGGGGTTACAATAACCTAGAAATATGATATGAATAGTGCTAGTTAATTGATATATGTAATTGGTATAAAGTTAGCCACGCCCAGTTAAGGATAGGAGTTACCATTTACTCTGAAAGGAATCGGCCCCAGGTGAGTTTCTACCCATTTCCTTGTTATGTTTTCGGGGTTGTGTGCATACTCAATGTAAAATGTAATACACTTACCTTACGTGGTAAGCGTATTCTATAGAGGATTATGTGATAGATATTAATTATATTGAGGTTATGAATAAATGTTTGTCGGTGCGTGAACAATCTTTGGATATTGCACGTATCACTAAAGAAGGTGATTGTTAGAAGATTAAGGTGAAGGATGCCTAGTGTGTCCGTATGCTATGATGTAAATTGCTTTGGTTACAATGGTACGTTATATACATTTATTGTATATATTGTATATGTGGTACGTGTAAGCAGGCATATGTATGGTATGTTGGTGCTACGTCCGACATAGTAAGTTAGGATGGCAAATCCCTCTAACTTCTATTGAACATAAACGTGGAATGTGATAGCGTAGATAAGGATTGCGGACCTATTAGTGTTTCTTAGATGGATATTATATGATTAACTATATATAGGGTTCCTTGTATGGATAATGGATATTGTTCCTTCTATGGATAATACACGTTGTTTCTTCTATGGATAGTATATAGTGTTCCTTCTATGGATAATACACGTTTTTCCTTCTATGAATAATATATAATGTTTCTTCTATGGATAATACACATTGTTCCTTCTATGGATAATATATAGTGTTCCTTCTATGGAAAATACACGTTGTTCCTTCTACGGATAGTATATAGTGTTCCTTCTATGGGCAATAGTAAATGTTCTTTTAATGGATATTACGTAACTTTTCTCTTATGGATATTTATACAAGGTTAAGGTACTAATATGTGTCTTCGGATACGTGTAAATATGTATGTGAATGTAATGTATGTTGCCTGATTAACTAGAACTCACTCAGCGTAGCTGACTTTTAATATGCACGCAGGTTAGGGGAATGAAATAGCTGGCTTGAGAGAGGGACACATGACATGGACTGGCATCGGAAGAAGAAGTGTTATGACGATTTATGAAAGTTTAAAGACAAGATTTTAATGATTATGTAATGAATGTTTGATGTTTTTATACTCCGCAAAAAGTTTTAATTCACTATGATTTGTAGAACTGTGTTTATGAGTAAATCCGACGTCCAATATAGGGCACTAGGATCGGGGCCTTTCATCGGGTTAATTGTGTATACGGTTTGTGGCCAAGGCGCCACACTGTGCCCATCACCCAATCTCGTGTCCGTGTGTGACGCGTGCAGAGCACCCTTGCCAATGCCACCTAAGTATGTCTAGTCACATATGAATATAATCTTGTTAAGTTCTTCCACTTATAAGCAACTCAAAGTTTATCTATCCAATGTGGAACAAACCAATTTTCAAAGTTTATCATTCTACCAATGTGGGACAACCAATTTTTCCATTTCACCAATTTTCAAGTTCTTAGCTATACATTTTGAATTATCGATATCGTATTCATGTCTACTCTTTGTACTCGTAACAATTAGTTTATTAGTAACACATACTAATAATTATTATTTGTACTAAATTTCCAACCGTTATCATCATCATTACCACCACTCACCACCACCATCCGCATCACTATCATACCATCATCATCGTCTTCGCCATCATCGTCATCATCATCTTCGGCAACGTCGGTCGTCGTCGTCATCATCATCATCAACTAAACAATTGGTTTATGACTATTTACGTTGTAATCATTGTAGTTGAAACCTACTAATGATTTCTTATGGATTGTTAATCAACTGCACTAAACGGCCAAAACTGTACATATTCATATTGCCTAAACAATGTCGTATTAGGTACCAAGTTATTTGAAATCATTATTCGTTTAACCATTGATCTTTGTTTCTTTGTTTATCTTCAATCGTGTGTCTGTTATTCGATATATAACAAGATCCATTGGTCAGGCATGCCGGCCCAAGCTAAGGCACATTGATGATATAAAATAAAAAGTTGACGATAGAATGTAGTACATAATATATTTATTCAAACCTAGTATACGATGAGTTTATAAAATATAATATTCTAGTAGAAACTAGTTCACATCAAGGTTATTCTAAGTTGATATTTAACTTAATTTAGTTTATTCACTTCTTTTGTTCAATCGGACCTTGAGACCATGCTTCATCATAAGTGTCGTAGAATTTGTGGAAGCACAGGGTGACCTTCCACCAGTTGAGTGTGATAATGGTAAATTATCATGGTCGCCACTATCTTCAGCACACACAAAGCCATATTCTTACCTAAACAAGCTCTTGGTCCAGTGTTAAATGCCGACCACTTGTATGAAGGCTCGTGTTTGATTCTCCCGTTGTTAGAAATCCATCTTTCAGGCTTAAAGTCCATACAATCCTCCCCCCCATATTGATTTCATCCTTCCCATAGAATAGAAACAAAGAATAATGTTGGTATTTTGATTTACTTTTATGCCACTTGGGAGGATTTCAGGTACTAACGGAGATTTGTTGTTCGAGGGGACCGAAGGATATAACCTTAAGGATTCACATAAAGCTCCATGTAGGTAAACCATTTTGTCTAACTCTTTCATGTTCTATCTTTTACATGTATTAACCTCCAAATGTGTGTGAATCTCTTCTAGAATCTTGTCTTGGACGGTTGGGTTTTTCGCAAGTAGATAAAACAACCAAGATAAAGCGGCGCCGATAGTATCTTTTCCGGCAGACATCATATTTAATAGGGTGTCTCTTAAAAATTTTGTAGGATCCATAGAAGTGCCAGTCTGATCTTTAAGCTCTCTCATGATCGCTGTAAAAAATATGAAATTTTTCGTGTCATGATTCATGTTATTGTACTCCTTTTGTGTTTTAGCCACGTATTTGTATATAAATTCATCAAGAATTCTCCATGCATTGCTCAGCTTCTTATCCTTCCCCACTCTAAGAGTTTGTTGCAATTTCCAAAGCCATGGTGGCGTAATATGTCTAAGCAAAAGAGCTTCTTCAGCATCTTCGAAGGCTTTCAAACACGGGTTGTATGGAAAATCAAGAGATAAGCTTTCCGGGTCATTTTCAAAGAGTAGTTTGCATACTTTATCAAAAGTAAATCTTTGAAATATATCCTGCAAATCGATCTCAGTGCCATGTTCACAAACAGATTCAAGTATAGGCAGAAGCCCATTTTCCACTTTGTCCCATACCGTTGTTTCCATCATGCTCTGAAATCCTTCATGCTTTAGTATAGAAAAAATAAGTTTGCGGTTGATCTCCCATATCTTACCATCAGAATTGAGTATTCCATCTCTAAGTATATCAAAGATCTGACGAAATTTGTCACCTTTGGGATAGTTTCTAAAATGCTTGTTTAGAATGTGATGGACGTCTAAAGGATTAGTGGTAAGTATTAAGTCCATGTTGCCTAACCAAGGTCCTTTCAACATGAATGTACCATGACTTTGTATCAGAAGTTCTGTGATGTAATCATTGATTCGATGAGCATTTACAAGAACACCCGGCGTCATACCAAGAATTGGCCAATTTGTGGGGAAAACAGCTCTCTGTTTTTTATGTGTGTATATGATCATTGCAATCAGAACAAGAACAAAATATATAAAGAAAATGAAAAAGTCTACAAGGAAAGCCATGGATAAGAGTTTATGTATAAAATGGATGGGATTGTGATGCTTTCTTATATAGTCCTTAAAGTGATCCACAATATTTTCTACAACAATGCTAGCTACAAGTGTCATTAAGTGGTTTGCAATTTTGCATATTCCTTTTATAGACGTGGGCCAACTACAAGCTGCATACGAGCATTCACTATGCCTAAAACAATCCCCTTAAAATTTGGCAAAGCTATTGAGGTTTTCTAATTCACGGGTTGTTATTTCTAATTCGTTTGGTTTTTGGTTTCATATTTTTGTTGACTAAATTTTAATTGCATTTATGACTTGAATGTGAGTCAATGTCATATACATAGTGTATTTAATATTAATTCATTTTAGATTACTAAGATGAGGTGAATAAAGGTTTGGAAATGGTGTCAAACGTTAAGGTGGCCCGGAGCACGTACGTTTGTAGATGGAAAGCAAGTGACAATTTTGTTGATATTTTCATGCTAAAAAGTCAAAGGTGGGAGCTCAATAGTCTGAATTATCCTACGTTGGATAGCAACGTATGGTTGAATTTGTTTCAATATAGGTAAACTAATTTATGTGGAAATTGTTACTAGACCACCCAATGCATATGGGGTTTGTTCATGGAGTCAATGGAGCATCTTATGGTTCATTGCCACTGGCGAATATTTGGGCCATCATCCAGTGCTGGGTGAAACTCTCGACTTCGAAAGGTTTTGAATCAATTAATGAGCACAAGAGAAACAAGGAGGATTGTTTGATAGTACAATCAATAGTGTTTGTTATTTTATGGTTGATTTGGAGAACATGAAATGACAAATTTTAATAACGTGTTGATATCGAAAGACAGAATTGTTTTCAAAAAATAGTGCTTTTAGTAAAGTTGTTTTTAAACTGGTGTTTTTTTTAAGCTTTTTCACAAATCGTGTGACGGTGGTTTGAAGCCACGGTTTGTCTCTTTTTTTCCAAGTGTGTTAGATGGAGTTTCAGAAAACAATAAAGTGTGATTAAAATAATACAAACCATGGTTTGAATCCATGGATTGCACCCAAAATAATAACCTAATATCGTTTACGTGAAGAAGGTATTTTGCTAGTCAAACGGTGATTTGAAACTACAGTTTGATGTTTTTTGTTATTTTTTTTAATTGACTGTTGAGTAAAATAAGAATGTACACATGAATATTTTTGTTTTTAGTCTGACCTGGTTCAAGACCACGATTTGATTTTTTATTAAAAAAATTCAGCAATGCTCACATGTGATTTTGATTCTTTTTCTTCATTGAATTCACGTTACAATTTGTATAATACACCCATGACCTTCAATTTTTCATTTGAAAGATTCTTTTGGAATCTAATATATTATTCGTACATCAAGTTTAGAATCCATACATGCAATATATATATATATGTATATATATATATATATATATATATACACAGAGAGAGAGCAAACTTATAATAAGAAGTAGATTTTTCTTAAGAAGTGTAGGAAGTTTGTTTTCACTATTCGATCTAATAAAACATACCGCACGATAAATACACTGCAACTAAAATAAAACACAACACACAAATAACACACTTTTCATATCAACCGTCAGATCAACATATCTAACGCACGAGATTACTTCTTAGACACACTCCATTTCTTATTATAACCCCACCATATATATATATATATATATATATATATATATATATATATATGATTGATTTCTTTTAAGAAACGCTTTGAGTTTTAAGAACTTGAAACAACACAACGTAACAATTTTTTTTTGAATTTTTTTACACATATGTAATATGTAAGTGTAAGTAATGTAAAAAAGTTAGTTTTTTTTACACGCTAAATCTAGGGGTGTTCAACGAATCGAATTTCGAATATTCGAATTTATTCGAAATGAATTATTCTGATTTTGAAATTATGAAGCTGGATTCAAATTAGATTCGACAAATTCGATTCGATTCGAATTCAGAATAGCTAATTCGAAATTTGATTCAATTCAAAAATGAAATTCGAATCGATTCGAATTCAGTTAAAAAATATATTTCAATTTCAAAACCACTATAAATTTGAGTTTTTACTACAAAAAATACAAGTCTATAAAATAAATAAATCATTTAAAGTTATCACATCCGAAATATTCAAAATGATGATGTCCAATTACATTATTTATTAACCAAAATGATGAACTTTTTATTTTTAATCTTTATAACTCAAAAGATTTATCTAGTTTATTTTATCATAAGTATGTATATACATAATAAAAATAAAATGTATAATTTGAATTCGAATTTCGAATCGAATACGAATTGATGATTATAAATTCGTATATTCGATTCGAAATTCGATTACTAAAATTGAGTTCGAACCGAATCGAATTCGAATAACTGAAAATCGGATTCGAATCGTCAAATTCAAATACGAATCAAATCGAATTTCGAGTTATTCGAGTCCAATTCGAATGTTGAACACCCCTAACTAAATCAACTTATTACACATGTGTAACTAATGTTTAAACTTGTGTAATCATCAAAATTTTATTCTATCTTCTGATTCATTTTTTAGTTAAATTTAATCTCAGTCACATATTCTATACTCATTTAATTAAATGTGTGGTCCATATTGAGTTCTTACTGTTCTTACAACTCATTAAGTTCTCAATATATATATATATATATATATATATATATATATATATATGTATGTAAGTTAATTTGACATTCTCATCTGATCGTTCATAAAAATTACGTCCTATCATTTTTTTCAAATTAAGTTTTTAGGAGCTTATATATACCTGTGTTGTGAGATTAGAAAATGAACCCACGAGTATTTTCTGTTCCAAGTAATTCTTGTAAGATTAAATATATAATTTTATATATTTATATATGACCATTATAATCATTTATATTGCAATAGATCAAAATATTAATTATACCTTATTATATATTAGTTTGATAATCGTTGATGAGCCATATTACCCTTACTAGCTAATAAAGGGTTTCCCCTTGGCTGTATATAAAGTGAGAGAATAAATTAAGATAATAACCTAATCACACACACATAACAATTTTGTGTGTCTCTCTTCTAAACTGGGTTCCTCTCAAAAACCCTAACATCATTCTTAATTATACATCCTAAAGGGGAACTCGATCAAGATAACAAACATGTCGACTATATCATGCTCTGCTGCGATTACTATTCTCCATGCTGTAACAGGTTCATAGGTTTATTTTTATTCATGTTTTCTATTACTTACATGAAGAACTGATCAACATGTGGTATCAAAGCTGTGTTGATTAATCAGTTCTTCTTGTTTTCCCTAAATCTAGAATTAAAATCGAAAAAACATGAATTTTGATTAAACCCCGAATTTTTTTCGGTTTTGAGTTTTCATGTTTTGTTAAGAAAACTGGTTATAATTGCTAAAATTCATATTTGAACTCTAATATATTCGAAATCTGTTAAAAAATATGTTTAAGATTTCGATTCCAGAGAAAACTGACTAAAGATTTTTTGAAGATGTTCTTCATGTTCATCATAAAAACCAAAGAATCGTCCTTATTTTATATGAACGTAGGAATAAAATATGTTGTTTCTAATTTTGATTGATTTTTAATCTGCTAAAAATTTTGAAACATGATATACTTTTTTATATAAAAGATTTCAAAATCTTAGATAATTATAATTAAATCTTTTAATGGAAACAAAACGATCCATTAAAATTCGAATTTCATCTTTATCATAAATTAGTTTATGAGATTTAAAAATAATTGATGGGATAAAATAATTTATGGGTTAAAAATAGTTTATGGGTTAAGGATTTAAAATTAAATTTTGTTTTTTTTTGTTCTAAAATGGTTTTGGTTTACCAAAATTTCAAAAACCTTATAAAACCCGAAAACCCTCATAATCCCGAAAACCACTAAAAGCCGGGCTCACTAAAATTCTAGAGAACTCATAATTCCCAAGAACTCAAAAGTCTCGATAACTAATTTCCCGAGAACTTTAATTTTCCTATAAATTGTTCCTAATTAAATGTTTTGTAACCAATTAAATCTTATAAAATTTACAAAACATAAAAAGCTTAACTTGAGTGAAATTTGATGTAACACTTCTGCCCAAAGGTGATGTGTTGCATTTACCATATCATTCAAGTTTAATTGAAAGCTTTTGTTAGTTTTTTCAT
The DNA here is from genome assembly GCF_021521415.1 of Bidens hawaiensis. NCBI lineage: Eukaryota > Viridiplantae > Streptophyta > Magnoliopsida > Asterales > Asteraceae > Bidens > Bidens hawaiensis. The sequence continues at coordinate 82,945 of NW_027492170.1, forward strand.
AACATGATACAAATGTCTCATTTCTGTCCAAAGGTGACGTGTTACATTTTTATCTAGCAAAACTAACCCGCGCATAATTAAAATAGTTGTCTCACTTATTCCCAAAGGTTATGTGTTACAATTGTTTTGCACACATACTTAAAATAAATTTTAATTCTGTCCAAAGGTGATTTAATTTTTGTTTAAGTAGAACTTTTAATTATAATATATTTGTTTGATGTTAATAATAGACATACCACATCTTCAATAAAATGATCCTCATATTAATGATTCTTCATTAATCTAATGCTCATAAACTTTAATATGTATTATTTTAATATTCCATAACATTACTCATTATAATTTTCTTCCATAAAAAAGTTTCTCATCCAAATCATCCACTATAATATTAAAACATAATATAAGTTTTACATCATAAAAAGTTTAATAACATTTAGCTCTTCTTAGTTTTAATTATCCATTAAGACATGATATGACTATTCTACTGCTCTTTCTAATAAAAGTCATTCTATTGAAAACTAGAGCATAAATAATGGGATGAGTCAATCATAATGTCTCTTATGATAATGATAATCAAGAACTTATTTAAATAAATGTTATTAGTAGAGTTATTATAGATTTAGTTTTTCCTAAAACTAATCAAAATAACTCCTAAGATGCATGCATTCTTTCTAAATTCTAACTAAGATTAAATGGTATCCCTAAATACATCATAATGTACAATACCAAGACCCATAATATTAAGGGTTCACACATGAAAATAAGTATAATTTTATAGTACATTACATACTAAAAATTTCAGTAGTACAATTTGGTGCCTTAAGAATCAACTATAACACTCATAAGTACTAAAGGAAAATGAGTGTGTTAATCAGCAACATATGTGTAAGAAAAGAAATGTCTGGTACCGAAAATAAGATGTTATTCAATCCACTACCACTAAAACTAAAAGAGGATTATTCTAAGGTTCATAAACAATATACAAGTATTATTTCCAGCTTTAAGTTCTCTAAGGAGAAGTCTCATTGCAAAAATATGTCACTAGATTAGGCATAGGCATTACAAGACTATCCATACTTCAAAAGAACAACTTACTAAAATTGATAGCTGTATAAATGATATTTAAGTTTGTTAATCCTAATATTCCCATTAACACATGAATGGTTAAGTCTAGTTCTATATGTTTACCTGAAATCAACCAATAACTAACATGAGTGTCAGTGACAAATTGAAATTTTAAGGTTATTGAAACCATGGTAAACTATCTCCTAATTACGCTTTATGATACCTTAAATATTCTGAAGATTAATCAAAATTTAGTATAAATACTTAAGCTACATTATGACAGTTATGAGGTATGCACAACCAACATAAAGTCACTCTTACCTTAAACTCTCATATTATTTGTTATCAATATCTGGATTGAAACATTTATAAAATAGAATTTGATGATACTATATACTTTCACAACTTTTGTCATCTTGCAAATAAGAACTTAACAAAAGACAAATGAGACTTATAAAATTCATCCATTAAAACCAAATTTCATGAGAAATCATGACATGGTTGAAGAGGGTATTTTTCATCTAATCTCATTCTTAGTGCTTTTAATCAAGTGTTAGATGCCCTAAACATTACTTGGCTTAAGGAATAAGTGTGGGTCCACCATAAGTTATAATTTACTAACATTCATGGAACATATTCAAAACGGAATATTCAGACATAATTCTTTTATCATTTAAAAGGCTATTTACTTGTATCTAATCTGACTTCTATGGTCCATGGTTTTAAAGAGATCCACATTCATATATACCTAATACGATTTCTTCTAAATATGTCCCTAAGTTTATTATGACATCTGGACGTTAATAAAATCAAATCAAGTCTAACATATATGTGAAATTCCCACATCACGTACATCATTGAAACTCCTTATGTAGTTTTTCTAGAAATATTAAAGATCAGTGGGAGTCTTGAGTGTCTCAATCATAAATTACAAGATTTGCAAGAGGCGGGGGAATGAAAACTTGATACTATCTTAATTAGACCTCTTGTCAAGATACTGCTCCTTCACAACACTATTTTATCAAAATTTATCTCTTTAGAATTTACTACTACTACTGCTGCTACTGCTACTGCTCTTACAAAAGTTTCATTGTTGCTTAAACGTGGGAAAATTCAGATTTCTTACTAAACTAATCCTCACCAAGAGAAACTGCAACAACTTATATTAACTTGTTTCTCTGTTAGAATCTACTGGTCTTTAAATATATATCCTATGCATGCTAATTTCCTAAAGGTTTCTAAGGTCAGTTGGAGCAGTAAAAGTCCTTATAATTACTTGACAAAAGTACTAGAGGCGGGGAAGAGAGCCATTAAACTTTACTCCAATTACACCTCTTGTACACCATATTGCACCAATTGTTACATATTTAGAATCTTGAAAATTGATAGAAACCTAACCAAGGGCTAATCTATAAAACCGAGACTTTTAAAATTACTCAATAATCAACTTAGGAGGCCATCTAGGTTTTAAAACCTACTGACATTGATGATTATGTAACCTCCCTAACTAAAGTTGAAATGGATATTGGAATGTTTAATGATCCTAACCCTTCTAATTAAACCATTCACATCAATCAATCTTCTGTGGAAAGAAAGCTAATATTAGCAAATACCTTCATAATTCAAAATAACTTTTGAGATTTTGTTGAAACTCCTAAGGGTATTCATAACTAAACTAAATCTTAATACAAACATTAAAGACAATAAGAAGCACGATTGGTTGTTAAACGTTATATGCAAAAGGGAATAAATCATCAAAGAATCTTATAACCTATATTACAAAAGTTTATTTTCGAGAACCTGCCGCACATCCTCTCGAGGGATGGAGAGGATGGCCATTATAGCCCTTCTTGTAAAGGTATCATTGCTTAGTAAAGAAGCGAAATGCCATTCTTTTCTTTATTCCAACTACATCTTTTGTTTCAAAGGGGAGGATTTTGTGATCCAGAAAAAAATACAATTAATACAGGGCTTTCCCCAGTCTTCATAATAGGATGCTCTAAGGCACATTCTGTTGGACATGGGTAGAATTTATATTGGAGGCAAGTTTTTCTGAAATTTGTTGGCTTCCTCCAATACTGCAGCTGAGAGTTCTGCTTTGATGGAGGTACATATGAATATTATCCACTCGATAAATGGGCAAGCAAATCAACTAAGGCTTTAAATTTCATTGCGTTTGGAGTTACACATTTCATGTCATAACCTGCTAGAGTGAGGAACCACCGAGCAGCTCTCCCTATGAGTATAGTATAGCTCGAGACATTAAGTGTTTGATTGGGTCACATCTTGTCACTAATATGAACTGTGAAGGACATGAAGTAGTGACGCAACTTCTGAGTAACAAAGACTAAGGTGGAGCATCATCATTGTTCAAGTAGCTTATAATAGTTAAAGAGCTTCGTTAGAAGAACATTAAAACAACTTTCCCTAATAACTAACTTACATATTTACATGTTCATAAAACAACCTGAAAGTTCTAAACTGAAGGTCAAAGAACACTTAGTATGTAAGTCAATAAAATCCATGTATGGGTTAATGCAAACATCATAACGTGATGAAATATTATTACAATTATTTTCATCAAGAACCAAGTGGATTAATGTATCTACCTCAAGATGAGTGGGAGAAACTAAAAATATATTTGTCCTTATATAGATGACATTCTTTTGAAATTATATGTTACATAAGTTAAAGCATTGTTAACACATATTTTGATATGAAATATCTCAAAGATATCACTTACGTGATAGATATCATAACATTTTGAGATAGACCCGAATGGACGTTAATTAGTTCCATAAGTTTTACCTTAAATGGGTCGTTTCACGTGTGACAAGCAATATTACTCTCCTTTAGAGGATAAAGGATCATTGAGATTATTTCCTTATGCTTCATTAAGTAGAAGCCTCATATAGGTTCAAGTCTATACTCGTTCAGATATTACTCAAATTGAAACACACTAGATATGTCTAGGTTAATGTGAAGCATCTAAAAGAGTATTGAAATATCTTTAAAGGAAATGAGAGACTATAACTTAAAATGAAGAAGTGAGGACTCAAAGGATTGATTACCCTAAACTTTTTTATATTTAAAGATAACATAATGTAATTTTCGGGATATATTCTTATGTCAGCAGATAAATCTATCTCATGGAGGAGTAATAATTTTGATAACAACAATCTAAGTTATAATGACATATATGTTGATTAATTACAACGTAATTAGCAATAAATGTTGTTGAAAATTTATCAGCGAACTCATAAGTTTATTAACTCCATATAAATTATATACTGAAGATTTGTTGTGATAAAGTCAGCTGCCATGTTTTCTCAAACAGTAATAGTTCGAGAAGTGCTGCATTAAAATTTCAATATGAAATTAATTATTCGTTTATAAATGAATTCAGGAATCTAAATTTTCGTATCGAATACATTCATGATATTCTTAAGGATCTGATAACTAAAAGTCTATCACCCATAAGTCTTATGTAAATGCTTAATAATTAAGACGGGATTACTAATGACCATGTATAATTGCATATTGTACTATGAATGACTAACTATTAATTTTCTCAATTTTGATTTTGTACGTCTCTTAATATATTCCGCATGCATAATGACATATAGACGAATTAATATACAAATCAAAAGTTCTGAGTTGAAAATTTTGATCATAACTACTTAGGTTTTAAATAAGAACTACAGTATGATTAATGGGGGACTTGAGCTGATGTTCAATTCAATGACTGTATTTCTCTGCTCTAGTTTAAGTTTAAAGCTAAAATGTGTGTTAACTCCTGATCAGACTTATCTAATAATCATAATAAATGATTACTCGGCCAAGTGGGAGAATGTAAGATTAAATATAATAGATCAAATATTAACAATACCTTATTATATATTAGTTTGGTAATTACTGATGGGACATATTACCCTTACTAGCTAATAAAGGGTTTCACATTGGGTGTATATAAAGGGAGAGAATAAGTTAACATAATAACCTAATCACACACACATAACAATTTTGTGTGTCTCCTCTCTTCTAAACCGGGTTCCTTTCAAGAACCATAACACCGTCTTTAACTATACATCCTAAAGCGGAACTCGATCAAGATTACAAACATGTCGACTACATCATACTCTGATGCGGTTACTACTCTCCATGTTGTAACAGGTTCATAGGTTTATTTTTATTCATGTTTTCTATTACTTACATGGAGAACTGATCAACAATCTGATTTGTTTTTTGTAGGTGAAAATCACCAAGCCTACCATTTGTTCCATAATAACAATTTCAATCAAGAACCCCTGACAGTTCGTCGTGGCGATCAAAAATTATGGGAATACATTAGACGTAAACCTATAATGGAGAACGACAGGTGCCACATACGTGTTGTTGGTTTTGGCTGTTTTTTTTAATGTGGTTACAAAATGGTTGATAATCATCTTGTAACTGTGTTAGTTGAGAGGTGGTGTCCGAAAACACACACAATTCACTTCAAGTTCGGGGAGGCCATAATAACCTTTGAAGACGTACAAGTTCTGGGCCAACGGAGACGAGGTTATTTTAGGTAAGGATACTAGACCAACATTTCCAGAGCAACAATATTTGTACGTGTAATGAACTATTAGGCTTGCATTCTAAATAAAATGATTTTAAAATAAAAATTATGGTTAACTCGCCTTACAGTTGCACTGGGAAATGATTTTCCTGAGGACGCGTCATAATACGATTGTCTAAGGCAAGCATGAGTGTATATACTACACTTATTGGCTGGTACTGTGTTTCCCGATTTTTCTAGTAGCAGCGCGTATTTTTCTATTATCTAAGTCATTTACGAGATTTAGATGAATGTGGGTGGCTTAGTTGGGAAAGCGCGGTGCTTGCATACCTTTTCAAAAATTTATGCAAAGGAACATCTTCTAAAGCCACAGCGATTTATGGCCCAACTATGTTGTTGCAATTATGGACATAGGATAGAATATAAATTTTGAAAAATAAAGTCACTCTTTTAAAATTATCTAACTATACTAAAAAAGAAAATAACGAATGGTATAGCAATCTCACATTCATTCTTGGCCTCATATTCTTCCAATCTCTCTTCTCATTCATCCTCGCTATCCATGGATCATGGGTGATAGACTAATAGATCAAAACCATTTTGGTAAATGAGTTATAATTTTCCTTCTAATATTCTCTATTATCTCATCTTATTCATCCTAGTTATTCATGGGTCATGGTCAAAATAATTTTGACAAATGTTGTATATAAAGAGATTTTCTTGAATTTGTAAATTTGATATTCTAAACTACTTATTGTTCGTACTATATATTTGCTCATTTCTTTCAATAACGTGTCTTATTTATTTTTATCATTTGACACATTCAATATAGTATACCGGTTTAAAAGCTAGTATTTTTTATACAACCGATGCAACTAATATTATTGTATATATTTAAATTCAGTCAACAATGGCTTCTACATTCATTTAATATATAGCTCTCAGTTATATTTCACCACCGTACATGCATTCACGATGGGTAGAATAATCCCTCTAAAATTTGGCAGACCTATGGATTTTTAATACGGATGTTATATTCATTCCCCTTTAATAATTCATCACCTTTAAGACTATATGCGGTGGATAAGCTACAAAATTGGGTGACTTGTGTCATGTGATGCCCAGTCAGTTAAAAGTGAGTTTTTGTTTTAGGGTGTAATGGTGTTGTAGCCCTATATATATAGGGGTGAGTTATAATACAAAGAAATAGTTTTCTAGGAAGAGTAAAAATAAATCTAAGCCCTTAGATCTATGATCTAGTGGTTGAGATTGGTAGTTTTTAAACTACCAAATAGTTTCCTAAGATCTAGTATTTAGGCTACATAGTTTCCTAACTCTAAATTTTATGTCATTCATACTCTTCCTACAAAACTATGTCTTTTTATTTTAACCCTTATATATATATATATAATAGTAAAAGAAAACACATGCAGGGCGACAAGAACTCATGCCCCCCCCCCCCCCCCACACACACAAAAATCGCCCATTTGTCGCCAAAAAGAGGGGGGGGGGTTCAAAAAAGATTGCCCCAAAAATGCTTTTTTCCCCACTACACTCACCCTAATTAATAATTCATAACCTTTGGTTCGTATGGTAGGGACACATTTATAGAGATTATAAAATTTTTATTTATACTCTCTAATAAAAGACAACAAATTTTACACTTGTCACTTCTACATTAAATTTCACATTTTTAACAAATTTATAATAGTAAGATAATAGTTATCATTCTTAAAATTTATACTTCAAAATTTGTTAATTTAATGTTTACTTCCTGTTTTTTTTTTCAAACAATTAATATTTATAATTACCTTTTACTTTAAAATTGTTTTAAGGGAAAATTCCCAAAATGGCCTTTTTAAAGAGAGAGAAAAAGGTAAATAGCCTATATTCCATACACATTCCCAAAATGGCCCACCAAATTTGGACTGAGGAGACGGGATCTGGAAAATCTTTAGGTTAACAGAATTATGACAAGTGTCAAAATCCGACTATTTTCCATATTTTCAATTAAATGTTCTTATAAAAGATAGTCTTTTCCGACGGTTTAATAATGTTTCCTAACAAATCCCCTCAACTTCCAAAAACTTTGAAAATTGTGCCTTCAAACTCGGACTTTCAAGAAGCATTTCGGGTGAATTTGTACCAAAAAGACGAGCTATAGTTTATTTCTTATGTGTTGAAATCTAGTCCACACCTTCAAAATTTATTTATAATCCGTCTACACTGACAATATATTATGAGATTCCGTCTATTCCGACATGATCGTCCAAATAATATACACGAGTTTATCTTCTTCTATTTCCCCTCCATATCACCCTAAACCATCCTCTCATACCACCCTAAACCTTAACTTTCATGGAATTTGATAATGTTGTTGTTTGTTACGGTGGTAATTGGCAAACCGGTAACGGTAGGATCCAATGTTTTCGAACATTGAGATTATGTTTCCATCGTAATAGGATCCAATGAACCCGGGACCCATATCCATAACCTCCACTTGATCACCCCTCTTAAACTTCATGATTTGATTCAAGACTTTGAGAGTTAGAGTTGATGAAGATTGATGTGAATGAATTATTGAGGATTGAGGAAGATGATACATATAAAGTAATATGGACGGACACGTAAGATTATACTACATAATTGTCTCCTTAGTACAAATCAAAAAGATATGTGTCTTGAAAGAAAAATTTGTAAGGCACATTTTTCCATGAGTTCAAAATTTGTAGGGTTCATATAAGAATCTTTAATAAACCGGCTATCAAGAGAACTTTTAATATTAAGATTTAGTGAAGAAATATGGACAGGGTCCTCAATATTTTAAAAAATATGATCCCCTTAGTTCAAATTACCAAACAAGTGTATTGAAAGACAAAATTAAATGGCACACTTTTCCATGTGTTTAAAATTTGTAGGGGTTAGATAAGAAACCTAAATAATCCGTCTGGCAAGAAAGCTTTGGAAAATAACTTTTAGTTAAAAAATATGGACGGGTCCCTCAATATTTATAAATCTATGGTTTTTTTGGTACAAATTCACCCGAAATGCATATTGAAATACTGAGTTTGAAGGCACAATTTCCAAAGTTTTTGAAAGTTGAGGGGATTTGTTAGGAAACTGATTAAACCGTCGAAAAAGACTATCTTTTATAAGAACATTTAATGGAAAATATGGATTTGTCCCCAATATTTTTAAAAAAATCGTCGGATTTTAACACTTGTCAGAATTCTATTGGCCTAAAGATTTTTAAGATCTCGTCTGCTCAGTCCAAATTTGGTGAGCCATTTTGAAATGTGTAGGGAATATGAACTACTTACCTCTTTCTCTCTCTTTAAAAAGGCCATTTTGGAAATTTCCCCATGTTTTAAAGACTATTTTACAACAAATGTATTAATGGTGTTTAACGAGTTTATTGTTTATTATATACTGATTATTTATTAAATATTGTATTTTCAAGAACTAATAGTGTAGTACACGGGCTTCAAACTAGTAACAAAAATATATGATGTTTTGATGCTAAAAATATTAGTTAGTATGCATTTATACCGTACCAGCTGAAGACGCCTACTCCACCAAAACATATACGGGGGCATTTTCGGAGAGTTTTCGCCCAATGAAACAACTTTGGGTGAAGTAAAAGTGGTAAATATGACCACTGCAACTAAATGTTACATATCAAAATATAATATTTTTTAAAATTCTATAACTAATCCAATTTTAACTTGAAACTTTATACAACATTTTACTATTTTCTCACCCAATGCATACTTTATTCATCTGTATATGAATTTTACCATTATTCAAAATAACTCAAACGAATCGTTATATCGATTAGCAATTGGAACCTGTACCAAACCCAACTCACACCCGAATTAATCCTGAAACCCAACTCGTTATTGAATAGCAGCCCAAACCCACCGTTATAAGGTAACCCAAAAGATTCGACCACATTTATCAGAGCTCGAACAAACAACAATAGACCACATTTATCAGAGCTCGAACAAACAACAATAAAATATGATCAAACAGACGGGAGGGGAGCTAGGAGCTTGCATTGGAAAGCATTTGGGTACACATTTTCGAGAATAACTTGAGCTTTCAAAAGAAGCTTTTATAAGGATGCACATCGAATTCATATTTTCATAGGATTCCAAACTAAACGAAGCATACTGTTTAAATTACGATTCAAACATATTGACTCCAAATAACTCCATGAAATAATAATGTAATTCGTTTTAACAACAATACTTAGGAGATGGTCAGAATCCAAAGTAAATCAACACCTCCTAAATAAAATTAAAAAGAGTTGTAGTAGATAAAGTGTAAAGTTCATAAAATTGATCAACTTTACAAGGATCGATTAATAACAACAAAAGTAATATCATACATCATAATCTTGCTTAAGTTTCCAAGTCTCGATTCTCTACACCAAAGGTATACTACATCAGATGCATTAGTTGGCGCCAATTAATCGTAACATGATCCTATTCTTGCCCAACTGTGTGTAAGCATTCCAAAGTTTCTTCCTCGAGTAGGTTTCCGAGAGCTTGATAACAAAAAAAACATAGTTTCCGGAATATTGATTGTGTGTGAAGTGTGAACTATCCCTCCATTACACCGTTGAACTCTTTCCCATCCTTCTTCATCCACTCTTACTCTCCTATAGAGGTAGGGTACCAAAAAGACCTTAATACCCTTAAAGAATACCCGCGGATCAGTCAGAAGTCCTTCATAAGGCACCCGCGGGGCATATAAACCATCCGCATAACCATTTGAGGAAGAAACACCCTCATAGCACATGCGGAAGCATCACAACATCCTCAAAAGTCATCCGCAAGAAGGAATATCCTTCCGCGTAAATAACTACGAGGAAATGCTCCGGGACAGCTGTCAATAACCAATTATCTTCTAGAAGACTTGCCAAGATGCTTTCTTGGGCAATACGTGACCTTTCAGCCAATCAGCCAGTGACACCTGGCAAGGTCGTTATAACCATGCACATGGCCAATACTACTCCATTAACCAATGATAGAAAGACACGTGTCCAGGTTGTTATACATGCATATGCGACGTATAAATTAAACCTACTGTATAAGGACAGGCGTCCAGACGGTTATGAGGCATCTTCTAAGAGGACAGCTGGCCCAATCATTTCCTTGCACTCTTCGGCTATAAATACCCTCTCAATCATCATGAGGTATTCATTCACCATCACTGTACTTTCTCAATTTACTTAAGTATTTTATCTCCTTATCAGAACTACACCTATTCTCACGCGGGAGGGTGGTTACGGGAAGACCCCCCACCTTGTGCTTCCCGTAACGAGCTCACGGTGTTCTGTTTTGCAGGATCTACGTCATTGGACTTTGGGAATTGTATTCATATCGTACTGACAATAACCGTATCCTACCTTGTGGAATCATCGGATCTAGGACCCATTAGTGGGGAGTAGATCCGTGTTTCTTCATTGGCGCCATCCATGCTTTTGTTAGAACAGCAGAAAAATTTTCCGTTCAATTTACGATATGAGTCAGTTACCTAAAGGGCCGAAGGAGAATCAAGCACAACCTCCACGTGATCTCAACCTTGAAACACGTGAAGGAGCAACATCTGTGTTTGCTCGAATTTCGACCCCTGTTGCAAGAACTGACACCGTCAACCAAGGAAATTTTTCCTTGGGTGGTTCGACAGCTCGGGGGTCGTTTGCTCAACAAGAAGGTGTCACTCCGGTAGACGCCGGAAATGTTGTTACACCAACTACTGACATAGGGCATGTCACAACCCCAGGAGGTTCTAGAGGAATTTAGAACGAATTGCAAGAGAAGTCCACCGAACTCAATCGGAGTTAGGTTTGGAAGAAGATTCTGGTGATTCTAACCTAAAAAGAGCCCATCTTTATAATTTCAGAGCCGAAGAAACTTTGTCTCCGGACGAGTGGCTTCGTGTTCAACAAAGTAGTCTGAAAGAAGAGTATGAACGTCGGGTCCAGAATGAACGTTTCCATGGCCGTACCCTGACGTATGATGAGCCTCCCAGGAGATCTATCTCTCCTCCCATAAGGGGAAGCCATATTCAGTACAGTCAGCCACTGGAGCGGAACATGAGTGAGACCAGGAAGTTACATCCTCGTCCCCGCATAGATATGCGGGTACCATCCTATGAGGACGAACTGGACGAGTACGACTCAACTTATAACCCGGAAGGTAGTTACTACAGCGGATATAGTTGCCTCCCGTCGTACGGAGGGACTAGTTATCCGCGTCCAGTTGTCCGCCATGCGGAGTATCATAGCAATGCTGAGTATGATTTTTCTAAACCATATCGCCCGGAATCTTTCGCGGAGAAATCAAAATTCATTCCGAGCATCGCGACAGCTCCATTCCCGATTAATGCAAAGATTCCAACATCCGTTGGAACATATAATGGAATGACTGATCCCAGTGATCATCTGTTAAGGTTTGAAGCAGTCGGAGGAGTCAATGGTTGGACTCTTCCATATTGGTGTCACATGTTCGCGCTAATATTCACTGGGGCTGCGCGTGAGTGGTTTGAAAAATTGCCATGTGGAAAGATTACAAGTTGGAAAGACTTTGTAGCAAAATTCTCTCAGCACTTTAGTCAACAAAAGAAACATACTCGTGATCCTTCGGAAATACTAGATGTTACAAGGCGAAATAACGAGTCTATAGAAGACTTCATTACTCGTTTTACTAACGAGAGCCTTAACATCGGAGGAGTAAGCGAGGATATGCTGCGGGGAACATTCGGTAAGAACGTCCATAGTGATGCTTTAATCCATACTCTCACAGGAAGAGATGGAATGCCCGAGTCATGGGATGAAATCATGAAGGCGTCAAAGTTGTTTGCAAGAACTGAAAAAACTCCAAGTTCCAGTAGCCAAAAACAATCACCAAGGAATGAGTTTCAAACTCCGAGACCAAACTGGCAGGCTAAGGGACCAATATGGTCAAGACTTCAGCCAAGTGCGGAAACATCTAAGCCTTTTGATGCAAGGTCTTTGATCGGCAACAAGGGTAAACGTAATTTTTCAGCTCATTCCACCAACAGTTGGACCCAGTTATCACAAAACCCCTCAGAAATTCTCACTACTGAGAATCTGACTTTCCGGAAACCTCAACCAATACCAAGAAAGTCATTCCTTGATACCAAAAAACATTGCTCATATCATAATGATGTTGGACACAACACAAATGAGTGTGTGGCTCTCAGAAATGAAATTGAAGCAACTGTTAAAAATGGTAAACTCGAACATTTGGTTAAAGGCGTACGAGCAGGGACTGGCAAACCTCCCGCAAAGGATAGCTAGGGCCCAGCTAAAAGGCAAATCAAAGATCTGAATGCCCACATGATTCAAGGGGGACATTTGAGTAAAGGAAAACGGAGGGAATATTCGGATGAAGAATGGAAAAACGAGCCCGTTATTTTTCCTCGGATCAAAGGGGGCCTGTGTAACAAAAACCCGCTGATAATGACTGCCGAATTTGGTCATTATCGGTCACAATATGTGTTTTTTGACACAGGCAGTACGTCTGACATTATGTACGAACAGTGTTTCGAACAATTGGACGAAGAAGACAAAGAAAGACTACAACCAATTCATGCTCCTGTTTCTGGTTTCGGGGGAGAGATAATGCACCTGCACAGTGTTATTACTTTCCCGGTCACACTAAGTGACGGAATACGTTCAAGAACAGAAGAAGTTGAATTTTTGGTCCTACCAGCAACTTCTAAACATGACATTATTTTGGGACGAGAGGTGATTGGAGATTTTAACGCCCACCCGTCCACAGCTCATGGTGCAGTAGGAGTCCCAACTCGCACCGGTGTGGCGATAATTCATGTAAACCGACAATTTTTTACAACCGAGAGTTCAAGACCAAGCAAGGTCCCAAGACAGGCTCAGAGGACCGAACCCGAGAAATGGGTTTAGAATAAGAAGTTTCTGGACCAGACAATTACAACAGGACCCGCTATCTCGGAGATAGTGAGAACCTTTCTAAAGCAATTATTGACCAAGAACATTGACGTTTTTGCGTGGCAGCCCGCGGACATGACTGGTGTCTCGCGGAGCATTTCAGAACACAAGTTAAAGGTAAATCCGTTGATCACCCCAGTTGTGCAAAAGAAACGAAAGATGGGCCCGGAACAAACGAAATCCATGAATGAGCAAGTGCAAGATCTTCTTCACACTGGAATTATACGAGAAATTAAGTACCAAACGTGGGTCACAAACCCATTAAATGTTCCGAAAAGCAATGGAATGAAGAGAATGTGCATAGATTATAAAGATCTAAACAAAGCATGTCCGAAGGATTATTACCCACTTCCGGAAATTGATTTAAAGGTGGATGCTGTGGCTCCTTTCAAATTCAAGTGCTTTCTCGATGCTTACAAAGGGTATCATCAGATTCATATGGCAGCTAGTGATGAGGACAAGACAGCGTTCCGCACTGACCATGGAACATTCTGTTACAGAATGATGCCTTTTGGGTTAAAAAATGCGGGTACCACATACCAACGATTGATGGATCAGGCCTTCAAGGGACAGATAAGTCGAAATCTCGAAGTGTATATGAACGATTTAGTGATAAAAAGCATCGAGGAAGACCAAATGTTGAGGGACATAGAGGAAACTTTTGAAACTTTGAGGAGTATCAATATGAAGTTAAATCCAGCAAAATGTTCCTTCAGGATGGAGGAAGGAAAGTTCCTTGGGGTAATCGTTCCGGGCACGGATTTCAAAGCTAATCCAGACAAAGTGCAAGCAATAGCCCATATGCCATCTCCCGTATCCCTCAAGCAAGTTCAAACACTTAATGGCAGATTGGTAGCATTAAACAGGTTTCTGGAAAACCACGCTGCTAAATCTTACCCGTTCATTTCAACACTAAGGAACTCCCTCAAAAAGGCACAATTCAGATGGACGCCGAAAGCCGATTAAGCGTTTCAGGAAGTCAAGAAGTGTTTAATGGAATTTCCCACGTTAACGGCTCCTCATGCGGGTGAACCATTAACACTATATTTCTCGGCATCTGACATTGCTGTGGGGGCTGTCCTATTGACAGATAAGAAGAATATCCAAACTCCAATTTATTACGTCAGCAGAACACTATCGGACCCTGAAACAAGATATTCGATGTTGGAAAAATTGGTGTTGGCATTGGTTTATGCCGCCAGACGGCGCCGTATATATTTTCAAGGCCACCCCATCAATGTGTTAACTGGATACAAACTCAAGAACGTGTTGAGTAAGCCTGAATTGTCCGGTCAGCTAGCAAAATGGGCCATCGAATTAAGTGAACACTCAATTGAGTATAAGGCAAGACCGGCAATCAAAGGACAAATACTGGCGGACTTCATAACAGAAGTCCCGCAACACAAAGAACAAGAATGTTTGATCGAACAACAACCCCTAGCACCTCCGGAACAGGGACAAGTCTGGTCACTGTTCACGGACGGAGCTTCAAGCAGCGAAGGGTCAGGTGCAGGTTTAAGGCTAGTCAACCCTGAGGGGCATGAATTTACGTACGCCATCAAGTTGGACTTCAAAAATACCAACAATGAGGCGGAATATGAAGCCTTCCTGGTAGGACTGCGGATAGCGAAAAAGCTGGGGGTGAAACATTTGGAGGCTCGGGTGGATTCTATGCTAATTGCGTGACAAATAAACGGAATATACGAAGCCAAAAACGATGTCATGGCTTCTTATTTGTCACAAGCAAGGGTCTTGATTCGCCAATTTTCCTCCTTCAATATTGTTCACATTAAGAGGAGCGAGAACAAATCGGCGGACGCTCTTAGCAAGTTGGCTTCAACGAATTTTGAGCATTTTGCCAAGGATATTCGTGTAGAAGTTCTAGACCATCCATCTGTTCCACAAAATCAAGTCCTGGTAATTCAAACTGGTGTTGAGTCTTGGATGTCACCCATTATAGCTTACTTATCTTCCGGAGCGCTTCCAGCAGGAAAGGCTGAGGCTCGGAAGATTAAGCACAAAGCTCTGAATTACCAGTTGACTGATGGTATCTTGTGCCGGAAGTCATTTCTTGGTCCGTTATTACGTTGTGTAGACGCAGAAGATGCAAATTACTTGATCAGAGAATTTCACGAACGCATTTGTGGACTACACGCGGGACCAAGAATGACAGTTGCAAAGATTATGAACGCACGGTATTATTGGCCCGACATGCACTTAGACGCTGTGCAAGAAATCAGAAAGTGTGATTCATGCCAGCGCCATGCCCTCAACACCCTGCGTCCAAAAAACGAACTGATTCTAGTAACATCTGCCTGGCCGTTCCAAAAATGGGCTATTGATATCGTGGGACCTTTCCTAGAAGCCCCAGGACGAGTAAAGTTCTTGATAGTGGCCATTGATTATTTCACCAAGTGGGTGGAAGCCAAACCGGTCGCATCAATCATGGCTTCAAGCATGAAAAAATTCATTTGGGAATTCATCATTGGCCATTGTCTTCCACAATAACGAGGCTTATGGTCGGGAAAATTAGCCCCAACTTGGGAAGGACCTTATAAAATCAAACAAGTATAATCCAAATGTGCCTACAAGTTAGAAAAGTTGGATGGGACTGAAATCCCTCGAACTTGGAACGCAACACAGCTAAAGAAATGCTATATGGAGCAGTTTTATTTACTCTTTTACTTTGGCCTGCGTGCCCACATAGACTAGCAAGTTTTGTAGTTTCTTTTATTGTAACAAGGCTTATGCCCAATATATGAAAATGTCAAGTTAGTTCCATGTTATCTTGGTAAGTTGTAATCTTTTATTGACAAAAACGAAGTTCCGGACATACACTTATATTATAACACATAAGACAAAGTGCACCGGAAGGAAACAAGACTTCTTATTATAGATCAAAAGAGATTACAAAAACGAAGAAAAAGTTACAAGTAAAAATATATATTCATCTATGGAGCGACATTTTCATTGCCCGCAGTGTTATCAGCTTCCTCTTCTTCTTCCTCACCATCAAGATCTAATAGCTCTTTTATTTGATCTATGGCGTCCTCCTTATCCGCAAGCTCGGATATCTGCTCCGTCAAAGAAAATTTCAAAGAATCAAAATCCTTTGAATCTGTTTGAGGACGGCAATAGTATCCTGACCAGCCAAAATATACTCATCAGGGAGTCTGGACGTTGAACCAAACTGGTAACCCTCCTCAAAACCCAGTTTGCGACCAGCTTGCTTGGATGCCTTAAGGAGAACAGCAACACAGTTCCCAAGCTCATCACTCGCCCGAACATCGGAGATGACCCGTGGAACAATCGCGTATAAATAACCCTAAAAACCCTTAGATTATTTATAATATAAAAAAAGAAAAGGTACATACCTTGGGGATAGCTTCCGACAATAGCCATTTTTGGTCCGCCTTGGCCCGAACGAGATCCATCTTATGGCCAGCACACTCTAAGGCCTTCTCTCGGTTCTTGGCATTAAGGTCAGCCAAGCGCTTATCCTTAGCCGCCGATTCAGCCTAAAGAGCCTCCACCAGTTTGGCTTGCTCATCCATCAATTTGGCTTGATCATCTAGTTGTTTCTGGAGAGTAGCCTTGGCATCCTCGGCAGCGGACCGAGCAACCTTCTCCTTTTCTAGAGCCTGGCGGGCCTCTCGGGCCTCGTTTATAGCTTTCAGGCCTTCCTCCTTGGCCTCAGTTGTAGAGGCCGCCAGCTCATTCCATTGCTCATTCATCGCTAACCAATCCCTGGTTATTTCCTGATTTGTGGAAATAGTATTCGCCAAGTAATAAGAATTGGAGTTCAGTAATTCTTGGCGAATACTTCGGCGACGTCGCTCCCTTTCACCAGGAGGAAGGCTCTCCCGCAAATATTCAAAAAACAGGTCCACGTCACGGAATGTTGAACCTAGACGTAATGACCAGCGTGGTTGGTGCGGAGTCGGATCTTCCTCTTGAGGAGCTCGAGAGCTCTGAGCAGCATGAGGGAACATACTCACGCCCCCTTGATCTATAAAATGATGGAAGTTATAAGAAGGTGACATACTGACATGATCAGTATGGTCAACCTTCTTGCCCTTTAAAGGAGAATCATCCGCCACCTCAATAGGCTCCGCAGCACTATTAAGTGGTGGTGGCGGAAGAGAAGTTGAACCCTTCAAACCTATAACACCTTCAGAAAGGTTATCCAAGTTCACTGAAAAACATCAACAAAGGGTTAGAAACATTCTAATTAAAAGCATCTAGCAAAGTAAAAAAGCTCACTTACCTAACGAAGGATCGTTTGCATCAAGTTCGTCCAAACGAGTTTCCAAAGCGGAAGGCTTCGCCTTCTTGGACTTCTTCTTAGGGGCGTCCTTGGCAGGATTAACCTTACGCTTGCCAGCCACCTTCGAAACGTCCACATCAGTAGCGGGATGTTCACCTTCAGTGGTGACATCATCAGGCTGAGGACGGTCTTCCCCCCCCCCCCCCCGCAGCAGCGTCAACACCATCTTGACCCGCTGCTTGGCTAATAGTAGCTTTCTGCCGGGTAAGACCTGCAGTTGAATCCACAGCTTTGTTAGCATCACCCGGAAAACATCCTTCACAGAGTGATGACTCTTCGCTGGAAGAAAAGAGTACGATCACCCTGTTGGAAGTAACAACAGTCACAGGTCAAGGTTTTAGAATGCCTAAACCTTTTTGGATGCAATATTTAACGTATACCTCACCTTTGGCATACATCGCCTCGGAAACTATGGGTTCCGAGCGGAAAGCGGTGGGAAAAACAAAATTCGGGCAGGTGCGCTCAAGAAAGGGAGCATCTCTTTTGTCGATTAGGCGGCGCACCATCATTCCCCCCTCATGATCTAACAAGGTGCTGAAGGCGGAACCCTCACCTGCACGAATAATGATAACAGTCAGAAATCTGAGAAGTATAAAAATAGGAGAAGGAATACTCCCTAAACTTACTCTTGTCAGTCTGTTCGTAGTACAGTTCCAGCAAGGGAAAAGGTCATAGACGGCTCATCTTCGCACTCACCATCGCCCCTTCGTGGATCGGGCGCATGGGAGTTGGAGTAGCAGTTAAAGCTTTAAACCAGGAAAGCCCCTCGTGAGCGGAAGCCGGAACCACTGGCATGGTGTCTTCCGCCTTCCGACGGGTCATCGGGAACGGAATAACTTCCTCCCGGATCCAGAAAAATTTAGGCTTCCAGCCATGAAGGCTGCGGATCCATTCCGTGCCTACGACATTCTTCCCGGTGGAAGCAAAGCTATACCATCCATCGCAGAAAGTCATCTTGTAGAATACGGCAAACATGCCGACAATCGGTTCGAAATTTCGAACTTGGCAGCAAAATTCGAAGTGTCGAATTGGTAACATCCCAAAAGGATGAACCTGGGAAATATTAATCCCATAGGTTGTCAAAACTGAGTGGACGAAGTTCGTCACCGGAATCCGAAAATTCCCAGTCGTAAAGTGATTCACATATAAAGCTATCTTTTTCGGTGGTGGACTGGTGGCAATAGAACCTTCTGCCGGATGTTCTGGTTCCCATTCCGGGGCCAGACCATAGACGTTTACGACGTCCTTAAAATCTTTTTCCTTAAGATGTACAACGACATCATGAATAGTAGGAGTACCTTTTTTTTCTCCAGCCATTGAATACGAAGAAGAAAGAAATCTCAGAAAAACTCTTATGCTTTGAAGGTTTGAAAGAAAAAGAGTGAGAAAACAGTAAGAGTTGTATGGAGTCTCAGGCGGTATATTTATACTAATCGCAATTAATGCGATTGATGGCATGCCAGAAGAGAGAGAAACCGCGGACCGTCAGATGATCGACACGTCAGGCAGGAAACTCAAGAAACTGTGGACAAACTGTCAAACACGTCATACACGTCTTGTCAGTTACCCCCAGAAATTTCTCTCCCCACCACGTCATACAAGTTGTTCGACTTTCAAAATTCAAAATATCTTCTAAAGATATTTCCTTTAAAAACAGTTGGACACTTACAAAATATGAAAAGTTCTTTCTCATTAAATATTCAATAGGAAATATTACAAATATAGAAAGAAAAATTAAAAGTTATAACATCTAGATATATCCTAAGGGTTCAAGGTGGTTTTGTCTTCCGGATCCTTCAATGACGTGTCTTCCGAAGAGTCATCCTCAGACTCCTCGTCCAGGTAGACCTTCAACTGTTGCACACCGTCATTAGCGGAAGCAAATTCCGAAAGCATGTCCTAGAGCGGGAAGCGCAGATCATCGTGTTCCTCGACCCGTATTCTCCGCTCCTGTTTGACGTCAAGGCCATGAAGAGGATGATCTTTGAATGAGCGGTTACTTTGAGCATAGTTCATCCCTTCATGAAATCCTATTATACGTCCAAGGGAAGAAGAAGCAGTCATTACATTAGCAATGCTGTCAGTAAGTTCCTTGCTTCCCTTGATATAGCGGACGACCTGTAAGAATAACAATGCAAAGTATTTAGTATAAAAAAAGAAGAAGTAAGTAATGAACATTCGAAGAGGAAAAAACTTACAGCATCAACACCTCAGGTGAGGAACCACTGACTGTCTTGTTCCGCACGCTCGGCCCGCACTTGCAACGCCCTAGATTCTGCAGCCATTTTTTCCTGAGCTTGCAGGAGGGAGTCATAAGCAGTTTGAACTTCAAGGGCTGTCACACCCCCATTCTAGGCCTAGGAGTGTGAACCATAGTTGGTATCGTATTTGTAAATAAATCAGAGTAGCGGGTTAATGCGGAAGACTTTATAAAAACTAAGGATCGATATTATAAATATTTACAATACAAAAGACGAGACGAAAGTCTCGTTTGGTTTTACTTGTTTATATGTTTTAAAAAAACCACCAAGTTTTAATATTTACATAAAAGTTATCCGAGCCATCAGATACTTGAGCTTCTTCATCCTTCAAGCTCTACTCATGATTACCTACAAAATGTAAATAAAATACGTCAGCAACGAATGCTGGTGAATATGCTGACGCTAAATATATTTTCTTTACTTTATTATCCCTCGAGACCACGTAAGCCTCGGCCCATCTTGGCTTAGGAATAATCAAGTTTAAACGATCATCATAAATTCGAGCCTCTGCACTAGGTCACCTCAGCGAAACACCGCAGCGTTTATGACATAACTTAGGTACTACAAATATACACATGGTCATTCCCCACTCGGACGTAATTTAGGTCCGGCCCATTGTGGCTGGAGGTCGTGACCAAGCGTGGTGCGATGTGCCCACCGCGTTCCACATATGGAAGGATCCAGACAAACGTATACCATAGCCTGAGGGTGAGGGCTGGCTTATAGTCTTATTTATAATGTTTTTAGAGACACATAGCCTCATGTAAAGTTTTTCATATAATCAAGTTGACTCGTTTGAAGACAAGTTTATAAAAAGTGGGGCGTATTCACCTTTTCAATGGATCCGCTTCCAACACCGTCCGTTAATCTTCCTTCGCTATCTCGCACCTATAGTACGAGTATAACATTCATTAGTCGGATACACGATCCGGCTTAAAACCTTTAGTCTTATTTATCTCGATGAACCTTTAGTTCATTATTTTATTTTACTTTTAAAACCATTAGTTAAAAAGTAATCTTTATAATCCTTTAGTTTATTTATAAAACCCGACGTTTCTTCTTCTTTAAGAAACGTATTCTTTTCTTTATTATTTAAGTATACTCACTATACTTTTAATAATATATTTCATAACAAAGAATAATCTTATATATATATCTATTCACAAATATATATTTTATCTTTTCTTTTCTTTATTTTCTTTGTTATATCTTTTCTTTGATTATCAAGAATAACTTCGACTTAGGGTATTAAGCCCTTTCAATATTTTATTATTATTTTGGTCGGGAATTATGCCTACCTTTGTTGGCTTAGTATTCCCTTCTTACTCAGGCAGCACTTCGACTCTATTCTTCTTATCAACACACGCTCGATCAATCTTTGACACGTTTATCGAGACACCAACATCCTTGGCACGTACTTCGAGTTAAACGTCGGGACGTCGGACATCACTTCCTCTTAACTCGGAATGTTGACGGAAAGTGGCACGGAAATCGAGGTTTCGGGGCACGTAAAACGAGGTGGATCAATGACACGAATTTCGAGGTTAGAGGGAGAGTAGTGAGAGAGAGTAAATTTGTGTTTTGATGTGGGTTTGGGAAATGACCGTAGCCCTCTTATTTATAGCCGAAATTTGACCCCATCGCGGTACGCGATGGGCTCCCTGGCTCTCCCATTGCGTACCGCGATATAGGGTTGATGAGTCACAGGGTAGGCCTCCCACGTGTCAACACGTGGCAGTCTTCGCCACACGTGTCAACACGTGGTGACACATGGCAACAGGCGTCGCCACCGTGTGCCACGTGGCACACGTGTCAGTCTGTGTCAGACACCCCATCGCGGTACGCGATTGGTGTCTTTCTTGACCCTATCGCGTAGCGCGATGGGTCAGAAAAGCAGATTTTACATTTTAGCCCCTGGGGTTTGGAAATTGACATAATTGGTCCCTTGACTTTGGAAACTTGACATTTTTGGCCCGAATTTACATGATGTTACATCCTCCCCACCTTGAAATAAATCTCTTCCTCGAGATTGCTTATGAGAATAAGTGGGGATATTTCTTTCTCATTTCGGACTCGAGTTCCCAAGTATAGTCGGGTCCTCTTCGGGAGTCGCATTTTACTTTCACAATTTTCAAAGTTCGTATTTTAAGTTTCTTTAACTTTGAATCTTCGATTTGGATTGGCCGTTCAACGAATTTTAAGTTTTTGTTAATTTCTACGTCTTTTAACGGCATTGAAAGAGATTCGTCGGCTAGACATTTTCGTAGATTCGAAACATGGAATACATCGTGTATCCCTAGCATTTCCTCGGGTAGTCGCAATCGATATGCGACGGTACCAATTCGTTCGAGTACCTCGAAGAGTCCAACGAATCGAGGACTTAGTTTACCTTTCTTGCCGAATCGGACTACGCCTTTCCACGGCGAGACTTTTAAAAGAACTCTATCACCGACATTAAACTCTAACGGCTTACGACGGACATCGGCGTAACTCTTTTGGCGATCACGTGCCGTCTTAAGTCGTTCACGAATTTGACGAACCTTGTCGGTAGTCTCTTGGACTATCTCAGGTCCAGATAATTGATTATCTCCGGTTTTAGACCAGCACACGGGCGTCCTACATTTTCGACCATATAACGCCTCGAACGGTGCGGTTTGAATGCTCGTGTGATAACTATTATTATATGAGAATTCCATTTAGGGTAAGTGGTCGTCCCAACTTCCACCTAAGTCTATTACACATGCGCGGAGCATATCTTCCAACGTTTGAATAGTCCTTTCGCTTTGCCCATCGGTTTGTGGATGGTAAGCGGTGCTAAGGTTTAGCTTTGTGCCGAGTGCTTGTTGGAAGCTTTTCCAAAACTGAGATGTAAAACGACTGTCTCTATCGGAGATTATAGATAGCGGTACTCCATACAAAGAAACGATGTTGTTCACATATATACGCGCTAATCTATCCATTGAGTACGACTCATTAATAGGTATGAAATGTGCGGACTTAGTTAGACGATCCACAATCACCCATATCGCATTGTGTTGTCGAATCGTCTTTGGGAGTTTGGTTATGAAGTCCATAGTTATTAATTCCACTTCCACACGGGAAGTTCGGGTTGCTGAAGCAATCCCGAAGGCCGTTGGTGTTCAGCCTTGACCTTTAAACAAGTGAGACATTTCGCCACATGCGAAGCAACATCCTTCTTCATTCCGTTCCACCAATAATTCGCTTTAAGATTTTAGTACATTTTGTCGCTTTCGTGATGCATCGTGTATTTGGACTTACGGGCTTCGTTTAAGATTTTCTCGCGCAATCCTCCATTGATTGGTACCCAAATTCTATTTCCGAGTCTAAGGATACCATCGTCACCTTTGACCAACGAGTCAATGGTGCTGTTTCGTTTCTCATCGGAGATTTGATTTTCGTTAATCGCTTGAGTTTGCGCGGATTTGATTTGGTCGATAAGATTAATTTGAAGTTCTAGTCTTAACGATCAGACTCTTTTTGGCCTTTCATGCTCTTTACGACTTAAGGCGTCGGCCACCATGTTGGCTTACCTTCATGATAGACAATTTCGCAGTCATAATCGTTTAGAGTTTCCATCCAACGTCGTTGGCGCATATTAAGTTCTTTTTGATCAAAAATATGTTTTAAACTCTTGTGATCGGTGTACACGACAAATCTTACTCCAAAGAGATAGTGCCTCCATATCTTAGGTGCAAAGATTATGGCGCCTAACTCTAGATCATGAGTTGTGTAGTTCTTCTCGTGCACCTTGAGTTGTCGAGAGGCGTAAGCTATAACTTTCTTGCGTTGCATCAACACACATCCTAAACCGGAATGTAATGCATCGCAAAAGACTACGAAGTCTTCCATCCCTTCCGGCAAAGCCAGTATAGGAGCTTGGGTAAGCTTTTGTTTAAGTATATCAAACGCCTCTTGTTGCTTTGTTCCCCATTCATATTTGATGTTTTTACGAGTTAAAGAAGTTAAGGGAACAGCGATTCGGGAAAAATTTTCGATGAAACTTCGATAATAGCCGGCCAATCCCAAGAAACTTCGAATCTCGGTTGGCGACTTTGGAACCTCCCACTTTGAAATGGCTTCAATCTTAGCGGGATCTACTTGAATTCCATTAACGTTTATTATGTGACTAAGAAATTGCACTTCGTGCAACCAGAACTCGCATTTCGAAAACTTGGCGTACAACTTCTCGGTCCTAAGGATTTCAAGTAAGGTTCGAAGATGAATTTCATGGTCATCCTTAGACTTAGAGTAAATAAGTATGTCGTCGATGAAAACGATTACAAATTTATCTAAGTAAGGTTTACAGATTCGGTTCATCATATCCATAAATGCGGTTGGCGCATTAGTGAGTCCGAATGGCATAACGGTGAACTCATAATGGCCATACCTCGTTCGGAAGGCGGTTTTAGGAATGTCTTCGGTTTGAACCTTAAGTTGGTGATAGCCGGAATGAAGATCGATCTTGGAAAAGTAGCTAGCACCTTGCAATTGGTCGAATAGGTCATCGATACGCGGAAGTGGATAACCATTCTTGATGGTAACTTTGTTGAGAGCTCGGTAATCGATGCAAATCCGCATAGATCCATCTTTCTTCTTGACGAATAATATCGGTGCTCCCCATGGTGATGAACTTGGTCGTATAAATCCTTTCTCGAGAAGTTCGTCCAATTGCTTCTTTAGTTCTTTTATCTCGGTTGGCGCGAGGCGATATGGAGCCTTGGCGATCGGAGTAGTTCCGGGAATAAGATCGATTCTAAACTCTACTTCACGATCGGGAGGAATGCCGGGGAGTTCGTCGGGAAATACATCGGCATAATCAGAAACAACAGGAACGTCTTTGATTTCTTTGGGTTTCGATTCTTCGGGGACGTAGGCCATAAATGCTAAGCATCCTTGATTCAAACATTTGTTAGCCCTTATCATGGAGATTAGGCTAACCTGACCAGCGTCCTTGTCCCCTTCGATTCGTATGGTACGTTTATCATGGGCTTTGAGTTCAACGGTCTTGCTGTTGCAAAGGATACGAGCATAGTTATCGGATAACCAATCCATACCCAATACAACATCAAAACCAGCAAGAGTCATAGGTAACAATTGAATAGGCAAAATATAACCGGCTAATAAGATTTTTCCGTTTTCTAAAGCTTCGGAGATTTTAACAATGTCGCCATTAGCGGTTTCGACGCTTAGAGTTTTATTAAGTTTGATTAAATGTTCGTTTAATAGCTCCCCCATCGCGTACCGCGATATAGGGTTGATGAGTCATAGGGTAGGCCTGCCACGTGTCAACACGTGGCAGTCGCCACCACACGTGTCAACACGTGGTGACACATGGCAACAGGCGTTGCACCGTGTGCCACGTGGCACACGTGTCAGTCTGTGTCAGACACCCCATCGCGGTACGCGATGTTTGTCTTTCTTGACCCTATCGCGTAGCGCGATGGGTCAGAAAAGCAGATTTTACATTTTAGCCCCTGGGGTTTGGAAATTGACGGAATTGGTCCCTTAACTTTGGAAACTTGACATTTTTGGCCCGAATTTACATGATGTTACAAGGGCACTTTTGTCTTTAAGAGCACTCTGCTCCCTCTGCAACTTGAATTCGGCCTCAAGCTCTTGAATTCGAATGCCTTGGGAGAGACACTTGATTTTCCAGGGCTGAGTTTGCTTCTTGTGCCCGGACTAAATCGTCCCTTTCTTGTTGAGCCTTGGCCCGAGCAGCCTCAAGAAGGGAATTTTGCTTCTCACAAGCTTCCTTCCATCGGCGAGCAGCTGCAGCGTTACGGTCCTGCTCACTCTTGAGGGCATTCTCCGCGTCAACATGCTTCCATTTAGCAGTATGGGCCGCAACGCGGTGCTCCTCAGTTTCCTTCTTTGCAGCCTCAGCGGCTCGGCGAGCCTCCCTCACCTTCTTGCCTAGAGTGCGCCACTCACATAAAATCTCTTGGCTACCAGCTAAGGCATTAGCCAGATGGTAGGTTACATTCGTATGAAGGTCATTGCGGGAAAGGTCACGTTGATATGACATTTCAGCAGGGGGCGCACAATGTTTCATAAAACTCATACAGACCCCAGGGTCAGTAAACCGGGATCCGTTAGTAATGTCCCAGGGAGGGGCAAACAAATCATGCTTGTCACCCAAGTTCGCATCCCCATAATAGCGGGAACCTGAGGGTTCTAGGCGAGCTGGGAAAGGTGATGATTGTTGAGGTGGAGGGCGAAGAGGAGTCTCATTACTCCTGAAACCCCCTGCATCCACAGGCGGGTCATCCCTCTGTAAATCCGTACCACCCCCAGCCTGGAAAAGGTAGTCAAAACGATTATCATTCCCAGACTGCTTGTTAGGATCGTCCGCCGAAGTGTCAACTGGAGGAGTCGGCACCCTCTCTTCCATAGTAGTCTCAATTGGAGGAGAGGTCGGCTGATCTTCCATGTTAATATTACTTGGCGGGGTAGAAGGTGAATCTTCTACCTCTTTTTCTGGAAGAGGAGAAGGTTGCCTTTCCATTTGAGGAGTTGGAGTAGGCAACCACTCAGACACGTGTTCCGGTAAGATTGATGGATCTGCACAAAAATTACACTTAGCTAAACAGTTCAAAATGGCAAAGTATTTCAAAATCAATACATACCTTCTACCGTGTCAATGCGATCGGCAAGACTGTACTGTGGCTTCTTAGGATGATGGGTTTTTCGTTTCTTCTTAGAAGGACCCGCCTCAGCATCCGCAGTCTTGGTACCCGCTTGATCGGCTTGAAAAGCCAAAAAAGCCCTCTTCTTCTCTAATTCTGCCAATAAATGAGAGATAGAAGAGGATTCAGGTGTATCGTCATCAGACCTTCTCTCCTCTTGAGAGGAGGAAAAATCAGAATCATCGCCATCATCATCACTTGATAATAAAGTGGTGATCGTCCCATCCGAAGTAATAGCAATAAGCGGATGAGGGTTTAGAACATACGCACCTGTCTCAAAGGTGGCGTCCGAGATAATAGGCTCAGCCTGCACCTTCTTTGGAAAAAGGAAACGGGACTTGGTTTTCTCAAGAATAGGCTGGTCCTCGGCATCCCGGATGCTGTGTCGAATGCAACCTCTATCCTCAAAAAGGGCATTGAGCATAGAACGTCGACCTGAAGAGATAACGAAGTTAATCATAAAAAACTTCAAAGAAGAAGGAAGAATAGTAGGAATAACTTACGTTCATACAAGTCCACAAAGATAGGCTCCATAAACTCTGAGGCCCAAAGACGGCTCATACCTGCCCACACCAGGGCTTCCTCAGGTAGTGCCTGCATTGGCGTTGGTTCCACCATCAGAGTGCGAAACCAGTCATGACCTTTGTGGGCAGCTGTAACAACGTCCGGAAGACGAGAGTTAACCGGACGGCGGACCATGGCAACAGGTACCACGTCCTCAGAAATCCAAAAAAATTTGCTGCGCCAATTGGCGGACACCTTCTCAACTTCGTATCCAGTACTTCAGTAGGAAAACCCTTGGCAGGTATACCAACCATCGCGGATGGCAAGACGGCAGAAAACGGGAAATCGATCAAAGTGTGGCACTAGATCACGTGCTATACATACGAATTCGTAATGTCGAATTCGCATTACAGTACGTGGATGTAGTTGAGATAAATGAATTCCAAAGGCGGTTAACAAATTCATAAAGAATTTCATCATGGGAAGACGAAAATACCCACAGTAAAAGTAATCGGCATAAATAGCCATTTTACCGGGTGGAGATTAACTAGCTATAGAGCCAGGTGAAGGAAACTCCGGTTCCCATTCCGGTGGAATACCATACGTCTCTAACAGTCGTTCGTATTCCGAGTAGTCCCATGAAATTTCTACCTTGTCAACTTCAGTCTGAACGTTTGACATTGCAGAAGAATTTGGCAGAAGAATGTATGAGAAAATTCAAACCTTTATCAGAAGGAAAAGTAAAGAAGTTAAGTAGAGAATAAAGACGATAAAACTTCAACCAGAAGATTTCTCTTCCTTTTATACCCATCGTAATTAATGCGATGTGATATGAACAGTGGAGAGAGAAATTCATCGCCTAATCACAAACCGCCACGTCACGTGGGAAATTCGAAAAAGAGAAAAGCAGCGCAGTCGAGTACAGTGACAGCCGGCATAAACGTCCCATCATCTGTTCACGCGCCTGCGAGTGGTCAACTTGTCCTTCTTCATGATTATCTACACTAGCAAGAAGATATTTTATACTTAACTTCAAAATCCAAAAACCCCAAAAAAACATTAAGTCCAGAATTTCATCCGCATAAATATATCACACAGAAGAAACACTGGATTGGGGGGACTAATAGAGGTAGGGTACCAAAAAGACCTAAATACCCTTAAAGAATACCCGCGGGTCAGTCAGAAGTCCCTCATAAGGCACCCGCGGGGCATATAAACCATCCGCACCATTTGAGAAAGAAACACCCTCATAGCACATGCGGAAGCATCACAGCATCCTCAAAAGTCATCCGCAAGAAGGAATATCCTTCCGCATAAATAACTACGAGGTAATGCTCCGGGACAGCTGTCAATAACCAATTATCTTCTAGAAGAATTACCAAGATGCTTTCTTGGGCAATACGTGACATTTCAGCCAATCAGGCAGTGACACCTGCCAAGGTCGTTATAACCGTGCACATGGCCAATACTACTCCATTAACCAATGATAGAAAGACACGTGTCCAGGTTGTTATACATGCATATGCGACGTATAAGTTAAACCTATCGTATAAGGACACGTGTCCAGACGGTTAGGAGGCATCTTCTATGAGGACCGCTGGCCCAATCATTTCCATGCACTCTTCGGCTATAAATACCCTCTCAATCATCATGAAGTATTCATTCACCATCACTGTACTTTCTCAATTTACTTAAGTATTTTATCTCCTTGTCAGAACTATACTTATTCTCACGCCGGAGGGTGGTTACGGGAAGACCCCCCACCTTGTCATTCCCGTAACGAGCTCACGGTGTTCTGTTTTGCAGGATCTACGTCATTGGACTTTGGGAATTGTATTCATATCGTACTGACAATAACCGTATTCTTCCTTGTGGACTCATTGGATCTAGGACCCATTAATGAGTAGTAGATCCGTGTTTCTTCATCTCCCCGCTCTCACCCGTGTAACGTCTTAATATTTTTGGTTATCAGTTTAACTTCATATATGCGTATAATCAATGTCTTAGAACTACCACCTGTTACTTCCAAATTTAGTATACACAAATAGATGTTATCATATTCTTTAACAATTACAACAGCACCTTATTTTTCCCACTTGAAAACCTAGGGTACATTGCTTGCTATAAATATAGTGTTCACAACTGCTAGTAGTACACAATAAAATTATTCAAACCCTAGTATACATTAAGTTTATTAAATATTAAGTATCAAAAGCAAATAGTACGCAAGAACACGGTTCCAAGTAGATATTTAACTTAATTTAGTTCATACACTTCTTTTATTTAATCGGACCTTGAGACCATGCTTCATCAAAAGTACCATAGAATTTGCTGGAAGCACATGATGACCTTCCACCAGTTGAGTGTGGTAATGGTAAATTATCTTGGTTGCCACTATCTTCAGTTCACACAATGCCATATTCTTACCTAAACAAGCTCTTGGTCCAGAATTAAATGCCGAGAACTTGTATGACGGCTCATGTTTGATTCCTCCGTTCTTAGAAATCCACCTTTCAGGCTTAAAGTCCATGCAATCCTCCCCCCATATTGATTTCATCCTTCCCATAGAATAGAAACAAAGAATAATGTTGGTATTTTTATCAACTTTGTTGCCACTTGGAAGGATTTCTGGTTGTAACGGAGATCTATTATTTAAGGGGATCGAGGGATATAACCGTAAGGATTCACATAAAGCTCCATGCAGGTAAACCATTTTATCGAACTCTTTCATGTTCCATCTTTTACATGTATTAACCTCCAAATGTGTTTGAATCTCTTCGAGAATCTTATCTTGGACAATTGGATTTCTCGCAATAAGATAAAAGAACCAAGATAGAGCGCCAGCAATACTATCTTTTCCTGCAGACATCAGATTCAGAAAGGCGTCCCTTAGAAATTTTGTAGGATCCACAGATGTGCCAGTCTCATATTTAAGCTGACTCGTGATCTTTGTAAAAAATAAGAACTTTTCTGCGTCATGTTTCATATTATCGTACTCCTTTTGTTTTTTAGCCAAGTAGTTGTATATGAATTCATCAAGATTTCTCCATGCATCACTCAACTTCTTCTCTTTTCCCACTCGAAGAGCTTGTTGCAATTTCCAAAGCCATGGGGGCGTAACATGTCTAAGAAAAATAGCTTCTTCAGCATCTGTGAAGGCTTTCAAACACATATTATATGGAAAATCAAGAGATAAGCTCTTGGGGTCGTCATCAAGGAGTAGTTTGCTTACGTTGTCAAATGCAAACCTTTGAAATATATCTTGCAAATCGATCTCAGTGCCACGTTCACAAATAGATTGAAGCATAGGTAGAAGCCCATTTTCTACTTTGTCCCAGATAATTTTCTCCATCATACTTTGAAACTCGGCATGCTTAAATATGGAAAAAGTAACGTTGTGGTTGATCTCCCATAACTTACCATCAGAATTGATGATTCCATCTCCTAGGATATCAAAGATTTTTTTAAATTTGTCACCTCTGGGATAATTGTTGAAGTGTTTGCTAAGAATGTGATGGATGTCTAAAGGATCTGTGGTAAGTATTAAGTCCATGTTGCCGAACCAAGGGCCTTTCCACATGAATGTACCACGACTTTCTATCAGAATTTCTGTGACGTAATCATTGATTCGGTGAACGTTTACAAGAAGTCCTGGTATCATACCAAGAATTGGCCAATTTGCGGGGATAACAGTTCTATGTTTCTTATGGGAATAAATTATCATTGAAATCGAAACAGGAATGACAAATAAAAAGATAATGGCAAAGTATACAAGCAAAGCCATGTGTATGAGTTTATGTTTACAATGGATGAGATTATAAAATGCTCTTATTCCATCCTTTAAGTAAGCCAAAAATCTCCTACGACATTAGCTTGCACATTCAGTTATTAGATAAGGACCAGCCGCATGCTACATACCAGCATTGTACTATGCCTAAAAGAACCCTCCTAAAATTTGGCACACCTATTGATTTTTCTGAATTCCTCAAACCCTGCAAGTTCATACGACTGAGTGGGGTCGGATTGGTATTTTTAAGTTTTTTTTTTTTTTTTTTTTTTTTGGTTTCATATTTATGTTAACTAATTTTGTTACATTTATGACTGGTATCATATGCATCAATGACATATACATCGATCACATGATCACAATATGTTTAATCTTAAATAACTTTAATATACTTTCTAAGAATCAAGAATATGGCGGTACAGCGCCCATAGAACACATCTTATTCAAGTGAGGTCGTTATACCTATAATAATATACTAGTTGGGTACGTTGAATGACAAAAATATATAATATTTTAACTTTAAATTGAAGTTTCATAAAAAAAAAATTCTTATTTTAATTTCTCATATACAATACTTTAGGATTTACAGAATATTTTACTGACAAAGTATTTCTTTGAATAATAGGTTTGAACAATATATTATACACATAACTACATAATGTGGTCTAGGCAAATTAAACTAATGTTATGTAGACATCAGTTTTAAAAAGTACAACAAAATATTATCAAGAACAAACTTAGATTTAGAAAAGTCATGAAGTGTATACACCCTAATTCTAATGCTACGTAACTAAGGCGTACATATAATATAAAAATAAACATACATTAATGTATCCACTAATGATAGCTTCTTAATTGGTTGAATTACGCAGTATAAACATTCTCAAGCTACACATTTTTTAATAAAAAACCATTTAAGTATAAGTTATATTTATTACTAATTACAACTTCGTCATTTTAGAAGAAGTCATTATTACACATTATCAATAACCATGACTAATTTCACAAACTTCGCCCATTAAGATCATTTCTCACGTGATCCCCTGTAATGTTGTGTTATGGAAAGACTTTAAAGTCTATATTAAATTGTCATGTTACTGTCACGTAGGCTACAATTAGGACTTTAACCTTAAAGCCTTATTGTGGTATAAAGTCACTTAAAACCCCACTCCTTTATATTTGAGCCCATCATTTGTGAACATGATACCATGGTTGTCCGTGAAAATTCTAAAGCCCACCTCCATGGTGCCCAATACATGTAGCTTCTATGCGGCGTTTGGGGCGGTAAAGCCCCTCTGAAGCCGACAACATTTAACCAAAAAGTAATAATAATAATAATAATAATAATAATAATAATACATAAGTTAATGAATTTAACGCGTGTTTTAATCTAAGGCAAATATGTCTTTTCAGTACTTACATATTTGCCCCCACAATTTCCTCAACTTTTAATTGTTTACATTTTTCAAACCTTATTTTAAATCAACTGCCCATGATTTTTTTAATGTCATAACTTTTTCGTACATTAGTTTTATTAAAGACCAATTACACCATAAAATGAGCATTTTTTTCTTTAATTTGAGTAAGACATTTGTTATATCATTTTTATTTAAAAAATTAACAATATTACGTGATTATAGGTGATACGTTCTATGCAACATCACATGAGTACCCTTCTTTAAAAATCCATGTTGAATTGTGATATTTATTTTTATTATTTTTTAGAAATGCCACAATATGAAAATATACTATGACTCCGTTTATATATATATATATATATGTGTGTATGTATGTATGTATAAAGCTTCATTTTCCGTATTCATCTTACATCGGTCATGATCAAATGCATCCTCTGTTACAATCAAATTGTTTTTTTTAGTATAACTCGGTAAGATCCGCCGCGACGTAAACTCAGTCGGTGTCGATTAAGTTCGTTACAATGACTAAATCAACCTATAAATATGTAAACGTCCAAAACGGTAACGGCAATGTACAACTTAAGATCAAAATGACATGAATTTGATCAGTATTGGTTAGGTTCATTACAGTACCGAACCTAAACCTAAAAGTAAGTTAGTAGACCCCCATAATTAGGAGTGTTCACGCTCCAGTTCGAAACCGTGAAACCACCCAAACTGGTCATCGGTTCGGTTTCACGGTTGGTTTTTTTCCGAAGGTTTTGGCCGGTCTGTTTCAATAAATTCAAACCATAGCAAACGGTTTGGTTTATGGTTTGTGTCAAAAACCAACCGTATAAAAGCAGACCGTACAATTTTATTATACTTACTTTTTTAAATATATATGTTATATAGTATCAGTATTTTGTTAAATATAAACCTATAGTGTAAGTGTATAATATTTGTATTAATGATTAACTAAATACTAATTAAAAAATGAGTTGAGGCCCAAATCTAATCGCATTACCGCAGTAAATAGTTGCAATTGATGTCACTGTGGATGTTTTATAATTAAACTATTAACATCTATTTAACATACATTTCATGTTTCCGGACAGCTTGTGTTTAAACATCACTATGGACGAGACTTAAATAAATAAGTTAAACTTTTACATATTATTCATAGCCCAACATGTCCAAACCATGAAACCAAACTGTACGGTTTGGTTCGGTTCGGCCTAAAAAGCTCAACGGTTTGGTTTTGGTTTACAAGAATAAAAAACCGTTACTAATGGTTTGACCATAAAACCGCGAAAATCAGA
Source organism: Bidens hawaiensis (assembly GCF_021521415.1). Taxonomy (NCBI): domain Eukaryota; kingdom Viridiplantae; phylum Streptophyta; class Magnoliopsida; order Asterales; family Asteraceae; genus Bidens; species Bidens hawaiensis. The sequence goes on from NW_027492170.1 coordinate 116,878, forward strand.
TCGTGAACACCTCTACCCATAATAGTGGTAGCACTCGTATAGCTAATAATACACAAAAGTAACATATTTAAAACGATGTTTATTCGATAGATAAAACCAGAGTGTTGATAAAACTCAGACGTTGCGGTAGCGAGTCAATGTGAATTCGGACGATATCGAATATGTTCGTTTTGGGTCAAGAAATAAACCCAAATAACAAATTCATCAAATTAAAATATTTAAAAAAAAACACACAAAATAATCAAAAATATAACACATAATAAAAGAAGCTAAAAAATATATGCCTCGAACTTGGGTTGCAAAGTAGGCTCAAGTCTAAACAAACAATACAACCAAGACACCACACAAACAAAATTGATTGAAAGTCACAAATAAAACCATAAAAAACTAATAAGAGAGCACATTAATTTGCTGTGGCACCGACATGTGAATAAATATCTATAGTATAATATTTATACATAATTAAGTTTTTTTTTGTATCATCGCTATGGTGAAAAGGTGGATATATGTTGCAACCCTGGTTTGAAAATAATTCGTAGGGGTATGCATCGGTTGGTTCGAGGCGGTTTTGAGTCAACCCAATAACTGATATGTCGGTTAATTGATAACCATAACTATAATCATTTGTTATGGCAGTTTCGGTTAATCGATTTTAAAGGTTACATCGAGTCAGTTATGGGTCGATTAACTGTAACCAATGTAATTGGGCCTAAATTTTGGTACCAAATATTACAAAAAAAAATAACGACATGACATAATCAAACCAAACATTAATATCAAATATTCGTAAAAACGACATATATAATCTAGAAAATAAAAAAGACACAATAGATCGTAAAATATAACACAATATATAACTCCTCTAATAAAAGATTACCACTAAGTGCAACTTGTCAACCTCTCATCAACTCTTAGACTTTTTAACCCATTTTTAAAATATGAATCCTATGGGTCATTACCCACCCAGTTTAATGTTATTCGGATACCTTTTATTCCTTTCTAAACCCTAAATCACAAAACTCTATCTTCTCCATCATCCTTCCCCCTCTCCATATTATTGCTCCTCCACGGCCGCCCCTACCACCACTGCCCGCACCGCCACTCCACGACCACTCTCCCCACTCCATCATCCTTCCCCCTCTTCATATTATTGCCCCTCCACGGCCGCCCCTACCACCACTTCCCGCATCGCCACTCCACGACCACTCTCCCAACTCCATCATCCTCCCCCTCTTCATATTATTTCCCCTCCACGGCCGCCCCTACCACCACTGCCCGCACCGCCACTCCACGACCTCTTTCTGGTTTCCATACATCCATCCATCCATCGATCGAAAACTCTCCTTCAACGCCAAATATGAATACCAGACCGGGACTCTTCTCCAATATCGACAAGAAAGCCAAAGGTTAATTCAATTCATTTCGATTCACTATTATATTCGTATTCAATTCGCCCTAATTTCTTTGTTTGTTTGATTTGATTAATTAATTTGTTGCATCTGTTATGTTTTGTGTTAGATCTGTTAACGAGGGATTATATAAGGGATAAGAAGTTTTCTGTCTCCACCGTCAGTGCGATCAGCATTGTATGCAACTCTGTCTCTTTTTCTAACCCTATATTTTATCATTTTTCTTTCAATATTTGATTCATTCATTCTAATCACACAACTTTGATTATAGTTGAGAGCAAACTAATCACACAACTTTGTAGGATGTGTATAGTCTGATCCATTCCTTCTTTATTTGATTATCATGTATATTGTCTACTTAAAAGTTAGGGAACTAATTTGTAATTTCCTAATTTTGTTTCATCATAAATATTGTTAGTTTCTACACAAGGAGGTCCTAGCATTTAGCATGGTACCTTAGTCCTTACACAATATAGAAATGCAACATAAATCAAATAAGCCAAACAGTTTTCTATAAATCAATTAAAGATAGGGATAATGGCTTTAGGTTGGGTAAATAGGAAAGGGCAATCTTGGCATACTATGACATTTAAAAGCAAAATTAGTTCAACATCTTGATTATGAAAGTAAACTTTGATCTTTATATCGTCAGATAATTAGTTCAACAGCTTGATTATGAATGTTGTTAACTTTTTTGTTGTTACTAATATGTTCCATTTTTTTACTGTCAGATAATTAGTTCAACAGCTTGATTATGAGTTGTCAAAGTCGATTCAGGGGACTCTCCCGTGGTGCATGATGTTCGCAGACGATATTGTGTTACTTGCTGAGAAAAAACAAGATCTAAACATGAGGCTTGAGGAGTGGCGAACAACCTTAGAGACAAAAGGTTTAAAGATTAGCCGATCTAAGACGGAGTACCTCCACTGTGATTTTGGTGGGATAAACGACAATGAAGACGCACAGATCACAATTGAAGGGCAGGTGGTCCCGCAGGTAACGAAGTTCAAGTATTTAGGATCATTTGTACAGAGCGATGGGGAATTAGACAGTGATGTGACCCACCGAGTTCAGGTAGGATGGTGTAGATGGAAAGCAGCCACAGGTATATTGTGCGACAAGAGTTTCCCGACTAAACTAAAGGGAAAATTCTATAGGGTGGCAGTTAGACCTGCAATGCTATATGGAACAGATTGTTGGGCCATCAAGAAGGCACAAGTGCGGAAGATGGAGGTAGCAGAAATGAGAATGCTACGTTGGATGTGTGGGCACACAAGACTAGACCGAATAAGAAACGTTGTGTTTCGCGAGAGATTAGGGGTGGCGAACATAGCAGACAAGATAAGAGAGTGGAGATTGAGATGGTTTGGACATGTAAAGAGAAGACAGACGACGAATCCTGTTAGATCCGTAGAAAACATTATTATAGAGGGGAGGAGGGGTAGAGGACGACCGAAATTGACTTGGGATGAGAGGATTAGGCATGATTTGATAGACCTAAACCTCTCCGAGGACATGATTGAGGATAGGAATGCGTGGAGAAGTAGAATTAAAGTTAAGGATTTTTAGAGAGAATTGAATACCTTAGGGCTTAGACTTAACTTATTTAGGTCACATACCATAATGGTATTTCCCTTACATATATTATTATTATTATTATTATAATTATTATTAGCTTTTATATAGCTGTTAAACTGTGATCTTATTATTAATATTATTATAATTAGTAGTAGTTTTTATATAACTGTTAAACTTTGATTTTCCTTTATTTTGCTTCATACACATGTACTTAGAGCCGAGGGTCTCTCTGGAAGCCCACCTCTTTATTCCTTTGGATAGAGGTACGGTGTGCCTACATCCCACCCTCCCCAGACCCTACTTATAGCTTTGCTGTCGGTGGGATTTTACTGGGCATGATATGATGATATGATATGATATGATTTTGTTCATTTACTTGTAATGACCCAAACTACCTACAAATTTACAAGATGAGTTTTTTGACCCAAACTATTTTCAATAGCTTGGGTTGAATTCAAACCCATTTTGTTAAAATCATTGGCATGAAAATGTATGGCAATTGTAGTATGGAAGCATGTTTATATTTTTAGCTTCTTTAGTTTTTACTTTTGATACCATTTTTGAACAATATGTATTGTGTATCATCTGCAGACTCTTGGGCTGGATTTGAGCATGTGTCACTTAATAATTAAACTGGTCTGGACCCTCCTGGTGTATTACAAAAAGCCCGATTTATGAAAGCCGGTTACTTTGTTGCAGGAATTTTGTACGGCCATTTTTGATGGCAAATTTGGCCTGCATTAGATATGAAAAGAAATATATGCATATGACTTTACGGTATATATTGATCTATTTTCTTTTTAATCAAATTTGGCCCGCACTAGAGGACAAAATTGATCTCTTTTCTTTTTAATCAAACTGGTCTGGACCCTCCTGGTGTATTACAAAAAAGATTTTTTTTTTGTTTGTAATTTTTTCATAATAACTTTTTAGACGCGGTTTTTTGTAAAAGAAAATCAAAACCAGATCATCATCATGTCATTTTCAGAATACCAATATAATAGTTTAATAAAGAAAGGAGACATACTCAAATGCCTAATTTATTCCGGTTACCTTGTTGCAGGAATTTTGTATGGCCAGTTTTGATGGCAAATTTGGCCCGCATTAGAGATGAAGAGAAATATATGCATATGACTTTACGGTATATATTTAACGATTTTGTTAGTATTGATTGGTATTATTAGTATTGAAATGATATAACACGTCGGGTCATTAATATTTACTCTACGATGGAAAGCTAAAACCACATATCTTATCCTAGGAGGTCCCCGAAACTAATGTCGAGCCAGTTATGGTTGTGGTTACAAAGAGCCTTAAAGAGATGGTTTTGGATTCTAAAAAAATAATGGTAACTTTATACTTGGTTTTACACTTACACATATAAATATTTGGCCTATTGATTTAACTGTTTTAAACATGGTTTTACACTTACACATATAAATATTTGGCCTATTGATTTAACTGTTTTAAACTTGGTTTTACAGTTTTACTAGAGGTCTATGCATCATGGTGTGGACATTGCAACAAGAAGTTGAAGCCTTTAAGAATGTGCTAATCAGGTACAACTACCACCTAATATTTTTTTTGCGGTTACAAATTTTGATACGGAATAATATTAAAATATAACGTTTTATAATGTTAACTTTTAATTAAAAAGTTAAACAAAAAAAAGATATTTTTTTTTTTGTAATTTTTTCATAATAACTTTTTAGACGCGGTTTGTTGTAAAAAAAATCAAAACCAAATCATCATCATGTCATTTTCATAATACCAATATAGTAGTTTAATAAAGGTAGGAGACATACTCAAATGCCTAGTTTATTTTTATTATTATTATTTTTAGCATTTAGCACCCTAAATATATGTTACAAATAATATTTAGCACCAAATTTCAACTTTTTTCGTGAGAAGATATGATTTAATGTTAATATTACAAATAATTTGGGTAAAAAAAATGTGTAATTATATTAATTAACTTGGAGGAGTTTTATATGGAAGGTATCTTTAAAATTTTAAATTAATTTATATAACTAAACAGGTCAACTTAATCCCCTAATTTTAGTCTCCTTCAAATATCCCCTAATTTTAGGAAATATTATTTAAATTATAACAACCGATTTTCCTTATTTACTATTTCAAATAATCAATACTATATTTCATAATATTGTAATATTTCTAATAAAGTTGGGTTTTTTTTCATATTAGAAACTCATTTTAACCAAAAATAAATATGTTTTTAGGAAATAATTTCATTTTTTTGTAGAAACTCATTTTTAACCAAGAATAAAGATTTTTTTATAGGAAATAATTTCAAATTACATTTAAAAAGTATATCACAAAATATAAAACATAACAACTCCCACTAATTTGGGTTTCAATATCTAAAAACACAATACAAATCATTATATTATGTGTTATATCAATATATATAAATATAAATTTAATGTTAATATTACTAATAATTTGTTTTTAAAAAAATGTGTAATTATATTAATTAACTTAGATTTTTATATGGAAGATATCTTTCAATTTTCAAATTAATTTCTATAACTAAACAGGTCAACTTAATCCCCTAATTTTAGTCTCCTTCAAATATCCCCTAATTTTAGGGGAATATTATTTAAATTATAACAACCGATTTTCCTTATTTACATAGTTCAAATAATCAATACTATATTTCATAATATTGTAATATTTCTAATAAAATTGGGATTTTTTTTTCATATTATAAACTCATTTTAACCAAAAATAAAGATGTGTAATTATATTAATTAACGAAAGAATCGGTTAAAGACGAGATTTCAAATTCACATAATCCTGAATTCAATAACACATAATCGGTTAAAGACGAGAAAAAAATGGTATAAATTCGTTTTTTTAAATAATATCTTTAAATTTTCAAATTAATTTCTATCAATAACATGTCAACTTAATCCCAAAATTTTTGACTCCTTCAAATATTCCATAATTTTTGCGGAATATTATTTAAAATTTAACAACCAATTTTCCTTATTTACTATTTTCAATTTTCAATCCTATATATAACACACAACATCTACTATCTAACACACACCCAAATCAACTCCAGAACAATATGGCAAACATGGTAATCAACAGGTTAGTATGTTTTTTTTCATATTCCACCCATTTTGCATTCCTTAACTATTACTTTCAACTATTTCATATGCTTATATGATTACCTTGAATTATTTCAATACAGATCGGTCGGTGACAAGAAAATCATTATGCTGAATCAACTTCCCTCATCAAAGGATTGTATGGAAGACTCAATCATCCGTGTGCCTGTCATCCGACTTTGGGAAAATCATATTCTTGATAAACCCGAGCAACTAATCTCCATTGACAGGGTCTTAATTGATGAAGAGATATGTTATATTATGTGTTTACATACATATGTGTTAGTTTCATTATATTTTCATATATATTGCCTTTATTAATTCATATTAATTCATTTTATATGCTAGGGAAACATGGTCCATGGAAGCGTACTAAAAAGATTTATATACAAGTTTGAGAGATATTTATCTGAAAATGCATGTTACATCATAAAGAACGTTTCGGTTGGTGACTACAGTACTAAATACAAGTATGTGGATAATGACAAAAAGGTGAATCTCTTCCTGAAGTCAACTGTTACACCTTGTGAAGATTTTGGTGGTGATTTACACGGATTCAAGTTTCAAAGCATTGATGCGCTTATTGATATGGTTACTAAACCGAACACCATTGTTGGTAAGTATTAACAAAACCCTTTTTAGTATTGAGATATTTAATCTAAAAAGTAATTAAATTTGTAATTTTTAATCTAACCCAACTACGTGTGTTTGTTGAAAATTAGTTATATTAATTATTAATAATAATACGATATTTAATGTAGTGTAAGATTACATGTATGTCATATATTTGTATCACAATTGTCTTTGTATATACAGCTGAGACTGTTATTGTTATTGTTATTGTATATAAATATAATAAAAGCTAGATTAATAAATATTACATATTTGATCATATTATTAATATACATAAAATACAACCTTAAAGAAAATGGTGCAACAAGTGAATAACATTGTATAATATAAATAAAAGCTTAGATTCTGTTTAAACCGGTATCTACCTGAAGCTGCAATTATAAATATATATATAAACAGAGCAGGCTAAACAACATATTTATGCATAGATACAATATATATCAATTCTGTTTGGGTCGGTTTTAGGTATAACTTTTTATAATGTTAACTTTTAATTAAAAAGTTAAACAAAAAAAAGATATTTGTTATAATATTAGCCCTAATTATACAAGATTATTGAAGTAATAATTGAACTTTAGTAACAAAGAAACAATAAAGTAAATGAAATGTGAGAATTGCAATTTTACTGGATGCCTATCTTTGTTACAAACACATGGTATTTATAATACCAAATAACTATTCCAAAACACTATTTAGGGGACAAGCAAATATAATTGGTGACAAATAATTATATAATTGGCATTTGAAATTTGGGGTCATACAAAATATTGTCGGCAAAAGATTGTCGGTGGTGATTCATAACACTCCCCCTTGGATGACACCATTTCAAAACTTCGGGGTCTTGAAGTACCGCCTCATTAAAAACCTTGCTAAAGAAAAACCCAATGGGAAAAAACTTTAGCTTAGGGAAAAAGAGTGCAGTATATAGTTCCCCTCAAATTTCAGGTCATTACATTGTCCGTACATGGCGCATGCCAATATCATGAACATGTTTCCTGAATGTTGCTGTGGGAAGTGCTTTTGTGAAAAGATCAGCTGAGTTGTTGCTGGACTGGACATATCTCATCTCAACCTGATTGTCTTTAATAAGGTCCCGAGTATACTCAAAATATCTTGGTGGTATATGCTTTGTTCTGTCACTTTTGATATAGCCTTCCTTCATTTGCGAGACACAAGCTGCATTATCTTCATAGATAAGAGTTGGAATTCGATCTTTCTCTAGTCCACAAGAAATCAATATGTGTCGTGACATAGATCTTAACCATACGAATTCTCTTGAAGCTTCATGCAATGCAATGACTTCGGCATGATTTGAAGATGTTGCAATGAGTGTTTGTTTCTGAGAACGCCATGAAATCGCAGTTCCTCCATTCTTAAATTAGTATCCAGTTTGAGATTTTGCTTTATGGGGATCAGATAAATAACCTGCATCTACATAACCAACTAACCCTTCTTTTGAATCGTTAGCATAAAATAAACCTAAATCAGCACTTCCTTTTAAATACCGAAAAATATGTTTAATGCCATTCCAGTGTCTTTTAGTAGGGGATGAACTGAATCTTGCCAATAAATTAACTGCAAAAGAAATGTCAGGTCTTGTACAGTTAGTAAGATACATAAGTGCTCCAATTGCACTGAGGTATGGTACTTCGGGACCAAGAATCTCTTCATTATCTACGCAAGGGCGAAATGGATCATTGGCAACATTGAGTGATCTAACACCCATCGGTGTGCTTAAAGGATTTGCTTTGTCCATATTGAAACGCTTTAAGAGTTTCTCAGTATAAGTTGACTGATGCACAAGTATCCCATTATGCATATGTTCAATTTGTAAACCAAGACAATATTTGGTTTTTCCAAGGTCTTTCATTTCAAATTCTTTCTTTAAAGGATCAATCGCTTCATTAATTTATTTTGTGTCCCAATTAAATTGAGATCATCAACATGCACAGCTATGATCACATATCCTGATGTTGTCTTCTTGATGAAGACGCATGGACAAATAAGATTATTTGTGTATCCTTTGCTTATCAAATAATCACTCAAACGATTGTACCACATCCTTCCAGATTTTTTCAGTCCATACAAGGATCTTTGTAACTTAATGAAATACATTTCCTTAGGCTTTGAGCTTAATGCTTCGGGGAGTTTAAATCCTTCGGGAATTTTCATATAGATGTCACTGTCTAGTGATCCATACAAGTAAGCTGTGACAACATCCACAAGACGCATCTCTAAATTTTTAGAGACTGCTAAGCTGATTAAATATCTAAACGTAATAGCATCCATAACAGGAGAATACGTTTCTTCATAGTCAATTCCTGGCCTCTGAGAAAAACCTTGAGCTACAAGTCTTGCTTTATATCTTGTAACTTCATTTTTCTCATTTCGTTTTCTCACAAAAACCCATTTATATCCTACAGGTTTCATTGACTTTGGTGTAATGACAATAGGTCCAATGTAAGGCCCCGTTACCGGTAGCCCTACTTTAGTGTTGGATTTACTCATAAACGTAGTTCTAAATGTCAGAGTTAATTAAAACTTTTCGCGGAATAATAAAACTTCAACCATAACATTTTACATGACCATCAAATCTTGTCTTATAAAACATTCATAGTCATTTAAAGCAGAACATAGTCTTTAAAACATCACAACATTTCTTCGAGATGCCTGGTATCTTCGATTCCATGCCATGTGTCTTCAATCAAGCGAGCTGCCTCAACCTATTTGCCTGCGTGCATACTAAAAGTCAGCTACGCTGAGTGAGTTCTAGATAATCACATAACTTACTTTACGTACACATATACGTGCCCGAAGGTACACATTACATACATAACCTGTACTTCATTCGTCTATACACATTTATAGCTAACCTTATGTTATAAAGGGCATTTCACCCTACATACCTCGGATATTGTTAGGGTCCGGTACCCTCCATCCTCGGATATTATTAGGGTCCGGTCTCCCTTCATCCTCGGATATTATTAGGGTCCGGTCTCCCTTCATCCTCGGATATTATTAGGGTCCAGTCTCCCTTCATCCTCGGATATTATTAGGGTCCGGTCTCCCTTCATCCTCGGATATTATCAGGGTCCGATCTCCCTTCATCCTCGGATATTATTAGGGTCCTGTCACCCTTTCTTCCGTACCTTCATACCATACATTTCTAAACACATAATTGTATGTTTCATACATACATACATCATTCAGTTTTCATGTATAATAATTTTATCATCAAACTTTTACCTGGCTGTACATGCAATATCCGAAGATCGTTCATGTACTATTTACATACCATACATATATAGCTTATACATCATACATACTTCATTCAAACATCAATCGTACACCATATATATCATTCATATATTTAGCTACCACCTGACGGTCCATGCCATATCCGAAGATCGTTCATGCACCGTCAAGCAATCATCATACATAATTCATATAAGGCATACACTTACCACTTAAAGTAAATGTATTAACTATCACATCGAGTATGCACACAGCCCCGAAAACATAACAAGGAAGTGGGGCTAGAAACTCACCTGAATGCGGTTACATTCACCGTTTATAGTAATCCCTTTCTTGAGTTGTGCACGACTAACTGTATAACAATTACACGTATCAATTGACTATCACTACCCATATTGTCTTTCTAGTTCAATTATTACCCACAACTAACGGGGGTCCGGGGGCAGCGCCCCTGGTAGTGGGGTTCTAGGGGCAGCAACCCCTAGCGGGGTCCAAGGGGCAGAGCCCCTGGCTGGGGTAAAGCTGCGAGGTAAGCTTGGAAAAATTTTATTTACATTAACTGTCTTAACACATTTTCCATTAGGGTTTAAATTTATTTTCTAATTCGTTAACTCATTCCTCATAACGAATTAAGTCTTCTTTGCTATCGAATTCATCACCTTAAATGTAAGCGAACATACGTTCTAGGCGAACTTAACATAAGCGAACCTAAGTTAAGCGAACTTAACATTTAGCGAACTTGGTGTCCGATGAACTTAGTGTCCAGCGAACTTGGAGTCCGGCGAACTTGGTGTCCGGCGAACTTGGGGTCCGGCGAACATAGAGTCCGGCGAACTTGGTGTCCGGCGAACATAGAGTCCGGCGAACTTGGTGTCCAGCGAACTTAGAGTCCGGCGAACTTGGTGTCCGGCGAACTTACCTGCAGCGAACTTAAGTGCAGGCGAAGTTACCAATAGCAGCTACGGTTCGCTCTAAACTCCTTAATCATATCCGTTTCATCGTGAAATCCTTGGATATGATACTGACCAAACCCGAGAGCATTCCCAAGATCTTTTTCGAGCAAAAATAGACCAGGAAAAGCATAAAGTTTGGACCTTTAGGCTTAAAACGTTTAATACTAGGTCTAAGGTTTATTTTAAACGAGCCGCTCCTATTTACAGGTCCTTTAAGTTCGTTTTAGCATCAAGTTTACAATTTTACGTTTCATTTACACTTGATCTATTCTCGTTCTATGTTTCAAGGTTAAACGTTAATAAAAACGTGAACTTTAAGGTAAAAGACATACCTTTACGTGTTTGGTGTGGCCGCGATTTGCTTGGCTATCTTGTATCTAGCTTGTGTATTAAAGATCAAATAATGTCTATCTTGATTTTGGCCTCGGATCACGTCTCTCTCTCTCTCTCTCTCTCTCTCTCTCTCTCTCTCTCTCGGCCGTATATGAGGTGGTGAGTGTGTGTGTGTTCTTGAGTGTGTAGGCAATATGGAAAGATGGAATGAGGATTAGGGTTTTAGGTTGGTTTAGGGGGTATTTATATTCCTTAAAGCCCATGGACCTAAGGCCCATTACCCTTTAATCCATCTTAATTAATCCAAGTCCATAACATTTTCTTTATTTAATTTCAATTAAATATTAACACACGATAATTAAACGCGACTTTCTTTATTTACTACTAGAATATTTTGGATGTTACAAGTCTTCCCTTCTTAAAGAGGTTTCATCCTCGAAACCTAACTATTACTTAAACAAACTAGGGTAGAACTTGCGCATCTCATCCTCAGCTTCCAAAGTAACATCCGATCACTTGCGATGTTTCCATATCACTTTTACCAGGGGTATAACCTTGTGGCGAAGCTGCTTCTCCTTGCGATCAACAATCTTTATCGGTTGCGCAATGTAGTTCAGTTGTTCGTCAAACTCAATGTCCATCAATGGCACGTGAGATGTGTTATCAGCTAGACACTTCCTTAGATGAGAAACATGGAAGGTTGAATGAATTCCTTCCAACTCATCGGGTAAATCCAGCTTATAAGCCACCTCACCAACGCGGTCTATAATCTTAAACGGTCCAATATACCTTGGACTCAACTTTCCCCTCTTCCTAAAACGAATGATTCCCTTCCAAGGCGAGACCTTGAGCATCACATTGTCACCAACGTTGAACTCAATCGGTCGTCGCCGCTTATCAGCATACGACTTCTGTCTATCTTGAGCAGCTTTCATTCTTGCTTTGATCTGATCCAACTTTGAAGATGTTTCTTGAACAACTTCTAAACTTCCCATCTCTTTTTGACCAATCTCTCCCCCAACACACCGGGGTTCTACATCGTCTACCATATAGCATTTCAAATGGTGGCATACCAATACTCGAATGGTAACTGTTGTTATAGGAGTACTCTGCTAGATGCAGATGATCATCCCAACTTCCACCAAAATCTAAAACACAAGCACGTAGCATATCCTCAAGGGTTTGGATCGTCCTCTCATACTGTCCATCTGTTTGAGGATGATACGCCGTACTGATGTTCAATCTCGTTCCCATAGCTTCGTGGAACTTCTTCCAAAACCTCGAAGTAAACCGAGTATCTCTATCTGACACGATCGATAACGGTACTCCGTGCTTAGCCACAACCTCTTTGATGAACAAGTTTTCTAACGTTTCTGACGAGATAGCCTTTCGTATGGGCAGAAAGTGAGCACTCTTGGTCAAACGGTCCACAATCACCCAGATGGTATCATGTTGCTTAGCTGTACGATGTAGCTTAGTTATGAAATCCATAGTGATGTGTTCCCATTTCCATTCTGGTATCTCCAAAGGTTGCATCTTCCCATAAGGCTTCTGGTGCTCTGCTTTGACTTGTAAACAAGTTAAGCACTTACTGACATAATCTACTACATCATTCTTCATTCCAGGCCACCATTAATCTCTTTTCAAATCTTGATACATCTTTGTAGCTCCAGGATGAATCGAGTATCTTGATTTATGAGTTTCATCTAAGATTCGACCTTTGAGATCTCCATGGCGTGGAATCCACATACAGTCAAATCTAGTCTTAACGCCATGAGTGTTTTCCATCAACTCATCTTGCTGGCCGTAAACTCTCTCCTTCTTCACTAACCCTTCGTTTACTAACACCTCCGACTGTACTTTGATGATTTCTTCAAAAAGACTTGAATTCATAGTCAGCTGATATGACTTTACCGTTGCAAGGACTTCCTTATTCTTATGACTTAACGCATCAGCGACCACATTAGCTTTACTAGGATAGTACTTAATATCGCAGTCGTAATCCTTTATCAACTCTAACCACCTTCTCTGCCTCATGTTCAGCTCTTTCTGCTCGAAGAAGTACTTTAAACTTTTGTGATCCGTATAAATAGTACACTTAGTACCATACAGGTAATGCATCGATATCTTGAGAGCATACACTACTGCTGCTAACTCTAAATCATGCGTCGGATAAGTACTCTCATGGACTTTCAACTGTCTAGACGCGTAAGCTATCACTTTTCCTGGTTGCATCAACACGCAACCTAACCCATGATGCGAAGCATCAGTACAAACAACCAAATCCTCATCACCATCGGGTAAATAAAGGATTGGAGCTTGCGTGAGTCTTTTCTTTAACTCCTGAAAAGCCTCTTCTTGAAACTTACCCCAACTGAATACTATCGACTTTCGGGTCATACCGGTCAGCGGTGCAGCTATCTTGGAGAAACCTTCGATGAATCTCCTATAGTAGCCAGCTAACCCTAGGAAGCTTTGTATATCAGTCGGATTCTGTGGAGTCTTCCAATTCGTTATCGCCTCAATCTTAGCTGGGTCCACGGTAATTCCTTCAGGATTTATCACGTGACCTAAGAATTGCACTTCTCGTAACCAAAATGCACATTTTGAAAACTTAGCGTACAACTTCTCTTTCATCAGAGTCTCCAGTACCTCTCTCAGATGCTCAGCATGATCAAACTCGCTTCTGGAATAAATCAATATATCATCGATGAAGACGATAACTGACTTGTCCAACATTGGCTGACACACCCTATTCATCATGTCCATAAATGTTGCGGGAGAATTCGTTAGACCGAATGACATTACGAGGAACTCGTAGTGTCCCTACCGCGTTCGAAACGCTGTCTTAGGGATGTCTGCCTCTTTCACCTTCAACTGATGATAGCCTGATCTGAGATATATCCGTGAGAACCAACTTGACCCTAGCAATTGGTCAAACAGATCGTCGATCCTTGGCAAAGGATATCTATTCTTTACCGTAAGTTTGTTCAACTCGCGATAGTCTATGCACATTCTCATACTCCCATCCTTCTTCTTCACGAACAAAACTGGCGCGCCCCAAGGGGAAACACTTGGCCTTATGAAACCTTTGTCGAGGAGTTCTTGCAGTTGGGACATAAGTTCTTTCATTTCGGACGGCGCTAGACGGTACGACGCTTTCGCGACGGGCTGGGCTCCTGGTACTAAATCTACCTGGAATTCTATCTCTCGCTTCGGTGGCAACCCCGGAAGATCCTCAGGGAATACTTCTAGGTAGCCGCACACGATAAGAACATCTTTCATTTATGTCGTCTCGGCCGTAGCGTTGACAACATACGCCAGGTAGGCACCACACCCTCGTCTTGATAACCCTTCGGCCTTTATCATCGAAATGACGTTAAGCCCTAAACTTTTCTTATCACCATAAACCGTCACGGCACTGCCATTCAAGGATTTTAGTTTTATCCTACTCTTACATACTATCTGAGCTTCATACTCGGATAACCAATCCATTCCCAAAACTACATCGAACCCTCCTAAGGTCATAACATACAAAGAAACAGGAAACTCATGTCCCTCTAATTCTATCTTACAATCCTTCACCGTTTTCGTTACTTTCACCGAGGTGTCGGTAGCGGTTTCTACTATGAAGGTTTCAGACACTCAGCAAATTTTCATTTTAGCTAGTTTACTAAATGTCGTAGCTACAAAACTTCTATTCGCACCCGAATCAAATAATATAGAACAAAAATACCGTTTACTAAGAACGTACCAGTCACAACATCAGGAATCTGCCAAGCTTGTTCCTGGGTCAGCATGTAGGCTCTAGTCCTCGGCCTCACTTGATCAGCATCTTTCTTTCCACTACTTATAGCTCCACCATCAGTATATTCCCTTGCCATATGGCCTGTCTTACAACACTTATAGCTTGCGGGTTCTGCATTGCATTCAATAGCATAATGCCCCATCTTCCCACACTTATAGCAGGCATTTATCCCCATCCTGCACTCTCGACCATGAGCCCTTCCACATTTGTGGCACACGTCCGAACTAGTACCCCACTTGCACTCGCCTCCATGCACCTTTCCACATGTCTTGCATGTCTTTCTTTCCCACACCTTCTGCTTCTTGTCCTTAGGGTTCCATAACTGCATACATGGGCGCTTGGCAGAAGCGACCTATTTCTTATCCTTCTTCTCTTCCACAATCACATCATCTGCCGACAAGTCGTCATAAACCATTTCTGCGAGTCCTACAGCATAATCAAAAGTACCCGGTTGATATAATGCTAAATATATAAGTTTCCATTGTTCATTTTAATTAATATTTTAATAGTTTTTGTTCGTTTCTAGTCGAGATTTGTAAATTACTAACATTTCTATGTTTCGTAGGTTCCGGGATTTTATCGTGATTAAAAAGGGAGAAAAACGAGCTAAAACGAGCCGAAACGGATATCAGAAACGCGTCAGGAAGAACCAGAACAGAGAACCGGTCAAACCAGGTTGGGTTTTGACCGGCCCCCATGGAGAAGCACGTCGCGCCGCGCGAAGGGGGAAGGCCAAATGCCCTTAGCGTGGCGCCTAGGGGCTGCTGATGGGTTTTTAATTCGTTTTTGCTTAATGTCGGGCCTTGTTTTCGCTATTTAAACACCTTTAACTTAAACCTGACATAACCTGAAAGCCATCAGCCGATTTTGGAGAGTTCTTGGAGCTATTTTACGCGTTTGTTGGTGATTTTGAAGGCGAGAGAACATCCGGTGAAGAGCTGCACGTTCACGTTCGAGTTTACGGGTTTTATCATCTTCGATTCCCCGTTTCTTACACTTTCACCATGTTTTCGTTATTATTTGTTTTGTTTGATTTAGATTTTAATATGCTAGGCTAAACTCCACAGGCTGCCTAGGTCGTGATGAACCTTAGTTCGGTTTGATTTTATTTGGATTTTCGTTTCGTTATGGATATTATGTTCTAAGTAAACGGTTGAGTTTGATTTAGTTGATGCGTATGATTGCTTGGTTTTGTTTACTTGAATTATTGTTTCACATTGCCCTTGTTGATTGTTTCATAGGATAGGGTTTTGTTAGGTCATTTACTGTGTGTTCTTGACTAGTTTATGATTGATATCGATTAAGATCATATAAACAATAAAATCAATTAAACAAATAAAAGTGAGCTGCTAGTCTAAAAAGTTGTAAAGTGATAGGCTATTAATAGATCTTTGCTTGTCGGGATTGATAGATTTAGTTCTTCGTAAGGAGTCCGTCTAGATTTGATTGTCAGCTTAGTCTATTAAATTAATTGGGTTTGCTTTGCTATCTTTTGAATTTCGCGCTGTAAGGTAGGTTTTCGTCATAAAATATACTTAGACATAAGCAACTAAATAACCGTAAGGAAGTTTAATATAAAACTGGTGAATCTTAAAACTTGTTAGAAATCCATAGGCGTCTTCTTGAAGTTCAAGGGTCCTGTTCGGGTTTTCTGTCAAGGGTCTATCTTATGATCCCGGTTCCATAACTTGCAGTTTTCCATTTAAATTAATAACCGTAACTTTGGGGACTCCGGCCTGGGTAGTTATTTTAATTATCTGAATTAATCCAAGTTTTCTAAATTGTTTATTAGTTAAAACTAATTAGGGTTTTAAGTTTTATTAGTTAATTAATAAGTAATGATTATGTTTTATTATTATTATAATAATTAGGGTTTTGTTTTATTATTATATTAATTAGTTTATTAATAGTTTAATTAAAGTAATCATTAGTTAATTATTATTATTAGAGTTTTAATTAATTATTTTTAAAATCCCCCTCAAATATTATTAATAGATAGTCGTGTCTTGTAGTTGAGTCTAATTTGCTAGTTTTGTAATTTAAAGAGTCTCGTGGGTTCGATATCCGGACTTACTTAGCTGTGCTAGAGTCGACCGGTTCACTTGCCTGGTAAAGCTAACGTGGCCGCTGATGCGTTAAGCCGTAAGAATGAGGAAGTCATTGCAACAGTGAAGTCATACCAATTGATTATGAATTCAAGTCTTTTTGAAGAAATTGTCAAAGTGCAACCAGAAGTGCTGGTAGATGAAGGGCTAGTAAAGAAAGAAAGGATTTTCGGTCAGCAAGACGAGTTGATGGAAAACACGCATGGTGTTAAGACTAGGTTTGACCGCATGTGGATTCCACGCCATGGAGATCTCAGAGGTCGAATCTTAGATGAAGCTCATAAGTCAAGATATTCGATTCATCTAGGAGCTACGAAGATGTACCAAGATTTGAAAAGAGACTATTGGTGGCCAGGAATGAAGAATGATGTGGTAGATTATGTCAGTAGGTGCTTCACTTGTTTACAAGTCAAGGCAGAGCATCAGAAGCCTTAAGGGAAGATGCAACCTTTAGAGATACCAGAATGGAAATGGGAACACATCACCATGGATTTCATAACTAAGCTACCTCGTACAGCTAAGCATCATGATACCATCTAGGTGGTTGTGGACCGTTTGACCAAGAGTGCTCACTTTCTTCCTATACGAGAGGCTATCTCGTCAGAGACGTTAGCAAGCTTGTTCATAAAAGAGGTTGTATCCAAGCATGGAGTACCGTTATCGATCGTGTCTGATAGAGATACTCATTTTACTTCGAGGTTTTGGAAGAAGTTCCATGATGCCATGGGAACAAGATTGAACATCAGTACGGCGTATCATCCTCAAACAGATGGACAGTCTGAAAGGACGATCCAAACCCTTGAGGATATGCTGCGTGCTTGTGTTTTAGACTTTGGTGGAAGTTGGGATGATCATCTGCATCTAGCAGAATTCTTTTACAACAACAGCTACCATTCAAGTATTGGTATGCCACCATTCGAGATGTTATATGGAAGACGTTGTAGAACTCCAGTATGTTGGGGAGAGATTGGTCAAAAGCAGATGGGAAGTTTGGAAATGGTTCAAGAAACTTCTACAAAGTTTGATCAGATTAAGGCAAGGATGAAAGCTGCTCAAGACAGACAGAAGTCGTATGCTGATAAGCGGCGACGACCGATCGAGTTTAACGTTGGTGACAATGTGATGCTCAAGGTCTCGCCTTGGAAAGGAATTATCCGTTTCAGGAAGAAGGGAAAGTTGAGTCCGAGGTACATTGGACCGTTTAAGATCGTTGATCGTGTAGGTGAAGTGGCTTACAAACTGAAATTTCCTGAAGAGCTAGAAGGAATTCACTCAACCTTCCATGTTTCTCAACTGAGAAAATGTCTAGCTGATGACACGTCGCACGTGCCATTAATGGACATTGAGGTTGATGAACAGTTGAACTACATTGAACAACCAATCGAGATAGTTGACCATAAGGAAAAGCAACTACGACGCAAGGTTATACCCTTAGTGAAAGTGATATGGAAGCACTGCAAAGGATCTGATGCTACATGGGAAGTTGAAGAAGAAATGCGTAAATTTTATCCAAATTTGTTTATGTAATAGTTAGGTTTCGGGGACGAAACCTCTTTAAGGAGGGAAGACTTGTAACATCCTACTTTTGGTTATAATAATAAAATAAACTTGGTCTATTTTATAGTGGGTCGCTATCGGTTTAGATAACTAGAATATGAGTTGGGCTAGTGTTGGGTTAAATGGATATGGGTTATGGACTTGGGTATGAAAGAAAGAAGGAAAGACCATGGGCTAAGCCCATGATCCATAAATATATAAGCCTTTAATACCCAATTTTCATTCATTTACACATATTCCATACACCTCTCAAACACACACTTAAGCTCTCTCTCTCTCTCTCTAGCCGAAATCACCAAGGAAAACCGATCCCGATCCAAGGTAATGATACTATGATCTTGTATGAGCTTAAATCCGTTAGTTATGGTCACGAAACGACGAGCCGACACTGTTAAACCGTTTAAGTCGCGAGATCCGGATGGAATCGAGTATAAACCGAACCTAAGATGAGCTTAGGGATCACCCTAGCTCAGATCTGGTTCGAACGGGATGAAAAACGGTGAAAAACGAGTTAAAACTCCGGCGAATCCGCGGTTTTCCGGTGACGGCGCCGGAAAGGCAGCGCCGGAAAAGTAGGTACGAGGTTAAGGGGGATGTCAGGGAATGTTCTGACATTCCCTGACCTAACCCTAATTCGTTAACGGTAATCGGACGAATTAGCCTTGATTCGTTATCTAATTCGTTAAGGAAAAGAATGACGAACTTCAATTCGTTAAGGTCTAGTTCGTATAAGGATCAGTTCGTTAAGGTCCAATTCGCTATAAGGACCAGTTCGTTATAATGCCTGATTCGTTACAAAGGCAGATTCGTTATAATGGTTAATTCGTTATGAATTCCCATTCGTTAAGGACTATATAACGAATTAGAACTTTGAAAGAATGACAGAGCAGTCCCTGGACTTAGAAAAGAATGATTTAATTACAAAGAAGCCCTTGGACTTTAAGTAGCAAATTATTTAATGATTCAAAATCCTAATGGAAAATGTGTTAAGACAGTTAATGAAAATAAAATTTTTCCAAGCTGACCTGGCAGCTTAACCCCAGCCAGGGGCTCTGCCCCTTGGACCCGCTAGGGGTTGCCGCCCCTAGAACCCCGCTGCCAGGGGAGCTGCCCCCAGACCCCCGTTCGTTTAGGGTAATAATTAAACTAGAAAGACGATATGTTTAGTGATTGTTTATTGATACGTATAATTATTATACAGTTAGTCGTGCACAGCTCATACATACATACATCATTCAGTTTTCATGTATAATAATTTTATCATCAAACCTTTACCTGGCAGTACATGCAATATCCGAAGATCGTTCATGTACTATTTACATACCATACATATATAGCTCATACATCATACATACTTCATTCAAACATCAATCATACACCATATATATCATTGATATCTTTAGCTACCACCTGACGGTCCATGCCATATCCGAAGATCGTTCATGCACCGTCAAGCAATCATCATACATAATTCATATAAGGCATACACTTACCACTAAAGGTAAGTGTATTAACTATCACATCGACTATGCACACAGCCCCAAAAACATAACAAGGAAGTGGGGCTAGAAACTCACCTGAATGGGGTTACGTTCACCGTTTATAGTAATCTCTTTCTTGAGTTGTGCACGACTAACTGTATAAAAATTACACGTATCAATTAACTATCACTATCCATATCGTCTTTCTAGTTCAATTATTACCCACAACTAACGGGGTTCCGGGGGGCAGCGCCCCTGGCAGTGGGGTTCTAGGGGCGGCAACCCCTAGCAGGGTCCAAGGGGCAGAGCCCCTGGCTGGGGTTAAGCTGCGAGGTCAGCTTGGAAAAATTTTATTTACATTAACTGTCTTAACACATTTTCCATTAGGGTTTTAATTTATTTTCTAATTCGTTAACTCATTCCTCATAACGAATTAAGTCTGCTTTGCTATAGGATTCGTCACCTTAAATGTAATCGAACATACGTGCTAGGCGAACTTAACTTAAGCGAACCTAAGTTAAGCAAACTTAACATTCAGCAAACTTGGAGTCCGGCGAACTTGGAGTTCGGCGAACTTGGTGTCCGGCGAACTTGGTGTCCGGCGAACTTAGAGTCCGGCGAACTTGGTGTCCGCTGAACTTAGAGTTCAGCGAACTTGGTGTCCGGCGAACTTACCTGCAGCGAACTTAGCTGCAGGCGAAGTTACCAGCAGTAGCTACGGTTCGCTCTAAACTCCTTAATCATATCCGTTTCGTCGTGAAATTCTTGGATATGATATTAACCAAACCCAAGAGCATTCCCAAGATCTTTTTCGAGCAAAACTCGGCCCGGAAAAGCATCAAGTTTGGACCTTTAGGCTTAAAACGTTTAATACTAGGTCTAAGGTTTATTTTAAACGAGCCGCGCCTATTTACATATCCTTTAAGTTCGTTTTAGCATCAAGTTTACAACTTTACGTTTCATTTACACTTGATCTATTCTCGTTCTAAGTTTCAAGGTTAAACATTAATAAAAACGTGAACTTTAAGATCAAATAATGTCTAGCTTGATTTTGGCCTCGGATCATCTCTCTCTCTCTCTCTCTCTCTCTCTCTCTCTCTCTCTCGGCCGTATATGAGGTGGTGAGTGTGTGTGTGTGTACTTGAGTGTGTAGGCAATATGGAAAGATGGAATGAGGATTAGGGTTTTAGGTTGGTTTAGGGGGGGGTATTTATATCCCTTAAAGCCCATGGACCTAAGGCCCATTACCCTTTAATCCATCTTAATTAATCCAAGTCCATAACATTTTCTTTATTTAATATCAATTAAATATTAACACACGATAATTAAACGCGACTTTCTTTATTTACTACTAGAATATTTTGGGATGTTACATCCAAAAACCTTTCGATTGTTTAGTGAGTTTAATTCAACTTGCATAGCATCTTTCCATTTGTTCCAATCTTGTCGATTTTTACAATCATCTACAGATTTTGGTTCAGGGTCATCATTTTCTTCCATGATATCACTTGGCACAGAATAAGAAAATATATCATCAATATTTTCCATTTCATCTCGATCCCACATTATATGTGATTGACCATAGTTGATTGACAATTCCTTATTGGAATCATTTATTTCTTCCTGAGGGAATGTTATATTATTTAATCTTTCCTGATGGAAGGTTCTGTCAATCATTCCATCCTTAGGGTCAGTATCCTTTTCGGAGCCCTTTCTTTTTCGAGGATTTTTATCCTTTGAACCGATTGGCCTTCCACGTTTTAAACGTTTTGGGATTCATGAGGTGCATTATTATTATTTTTATTTTGCTTGCTTGGAATCTCAACTCGAGATGGAGCATTAATAGCTGGTATATGAGATTTAGTAACCCTGTTTATATCAGTAAATGCAACAGGTAACTTATTTGCAATTTCTTGTAGATGTATTATTTTTTGAACATCTGTCTCACTTTGTTTTGATCTTGGGTCTAGGTGTAATAATGATGGCACACACCATGATATATCTCTTTCTTGTTTTTTTTTTCATTTCTCCCCCTAATGCCGGGAATATTGTCTCGTTAAAATGGCAATCAGCAAAACGTGTTGTAAATACATCACCTGTTAAAGGTTCAAGGTATCTTATGATGGAAGACGTTTCATATCCAACATATATTCCCAACCTTCTTTGGGGACCCATTTTTGTGCATTGTGGTGGTGCAATAGGAACATACCTAGCACACCCAAAAATTCTAAGGTGCGAGATATTTGGCTCATTTCCGGAAACAAGTTGTGTGGGAGAGTATTTATGATTTGCACTTGGTCTCACACGAATTATTGACCCAGCATGCATAATTGCATGACCCCAAATAGAAACAGGGAGTTTTGTCCTCATTATTAATGGTCTAGCTATTAGCTGTAGGCATTTGATCAACGACTCGGCTAAGCCATTTTGTGTGTGTACATGAGCAACAGGGTGTTCTACAACAATCCCAACAGACATGCAATAATCATCAAAAGCATGTGATTTAAATTCTCCCGCATTATCAAGCCTTACTCTTTTAATAGTATAATCGGGAAATTGTGCACGTAATTTGATAATTTGAGCAAGAAATTTTTCAAAAGCAACATTACAAGTCGATAATAAAGAGATATTAGACCATCTGCTGGATGCGTCTATTAAGACCATGAAGTATCTAAATGGTCCGCATGGTGGATGAATTGGTCCACATATGTCACCTTGAATTCTTTCAAGAAACATTGGTGTTTCTTTATCGACTTTTAATGGCGAAGGCCTTGTAATTAATTTACCAAGAGAACAAGAGGTACATTGAGACATTTTATCTATTTTGTGGATCTTTTGACCTTTCAGTGGATGCCCATATGTATTTTCAATGATCCTTTTCATCATTGTGGATCCTGGATGGTCTAATCTGTCATGCCATAAGTTTATGATACAAGAATCGCAACAATTTTCTTTGGCTATCATATGTGCTTGAGGCACATTTATATATGTGTAATGCAAACCAGAATGGAGCATTGGCAATTTTTCCAATATTTGATCTTTGCTTATGATATGCAAATATTTTTCATTACTAACAGTTCTTGACTGAGTATCATATCCATTATGATATTTTTTTTTGAAACTCAACAATTTCTTGTTGATTTTGGGGAAAATAAAGCATTTTCTATTTTGAGCTTTGTACCATTTGGTAATGCTAAATTAGCTTTTCCCACTCCTTCTATCAAGTTTGTAGGACCTGATATTGTATTGATGATCCCTTTTGTTGGTTTCAGTTTATAAAAATATTTTTTAGATCTAAGTATAGTATGTGTGGCTCCACTATCCGCTATAATTATATCTTCTTCATTTGTTTGATCTTGTGCTCCAGTGATTTTCATTTTAAATCTTGAGAGTATTAAGAAAAATAATAAGTGTATAACAAAGACATTATGATATTTTAATAAGAACTTTATTTAATTGAAAAACAAACAGTACATGAAGGAAACTACATAACTAAAGATAATGAGAAGCACACTTAATTATTGCATATAATTATTCTCGTCAAGCAATATTTATTTCAGAGATCCACAACAAAGTCTGCAATGCTCATATCAGCATTGTGATCATCAAAGTTATCAACGTGGTTCACTTCTTTCTCTTTTCCTTTGATAGAGGCTTGGTAAAGTTCACACATATGTGAAGCTGTGCGACAAGCCTTTGCCTAGTGGTTTGTACTTCCATATCTAAAACAGGGTGTGCCATTGTTTTCGGACCTACCAGATTCATTCCATTTATTGTGGTGGTTGGAATTGGTATTCTGTGGGACATGATAATTATTGGCTCTCTGGTTACGACCACGGCCACGACCACGACGGTAAGAATTAGTGTTCCATTTGAATGAATGCTTACGATCATTAAAATGCCTTTTGTCAAAATGACCACGACCACGTCCATGGCCTCGTCCACGACTTTGTTCCCATTTATTACCAGAATTTTTATGAAAATTTTTGTGAGCAACATTTGCTTCTTGTATTGCTAATGAACCCGTGGGATGAGATTGATGATTTTTCATCAATAATTCATTATTTTTTTTGCTACAAGGAGAAATGCATTTATATTAGAGTATCTCCTAAAATTCTACAATCGATAATGTGTTTGCAAGGTTATATTTGATGCATGAAATGTGGAGAAAGTTTTCTCCAACATATCTCCTTCAGTAACAGTTTGCCCACAAAATCGAAGCGTTGAGCATATTCTGAACAAAGCAGAGGTGTACTCATTTACTTTTTAAAAATCTTGGAACCTGAGATTGTTCCATTCATCTCTAACAGTGGGAAGTAGAACTTCCCTTTGATGATCAAATCTTCTTTTTAAATATTCCCACAAGATGCATGGATCCTCACAATTTGAATACTCAAATTGTAACATCTCATCAATGTGTTTGTGGAGGAAGACATCGGCTTTTGCCTTGTCTTGATCCTCACAATTATTTCCCACTGTTATCGTATTCAAAACACCCATTGATTTGAGATGTCGTTTGACATGTGCCGTCCATGACATATAATTATCTCCGGTGATATTGAGAGCCGGAAATTCAAGTTTTGCGATGTTTTCCATTTTATTACTAAACACAAATAAGATAAATATTAGGATTACATACTTATTAAAATTGAAAGAAAATACCAAGGTAGAGCTATAAATAGATAAAGAAAAAGGAAAAGATTAAACTTTCTAGGTGGGAGGTTACAAATTAAGAACAATAAGATTATAAGCATTATGGTAGTTAACATTAAAACGGGATGAATCATCTTTCCGAATATTATCTTGAGTATTCCCGAGAAGAAAGTTTTTGTATTTGTGAAATATTTGAGATTGATAATTGGTTATTTATAGTTGAAAATTTATAACCATTTGTATGTGTGTGTGTGTGTGTATAATATTAATTATTTTAAAGTAAGATAATAAATAAGAAATTAAATAAAGTTTATTTTATAAAATATATAATTAGTATGCATAACAATAAGAATAGAATTGTTAGTGAAAATAAATCTAACTTTTAAATGAAATATTAGTTTGCATATATAAATAAAAGTTAGAATAGTTATCAAATTTTAATAACAATGTTTATACATATTACTGTTGTTACTTAGTATATGTATATGCATATATATATTTCCAATGTACATAATTAAAGAAGTGTTTATGATGCTTATGTGAATACCTTTGTGTCTATTACCTTTCTTGATTAGGATATAAGTGGCTCGTGCTGATAACGTGTTATAATATTAGCCCTAATTATAACAAGATTATTGAAGTAATAATTGAACTTTAGTAACAAAGAAACAATAAAGTAAATGAAAGGTGAGAATTGTAATTTTACTGGATGCCTATCTTTGTTACAAACACATGGTATTTATAATACCAAATAACTATTCCAAAACACTATTTAGGGGACAAGCAAATATAATTGGTGACAAATAATTATATAATTGGCATTTGAAATTTGGTGTCATACAAAATATTGTCGGCAAAAGATTGTCGGTGGTGATTCATAACAATATTTTTTGTTTGTAATTTTTTTCATAATAACTTTTTAGACGCGGTTTGTTGTAAAAGAAAATTAAAACCAGATCATCATCATGTCATTTTCAGAATACCAATATAGTAGTTTAATAAAGAAAGAAGACATACTCAAATGCCTAATTTATTTTTATTATTATTATTTTTAGCATTTAGCACCCTATATGGGAAGATTAAGATAAGAACACAAAAGCAAGGAACTTTAATCTTTTATTTTTCTGAACACTAGAATCTAAACCAGTACCAGATCATTATCATTATCATTTTCAGAATACCAATTTCGTAGTTAAAAAAATAATATAAAAAAGGTGTAAATACTCAAATGCCCAACAATTTTAATACTTAGCACCCTAAATAGGAAGATTAAGATACGAACACAAAAGCAACAAACTTTAATCTTTTATTAAAATATAACTTTTTATAACTTTTAGGTATCATTTCTTTTTGGGTCAATTCTGTTTGGGTCGGTTTTAGGTTAAAATCGAACCAAAAAACTAAAAATTCGGTTTTTGGGTTTTTAAAGCCATTCGGTTTTTACGGTTTTCAAAATGGGATTAGTTTGGTTTCGATCTTTTCATTTTTACCATATGAGCTTGAAAAAATGGGTTTAGTTTGGTTTCGATCTTTTCATTTTTACCATATGAGCTTGAAAATTTTCGATTTTTTCATTTTACCCAATATAATGTATTAGGGTCTATATTTACTTTTTAATTAACGATTAATTGATTATTACATATTTGGAACTATAACCTTTTGGCTACAACATTTGTTGATTTATTACCAATTACTTAATAGTTATTTAAAAAACTCAAGACCAAACCATCGTTCTTTACCAGGCTTGGTTATTTTGGTTCGGTTACGATAGGATTTCCGGTTACAGTTCAGTTATTTCAGTTTCATGCACACCCCTAACTTGACCCACAACATGTAAAAGCAGGATACATTATAATATATAATACACATATGGAGAGGTTCATTACAGAAGACAGAATTATTACAATTTGCAAATCCTTTAATTTTTCTGTAAGTAGTAAATCATTTTAATACTTTGAATTCTAGCATACAAATCTCTAGGTTATTAATTTGTTCATAACTTTGTTTTCACTTTAAAACATTTACGTATACATGTTTAGGTATGTGTACATAAACTGTAGAAAATATATATGCACATGTACGCATAACCTACATATGTGTACGCATATTCAATAAGCCGTAACATTACAGATGCATTAGCAAACTTATATATAAATTAAATACAACCTTATGACGCTTAATTTGCTCACCCCTAATATATTTTGTTTTATATGAGGGTATTTTTTTGGATTTGTGAGTAACATTGTATATATATGTGTAACACAACAATAAACCCAAGTTGAAGTTTTTTAATGCCAAAAATATCTAACATATTTGTTTTTATATTGTCTTACTTTCTTTGGACCTTATTTATTTATAACTGTCATCACTTATTTCTAATCTAATTTTTTCAATACATATGTGATTGGCGCTGTAGCTAAATATCAACCAATTGAAGACAAAGTCAAATCTAATGGTGTTGAGACCAAGATGATGTATCTAACATTAAAGGGTTTAAGGTAACTTCATTTTTATTTCAAATTTTAATAAATGTTAAATTTTTATATGATAAAACTTGCTCACATTTTTTAGAAACAACAAGGAATTACCTTTAACTCTATGGGGATCATACGCGGTTGACATGTCAAATTATATTTTGTCAAATTCTGATCAAGCTCCAGTAGTTGTGGTGTTACAATTTGGGTTATTCAGGATACGTGAAGGTTTGATACGTTGATTATTTCTTATTGATAATTTTAAACTTAGATACCTTTTAAAAAAATAATTTTTTTAATACTTTATTATTTTTGTTTATTTCAAGGGCGTCCACCTGTTTTCAATTCGCTTAATGTTAGTAAGATGTACATCAACAAAGAAATACCTGAAATCAATGAATTCAAGATCAGGTTTTGTTTTCATTTATATTTACTACCGGTTGTTTTTTTGTTAATTAGTATAAAATTTATGTCACATTTTATATAATATTTATTTGTCATTTATTAGGTATCTTGGTTCATTGCCTTCTGAACCTTCATCAAGTAGCCGTCTTTCTGCACCAACTATTCGTGTTCCGTTTCGCGAGGAGTTTCTTAACTCAACCGAGTTCTGTCAAATCATTGAACTCGAAGAATTTTATAAGGTAACTAGATTTGTTCAAAACATTTTTAATACTTCATTACTAAGATTTGTCTTTCTATGTTTTTTCAGCCTAAACAGGTTATTATATGTGGAAAGATTCTTCCTATGTCATATATGCAATGGTATTACGTGAGTTGCAAGGTTTGCACAAAGTTGGTCAAATATAAGGTCAACAAAGAAGGTGAAATTGAGGGATCACCTATTCTGAATCAGTTTCGTGGGAAGTATATTTGTAATCATGTAAGGCCCCGTTACCGGTAGCGCTACTTTCGTGTTGGATTTACTCATAAACGCAGTTCTAAATATCATAGTTAATTAAAACATTCGCGGAACATTAAATACATTCAAACCATTACATTCCATAGCCACAATTCTTGTCTTATCGAGCATTCATAGTCATTTAAAAACAAAACATAGTCTTTTAAAATAAAACATCATAGCAAAATCTTCAGTTGCCAGCTTCGTCCAACTCTGCCATGTGTCCTCCTCAAGCTACCTGCCTCATTCTACTCACCTGCGTGCATACTAAAAGTCAGCTAGGCTGAGTGAGTTCTAGTTAATCACATAATCATACGATACCTTCTTACATTTCATACTTAACCTCTTAACTTTCTTTCATACACACATAAGTGCATATACTTTCATTCTTACCTTCATACTTTCTTTACATTCATAATCATACGTTTTAAAGAGCCTTTCGCCCTATAACCTCACAGATATTATAAGGGTCTGGTCCCTATCATCACAGATATTATAAGGGTCTGGTCCTTAACATCACAGATATTATTAGGGTCTGGTCCCTAACATCATAGATATTATTAGGGTCTGGTCCCTTTGTTTCGTGTAACTGTACCGTACCTGTTCATACATACTTTCCTTGACAATACATACGATCTCCGAAGAGCGTTCACGTACCATCATCATAACACACATACATTATGCATACATCATATATTCACACATACATCATATCTATCATCATACTTATCAATCATATCTTAACTACCACCTGACGGTACATGCAATATCCGAATATCGTTCACGCACCGTCAAACAATCATTATACATAAATCATACAAGGCATACACTTACCACTTAAGATAAGTGTATTAACTATCACATCGAGTATGCACACAGCCCCGAAAACATAACAAGGAAGTGGGGCTAGAAACTCACCTAAAGGCGTTGCGTTCACCGTTTACGGTTATCCCCTTCTTTAGCTGTGCGCGACTAACTGTATAATAATTATATGTATCAATAACTATCACTACATATATCGTCTTTCTAGTTTAATTATTACCCTCAACGAACGGGGGTTCGGGGATAGCGCCCCTGGCAGCGGGGTTCTAGGGGCGGCAGCCCCTAGCAGGGTCCAAGGGGCAGAGCCCCTGGCTGGGGTTAAGCTGCCTGGTCAGCTTGGAAAAATTTTATTTTCATTAACTGTCTTAACACATTTTCCATTAGCATTTTGAATCATTGAATAATATGCTACTTAAAAGTTTAAGGGCTTATTTGTAATTAAATCATTCTTTTCTAAGTCCAGGGACCAATTATGTCATTCTGTTAAACTTCTAATTCGTTACTTATCCTTAACGAACTGACTTGCCATGACGAACTGGTTCTTGTAACGAATTGGAACCTTTAACGAACTGGTTACTTACACGAATTGGACTTTTAACGAACTGGACTCTTAACGAATCAGTCCATGTAGCGAACCAGTCCAAGTAGCGAATTGGGCCTTCTAATTCGTTATCTCCCTTAACGAACTGGTCATAATGAATCAAGGATACTTCGTTACCCTTTTCCCTTAACGAATTGAACACGAACTGAAATCAGTTCGCTATGTTCCCATGGACGAACTAGCTAGCGAATCGCCTTTAATTCGCCATATTCCTGTAGCGAACTAGGGTTAGGTCAGGAATGTCAGAACATTCCCTGACATTCCCCCTTAACCTCGTACCACTTTCCGGCGCCGTCATTGCCGGAAAGCCGCCGGAAAAACGCGATTTCGCCGGAAAAACGGGTTTTAGCTCGTTTTTTTCACCGTTTTTCGTCCCGTTCGATCCAGATCTGAGCTAGGGTGACTCCTAAGCTCATCATAGGTTCGGTTCATACCCGAATCCACCCGGATCTCGTGACTTAAACGATTTAACGGTGTCGGCTCGTCGTTTCATGATTATATCTAACAGATTTAAGCTCAAACAGTAAAATACTATCATTACCTCGGGTCGGTTCTCAGTTTCCTTCTTGATATCGGTTTAGAGAGAGAGAACTAGAGAGAGAATCTTAAGTGTGTGTTTTGGATGGTGTAAGGGATATGTGTAAATGAATTAAATGGGGGATTAAGGGTATATATATTTTTGATCATGGGCTTAAGCCCATGGTCTTTCCTTCATTCCTCCATAACCCAAGTCCATAACTCATATCCATTTACCCAACACGAGTCCATATCGTATTCTATTCAACTAAACCGATAACGACCCGCTATAAAATAAACGAACTTTATTTTATTAATATAACCGAAAGTAGGTTGTTACAAATCAAAAGTGCAACGGCGCTATTGTTGAAGCTGTACCAAGGTTTTTAAATTTTGTTCTTAATTCTACTCTTTTAATAATATATCTATGGTACAACTACTTTTTGTTTTATCTTTACTAAAATAAATATCTGTCCATATATGTAGGTATCGTATTAATCTTGCAGTCCAAGATGTCACTGGGGTTGTCGATTTGAGTTTATGGGAGGGCCATGCTACCAAACTTCTTAAGATTAGTGCTTATGACTTGCTGCTTAAAGTCATAAATGTATGTTTTATAAAGATTTAAATATTTTTTTTATGTTCGTACTTTATACGTATCAATTGTTATTAATAGTTAATTACTAACTTATACGTAGGGGCGTCCTGATTCGGACCTATTTCCTGAGGAACTGAAGAACCTAGAGAATAAATTGTTTGCTTTCAAGATTTCCGTTAATCAGTTTAATTTGGATAATCAAGGCTCTCAAATTAACATATCCAAGATAACTGAAGATGCTTTTATATTAGCGGAACTTCAAAAGAAAGTTAACTCTAACCAGGTACTAACCATCAGTTTGGTTCAACAAAATTTGTCGTGTGTTTTGGTTAATAATTATTGATAAATTTTTTTCCCCATTTTTATACATTTCTACTATAATTTGATCAACATTTCTTCAATATGTAAATCTTTTACAAATATTAAGAAGTGGATTGAATTGAAATGAAATCCATTACTATATTTACCTAATGTAAATTCAAATGTAATTATTTATTTTATGTTAGGAAATGAAATGCATTTTTTAAGAGCTCCTGCATTTGTGGCTTTTAACTTTAATTTACAAAATTAATGGTATTTTATTTTCATCAATATCTTAGTATCTTTCAATTGTTATTTTAAACTTTCCATGGTCAAACATCGCTTTAACATATAGATTTTTTGTAAATTCCAATTCAATTGATATTCAAATATATAATTTTTCTTAAATTTGTTTGTTTAATTCATTCAATAGCATCAAGAATCCGACTCCACTGCTGTTGATGCGTCCGTTGACACGTTTAGTGTAAAGGTATGTCACTTTTCATTTTAAGTTACTTTCCTCTATTATACAAAAACAATCTAACTAATATACAAGTAAATATATTTTACAACATCCATTTATATTTAGTATTTGACATATTTGTTAATATATCTTTTTTCTATTTATTTTAATAGGATGTTATCTCGGTGACCGATGACAATCTAAAAGCAGTGGAAAAAAGTACAGGAAAGACCATCGCATCCAACAATGAAAAGACTTCCCCGACCTGCTCAACTCCAACTTTAAAAAGGAATCTTATTGATGTGTATGATGTGGATGATCTTCCGACTCAGTCTACAACCAAGTCTCAGTCGGTGGCAACTGTTGGTCGTGAACAAAATGACAAGCCCAAGCTCTTGATTCCCAAAATGGAAAAATGAGGAAAACCCACATTTAAACATTTTTAATTTATTCGTACCGTTTGCTTTGAATGCTTTGAATTTTGAGTACTTATCGACAGTTGGTTTTTTTTTGTTTAAGCACGCACTATTTTAAATTTAAAATTCAAATGGTTTATTTTTTTATTATTTCATGTTTTAATTGTTATGGTTTATGGTTTTGTTATTTCTTTACAAAAGGTTGTGACGTTCAATAACATGCTTTTAAATTATAATACAAAATTACCATTTGGTAAATAATAAATAGTACTATTATGTCTTTCTACTAAGAATTGTTTATTTTACAATAAATAGCCATATACTATTTGACTTTACATTAATCAACAAAAGTTCATAAAACAAAATTTAGTTATCTAATTTTCACAAAATAAGCATAATACTTCAATTTTTACCTTTATTATTGCAAATAACTTTTTTGTTGTTTTGTTTTTTGTAGTCGGAACTTCAAGAAGACCTATTCATGACATTACCAATGGTATTAATTCAATATTATATCTTATTATTAAGATTACTTTATCACTTTCAATAACTTATTTGTTAATTATGATCTACACATAAACAACGAGAAGTCAATATATTAAATATTATTACAAAAATTATGATCTATACTTAAACTTACATTTTTTCCCTTTAGCTGTCGAAAACACAAGAAGACCTTTTCAAGACATTACCAACGGTTAGTAATTTACGTTATTGTTTATTATACTCACTATTGGTTATCCATTTACCATCTACTTTTTTTCATGCAAATTCAAATATTTACGTGTTTTAAATTTAATAAATCTAAACTTACATTTTTTTGCCTTTAGCTTTCATAAATGCACAAAGACCTTTTGAAGACACAAGTACCAATGGTTAGTAATTTTTCTTTTACGTTATAGTTTATTATACTAACTATTGAGTATCAATATACAATTTACTTTTTCATGCAAATAGAAACATATAGGTATTATATTGTGTATTACACGTGCTCAACATGCACGAAAGGTTCAAAAGCTAAATTTAGACAACAAGAAACGAAAACATATCTCACCGTCATCAAGTATTCAACCAACAACTCTACGCCAGTCTCCTGAATATGTCACACAAATAAACAAGAGTAACATAATTACTCCCATCAAATTCAATCTTCACTAATAATCGAACTAAAACTAACCATTCCTTTTTTAATGTATTCGTTATTCTAGGTATTCAAATTGATGTATCCATCTCACAAGATAATCGTAGATAGAGGAAAACATCAATGAATATGAAAAGGGGTAGAAAAATATCAACCACATCAAATATCCAGTCTTCAACTACAAGTCTGTCTTCTCTAACGACACAACAGTCAAATCAACAGCCTCAACTAATTGTTGTTGATATTTTTTCCGGCGTGTCTAAAGGTTGTTAAACAACTACTACTTACGTTGTTCCTTATATAGTTTGTTCATTACATTATTGTATTAACTTTATAATATAAACAGATTACTTGGATCATGGTGATCAAAATGTTGTATGTGTGATATGTCATGCAAAACTTTGGAAAGAGGAAGTGAAGAGGGGACAAAACAAAATTGCAAAAGGAAGTTACTCGCTATGCTGTCGTTATGGGAAGGTCGAATTACCAGAATATATCCCATCCAACCCTGGATATGAAAACCTATTTCGAGGCAGTGACGCAACAAGCAAATATTTTTTGAAAAACATTAGGCGTTACAACTCAATGTTTTCTTTTACCTCAATGCGAGGTAAAATCTATACAGCCATTAATCGAGGAAAAGGTCCATTTGTATTCAGGTTGAGTGGTCAAAATTATCATTCGATTGGAAGCCTTCAACCTGAACCTGGATGCAAACCCAAATTCTCACAGTTGTACATATACGATACCGACAACGAGCTTACAAACCGACAAAAAATATTTTGGTATGTAATCACACTTACAACTATAGAATAAAATATCTTTGTTTTAGTATCACGTCACTTTCTTATGCATGCGATATTACATTTGTGAGAATTTGGGTATATATTCATATTTATGTGTTTGTGTTATTTTTCAGTGACTCTAAGAATATGTCAACTGAGGCTGCAAATGCAATGGATCTTCAGATTATTCAACGTTTGAAAGAAATGTTAGATTCACAAAATGTTTTAGTTAAGACGTATAGAATGGCAAGAGATTCTTTGCAAGAGAACCCTCATATTGATTTAAAATTACGTCTTATTGCAAACCGACAAAAGGATGGAAGAACTTACAACCTACCAACAACATCTGAAGTTGCAGCTTTAATCGTAGGAGACATTTCCGACTCCCTTCAGCCTCGTGATATTCTTGTAACTACTATGGATGGGAAAATAATACCTATAAGTGAACTACATCCTTCATATGTCCCTCTTCAATATCCAATCATATTTATCAACGGTGAAGATGGCTATCGAGTTAACATATATCATAGAGGTGTTAACGTGGGTGATGACAGCAAACGACCTTTTACTACAATGAGGGAATGGTTCGCCTTTAGGATTCAAGATAGGCTTAACCAGTTCTCAATTCTTTTAAACTCAAGGAGGTTGTTACAACAGTTTTTAGTTGACGCTTATACGATGATTGAAAGCGAAAGACTTTTTTTATACGTAGTCAACAAACAAAACTAAGATCATCAACGTACGATAACCTCATGAATCTAAGAGATCAGGGAACATCCAGTGTTTCAAAAGTGGGACGCGCCATCATATTATCTTCGTCCTTTACAGAAGGTGCTCAGTATATGACTCAAAACTACCTGGATGCTATGACACTATGCAAATGGTTTGGATACCTGATTTTTTTATAACAGTAACGTGCAACCCAAAGTGGCCAGAAGTTACAAGATTTCTTAAAGACACCACTCTTAACTCAAAGGATAGGCCCGACATCTTGTGCAGATTGTTTAAAATCAAGCTTGATGCCCTGTTAAAAGACCTGAAGGATAAAGCGGTCCTCAGCAAAGTACAAGCAAGTATGAATCCTTTACATATGTTTCTTTCATCGTATTTACAGTTTTGTAGAAACATATAACTGAAACCCGTTAATGTTTTTTTATAAACAAAACTTTTCATGCAGTTGTTTATACAATCGAATTTCAAAAGCGTGGTTTGCCTCATGCTCATATGTGTTTATTTATGCATGTCGATCATAAGCTTCCCGTTGTAGAACACGATGACCCTTTTATTTATGCAGAGATTCCTGATAAGAATGAGGACCCTGAATTACATTACCTTGTGAGTGAATTGATGATTCACGGTCAATGTGGTGCCCATAATCCGACCTGCTCGTGCATGTTTGACAACAAATGTTCAAAAAAAATCCCAAAGAACTTTCGCGATGCAACATCTGTCGATTCACAAGGTTATCCCCAATATAGAAGACGCGATTCTGGTCAATTTGTTCAAAAAGGAGACATTCAATTAGATAACAGAAGTGTGGTCCCCTACAACAAGTACCTATTAAAATGATATCAAGCACACATTAATGTTGAATGGTGCAATCAGGCGTCATCTATAAAGTATTTGTTTAAATACATCACAAAGGACCTGATCGAGCTACTGTTTTTTTTTTTCAAAAAACGACACACAAGCAAACTTGGAACAACCAGATTTCGATGAGATCAAACAATTTTATGATTGTCGTTATTTATCTGCTTCTGAGGCAGCTTGGCGTATTTTCGGCTATGATTTCCATTACAGGATGCCTTATGTTACCCGCCTACCTTTCCATCTTCCTGGACAACAACATGTAGTTTATGGTGCGGATGATGATCTTGATAATGTCTTGGAAAAAGTTGAGAGCGTCTCTTCTTTCATGTTTACTGGTTGGATGAAGTGCAACGAAAAGTATGCTAGCGCTCGTAAATTGACTTACGTTGAATTACCTACTGAATTTGTTTGGCATGCTCAATCCCGACATTGGGAACGACGAAAATTGGGATTTTCCATAGGAAGAATTCATGCCGTGTCTCCTGCAGCTGGGGAAGCGTACTTCTTACAAATTCTTTTGAACAGAGTTAAAGGTCCACAATCGTTCGAAGAAATTCGTACCGTTAACGGTCATCTTCAACCTTCGTTTAGAGACGCCTGCTACTCTCTTGGATTGTTAGAAGACGATCAGGAATACATTAAGGCAATTGAAGAGACAAGCCATTCATCGTTGGGTAAGGAGTACGCACGTTGTTCGCTACAATGTTGTCAACTGACAGCCTTTCTAGACCAGAGCATGTCTGGATAAATAATTGGAAATGAATTTCTGATGACATTCTTTACAACCAACGACGTCTTTTAAAGTCACCAGGTATCAATATTTTGGAAGTTAGTTTTACAATATTTATATCTATATATATAGTCATTAATATTTGGAAATTAATTCGTTATTCTATTTTAACAGAGTTATCGCTAACCGAAGATCAAAGCAAGAACCTCACTTTATTTGAGATTGAAAAAATCTTGCTGCGTAACAACTCAAGCTTAAGAAAATATCAAACCATGTATTTCCCCGATGCCGAGTATATATCTATTGCATCTAATAGTTTGATTCAAGAAGAATTGGCATGCGATCAAAACTTGCAAAAATTAGAGTTCCAAACTCTATTTAATTCAATTACTAATGAGCAAAAAAATGTTTTTGATCCTATAATGATGGTTGTTCAACAGAATAAAGGGGGTGTGTTCTTCGTATATGGGTATGGTGGAACAAGTAAAACTTACTTATGGAAGACCTTATCAACTGCCATAAGATCAAAAGGCGAAATCGTCCTAACTGTTGCTTCAAGTGGAATTGCTTCGTTATTGTTAACCGGAGGTCGCACAGCACATTCCAGGTTTCATATTCCGATAAATCTTAATGAGGATTCTACTTGCTACATGGATCCAGGTACAGATGAGGCGCAGTTATTAGAAAAAACCAAATTAATAATTTTGGACGAAGCTCCAATGCACCACAAACATGGCTTTCAAGCTCTTGACAGGTCTTTAAAAGATGTTTTATCTTCTAATTTGCTATTTGGAGGAAAAGTTGTTGTATTTGGAGGAGACTTTCGACAAATTCTACCTGTAGTTCAAAAGGGCACTAGACAAGACATCTTAAACGCCTCTCTATGTTCTTCTTACATTTTGAGTGAATGCAATGTCTTGACATTAACAAAAAAACCTAAGGTTAACTATGGGTACGCCGTCATCTGATGTTGAGGAAACCAGATTATTTGCTAAATGGATTTTAGATATAGGTGAAGGTACTATTGGCGGTCCTAATGATGGTGTTGCAACGATAGATATACCTGACGATCTACTTATAAAAGATTCAGTTGATCCTATATCAAAACTTTTTGACTTTGTATATCCTGATATTCTACAGAATTACGAGAACCAACATTACTTTCAGGATAGAGCAATACTTGCACTAACAAACGAATTGTTGATGAGATTAATGATAGTTTGCTCAAGTTTTTTCCTGGTGATGAAGTCGAGTACTTAAGTTCAGATACCATATGCAGTTCAGAATATATCAATGACACTGTTGATACAGCTTTATACTCTCCAGAACTGCTTAATGGTCTAAGAATATCCGGACTACCAAACCACAAACTGGTGCTAAAAGTTGGTGTTCCTGTTATGCTCCTTAGAAATCTTAACCAGAAAGAAGGCTTATGTAACGGTACTCGACTACAGATTATATCTTTAGGTACTCGTGTAGTTGAAGCCAAAATTATTTCTGGAACTAACATTGGTCAAAGAGTTTTGATTCATAGATCGCCACTGACTCCATCAGACAACAAAATAGCCTACAAGTTTCAAAGACGACAATTTCCCCTTGCAGTATGTTTCACGATGACGATAAACAAAAGCCAAGGTCAATCGTTATCAAGTGTAGGTTTGTACTTAAAAGAACCCGTGTTCTCACATGGATAACTATACGTCGCCTTGTCAAGAGTTACAAGCAGGAGTGGGCTAAAGATTCTGATTCTTGATAAACAAGGTAATCTGACCAATACAACAACAAATGTTGTGTACAAGGAAATTTTTTCTTATTTATAAAATACTTGTGTAATGTTTTTTTTTGTAATTCTTATAATTTTAATGTAATTTGTAATTATATTAACAATATATGACAACTGTGTTCTTGATTGTATTTTGCTTAATGTTTAAATATTAAAATTTTCATTAACTGCCCGTGTAATACACGGGTCTTAAACTAGTTGATTAATATAACAAAATATCAAGAAAAAACACGCAATATCAATTAAAAAAGATCAATGACAAATATAAGCAAAAAACGCAACGATAAATAAAAAGACACAATGATTTTTTTCTCAACATTTGTTTTTTCGTTTTATTTATTTATTTATTTTAGAACGAGGAAGTCTAGAGAAACATTTTTGTATTTTTACTATTTTTGTTTATATCTTAAATTTGGAGTTATGATTCTTCTATTTTATTTTTTATGAGTGGTGTTTTTCGTGGCCACAAGTCATTATCATTCTTCTCATTTTTGTCCTCCTTTAAGGGGAAGGTGCACTCATATGTATTACCCATGCATCGATCAATCATGTCACCTTATTTCTACCATTAATTACCCACACACCACAAAATTATGGTCAGCGTACATACCCACAAGTACCCTAGAACTTTTTTATTTCATTTTAATTCTTCAATTGTCAACAATGAAACAATTTTATATGACAAACGTTTGCCTTGGATTGAAGCCATGCACATTACCTACATGGGGTGGAGTGGTGTTGCCATGTGGTTTGGAAGCCATGAATCCTACCCACATGGGTGTCTCATCCTCTCTTATAGAAAAACTTAACCATGTTGACGTCTGAAGTCTAATGCTCAGTTCCAATGCTCATTTACTTTTCTTTTATGACGTTTCAAGTTAATTGATATTTTTCTTATCTTGTATTGCAAGGTATGTTGTTTATATTGTCCCTTCATACTTGTAATGTTCATCTATTTAAGATGTTTATGAAACACTAAAACAAATAAGGAAGACTTATAACTAAAGCTAATACTCTCCAGATGTTTGATACATTCTTTGTAATATGGATTACTATCTTTCATTCAATCAACCAAACTTAATTACCAGAATGCGTCATTTTACTTCAACTATTATTACATTTGGTTGTGTATATTGATATTTTTATATGTATCTTGTTATTCATTTTAATATGTTAATTGAATTATATATTTTATTATAAATGTCTTCAAAGTCAAAGAATGTTAATTTTGTTCAGGCCACATCTTCCAACGACAAGAGTAATTTGATTGGTACTGTATTTTTATATATTATACATGCATTATTCATAGTTTATATTATGTTCTCCAAGGTTATTTTTTTAAACATGTAGCTTCACCCATATGCACGGCTAACATATATAAATGTGAATCAATTTACAATATGTTATAGATGATTCTCTCAACATTTTCAAAGGAATATCAAAAGGTGTTTTTTTAAACATTAAAATCAAATGTTGTTGTTAATTATAAATTAGTATTTCAGTAAATATATATCTAATTTATATTGTTACTAATTTGGCTTTAATAGCCTAATTAGATCACGGTGATAAGACGCTCATGTGTGGAATGTGCAATGCTTGCTTATGGAAAGCTGAATCCAATAGAGGCAAACGAATGAATGGAATACAACATACTCACTTTGTTGTAGTAATAGAGTAGTGCAACTTCCAGAGTTAAAGTCATCACCATTGAGTTACATAATACGTTTTCTTGGTCATGATAGTACGTGCTAACAAGTTCTTTTTTAATAACATTAGACGCACTAATTTAATGTTTTTGTTAACATCGATAGGTTGCAAGATTGATAATTATGTTAATACAGGAAATGCGCCATACACCTTTAGACTTGGTGGAGAGACTACCATTCTTTGAGAACTCTTCTTTCTATCCCTAGACAAAACCAAAAGTTCTCTCAACTATACATTTACGATACGGAAAATGAAATATCAAATATACAAGCCGTTTTTCGTTATGTAACATCATTTATTATTGTTAATTTTTTTATGAACAATCTAAATTGTAAGTAATTTGATTAAATTGTTTTTAACACATAACCATTTTCTTAAGCAGTGATTCATAATCAACTTCGGAAATATTAGATAAATAAATAATTAATTACTTGAAGATACTGTTGGATTCTCAAATCCCTTTGGTTCAAGTATACTAGATGGTAAGGGATTGTTTTAAAAATGATCCCCGGTATGGATTTAAATTTGCACATTGTTGGGACAAGGCAAAAAGATGCAAGGACTAACAATCTGTCAAAAACTTCTGAAGTTGCAGCATTAATCGTTGGTGATATTGGTGACATAATAGATAAGCACAATATAATTGTAACAACTCAAAGCGGATCTATAGAAAGAGATGAAATATATCTACGAGACCCGTTTTGTGTATTATTACAAACAAAAAAAAACAAATATGATTTATAAGGAAATATTTAGCAATCTATGAATTTGTAATTTTTAAAATTTTAAATTATGTTTCCAAACAATGTACTATGAATCTTCTTTTTTGTATGTTTATGTTTCTAAGTACTTTGTTTACATACGAATATGAATTGCAATTACATTAAACAATCCTCCCAGTAAACATATAGCAAAAACTTTTGTCATCCTAAATAATATGTCTTTAGTTGACGATTCCTATATTTCCACATGTGTCGTACACGGGTAAATAACCTAGTAATCCAACAAAACATTTACACCAAATATTCGAAAAAAAACGACATTATATAATCCAGAAAATAAAAAATCAAGTTAATTCAATAACAAACGTTAAACCAAAAACATCAAAACGGTATAATCCAATAATATGTATGGTGGAAGTTAATGCCAAACATATTATTGGTTAAATAAATGGGTGGGTTCGGTTATGGTGGGTTTGGAATTATCTTTAACCAAAACGACCCGCATTTCGTGGTTTTAGAAAATTCATTAAATCAACCCATCTGTTATGTCAGTTATCGGTTAAAATAATTTATGTTATGTCGGTTTTGGTTCGACTAACGGTTATGGCGGTTAAGTTGCTCACCCCTAATAGCCCATTTGATTCACTGACCTTTGCCAGGGGCGGATTTAGGACTTATGAATGATGGGCCGGTGCCCACCGTCCGGCTGCCGGAGTATCGTTTGTGTACCTACGCGTTAATATATGATGAGTCAATAATCAGCTCATGCCCAGCGTCGGTTGCCGCTAGTTACCACAGTTGTAAGGCCTCGGTCCTGGTGCCCTACTTTGGCGTTGGATTTACTCATAAACACAGTTCTAAATATCATAGTAAATTAAAACTTTTCGCGGAATATAAAAACATCAACCATTCATTACATAAGTCTTAAAGTTTTAAACAATATAAAATATGTTTTTAAGTTCAAACATCGCTAAATAAGTCTTCAGATGCCAGCTTCTTTATTCTTTTGCCATGTGTCCCTCTTCAAGCCAGTTGTGACATCCTACTCACCTGCATGCATACTAAAAGTCAGCTACGCTGAATGAGTTCTAGTTAAACAGACAACATACATTACATTCACATACTTACTTATATGTATCCGAAGAAACATATTACTTACTTAACCTATTTATATTTCTTTTGTGCATACATAAGTATATACCTTCATTCTTACTTTCATTCTTTCTTTCTTTCATATTTTCATATTTTATCTTACTTTACATACATACTTATACGTTTTAAAGAGTCTTTCGCCCTATAACCTCACAGATATTATTAGGGTCTGCCACCCTTAAAGAGTCTTTCGTCCTATAACCTCACAGATATTATTGGAGACTGCCACCATCCTTCACATATATTATTAGGGTCAGCCAACCTCCTTCACAGATACTATTAGGGTCTGCCACCCTCATTCATAAACTTTATTAGGGTCTGCCATCCTCGTACCATACAACCATACATACTTTTCTTTATGTATATACTTTCATACACACTCTTAATCTTTTCTAAAGTATTCATATATCATTCATACATCAATTATAAACAATCACATATCATACACTAACCACTTAAGGTAAGTGTATTAACTAATCACATCGAGTATGCACGCAGCCCCGAAAACATAACAAGGAAGTGGGGCTAGAAACTCACCTGAACTTGGTTCCTTTCAGAGTTAATGGTAAACCCTTTCCTTAACCGAGCGCGGCTAACTGTATAACAATTACACTTATCAATTAACTATCCCTACCTATATCATATTCCTAGTTTTAACCCTCAACGAACGGGGGTCCGGGAGCAGTGCCCCTAGCAGTGGGGTCTAGGGGTAGCAGCCCCTAGCAGGGTCCAAGGGGCAGAGCCCATGGCTGGGTCGAGCTGCCAGGTCAGCTTGGAAAAATTTTATTTTCATTAATGGTCAATTACTAAAATTTCATCAAAAACCAATTTTTTATTAAATACTTAAATGATAATTTACTCTTGGTAAGCATCATTCGCTATCTCATTCGTTATGAAGAATGATTCCATTCGTTATAACGAATGGCTTGATCTGAGTCTTATCGAAACGAATGAGTGCATAACGAATTACTAAGGCCATTCGTGATTTTTTTGAGTCGAATGAGAGGCTCATTTCGTTACAAGAGCACACGAGTGTATCTTATTACGAATGGTTTGATTCGCTGTCTCATCATGACGAATGAATGGATAACGAATGAGTAAGATCATTCGTGACTTCTATGAGACGAATGAGAGGTTCATTCGTTATGAGATTGCACGAATTTATCTTATACGTTATGACTGTTCAACGAATGACTAGCCATTCGCTTATCATAACGAATAAGCATCAGTAATATCCAACTTTGACCTAATTTGTTAAAGTCAAAATTGATAAGAACTTCAAACAATCAACATGCACCAGATTTGCGATTACACCATGAAACGCGATGAAACAACACAAATTTGGCATCAATCAACTCGCAAACACATCGCTTACTAATCCCAGTCATCCAAACATCTAAACATTGTGTTTTAATGGTGCGTTTGATCGATATATATAAACAGTTTAATATTCGATTAATTAACCTAACAAATGTTAACGAATATCAGCGAGAATCATTACGCTTGATTCGTCTTTACCATTTTATATAGATCTAGGAATACTAAACGAGCCGAGCATAAACAAACAAGTTTTTCGTTATAAAACGTACCTTAGATGAATCGGTTTTACGAACGCAATCTACTCTTGGTGTATGTCTTTCTTGACAAGATGCTCTAACACCCACGAGCTCGGGTCTTTTCCTTCGGATCTTGGTTCAAGATAAAGGAGGGTGTTTGTGTGTGTTTTTGAAAGTGAATGGAGGCTAGAAGATAAGAATGAGGGTTTTAGAGAGGTTTAAGGGATTTATATACCCTTAAGCCCATGGACCTAAGGCCCATTACCATCCCTTACTCCATATTTAAAATCTCCAAGCCCATACTCTAATAGTTTATTTATTTAAACTGAATAACGACACATTATTAAATAAACAAAAATTATGTTATTATTATTATCGAAAGTATGATGTTACAACAATGAAGAGAGAAGAGTTCAAAAACTGATGTTTAATATTATTTTCTGATTACCGGAAGTGAAAGCTGTGAACAGGGTAATTGATAAACGCATGGGGAAGGTAAATGAAGTGATGGGTTATATGAAAAGGTCCTACTAGGGACACCCCACACCCAGGGTCGGCCCAATAGTGTAAAGGACTAAAGCTAGGGCTTTAGGCCTCCAAACTTATTAGGCCTCCATTTTAAAAGAAAATTATTTGGAATATATATTATTTGTTCCCTGTTTCCTGTTGCACTTCGTTGGTGTAGTATGTTGGTTGAGTTGTTGTGTTACCAGCATGTTGACCCATTTTAGAGTCTCTACAGCTGTTTGCCTTTCTTTTCTATTTTTAGTTGCAATTGCATATCCTTCTACT
Organism: Bidens hawaiensis; assembly: GCF_021521415.1. Lineage (NCBI taxonomy): Eukaryota > Viridiplantae > Streptophyta > Magnoliopsida > Asterales > Asteraceae > Bidens > Bidens hawaiensis. The sequence goes on from NW_027492170.1 coordinate 160,829, forward strand.
TAGGAGGGGACATGCCCCTTTATCCCTAAATAAAAGTCCATTTTTCTTTATGGTCCAAGCCTCCAACCATAGAATTTCGAAGGAGCTATCATGTAAATATTAGCCATATGATTCTAATAGAATGCTCTTGATGATTCTGATAGAAAAATCTGAGTTCTCAAATAGAAAAAGATGTCAGTTTTCATGAAGTTTGGTGCAATGAGTGTTTATAAAGAACATTCATGAAAAGAAACTAACATGTCTTAATTCTTAGGTATATTCTTATTAGTTTTTTTGTAGATCTCCCGTTGAATACCGATCTAAAAGTGACCATAAACTATTTTGTTTCTTGTGAAGATTTGTTTTTCAATGACCTATTTATGCATTTCATTCTTATTTTTATTTTTATGGCCTCCGTCTAGTTTTGTTGTCTAACACTTGTATACAAAATGAGTATTTTTTTTGTTACGCAATCATACCTAAGATATTTATGTATCAAAGGTTTCAAACATAACTCACAATGAAATGTAATATATCGAAACTGTTAACCAAACAAAAACAATGCAAAAAAGACCCATATTTTTTACTTCGCTTTAGGTCTCCAAAATTGTCGGACCGTCACTGCCCACACCCCCCCCCCCATACGCCCCGTACAGGGCTATACGGGGGGCCCAATACGTCCCGTATAGAGCTACACAGAGCATATATGGGGACATATACACTTAGTATAGTCCTATACAAAGTTATGATAAAAATGGGTGATGTTCTAGAAAACCGCATATGAAAACCTATATATTTTAATAATTGGGGCAATTTCATATATACCCTTGCAAAAATTGAAAATATCATATATACCCATACAAAACTAAAAATATCATATATAACCTTGCAAATTAACAAAAATATCATATATATCCAATTCATTTTAAACAATTTAATATTAGACCATTTTACCCTTACTTAATTAAAACATAAGCATATTGGTTTCAACAAAACACAAAACAAAAACCAGTTTTCTTCCTGACTTCGTCTGCTTCACCACACCCCTTACCCAATTTACAATTTATTCTTCTTCACCATGAATGAACCCATTTTCAATTATTGTACTTCACATAAATAATTTTACCCAATTTTGCGCAGTTGGTGGCGGACAAAACGTGGACAATCTTAAATGAATCCAGCCCGACACCTGTCAGATCGGAAACTTCCATCATTGTTGTCGTCACCCACATGAGCAATCTCGGGCTGCCATGAATGTTTAAGGCGATAAAGTTAAGGGAAAAATGGCGGTGGCGGGTACACCAGAAGTTGGGAGGTGGAACCCATGCTCGACACCCATCAGATTTGTAGCCGCAATCATCGTCGGCCACCACATCATTGGTCCAGTTCTGTCCATCCGCCAACGCTCTTTGTTTCCTGCCGTCTTGGTGGTAGTAGTAGGGTGTGGAAGGCTGTGATGGTGGTGAGTACGACGGTGATGGTGGCGGGGCTGGTTACCGGCGTCAAACTGGTGTCGGCAGGAAGGGACTAGTCGACTAGAGATGTGGAAGGTTGTGATGGTAGTGAGCCACCAGTTATTATATTTGTAATTTTATTGTTGTTAAGATTTTAATCTAATTAAAATCAAAATAAAAAATATAAAACATAAGCAAATCAAGTACTCCGTAATAGAAAAAGGTAAATTAGTCATTAAGTAAAAATTCATTGAAGTTGGGTATATATGATATTATCATTTTCGGTTGGGTATATATGATATTATATATTATATGGCCAGAGAAGAGTGAAATTCAATGGTGGAATCCTGACCATTGATAACGATTAAGCAGTTGCTTATTTTTCATCACATGTAAACTAGGTTTCTTTCCCCAGCGGTTGATGGCAGGCAGTTGGCTCGACGGTTTTTGGCTCCCCACGACGCCTCCCTATATACCGCCTCGTGCCTTGAGAGTTTAGAGAGTAATCAACCAAGGAGTATAGGAAATCGCTGATTTCAAGTCACCGGTCTTCAATCTTCTACTTCCTAGAATCGGAAAATTTCCCGTGACTGGTTTTCAATTGTTGGAGAAGCAGACGGTTAGAATTTTGGTTTAAACCACATGGATTTATGAAACCGAACAACAAAGGTTATAATTTTGGTTCTTATTTTGTACGTCAATTTATTTATTTATTTATTTTTATGTATCTAAAGTCCCTTCTTTCAGAGTATAACATTATGTAAGTTGTTGATCTGTAGGGAGTATAACCAATTCTATAGATTCATTCACTTCACTTAAGCGTTGGCTTATAAAAAGTAAGCAATCATTGAAATAATATTTCTGTTATTGGTGTATTAGAAATACTCACTCTTGCAACAAAGCTTATGTGTTGGTGCTACTTTTTCTACTGTGATTGTAATGTTCTAGACTCACATGTATTTCTTTGGTTTTTTTTTTTACTTTCAAAGCAAACATATACATTATAACTGCCTAAGAGTTGAATTTGCTCCGATTACTTTTCAAGTCAAGTTTGCCTTTTAAATTTAGATGGTTCTATAATGTTAAAGTTAGTGTCATTATCATATTTGATGAGTAAAGATAATGTTCATTACCATATATATAGATCATAATTTCATAACGGTTAAATTCATTTATACCTTTATTAAAAAATCAACCCTGATTTTGTCTTTCCATTGCTTTTCAATTAAAGTTTCACTTTTGGATTTGCATGGTATTGGGTTGACATTGTTTAAAAACAGTATGTTATGATTATTATTTGTTCTTGCAGTTTGCAGTGCACGCTGTTTAGTTGGAGTACATTACTTCTCAAAGCGTGTTTTGTTACAATTAAGGTTCAATGTCTCTTCTCCACCTTTTTTTTATATTTATTATGTTTTCATAATGTACATTTTCATAAATATAAAAATGAACTACATAGGTCTACAAAAGCAACGTTTGTTCAGATTTCAAGATGCAACATACCATCACTATTACAACTTTGCAGCCCACACTGACTTAAAAGTCATAACAAAGGATTCGAAAATGCTTATAGGTACAAGTAATAGCACTTATTATAATTACAAAACTAAAAATGCTAAAATTACTATTCAATTACATTGATGGTGTGGAAAGGTACTAAGAAAGACCCACCAGTACAGCCCAAAATTTAAAGAAAAAATTATTTGCAGATAAATTACAACGTTTTCGAAAGAAAAAACATGAATGGGGAGAGAAAAACAGTGACACTAGCTGAGTACAAGATAATTGGCTTGAGTGAGAAGCCGTGTTGTATGTTTTTTTTCTCATTCATGTGCATTGATCTAAAGGTACAAAAACATGGGACCAAAAAATGGACTACATTTGCTCAAGACTGTTGGATTGTTTTTTTTATGATTATTTTCTTAACTATATTTGGGCATTTGTAATTATATACATTGGTCTCTTTCACTTAATACAATGGCATTGATTCTAATTTTGATTTGGTTTGGTCAACACATTATACTAACTTTTATGCCTTCTCTTTTTGTGGGTAAAGACCCTTTTCATTTTATGTGCTTGTAAAGACCCTTTGTCATATGTACACTACAAGTGATGAAAAACGAATTTTTTTGAAATAATATTTAAGTATGTTTTTCTAAGTAGCTTGGAGGATTGAAATTTATGTTAACTATTGAGCATTCTCAAACTATTCCAATAAAGTAACCATTAATCATTCTTCGAATGCATGGTCTGGCCAAGTTTTTGATGTGCACTCAATTGTAGCGGTGACTTCACTAATTGTTCTTTTAAAAATTATTTTTATAAATGATGCAAGAATATTATTGTTTTTTTAGGTTGTTAATTCACGATAATGACTATTGAGCTCTCGCCATAGAACTTCTATTCACGATCAGTCTCCATAATTTGAGTTGGTTGACTTTCTGATTGAGATGGTTTATGACACGGAGTATGAAGGCATAATGAAGTGGGTCACCTTTTCAATTTTAAATAACCTATTGGTTTTTAAAAAATGATCTTCTCCACACTTTTGTATATGCACATTGGATATTTAGTTTTTTAGGTTTTCTCTATATTGTTGCATAGCAAGTCGTTTTTGGATCTCGCTCTATCGCACAGGTTTCTTAGAGAATTCTCATCCAACCCCTCATATTATGTGAGGGGGTGTTTTTATAGTTTAGAGAGTGATTTAGGGTGTTGTGAGTGTAGGGTTTTTATATTTTAGAAAGCATAGTGATTTTTCTGTATATTTGAAAAGCTACTGTTCACCCATATAATTTTTTTAATATATTTTGAAAGTGGTTGTGAGTGAAGGAAAGAGAAACAGTAATGATAAAGGTATAAAAAAGTACTATTTAATTGAAGGAAAGAGAAATTGTAGTGTGTTGTAGTGTAATTTTGGATTTAGAGATAGAGGATTGGATGAGAATGCTCTTACATGTAGTTGGAAATGCATTTCTTTGATGTAGGAGATTAGTGCAACACCACTTGATTGCTCCTTTGTTAGAGGGGCGTTTCAACGGGTTAAAATAGTTGAGCGTGTCTAAAGGATATAGTTTACTATCATAACACTGTTGTTTTAGTATTAGCTCATAAGTCATTAGTTGAGCGTGTCTAAAGAATTTAGTTCACTATCGTTGGCATGTTCGTCACATTTTATAGAATGCGTTGATTTGGGGGGGGGGGGGAGACAAGAATATGTATATGGGTTCATTCCCGTCATCTCAAATTAGTTAATCGGTCAATTTGGGTCTAGGACTCTACTCAAATTAGTTAACGGGTCATTAATGTTTAAAATGAAAGTTAACGAGTCATAGCGGTTCTCAGCAAAATGAGTTCGAGTCAAAAGTCAAAACAGACCATTTTTTAAAAATAACTTTCAATCTGGTTGATGACATAATGGTTTTACCCAAACCAAATTAATAGTTTTTAAAATGATTATTTTGACCCGAGCTTGTTTTGACCGGTCATTGCCTAACCCACTCAGTTTTTCATTATAGTGCATACATTTTTTTGGTAGCATACTTCAAGGTAGAGGTGGGCAAATAAACCGTTGACCCGAACTGACCCGAAATCGAACCGGTTTGGAACCGATTGAAACTGTAGGTTCGGAACCGGTTTGTAATTTTCTCCACCAAAAATGGTTAATCGAACCGAAACTGGGCAAAAACCAGTCAAACCCGAACCGAAACCGATTGTAAACCGCTTTTGACTTTTGTTGACCAAACCGAACCAGTTTCAACCAAACTGGTTTTGATTTTTAAACCGGTTTATGCACTACTTCAAGGTAGTACTAAACAAACTTCAAGGAACAAAGGAGTTTAAATGCTATTAGTTGATCGTAGAAGATGTGATCCAAAGTTATAAAGCTAAATTAATCCGAAAAATCAAGCAGAGTGTGACAAATTGTTCTCCAATGTTAGCTGTGGCTCTAGACTTTGCAAAATATGCAATACAATAAAAGATATTTATATTCACTGTTTAATTTGCCCCTCACACAAAAGTTTGAACTTAGATTATTTTTTTACAAGTTTTGACCGTCTTTTTATCTCAAATTTAAAATAAGAAAATAATAAGTTAAAGAAATCACTATTAGTTGCATGTCTTGTAAAGGTGGTAAGAGTAGCGTTGTATGTTTGCAGTTTTGCTTATTCATGTTACTGAATAAATGTAGTTACATTCTCGTGTTGATGTTCCCGTCCACCGGACGGGTAAAACACTAGTTTACAAGGTTTGCAAGGATATATATGAAATTAATCCTTAATAATTTGTCGTTATCTACAGTTTTAAAATGTTTGTATCTTTTTAATAGATTTTTGATAAATTTGTGGACCATCTACAACCAAGGCTAGCGACAAATAGTTAGTAAATTTTGTTATATTGAGTTCTAAAAATATTAAGTTGTTTTTTTTTCCTTTTCCTTTAATAACTTATATATTTGATTTAATGTTTAAATATTGAACATCTTGTTTATTTTATTTGATAGTTTTATATATAACTTATTTTATTTGAATTAGGGTTAATTTTTAACAAAATTTAGATAAATGGCGTGTGAAGAAAAAGTCCTATTTACTCGTTCATGTGTCCCAAAAGTTCATCTCGCTCTGGACCTCCGGAATAGTTGGTTGGCTCTTTTTTTGAACCGACCAATTTTTTTAACCAATCCATTTTGTGTCCCCCACCCCACCCGAGTAGCAAAATTTCCTGGATCCACCTCTGATGTCTGCAAAACCCTGCACTTTGCATCCGGTCGTCACCTCCTCGTTACCCCAACTGTTATATAAAAGGTTATTAATGTAATCTTGCCTCCAAGTCGTCGTTCATACTTCATACCCAACGCAACCCTGAGGTTTACACTTTATCATCGTCGTCTTCAGCCGATTTTTGTTCCAAACTCTCACGGTTGTTCATTGACACTCTATATTGCAAAATTGGAGTTCGTTTTCGTCTTATGGCGGGTGGAATTAAGCGGATATGTCGACCTAATGAGCAATTCGACCCATTGTTTGAACCCCCACTTTATTATGTGAAGAAAAAAACTATATTAAAGGTTTTGATTCAAATTATTGTAGGTTTTATAAGTATTTTATAATTTATAGGCAATTTTATTCTTCTGATGACCATGTTATTTAATTTAGAAAAAACCACCAATATTTTTTCTTGTTTTAAAAATATATATTACAGACAGAATAAGCATCGGTGCAAAGGTTGTCATCGGTCGTTGATCACTAGATAGTATTCGTTAGTGAAGCGTCCATTGATAATCCTAAAATAAATTCCACCAATTATCCTTTGTTGGCAAATTACCCACGCTCAATTTTCCCATAACTTTCATCAACGGATTCCTATCTTCACCAATTTTCCCACAAGGGCGAAGCTTAGTGAGACCGAGGGAGTGGGTCCCGGGTCGCCCTATATTTTTTCCCTCAGTAGCCTAAATTTACCTCTTTTCGTCTGAAATTTTTTATACGTTGTGTATAATTACTTGTTTTTAGCCCAAAAATTTTGAGCCCAACCACTCCAGGTTACAAAATTTTTATATACGTATTGAACCCTCACCCCACCCTCGTTTTTGTCCAAGCTTCGCCACTAGGAAGACAGATCTGACCATTGATGAAAGTCTCTGAAATGTAGTAAAATATTATGTTTGTATGTTTATTTTTCTTTTCGACTTAAAACTTGTACAAAATGTTTTCAACATACAAACTCGTCTTAAATATATTTTTATAAACAAGCAAAGATTTTATAACTTAAATATATTTTTATAAACAAGCAAAGATTTTATAAAAAAGTGAATCTAAAATCCAAAATAACATACTAAACAACCCATAGTCACCCGCATATACTAAAACTTGATGTCCAACCTAACACAAAACACAATCTGAATGCACTCAACAAACCCAAGTTACATTATTACTCGCATTTCATAACAATGGCTTCAAAAATTCCATCTGATCTGAAATTAGGATAAAACAGCCTCGGATCGACAGGTCCAGGTAGACTAAACGAGAGAGTAAACGGGCCAGGTGGTGATTGCTGTTGAAACTTCATTTCAAAAACTCGAGAATGTCTAGTAACGGTTTTCCCACCAGTTGATGTTTCTCCTCTCACATGAACCATCCCGTTTCGTTCAATCTCACAGCTAAATTGACCTGCAAATTACAAAATTAAAAAAATTAAAACAAAACACAAATGAAATTACAAAAATAAAACAATAATAATAATCATTATGCACCAGGATCTTTCTTGACACCAGGTAGAGCAACTTGGAAAAAGTACGCGTTTTTGCTTATGCCGATGTCAAACGCTCCTACCGAGGGGCCCACTTCACCCTTTCTAGCGGTTCCAGACAAGATAATCGAAGCGTTTGAGTTTTGATCTTCGAGCTTTGGGATTGATATAAAGGGCATCACAAAAGGTCCATTTGAGCTACAATCAATTCTTTGTTTTTTGTTCAGGTTTTCTTCGATAACAGTGGATGGATTCCCATTTTCTTTTGAACCTTTGGTTGTCATTGTGTCCTCTGAGTTCTTCAAAACCATTGTCTTTTGTAACTTGTGTGGTTATCAGACGGTCTTCTACAAGTGGTGATTTGATCTTTTGTGAGGTACATATGTCATAGAATGATAAAAACAAAAACAAAAAAATACTATGCTTAAATATAATAAAAATAAACACGTTAACTTGAGATCAGCTCGCCAAAAGCTAGAATTGAGTTACGTTTAAATGAGCCCGAGCCTAAAAATAAGCTTGTTTAATAAACAAGTCCGAGTTCGAGCTTCTTTAACGAGCTGATCTCAAGTTGCTCACGAGCGCATTGGCCCGTTTACACCCATACATAATATTAAAAATATATATTTATTTTAATGATTATTATATATAAAGTTTGATAAAACTAAGTACCTGAATAATATGCATTATGTTATTACAAAACTATAATTAAAAAATAAATAGTAAATACCTACAAGCATATATAAATATTAATCAATTTAGCTCGGTTCGGCGTGAAAAACTCCTCACGAGCCAAACTCAAACTCCCTGTAACTCGATCTTGCAAAACTACTCGGGAACTGAGCTCGAGCTTTTAGAAATAAAGCTCAAAACAAACCGGGCTTGAGGTCAAGCTCTGTGTAAATTAAACGAGCCGAGCTGGGGCCTAGTCAATATTTATTTCTTGGATTCATTACAAATCTATGAACTACACAAATTTAAACCTATAGAGCAACAAACAGATAATTGAAGTGTTTTTGTAGGTTAATTACCAAATGCAGACATGGATAACCACATTTAATTTCAAATTGATATAAACCCTAATTCAGGTATCACTTTTTCGATTAAAAACTAGTAGTAAATTTACGCAGTAAAACAAGTAATCGCTTTAAGACAAAATTTGGTAAGAATTAAGGGCAAGTATGAAGGGATTTTTACCGGGTTTAACTCTGAAGGCGTTGATGGAGATATCAGTGAGGCATTTCGTCGAACATCTGGCCGGCGATAGAAATTAATAATAATAAACAAACTGTTTTTTTTTTTTTTTTTTTTTGTGTTGAGATTTTAAGAGAATAAGTTGAAATGGCGTGAAGATTTACGTACTCTTCCTGATTACTTTTCTGTTTGGTGATAAAGAATGAAAATTAACTTTGGTAAAATTGGATAGTTAAAAGTTTGTATCGGGTTTCGGTCCCAACATTTCTAGAAATTGGGGGTTCGGTTTTACCGCGGTTTTACTGTGCATCGACTTGTAAAAAGTACGGTTTTTTACACTGAAAGACCAAGACGTTAGAAAATATATTAAGTTAATAAGTTAAAAACAATAATAAGCTTAATATTAAAAAAACAAAAGGAAAATTCCTTCCAACTTTTATCAAATAATATATATGTTGTATGTAAAATTATGATCATAAATTTATATATAAAATATAATTATATTCATGTAACACTTAAGGGTAAAGTGTCAATATCGTTCATAAAGTTTAGTTACTTTTGCGACTTTCATCTAAATAGTTTTTTCTTTTGCAAATAGTTCATTCAGGTTTTCCTGATCAAAATCGATGACCCCCGTCTATTTTTACGTGTTTATTTCTATGTTAAATTAAGAACTTATAAATTACTCGCTAGGATTTTATAGGAGCTTGAAAGAAACCAAGCTCTAGCTAAACAAAGCTTTCTCGTTTACACCCCCAGTTATAAAATGAAATAAGATTAACCCAATTAAAATGTGTTTTTTTTCATATTTAGATATACTAATGAAAAATCACATACGGTAGAAACTCTATAAAATAATACACTTAGGACCACCAAAATTTATTAATTAAAAGAGTTATTAATTAATCGATAAATTAATAATTATTAATTTATATATTAATTAATATTTTATTAATTTATAGTAAAATACTTAGTTTACAAACACCTTTCAAGCTTCCACTTAATTATTGTATACAATGCATGTATATCAAATGAACGGCCCAATTTGAAAGAAACCTTCAATATCTCACCTTATTATGCTTCTTGTGTTCAATGTATCACTTCGCGAAACGAAGCTATTAAAGCGGCAATCACATTGAACAATTTCTTGTTGAGCTATGAGAAAACAACACCAGAAGTTCTTACCATGCTAAGGAAAATTAGAGACGAGATTCAAGGGGAAATTGATTTCAACAAAAACAAAAGACAATTGAGTCATTTTTCAAGAAACCTTCATAAATCATTCATGTAATATGCTATATATAAGGAATTATTAATTTATATTTTATATGGGGTCTAAAGAAATTATCAAAAATGTATTATCTTATAATTTTAGCGAATTATTAGTTTAGCACCCTATCCCCAAGTCGAGACCGGCAAAAAATATTATCTTAGAGAGTTTATTAAATAATCGAGTATTAATTTATCGAGTATTAATTTATCGAGTTTCTACTGTCATAGGAAAACAATATATAATGAGGCTAGCATCAAGTGCATGCACCAAAGGAGTTAAAAGAGAAAGTTGAACTAATCATCAATAATAATTAAGACATTGGATACTCAACATTGGGTACTTAACTCAGTTGACTAACAAGTTACAGAGAAAACACTAGACTACAATTACAATAATACCCTCAACCACTAGTCCATAAATACTTGAAGCTGCAAAAAGATCACTTCCATGGCATGCTTGCCATGCCCTGAGGGCTACTTTCATTGCCACGGTTCATTGAACTCCCGGGCCCATCTGATGACTCGCTCATGGTGCCGTGAGATGGTGAGCTGCTCGGCCCAGTGCCATGGTTAGCCGGTGTGACCTTTGGTGTGACATGGTTAGCTGGCATCGGGTCTTTACAATTTTCAGGAATAAAACTTCCTACTATAACCTGCACCACAAGATTCAAAAATGAAAACATGCTTGCTTACTTGCACCACCATTAGGGGCTATAAAAACGTTTAAACCGACCAAAAAGAATACTCAAAAAAACGATAAATCCATATAATTTTAGTAAAAGGCGAAGTATTTTTTTCACATGGGAAACAAATAATTATAATACGATAAGTGTTTCTAGGAATTTATTGCACAATAGGTCCTTGTTATGCTTGTAAACGAACCGAACATTCAGTGAACAGTTCATGAACCGTTTGACAAGAAGGTCATTTATTTAATCAACACATGTTTCATGCGTTCATTCATGTTCGTGAACGTTCATTTTATGTCTGTTCGTTTACATTTATTTATGTTCATTAGTTTACATTTGTTAAAGTTACGTTCATTTACATTCATTAGTATAGTAATATACATTTTTTGACCAATCACAACTTAATCTAGTTCTAATGAATATATAAAATAATTATATTATTGTCCTTCACATTACTTTTAACTGGTTTGTCTATGTTCAATTATGTATGTTCATTCACGTTCGTTTATAGTATTAACGAACAAACACGAACAAGAAAACCCCGTTCGTTTAATTGTTCGTGTTGGATCATTTGCTCAGTTAAAGTTAAAGAACGAGCACGCTTCGCTCATGTTCATTCGGTTCTTTTACAATCCTAGTTCCTGAGGTATACCACATTACAGACTTGATACATTGTTTCTAAAAGTTACATGTTCGTTACAAAAATGAGTGTAAAATAACCAAAATACCGTTACTATAAAAAAACCTTAAACTAACAAATATCTAATTATATTAAATTGTGGTATTTTGACCAAAACCAACTGAACCGGACTATGAACACCCTAACCACCATCCAGCTTTTAAGTTTTATCAATGACAAGAAAATAGTCAATTAGTCAACACTACCTGAACAGGAGATGCTGCTACTAAGAGTCCAGCTACAACACCACCAAAAACCCGACCATCGGCTCCTGACAACGTGATGCTTAGCCCACCTGTCCTCGTACGCTGACCGTACGCTTCGGATAACACAAACGAACCAACAAGTGACAAAATGTCAAACCGCCCCTAGAGAATTATGGAGGTATTTTCATATAAAATTCTTCATAAGATATTAATAATACATTATACACATCCTTTCACACGAAACCTTTAAAATATTTGGATGTGTTAATAAAATTGGACAAACCTCATAAGTTGCGGTTCCACCAGATGTTGCAGCTTGACGAAGTGTTACATTAGTGATAACACCAATGCCAGACATGATGCATATGGCTCTTGGTCCATTTTGTGAGAATGACATGATCTTGTTTAACACGTCCTGTAAAGTAATAGAGTTTGTACACGATTATCAAAAGAAACGTTAAACTGTAAACATTAGGCGTACACAAGTGTTTGACTTTATTTTATATGAATAATTACAGAAAAAGACACCACAGTTTGGAAACTACCAAAACAATTGCATACCCTCACCCCTCACCCTCCCTCAGCCTTAACTAAGGGTGTCGACGAGCCAAACCGATCGTGAGCTACACGAGATAGGCTCACTAAAAGATTGGATCCACCCAAGCTTAAACAGGCTCGAGACCTAATATAAGTGTGTCTAATAAATGAGTCACGCCTGAGTTTCAGTTATCCAGCTCGAGCTGGCTCCAGAGCCTAATCGATCCCCTATTATTTTAATATTTTTTTGAAAATATTTGTATATATTTAGTGTTGTAGTAATTGCTAGTCGCGCCGTTCAAAATAAAAAGTAATTGCTAGTCGGCCGTGGGGTGGGGGCTAACGAATAATCGGCACCTAGCGAGGATTTTTACAACCATATAGGAATAATTATAATACATGTAATTATTGAAAAAAATAACTAAACAATATATACTATGCTATATATAACTGTTATAGTTAGAATATGTAAAAATAATTATACACAAATAAATTAATAATTAATCAACGAGCCGAGATCAAGCCTAGGCTCGGGTCGTTTACACCCCTACCCTTAACAAACGAATATACTTAGAAAAGAAGATAATAAAAATAATAAAGATAATAACCTCTCCAGGCTGCACAGAAATAATATGTGGAGTAAAACCAATTCCAGCTGATCCTACAAAATAAAAAATTTAATAAATTAAAAGACAAGCTTTCCATTGTAATAAGAGGAATAATAGCAAATTGTATGAAATAAATTCAATATAAAGCACCATGCATCAATACTTTATATACAAGAATAGATCAAGTCACAAAATAGACCATATCTTGTATGAAAATTTTATATTTTCAATAATATCCACCCACAAATAGGTATACCAGATCCTTAGTTTCAGTTATTGCAGTAGAGACCAGATCCTTAGTTTCAGTAAAAACATATTCTTGTTCTTTTCTTTTCATCCTAAGTTTCAGTATGCATATATAATTTACAATCCAGTATTGAAGTCAACCAAACAGATATTAGAGTCACTGATAGACAGACACTGCAAACAGTCAAATCAAACAAAAACAGACAGCAACCAGAGCCCACCCGACAGAATCCTATGAAAGTCAACAAAATACCATTCCATGTTCCACCATCACATGTCTAAAACAGATAATTATATATACCACACCAATAAATTTGGATATGAACTAATCAAATCTTTATATAGACATACCGAAAGATTCTCGTTTTTGTTTCTTATTTGACGAACCCGGAGGCCTCCCTCTAAACTTCTTCCCCGATCCGAATCCCTCATCCATCGGGACCGAACTAACCGGCGCAGCCGAAATAGGCGGAACCACATTCGCCTGCTGCTGCTGATGTTCAAACGCCCCGTTTAACGACCCGCTGGCAGTAGCGCTGACAGATGTCAGCTTTACCTTCCTCGCGGCAGACGGCGAAATAACGCCGTCCGGACCGTACTTCCTCGGCCTCCCCCGCTTTTTCACCGTTACTTCACCGCCACCGTGATGCTCGTTAATATTAATATTCTGGTGAAACCCTAAACCACCACCACCGCCACCGCCAGACATTATATCAGTACTATCAACACTGTAGCCAGGGGGATACCGATTCACCGGCGGCTGAGAGGTCGCCGGAGCCGGCGAGGTTACCGGCGGCATTGATGGCTGAAACAGCCGTCCTGATTCTGATCCGTTCATGTGTACAAATTGCCTGCAATAATCAAATCAAATTCACTCATTAGAACACAATTGATTCATACGTCATACTGAATTAGCTAATTAAACAGCTAATTTACCATAATTGATTAATTTCTCAAAGCCTAAAAAAAGCCCTAATTTGAAGTAATTGAAATAAAAGGGGGAAATAAAAATGAATTATTACAATAGACGGAGAGACGATAAATCCGGAAAATGATACTATTATTATTATTATTATTGTTCTTATTATTATTTTTACTAGTAGTAGTAGTATTCAACAAATTTTACAGTTACTGAAGATATAAAAATAAATCATAAGAAAAAAATTTAAAAAGAAAAAATTCTTACCGATAAAAATGAGAATTTTTGTGAAGAAATTACGAGGGGATTAATAATATATGGAGAAGAACAAATTCTAGGGTTTTGCAGGTAAGAAAATGAAATGAATTGATTAATAAATAAATTGGGAAATATTATTTTTAATAATTAAGTTTTTTGAAATTCAAAACACATCCACTTTTCCATGACTTGTGTTTTACGGACCCTCTTTTTTTATTTAAAAAGGAAGTCGTTGTATTGCTTTGGAGAACCATATCTTGATCATATCTTATTGGTAATAATTAAATCATTATTTTTGGAATAGTAGTATTTTTAATGGGTATTTTATTGGTAATAATTAATCATTATTTTTAATTGATTTTTGAAGATTAGTGTATATCCGTTCATATATTAAATAAATTGGGAATAATTGAATCACTATTTTTCGGAATAGTAATAATTTTAATGTTATTTTATTGGTAATAATTAATTATTATTTTTTAATTGATTTTTGAAAGATTTGTGGCTCAATGGTAGAGCACTCACTTTACAAGTGAGAGGTATGGGGATCAAACCTCACTACCACCAACTTATATGAGAGATATGAGGGATGACCCTGGCTTGCTAGGGTTCGAGTCCTGATCTCACCCGATTTTACCGGCTCCTCGCTGTCGTGCCGTTTGGCGGGCGTGGGGGTCGGGTTTTATCCGGTGAATCCCTCAATAGGTGGACCGCT
This sequence comes from Bidens hawaiensis, assembly GCF_021521415.1. Classification (NCBI taxonomy): domain Eukaryota; kingdom Viridiplantae; phylum Streptophyta; class Magnoliopsida; order Asterales; family Asteraceae; genus Bidens; species Bidens hawaiensis. The sequence goes on from NW_027492170.1 coordinate 175,834, forward strand.
AGGGGCTCCGTCCGTCCTGACTAATGACCGGCTCGGGCTACCTTTAGCCAATGGGGACCGCGTACAGGGTACCCAGCGTTACTTAGTTGATCGTTCAAAAAAATGTCTTTTTGTGTCTTGAATATTTGATGAATATCCGTTCATATATTAAATAAATTGGTTATAATTAAATCATTTTGAAATAGTAATAATGTTAATGGCATATTATTGGTAATAATTAATTATTATTTTTAATTGCAATGTCTTTTTGTGTATTGAATATTTGATGAATATCCGTTCATATATTAAATAAATTGGTAATACTTAATCATTATTTTTTAAAATAGTAATAATTTTAATGTTATTTTATTGGTAATAATTAATTATTATTTTAAGTGATTTTTTTGAAGATTTTAAGTGTATTGAATATTTGATGAATATTTCAAAATAAATTGGTAATAATTAAATCATTATTTTTTGGAATATTAATAGTTTTAATGTTATTTTATTGGTAATAATTAATCACTATTATTATTAATGAATTTTGGAGATTAGTGTCTTTTAGTGTCTTGAATATTTGATAAATATCCGTTCATATATTATATGATAAAGGCTATATTTTTGTTTATACCCGAGTTAATTTTGTGGGATTTTGTTTCTAGTTATATAGTTTGATAATTTTGTTTATACTTACTTAAGAGGTTGATGATTGTGTATGCAATTTAGTATGTGTATTGAGTGTATCCATCCTCATTTTATTAAGAACCGATAAAAATCAAAGCCTATGTGATAATTCGCTTGGATAATTAATGTGGGTCAATCTCATGACTCGGGATCCCTGATCATTCTGAATCCTTAGCCTTCGGGATCATGATTTCGACTTTTTTAAGAATTCTAAGTACTAACGATTTATTTCAACCTTGGCTTTGATTTATTCTCGCAGGTGACCGTTGATGACTTAATTAACCTTAAAGACTTTGCTAAAAGTACATTTATATTAAAATTATATTAAAGAAATATCTCTAATGTACTCACATCATTTTTTTATTAAGGAAAACACTGTGGAACAACAATGAATTTCAAGTTTGATCCAATTAAAACACTCGTATTTATTTTTTTTATCTTAATTAGATTACTTAATTTTTTATTTGTCGTAATTAGGTAAATAAACTTTCAATTTGTGTTTTAAGGCAAGGACAACTATTATATTAGCGTAAGTGGTATATTTAGTGATAAAATAAATTGTTGGTTTTAACGACATTTTAGTTATATATGAACATTTATATATGTACAATTATCAACTTTTTTGTGCATTAAAGCTTGTACATTGTGCATAAAAGTTCTTCAATTCTTTTTATTTTACTTTTAATCTTATACCTTTCATATTTTACAAGTGTGTCACAAAACATTTTCTGTTTTTAACTTCCACTTTCAACTTTGTATCACAATACTTTTCATCTTTTATAATTTTTTGTTTAACGCTTTAGTCTAAATTTTGTGTGTTAACATGTGCAATGCGGATGTGTGGTTCAACGTATTTACGTATATTTTTCTTCGTTCAAGATTTCGGTCAAAATTCGACTTAGTTATTCTTTTCTACTGTTACATTTTGGTCTAATTATTGTGTGTTAACACACCACAACGGGCAGACGTGGTTGAACGTTTTCGTGTTTGCTTTTCGTTGGATTTTACTATACTACTGCAAAATGCGGGTCTAACACCCCCATTATCACATTACACATGAGTTCGATAAAACATTTTAATGTTACTTTTTTATGGTTTTATTTCCCCCACAGCAACGCGGGGGACTTAACACTAGTATGATACAAAATTAGAAAATATAGTATTAAGCCATGAGGTATACATTCAAGCTTCTTAACTCCACATAGACACCACATCATCTAATTTACCCCACTTCACTCCACCTCACCCTAAGAAAATTGTTTAACCCCTTATTTACCTATCTTTATTTAATGGTAAATTGATTCTTAAATTATTGTGGTTGCGTGTGAAGAGGATTTTAAGGCCCATTAACGATTTAACCCACCATGCATTTAATGCCCATTAACCCATGAAGGGAGTGGTATGCCACTCGTTAACCTTGTCAACTCAGCTTTAACACCCTTAAGCGTTAAGGTATACCCCTAGACCTTAGAACACTCCTTGAAAATCAAGTGATCTAATTCCGTTATATTTAAAGTTGAGTGACTTAACTAAGATAAATTTAAAGTTTAGTAACTTAATTAAGATAAAAATAAAAATGTAATAATTTAATTAAAACAAACTTGAATTTATTTGTTGTTTTATAAAATTGTCTTTTTACATAAAAACCAACCTACATGTAGTTTTCAACGGCATAAAATAATCCCACTGCCGTTTCAAGAAAAGTTGTATAGGGGTCTAGTTTTCACTGTTCAGGTTTATTGTTTTCTTAAACTGTAATAATAACCCCAACGGAATTTTTTCAACTAAAACATAAATAACTGATCTCATGTGTCACTATGTGCTACTTAAAAGTGACATACTATTACCGTTTTAAATATTTTCTATCAATAATTTCCTTTATGATCTACCCTATATCCGGGTCTTCTATGTTTTTATTTCGGTCAACATAACATTAATATTGAATCAACTAGTATTTAAACAACACTTCCAAATTATGAAAGAGCATGTTTATATCTTTTTGTTGATGTTTTTTTGTTGAATGGTGTACACTAACTTATTGTAACATTAAACTTTTAATATCTAGATATTGTAAATGAATAGCGTTTTGATCCGAAAGTTGAAGAAGTTTTGTGTACTTGAATTTGTTATATAAATTTATTATGTTTGTTGACATATTTTTCCACCCGTGTGTAACACGGGTCTATACCCTAGCCGAATATGCAAACTATGAAAGTGATTATGATGATTATCCCGAAAGTTTGTTGTCCGATGATGAAGTAGAAAGTAATATATAAATGCTTTAGATACTGTTGATAGATTTAATAAAAGTAGTATATAGTCAACATCTTTTTAGACTTTCTAATAATTATATTTATGAACTTTAGATGTGTTGGTTGTACCTAACAACTTAGTAATGCTTATATGTTAGTAATTATTAAACATGTTATGTTAAGTTTATTTTAATTAAATATTGTGTTGTTTTTAAATTTTCAGGTGTTTAGAATATGTGAGTTTGTGTTGGTATAATTTTTGAAGACTTTGATGATGTTTTAATATCAAAGAACATGGTTAGTTATTTCGTTAATGTCTTTTGGTGGTTCGATTTAAATTAAGTTATTGTAATTTTGAAGTTTGAATCTATAGACAATGTAAATTTATAACAGTTTGGTAACAAACTATGAACAAGTATTATGTTAACTTAAACGTATGTTTAAATTGATTTTGTGTAGTGACATGTTATTCCACCAGCGTGTCACGCGGGTCTATACCCTAGTTTTCTATCAATAATTTCCTTTATGATCAACCCTATATTCGGGTCTTCTACGTTTTTATTTTGGTCAACATTACATTAATATTGAATCAACTAGTATTTAAACAACACTCAAAATCCTCCAATAAATATTAAAATGTCATTTTTGATAAAGTTAGATTATGAATCAGCTAAACGATTAAAAGACGAAAGCCTTAGAAGAGGCTCTATAGCCAACCGTTGGTTTGAAACTAAAATCTTATTTGTAGAATATTTCATTAACTTCGTCTTTTCATCACTCTTCAATATTTCATATCACTTGTCATTTTCACGTAATTTTAGATTCACTAATATGTGCTAGCCATGGTATAAGCTAGCACACGAATGGTAATACATAAGGATGATCAAAGTTACATTTACTCGTCAATCCTCACAACTCAAAAAGATAAACCTTTTATTTTCAAGAAACAATTTTACTATTACAAGAATAAGCATATGAGTCCAAAAATATATGTTTATTTTCTTCCAAGTTTTTCTAGTACAAATAAATGGCATAGAGCTACGTATTTGGGCATGGTTTTTGAACAAAAATAAATATCAACCCGGAGTTCGGTAAAAACGAATTGTTCGTGTGTTGCTTGGTTCAATTGATTTCCATCATTGAAATCTATCCATTTTGAGGACAAATCTCTTCCATAGTAGCCACCATTCATTAAACCAAAAGATGACGTCACCCTAAATTGTACCGAGCTTAAAACATCTCATACAAACCAGACCTAATGGGTGAAGAGGCGGAAGAAAATGCGCCTAATGTGGATTTTTCACATATACAAGTTAATGAAGATTCATGGCCAAACATGGGAAATGTGTAAGTAATTTTAATGGATACATGAAGTTCTCACAACTTCATTGACACTACTTTAGCTAAACCCTATGGTGGTTAAAGACAGCAATTAAAGGAAATTTTGTGTATTACAAGATGGTAGCAGGTTTCAAATGGAGATAGCCAGATAGGGGTTGCTTTTGAGGTTTTAAAACCGGTTTGATAGATCTTAAGGGGAACCGGTTTAAAAATGGCGGTTTGGGTCAGTTTGGGTGAAATCAGTTTTAGACCTAAACCGGTTCGGTTTGCCTAAAGCCGGTCCCAAACCGGTTTGAAAATGGCGGTTTGAGTCGGTTTGGGTGAAATCGGTTTTAAACCTAAACCGGTTCGGTTTGCCTAAAGCCGGTCCCAAACCAGTTTTTTTGTACACCTCTAAGATACCCACTTGTTTAAGGTACACTTGTCAAGGATCAGACATACCTACTTGTTTAAGGTACCCGTCGAGATTTCTCAGTATATATATTTTTCTTACCATTCTCATTTTTGTATATGTTTTAACCACTTCAACAAATTTAAATAATAAGATAATTAATTCATATCATCTCCATAAAATATTTGAAATATCTAAAATATAAAATTTTCATAATGAAACAAATTCCAAAAAATAAGTTCATACTTTATAGCATAGAAAATATAAATAATATCACTAAATAAATATCCCAAAACAAAAGTTCATACTAGAATACAGGATGGTCTAAGAAAAAAATAAAAATTAATATTTCAGTTATTCAGTTGAGGCATTCGGGTTTGGGTATATGAATAACAACATACAATGAGGCACAACTCACAAAGAGCCAAAACCACAATTACAGTAAAGTACTAAAAATAATAACAATATATTACTGATAACACATAATGATAAAAAAACTATAATAGTAATTAACTCTTTCTGGCCTTGCTCAGGGGCGGATTTACTCTTAACCGAGGGGGGCGCAGGCCCGCACTGAGATTTCTTTCAAAAGTGTAAAATGTAACCATAATCGTACTAGGCCCTCATTGTTTTTTCTAGCAGCCCCCACACATGAAATTGAAAGGTTTAGTTCTTAAGATTATGTGTTATGGGTGGATGTTGGTTAACAAAAAGTACCGCCATCATTTATTATATATGAATGGGCCAATCACCATGCGACAAAGTTGAAAGAGGAAGGTGGTGGGGGACGCCAACACTTTTGCGAGCAAGGGGGTGGCGCCCGGGTGAACATGGTGTTTGGCACCCCGAATGGTGACATGGATGATGGGTGTTGCTCTCTGGTGTTCACAACACTTAGTCTAATGTAAAATACACGGCTTAATCTAGTGTTCGCTTTTCTCGGAAACATCTTTTCATGATTGTTGAATTATGAGAGATGTCTAATACATTTTTTATTGGCTTTTATAGGAATTAAATTGTGATTAATTCTTGGCTGTACAGTTGTACTCAAGGCTTGTCGAGATGCGACTAGTTTTTTACCCAACCCGTTTTGTGACTCATTTTGGCCCCACTAATGAAAAATCCTAGATCCGCTCCGCCACTAACCTTGATAAATGGTCAAAGACTCTGTATTACTATCTAAGATGACTAACACACAAGCAACCATCAGGATGGCTATCAATTTACCAAATGTCTATGCACTAACTTTTACTAATAGTTGACTTAGTTAAAATGTGTAAGCTGGCCAACAAATAATCAACCTTTAGTTGTTTCATCAACTTATTTTTGCAAGGATACAAACTTTTAATTGATATATCTTATTACATAATTCATTAGAGAAGTATGAAGTGTATACCGAATTCAAGAATATAAGATCAAATTTAATCCTTACCCAGAAGACCAGTTTGGGCGTAATTCTCAACCGAGTCAACAAGTGTTTCTTCAAGTGGTCTGTAACTCCAACCTAACTCTTGTAGTTTCTGAGACGTAACCGTAGACTTATCTTTCGACTCGGTAAATCTACCAGCAGGTTTAAGTAAAATGAAGTTAGTATGGCGGGAAGGAAACACACACAAGATCAAAAAATTTCAAGCTGAACATAAATTGAATAATACTTAAGTGTCTATGATTCGTGCTTCTGGTATTAACATTCAAGGGTCCATAACTTTATCAAAAGAAAATTTGTATCATAAAAGCTGGCATGGCAAAGATAATAAACATATGAACCCATTTATCTTGTAAAATGAAAATATAAACCCTAAAATTTTGATTTGAAAGAGTTAATACCATAGAAAACCACAATGCGTCCGACAACCTAATTTTGTTTCATTAAAAATACATGAAAAGGTCAGTAGGTCACTATACTAAACGTTGCATATTAACGACTCTAAACTAGTCTAAAACGCATGCATATTTATATTTTGTTTAAAATAAGGACTTGTTAACTCTTAAAGTAATTGTTGGTTAATCATCGATCTCGTTAAAGTTTCGTTAAATATTTCGTTATGTTAGTATAGAATAGATAAACTTTGTTAGAATGTTCTGTTAACAAAGTTAGGGTACAAAGTGTAATTAGTTAATAGTTGGTGTATATTGTTGTAATTAGTTAGAAAATAAACGAAGGTTGCGTCGTTTATACGAACCATCGCGACGGTATATTGTAACCGCCGGTGGGTATAAATACCTCCGACCACCATCATTGTAAATCAACCCGTTTCAATTACAAATCAATAATACAAGATTCGTTTATGTTATATTTGTTGTTATTTACGTATTATTGTTCGTTTAATCGATCCCGTGGCCCTCAGTAATAACATGCTATAAGTTTTATGCAAATTGTGTGTGTAAGAAACTCACTTCTTTGGATACTTGTAGTCAGGAAAATGTTTCTTCAAAATTTCTACCAACTCCTTTGAACTTATCTGGTGGGATGTGCATATGTATCTTCCATTGGCCTCGGGTTTTTCATATACTAAAATCAGCGCTTCTGCTAAATCACGCACATCTACAATAAACCGCAACCTGTTCTCTAGTTCTTCATATCCTTCTGCACATATGTATATACTATGGTTAAAAAGAGGGTTAATTCTACCAAAATACATTAGAGTGAAACTTTTTAAAGTTTGTTACATAAATGTTACAAATTTACAAGTTCAATAGAATGTGGTTAAAAAAAGTAAGCTGTATAAATTGTGAAATATGAACAACAAAGAATAGACATATGGGCAATATATAAATGGTACAAACCTTTAAGAAGCTTAATAATAGCCAAGTTACTAGCATTTACCGTCTTCTGAAGCATAGGCCCAACAACAAGAGTTGGACACACAGACAAAAACTCAATACCATTTCTTTTTGAGAATTCCCAACCCTCACTTTCCGCTTTTGTTTTAGAAAGACAATACCAATCCTGCATAACACAATACCAATAGTCAAATAAGAGTTATACTAGAATGCCTAACATGTATTAGTTTTTATAATCAATTAATCATATATAAAAAAGTAACATTTTTGGACAAAAAAAATGTTTCTAGTCGCTCCAATCAACCCATACAAATGTTTTAATCCACCTTCGACCCATTACCCGACCCATCCATATTGACGCCTAACATATAAGAATGAGTATCGCGACAAAAGTGGAATGTAAATGCCGAAAATACCATTCAATGTGGCACTTTTTGTCCAAAATCGATCTTGCATTCTTGAAAAGTTTAGTAATTTGGAAGCTAAAATATTATGTGGCTTACGTTATTTGATCTACAGAATTCTTGGTCAGACCAGAAAGTCTCATCCATTGGTTGATCCTGGGGTCTTTCAGGTATGAACGCAATAGCAGCCGCAGATGACACATACAGAACTTTCTTAACATTTACTTCACAACATGCTTTAAGCACATTCAGTGTACCCTCAACGGCTGGCTTAATCAGTTCTACCTGCAATAAGAGGTTATTAATTAATACTTGTAAAGATTTTGGTTTTAAAAAGTCAAACCGAATAAGATCAAAATTCAAAAGTCATACTCATATGTGAGCCAAACTTGCCTCAGGGTTGGATACAGAACTAGGTGGAACAGGACTCGCGGTATGAAACACACCATCACAACCAAAAATGGCTGCACGAAGGGACTCGTAGTCTAGAAGGTCAGCTTTGAAAAGCTTCAGGTTCTCAGATGCTTTCTCTAGGTTCTTCAAATGACCATATTTCTCGTCCTCTGAAAACAATCGTGATAAAATAACTTACAACCAAACTCTGTAAAAATCCCACCAAAATGTAAAGTATATCTAACATGGAAAGTATTTATGCAAAGTATATGAATATAGAGAGAAATAATGAAAAGAGTATGGAAGAGTTCATTCTTATTGCTGTATAATATAACATATTTAACACAAGAGACCTCTATTTATAGGCCATATTATGAATACGGGTATAATGATAAAATGATTGTCCACCAGCGCCGGCTCTTGAGGTGTGCGACAGTGTGAGCCGCACCCTTGACCGAGGTACATTATCTTTCGGGGCCAAAATTTTTTTTTATATTTTTTTAATGTATATATTTAAAAAAAATAATCCTTTAATATATTGTATTTTGATCATCTTAAAATTATCAGGCACAAGTATTATTTTTTATTTATAATTCATTTAGTAAAGTTTAGGTTACCGGGCACAAATATAATCTTTTATTCATGATCCATTTGGTAAAGAATGCTAGGAGAGCTTCACGAATAATCGGTTAGCTGTTAGCTATTAGTCTATTACTAATTTACTATAGTTGATTTTATTTATATATTTTTACTATATTTTTTGTTATAAAGTTAACAACGTTTAGAAAAAAAATTAGCTTATATATTCCATTACTTGTTAGGGCCTACGAGCTTTTAATTTTATCTCGATCGAGGTATATAAATTTTCAAAGATGACCCTAATGTCTAACTTAATTAAAGTTACAAAGTGGTATTGATAAGGCTATGCGTAGTGGATGGGCTACAAATGAGGGCGAATTGCGGCGCGTGGCACTCAGTCAGCACGCGGTGAGAATTTGTTTTTGGGGTGTAATGGTGTAGGGCTACAAACTGGACCCACAGTATCTTTTAATTATTTTCTTTTTATAATTAAACTAAACAAATAAAAACCAATTTATTTAAATAATTAAATAAAAATGTATTAAAACTAAAAAGAAATACAAAAAAATACATAACTAAAAAAATACATAACTAAAAAAAATACATAACTAAAAATTAAAAAAATGCATAACTAAAAAAAAACTAATATCCAAAACATTCGCGCATTTTTTCAATTCGTTGTCGTTGCAATAATGCGGCCTCTTCGTGTAACCCGGCCGCTTTGAGGGATTCATATTCTTTACTCGTTTCCCGCAATTTCTACATAGCGGCAATCTTTTCGTGTTGTTTGTTGGTTTCTCTCATGGCATCGTTGAGTTCCTCGGCACACTGTTTGTGTTTTTTGATGATTTCTCTCATGGTAGCGGTAACTTCCACGGAATTCGGTTGGTTCGGGTTGTTTCTATGATTCATTTTGCTAGATTTTTTGAAGAAGGTGTATGTTTATATAGATATGAAATGGAGAAGAAGGATATGAAATGGAGAAGGTGTATGTTTATATAGGTATATAATATATTGTTTTAATTATTTTTTTTTATTGTTGACCGTTTGACAACGGTCAAATTATTAAAATATTATTATTCTTAAACAAATTTGGGCGACAACAACCCTCCGCCCCCGCCCCTTTCGCCCAAAAAACGGCCGGGTGGGGGGGGGGGGCGCGTTCCAACCCCTTTTCGCCACTTTTCGTCCCAACCCACACCCCACTATGCATAGCCTAACCACCTAATTTTAAAATACCAATCATCAAAATTGTTTAGCCCCCCTCCTTTACAACAACCCAAAAAGCTAATGGATGCAATTTTCTTAAAACATAAATTTGAGAGCATAACTACTGAGCATGCCACAACAGGAAGTAAACTAAAAACATAAACAATTTCTGCAATCAATTAAAATATATAACGAGTAAGAAATTATGACTTACTAGGATTTCTGACGGTGCCATGAACAGTGTAGTTGTTGGCAAGCAGAAGCTTAACTAACCATGATCCTATGAAGCCTCCTGCACCTGTCACACACACGATTCTTCCCTTCTCAGCCGCCATGAGATTGAGAACCTCTTTCTTCAATTTTTTTAATGCAACAACAGGTGTAGACTAACTGGGTGCCTCATGTGCTGTTCTTCGACTTATAATTGCCGCATGGACATTTCTTTTTCTTTTTTGGGTTACATGTGGACCACGTGGTGGCACAACAACTTTTACTTTTAAGTACCATAATATGAGTCTATGATCAGTTAGTTTGACTATTATTTTTTATATGTTAAGCCGGTATAACTTTTATTACGTCATGTTCTATGTAAATTAAAATAAACATGTACGTTCGTCTTTTGTTGGATAAACAAACGGTTCACCAACGCTATACCAAACGGAAATTTTTGTCTGTGTCTGTTTATTAAAAAATTGAGTTTGTTCATTTCCGTTTGTGTCCATTCGCTAGTATTGTAAACGGACACTAACACACACTAATGGACAAACAAATACACGGACACTAATGGACACCAGTGGGCAAACAAACACTAACGGACACTAATTAACATTAATGGATAAGCAAACATAATTGACTCTAACAAACAAACACAAACGATTACATATTAATTCAAAAAGAAAAATCATAAATCCATACAAGTTAACCCACAAATTTGGAATTACACCACATGATATCCAAAAATACTTAATACTTAACATAATAGAGTTTGCTTTACTTTTCACATGGGTAGCGGTATGAGGAATGGGATGAATCAATGTGATGGAATGAAAAAATGGGTGTTTTGTTGGTCGATGGAATAGAATCAACCATTACACAAGGAATCTTATTCTATCAAAACCGTTCCTTCTGACCCTTCTTTTTTTTCCATTCCATTCCACTTTCATCCTACTCTCTAACAATACAACCTAAGAATTGCCACCGCCACAACAAGACCACCACCTGACCGCCACCACCATCGCCGCCACCACTTGATTGCCACACCGTCTTCGTCACCACCACAACCACCGCTTGAGCACCCGCCATCATAACCACCACCACAAACACTTGACCACTGCTACCACCGCCACGGTAATTACCTACACTCTGGAAACATATGCGTATTGAGGTTGTGTAGGAGGTTTAGTATAGTGTAGTTAAAAGTTGAATTCAAATCTGTATGTGTAGGGTTTAATGAAAGTATATTTGATCCAGTGATATGATGTTTAATACCTACACACAATAATCAAAAAATTACACAAACTGGCAATGATTTCTAAGACACAAACCCCACCAAAAAAAATATGAAAAGTACATGTGTATGAGGTTTTGTTCACTGTAGGTAACAGTTGAATGGTGTATGTTTCATATTAGCCCATGTGTAGTGGAGGGGTTACAATTGGGGTCGAATTGTGACACATGACGCCCAGTCAGCAAAGGGTGTAAATTTGTTTTTGGGGTGTAATGGTGTAGGAACTACAAGTTGGGCACACAGTGTCTTTTTTTATTATTTTCTTTTTATAATTAAAAAAGTTAAATAAAAACCAATTTATTTAAATAATTAAATAAAAATGTATTAAAATTAAAAAATAAATACAAAAATACATAAAACTAAAAAAACACACAAATAATAAAAATAAATTAATAATAAAAAAACACACCACAACAAAATACATATAAAAATACAAATAAAAAAACTAATCTATTCGTCTTCATCTTCGTCTTCGTCCCCGTCCTCGTCTTCGTCCTCCTCCTTGTCTCCGTCCTCTAATCCGTCCTCATCTTCGTCCTCAACGGGACGATTATCCCACACGTGTTGACCCAAATCCGCCTTCAGTTGGTTATGTATATCACTTGATGTGAGCTGGTGAATGTTATACGTTCGTTGGTCTTGGGTTGGTTCAGGGAACTGTTCTGGAACACTTCCTGTAGGTCTCGAAACCGGATCAAACAACAAAACAAACTAAATACTAGTTGTTCTTGGATCAACCTCACAACTAGTTGGCGAAAACAACTAGTTGGACCGAGATCTCGGATCTTGTATGTGTGTAGAGAGAGGGCCGAAACTTGAAGGTGGGGTGAGGGGTTAGAGAGAGTTTTTGGAGTTAGAGAATATGGAAGACTTGGATAAAATGAAAGTGCAAGAGTTGTTTGGTGTATTCCATACACACACATTACATAGTGTGGTATGTTATACACCATTTCTTTAATAACAAGCCCAATAGGCACCAAGTACACAAGGCCTCGGGCCCAATACATATAAACGTAAACGCACATAAACGAAAACTAAAATGATACAAATACGAAAGACTCAATAACCAAAACTGGGCCTTACAATCTCCCTCTAGTCTTTTGGTATTTGTATTATTTCCTTCTCACCACTCGCATTTGGACTCATAGTCAAATACACTATCTGGATCATCTTCAAAGGGCTTCTTTTCAACAAGTAATCTAGCAAACTTGTTGAACTTTCCAACGATGGCGTCCGTGTTGTTATGACAGACATCTTCGACTGTGCAAAGAGGCGACTCCACAAGTTTCTTCAGGTTGTGGAGTCCAAGTCCAGCCAGTTCAAGCTCATCAAAGAATGTGAGCTCATGATTGCGAGTGCAATGTATGATAACTTCTCCGTATTCGTTGTCGAATTCCCATGTAATGAAGTCGTGAAGAAACTTCGATCTCGTTCACATGCTTCCCATCCTGCTCATGCTATAGAATTTGGTTCCTTTTCTTGAGTTTCTTCGAGCACGTGCAGCAACATGAGTGACAACATGCTTATCAACAGCTGGCTCAACATTCTCCCTAACTGGTGTATAGGAATCGGGAGAATAATTGATGCCATCATCACTTTCATCATTATTTTCATCCACGACTTTCTCGAACAGAAGGAATGGTACCTGCAAAGAACAAAAGTTAAGTAAAGAGGCGAGCTCAGCCTCCACCGCAGCCTCAGATTCCCTCGTTTTCTTAGCCTCCTTTGATAGCTCAGCATCAGCCGTCTTATTTCCGATAGTCTCACCGCTACCAATTCCACTACCACTACCATCACCACGAGTATCATCATAGCTATCATACTCATCCTCATCCTCGTCATCTCTCTCTTCTGACTCATCATCGTCTCCATCCAAGCACTTTTCAAGATATATTTTATCGGGTCAATACTTAACAAACAATGCAATGAGGACCTTGTTGTAAACAAAAACCCATTTTGACTATATACTTAAAATTAAAATAAAATTTTAAAATTAAAAGAAAATAAAATTAAAATTTTAAAATAAGTTTAAAGTAAAATAAAGTTTTAAAAGGTTTAAATTAAAATAAAACAGAAAATGAAACCTCTTAGACAAAAATAAAATTTATACAAAATTTAAAAGAAGTTTTAAAATAATTACAAAGATGAAAACAAAAGTAAAATAACTTAAGAAATAATAATAAAATAAGATAAAATCAAATAAGTTAGAAGTAAAGATAAAATTTAAAAATAAAGTTAAAAATAAAAAATAAAGTTAAAATGAACATTAAAATTTTCAAATTAAAAATTAAGACATGCACAAGATTTATATAGACCTTAAAGAAAATAAGTTTAAAATTTTAAATATTAAGAAAATAAAAAAAAACAAGATTGTAAGATAAAGTTGAAATAAAATAAATTAAGATAAAATCAAATAATTTCAAAAATAATTTAAAAATAAGTTAAAATAAAATAAGATAAAATAAAATTAAAAGAAATACAAGTTAAACTAATTTTAACATGTAAAAATAAAATAAAATAAAACTTAAAAATGAACTAAAATTTAAAAACAGAACAAGGAGAAAATTAATATTATATTAGTCATATTAATTAATTTACAAAACTCTATGTTACTTGTTTTTGGTGAGAAAGATCACGACATGGAATCATATTGTCTATAGCGTCTTAGATCACACTTTTATTTGGATATTATTATGGCAAGAACCCAAAGTCGATTGTAGATATGTTGATCCACTTTAAACTTAACAAGTATTTTAATTTCACCATGATACGTTAAGGTATAATTAGGCACAATACTTATGTGGTCCCCTGTTAATCCAACTTGTTACAAACTCCATCATACCGTGGGCATACTTTGTGTTTATCAGTATCACCCCGAATTGACTCCGACCCCCTAATGATTGATCAAAACATTTTGAGCTTCACAGACTTTTTGCAAACTTTTCTTTCAAACAATATGTAAAGGTTGAACCATGGACTTACTAGCCTTGTTGACTTATGCCTTCATATAAAGTGTTTAGGACTTACTTGTTTGCCCCACGTTACGTGGTTATAATATACCCCTTTTTGTTTGATAAAATTATCAACAATTTTGTTTTTGATTTTGAATACTTTTTGAGTATTTTGCAGTTTTCCTGCTTTTTCAATAATTTTTGATATTTTTCAAAATTTGAAGCTAAAGCAAGAAATAATTTTCCATTGTGACCAATCACTAACGGGCTCGTGTATAACTGACTATTAGGATTTTTGCCGTCATAAATATGACATATTTGGAGTCGGCAACCGCTTCATAAGAGTGTAACAACTAGCAAAGACAGATATTTAAGTTTATATCACTATGATACTTACTCATTTGTTAAGCATATCTACACATCGAGCGATGATCTTGTTGGCTTTTAATCTACTCTTTTCATGTGCTAGGATCACCTAAGACAATTTTCTATCATTTTCCAAAGGTCGGATCGATTTCTCAAAATTTTATGATATTTTAATATTATCCGACTCCCTCTAAGAAGGAGCTTCCTCTAAGAAAGAGAATATATTTTAGATCTTTTTCTGATTTTCTTAATTAAAAATAAAAAAACATATAAAATATTTTTGGAAGTCAAGTGACTTAATTTTTTTTTATTTACTTAACAAAAGTAAAATCTTTTTGGTAAGTTAAAACTCATTTTCTCCCTCTAAAATTTTGACATATCTGAAAAATATTTACAATTTTCATATACAAAAAGATAAAAGAAATATGAAATAAAATGAAATGTAAATTAAAAAGAAAATTAAAAACGAAATAAAAGTAAAACAAAAGTTTCAAATTTTAACATTTTAAATAAAAAAATAAATATGAAAATAAAAGTTTAAAATTTAAAACAAAAGAAAAATTTAAGCTAAATTAAAAGGGAAACTAAATTAAAAGAACTTAAATAAAATAAACTTTTAAGAAAAAAAATAAAAATAAAATGAAATAAAACAAAATAAAATTAAAATATTTTTAAAATAAAAATAAAGAAAAATAAAACAAAAAAAAAGTTAAAACTTAATTTTGTATAAAAGAGATCATGCCAAGTGACTCAACGAGAAACAAAAATCTGGCACGATCAAAGGCTTTAGTAAACAGGTCTACATAGTTGTCATCACTATCGACCCTTTCTATTGTGACAAGCTTTCGGTTCAGATTTGAGAGATGCTTAGCAAGTTGTGGTTCAGTTGTTCCACCAGATTGACGTCGTCAAACGTCAGGACTCCATTTAACACTCTACCCTGTTTAGTGATATTTTCACTCATATCTCCAGCAAAAGAAACGTGTCCGCCATCGAACGGTTTAATGTCAAACAGCAAGGATTCGTCTCATGTCATGTGTCGAGTACAACCACTATCCAAATACCAAATACTATTTACATAACGTCTTGGCTGACCCTACACAATAGCAGTTTAATTAGATACAGGTTCCCGAGACTTAGTTGTCTCGGGAGGGTCAAATGTCCTTTTCTCATTGTTGTTTATGAAGTTTTGGGACGTGTCAGAATCAGAAGAGCAGTCTTTAGGATTCCATGCACGAGCAGGTTTCCTGTTTTTAAAAGATTTTCGAGTCTGTCTCCTTCTTGGTTTTAAAACAACATCCTCATATTTTTCAATATTTGGATGTCTTTTCTGCCTTCTTTTTGATGAATTCTCATACTTGTCGGTCTTTGAATTCCTTTTTGCTCTCTCCTTCTTGGTTATCCAAAAAGGAGGTTTATCATTCTTTTTATTTTTGGATCTCACATCCATTTCGCTGGCATCAGGTTGGTCATTTCTTGTTCTTGAGCTTGGTTTAGCTCTTGAACGGAATTGATTAAACCTACTGTTCGTTTCTCTTTTCATCTTATGCCAGCTCTTGCAATGTCTAGCAAGTTGAGACGGGTTACCACACACAAAACAAATTTTTCTTCTATCTTCCCTTTAGAAACTGTCAGAATGATAATACATGGGTTGTGGCGAATAAGGATATGGTTGTACGGGAACAAACAAGTTGTCAGATCTATAACCCCGATTATCAAAAACATTTGTATAGAAGGAGTTAACATAATCTTGTCGATAATAACCATAGTAGCTATTATCAAATTGATTGTACAGTTGAGGTTGATAATATTGATTAGTAGATTGATAAAAATTGTTTCTATGAGGTGACACATATTTACCAGATGTAATTGCCTTTTCCTTTTCAAAACGATTTTCATTAATTTTAGTCTCCTCAACTTTACAATCTTTTGACGAGCAACTGGGTAGGTTAGTATTCACAGAAACCGTTTCATGCACAGTTCTATCAACAATGGTTTCATCAAAAATAGTTTTACAATCACTATCGGTTTTAGAAACATCATTTTCATTTTGTAAGGCCCCGAACCCGGTAGCCCTACTTTCGCGTCGGATTTACTCATAAACACAGTTCTTACAAATCAGAGTTCATTAAAACTTTCGCGGAATATAAAAACTTTCTTAAAACATTTCATATCAAAACACGTATTGCCTTAAAACATCATTTTGTCTTTCAAAATAAACGAAACATTAAACTTATACGTCTTGAGTCTTCCGATGCCAGCCTCTTATTCGGTGCCACGTGTCTCCTCAAGCGAGCTGCCTCATCCTACTCACCTGCGTGCATACTAAAAGTCAGCTACGCTGAGTGAGTTCTAGTTAATCAGACGCTATACAATACATATACATACATACATATCCGAAGATACATATCCATACTTAACTAGTTACCCTTCTGTTCTACTTACATACTTACTACCATACATACATACATATCTACAATCACTAACCTCAGTCTACCGAGAGTACGTTCATAGTCCGCCGTCTATACCTGTACTCAAGGTCGTGAACACGTAAAAGGTCCGCAGTCCTTACCTATGTTCACCATTCATGGTACGTGCAAGGTCCGCAGTCCTTCCCTATACCATCCTACATCCACAACACGTACAAGGTCCACAGTCCTTCCCTATGTTGCAACCTAATTCATAGCACGTACGAGGTCCGCAGTCCTCCCCTATGCTACCACAATACAAATACATAGCACGTACGAGGTCCGCAGTCCTCCCCTATGCTACCACAATACAAATACAGTACGTATAAGGTCCACAGTCCTTTCCTATGCTGCAACCTAATTCATAGCACGTACGAGGTCCACAGTCCTCCCCTATGCTACCACAATACAAATACATAGCACGTACGAGGTCCGCAGTCCTCCCCTATGCTGATGCCTATCTATAATACGTATAAGGTCCGCAGTCCTTAACTACGCCATCACCAGCCGAGTCTATGTCCGACAGAAGCTAGAGGGATTTGCCATCCTAACTTACTATGTCGAACGTAGAACTCACATACCATTCGTGTACCTGTATACACATACTTCACATATACAATAATTACATTATAGCATAAGAACACTCTAGGCGTTCTTTACATCATTCACTTAACAACCATACCTCTTGTCGATACGTGCAATATCCAAAGATCGTTCACGCCCCGACAAGTATTCATTTGTAATGTTCATACATCTTCGATATATAATATTCGTACCTTTATTTTTGACCTGACAGTACGCGCAATATCCGAAGATCGTTCGCGTACCGACAAGCAATCATTCATATCCATCACATATATCACATATGGCATACACTTATCACTTAGGATAAATGTATTAACAACACATCCAGTATGCACACAGCCCCGAAAACATAACAAGGAATGGGGCTAGAAACTCACCTGAACTCTGCTTCTTCCTCCGATAGTTGTAAATCCCTTCTTTAACTGAGCTCGGCTGACTGTATAAGTTACACGTATCAATACTCGCCTGATCTAATCTGGCGGCCTAGTATTAGATTACTTTTACTTAACGTTTATAATTTATTTTCTAATCGAACTCGACTTTAGGCGAAGTTAAACCTTAGGCGAACTTAGCTTTAGGCGAAATTAAACCTTAGGCGAACTTAGCTTTAGGCGAAGTTAACCCTTAGGCGAAGTTAGCTTTAGGCGAAGTTAACCCTTAGGCGAACTTAGCTTTTAGGCGAAGTTGTCATCATGCGAACTTAGCTTTTTAGGCGAAGTTGTCATCAGGCGAACTTTGCTTGCAAGCGAAGTTCATCAGGCGAACTTAGCTTGCAGGCGAAGTTGTCGGCTGCAGCTACTGTTCGTCCTTAATCATCTTCGTTTCTTAACCAAATAACTCGATTTAGGTATCCACGTAATCGTCTGACCAGCGCCTACAAACCCCAACCATCAAATC
The DNA here is from genome assembly GCF_021521415.1 of Bidens hawaiensis. Classification (NCBI taxonomy): domain Eukaryota; kingdom Viridiplantae; phylum Streptophyta; class Magnoliopsida; order Asterales; family Asteraceae; genus Bidens; species Bidens hawaiensis. Next base: position 194,624 of record NW_027492170.1, read on the forward strand.
GGCCTAACATCGATGTTTAAGGGGTGCGATTTAGGCATATAGGTTACGGGTTCTTTTAGGTTAACAACTAACCTATCAAATGCTAATCAATTCCAGTAATATTTGTTGTTTTAGGTTCGTTTATAACAAACTAACACAGATCTATGATTTCCCAAATCAAACCGAACCTATACGAACGATTTTTAACTATAAACGTACCTTGAACGAGTCGAACTACGAACCCGATTAAGCCTTGATGTTGTTTTGGTCCGTCACGACGTTCCAGCACCAACAAGCTCGGGTTTTCGCCTTCGGATCTTGGTTCGGGTTATAAGATGGTGTTGTGTGTGTTTTGGTGGTGTATGGAATATGTGAGAATGAGGATTAAATGGTGATTAATGGTATTTATATTTAGGGATCTTGGGCTTAAGCCCATGGACTCTCCTTCCTTCTTTCATAACCCAAGTCCATAACCCTTATCCATTACCCAACACTAGCCCGACCCATACCAACTCCTACTCTATTTATTTATTTCCCGATAACCCGAGTAAACTTTCCCTCTATTAAGAAGTAATACAATTAATATTATTTTGGAAATTTCGGGATGTTACAAGTCTTCCCTCCTTAAAGAGGTTTCGTCCCCGAAACCTAACTTATTTCCTATAAAAGGAAAACTTCTTATATTTACACACTTTATTGAATCGCCTTTGCTTTCTGGGTTATCCCTCTTACTCTTGACTTGTAGTCATCGAATGGTGGTCATGTGTTTTAGCTATTTAAGGTAGCTTGTCCATGAGACCCTCGATGTCTCAAGTCTCGTCTCGTCTTTCCAAGGGCTTCCTTTGATGCTTTTGTGACAATTTAGCATCTCTCTTAGCATATCTGACTACAAGCTCCAAGCGTGACTTCTTCATTACTTTTTGCAGTTGGAGTCATGTTGTTTTCGTATATCGCTCTGCCTCAGATTCTTCTCGTGTCCGCCTCTTTTGTAACAGTCATCTATCTTATCTCTAAGGAAACACAAATGTTATCACTCTAGGAATTATTTAGCACGTGATTCGTAAGGTAAGTAGTTAATGACGTTGATCAAGTGTAATTAACTATTTGCGTTACTCCTCAGGTTCTACATACTTCCCTTCATGATTTCACTTGTGCTTGTTTATACTCTTAAACAGTTAATCAGTTAAGATCAATTAATCCTATCCCTAACCTGCACTCATTCTTCATTTAGCAAATAAGCCAACATTAACATACACCATTTACCATACACTTTACCTTTACTGAGCTTGCTTGAGTGACACATGGCTATCTTGAACTGGCATCTTCTTTCTTTCTCATTTTAAATCTCATTCTCTGTTCGAGTCTAAGCATGTAGGATGCTTAAATCTCTCGAACTTATGCTCTGATACCAACTTGTAAGGCCCCGAACCCGGTAGCCCTACTTTCGCGTCGGATTTACTCATAAACACAGTTCTTACAAATCAGAGTTCATTAAAACTTTCGCGGAATATAAAAACTTTCTTAAAACATTTCATATCAAAACACGTATTGCCTTAAAACATCATTTTGTCTTTCAAAATAAACGAAACATTAAACTTATACGTCTTGAGTCTTCCGATGCCAGCCTCTTATTCGGTGCCACGTATCTCCTCAAGCGAGCTGCCTCATCCTACTCACTTGCGTGCATACTAAAAGTCAGCTACGCTGAGTGAGTTCTAGTTAATCAGACGCCATACAATACATATACATACATACATACATATCCGAAGATACATATCCATACTTAACTAGTTACCCTTCTGTTCTACATACATACTTACTACCATACAAACATACATATCTACAATCACTAACCTCAGTCTACCGAGAGTACGTTCATAGTCCGCCGTCTATACCTGTACTCAAGGTCGTGAACACGTAAAAGGTCCGCAGTCCTTACCTATGTTCACCATTCATGGTACGTGCAAGGTCCGCAGTCCTTCCCTATACCATCCTACATCCACAACACGTACAAGGTCCACAGTCCTTCCCTATGTTGCAACCTAATTCATAGCACGTACGAGGTCCGCAGTCCTCCCCTATGCTACCACAATACAAATACATAGCACGTACGAGGTCTGCAGTCCTCCCCTATGCTACCACAATACAAATACAGCACGTATAAGGTCCACAGTCCTTTCCTATGCTGCAACCTAATTCATAGCACATACGAGGTCCACAGTCCTCCCCTATGCTACCACAATACCAATACATAGCACGTACGAGGTCCGCAGTCCTCCCCTATGCTACCACAATACAAATACATAGCACGTACGAGGTCCGCAGTCCTCCCCTATGCTACCACAATACAAATACATAGCACGTACGAGGTCCGCAGTCCTCCCCTATGCTACCACAATACCAATACATAGCACGTACGAGGTCCGCAGTCCTCCCCTATGTTACCACAATACCAATACATAGCACGTACGAGGTCCGCAGTCCTCCCCTATGCTACCATAATACAAATACATAGCACGTACGAGGTCCGCAGTCCTCCCCTATGCTACCACAATACAAATACATAGCACGTACGAGGTCCCCAGTCCTCCCCTATGCCATCCTACATCCACAACACGTACAAGGTCCACAGTCCTTCCCTATGTTGCAACCTAAACCATAGCACGTACGAGGTCCGCAGTCCTCCCCTATGCTACCACAATACAAATACAGCACGTATAAGGTCCACAGTCCTTTCCTATGCTGATGCCTATCTATAATACGTATAAGGTCCGCAGTCCTTAACTACGTTGTCGTCTATTATCTGTAACACGTATAAGGCCTACCGTCCCTATCTACGTTTACATCTATCATCTACTTTACGTATAAGGCCCGCAGTCCTTAACTACGCCATCACCAGCCGAGTCTATGTCCGACAAAAGCTAGAGGGATTTGCCATCCTAACTTAATATGTCGAACGTAGAACTCACATACCATTCGTGTACCTGTATACACATACTTCACATATACAATAATTACATTATAGCATAAGAACACCCTAGGCGTTCTTTACATCATTCACTTAACAACCATACCTCTTGTCGATACGTGCAATATCCGAAGATCGTTCACGCCCCGACAAGTATTCATTTGTAATGTTCATACATCTTCGATATATAATATTCGTACCTTTATTTTTGACCTGACAGTACGCGCAATATCCGAAGATCGTTCGCGTACCGACAAGCAATCATTCATATCCATCACATATATCACATATGGCATACACTTATCACTTAGGATAAATGTATTAACAACACATCGAGTATGCACACAGCCCCGAAAACATAACAAGGAATGGGGCTAGAAACTCACCTTAACTCTGCTTCTTCCTCCGATAGTTGTAAATCCCTTCTTTAACTGAGCTCGGCTGACTGTATAAGTTACACGTATCAATACTCGCCTGATCTAATCTGGCGGCCTAGTATTAGATTACTTTTACTTAACGTTTATAATTTATTTTCTAATCGAACTCGACTTTAGGCGAAGTTAAACCTTAGGCGAACTTAGCTTTAGGCGAAGTTAAACCTTAGGCGAACTTAGCTTTAGGCGAAGTTAAACCTTAGGCGAACTTAGCTTTAGGCGAAGTTAACCCTTAGGCGAACTTAGCTTTAGGCGAAGTTAACCCTTAGGCGAACTTAGCTTTTAGGCGAAGTTGTCATCAGGCGAACTTAGCTTTTAGGCGAAGTTGTCATCAGGCGAACTTAGCTTTTTAGGCGAAGTTGTCATCAGGCGAACTTAGCTTGCAGGTGAAGTTCATCAGGCGAACTTAGCTTGCAGGCGAAGTTGTCGGCTGCAGCTACTGCTCGTCCTTAATCATCTTCGTTTCTTAACCAAATAACTCGATTTAGGTATCCACGTAATCGTCTGACTAGCGCCTACAAACCCCAACCATCAAATCGGCCTAACATCGATGTTTAAGGGGTGCGATTTAGGCATATAGGTTACGGGTTCTTTTAGGTTAACAACTAACCTATCAAATGCTAATCAATTCCAGTAATATTTGTTGTTTTAGGTTCGTTTATAACAAACTAACACAGATCTATGATTTCCCAAATCAAACCGAACCTATTCGAACGATTTCTAACTATAAACGTACCTTGAACGAGTCGAACTACGAACCCGGTTAAGCCTTGATGTTGTTTTGGTCCGTCACGACGTTCCAGCACCAATAAGCTCGGGTTTTCGCCTTCGGATCTTGGTTCGGGTTATAAGATGGTGTTGTGTGTGTTTTGGTGGTGTATGGAATATGTGAGAATGAGGATTAAATGGTGATTAATGGTATTTATATTTAGGGATCATGGGCTTAAGCCCATGGACTCTCCTTCCTTCTTTCATAACCCAAGTCCATAACCCATATCCATTACCCAACACTAGCCCGACCCATACCAACTCCTACTCTATTTATTTATTTCCCGATAACCCGAGTAAACTTTCCCTCTATTAAGAAGTAATACAATTAATATTATTTTGGAAATTTCGGGATGTTACACATTTTCAAGAGACGTGCTAGCATGAACATTCTCATCAGATACATTGTTCAAAATGTTTTTGGAAACAATATTATTACAGACAGGGTTGTTAATAGATGAATCAAAAAGTGAGTTTTTATCTCCATAACCCATGTTTGTTTCCATACACCCCTTTTCTTCAACACAACCCGCTACAGAAGATGAACTACTATTAGGACTAACTGTAGGAATAGCTGAATCAACAGTCTTTGGAGCAGCAGGAACAAATGTCTTTGATATGGGCACATGACCAATACCATAGACCATTTCTTCCTCTGGAGGAGAATTAAAGTCAAAGTGAGGAATGCTAGTATAGTTATTGTTAAACGGTGGAGGTACATCAGAACTATCATAGCCTAAACCAATCTTTAATCTTAATTCCATTTGTGACCCAATTAGTTTATTCAGCTTTTCCGTGGCTAACTCAAAGTTTTCTATGGAAATCTTCTTTTGTGTTAACTCAATTTCTAATTTAACAATTTTAGCGTTTAGTTCAACTACTTGATTTTCATGACGCTTCGCTAAATTTCTAGCAATTGAAACTTGTTCCCTAAGATCAGCCATATCATTACCATGAGTGTTAATTCTAATAGTGTGAATCTTAGCAGCCTTTTTAAGATCATCATTTTGAACTCTAATGCTTTCAATTTGTTCAAGAATTTTAGCATTATGGTTTCTATAGTGAAGAACTTTATCAATACATTCTTGAGAGCAGAGTTTGTGTACCTCGGGAATGAGAGAGGCAGGTGTAGGAATCCCATTAGTGGAGCTTGACGACGTGTTTGCTTGACTACTTCCACTTGCAGCACACTCGGGGATGATAGGATTTGCTTGACTGCTCACACTCGCATCACTTGTCTCACCTTTATTGTCTCTGCACAAAGACTTGATGGTAGAAGTCAACTCTTAGAGTGTTAAGGTATCCAGGTTTGTCGTTCTCCTGGTGGTAATCACACTGCTATACCATGCGTAAGGCAGTGAATCCAACAACTTCATGTTGATCTCAGACAACCCAGGGATGATACCGACACTACTCAATTTAGTAACGAGTGACTCAAATATGTTGATGAGAGAAACAATCGATTCTCCTTGAATATGTTTAAACTTGTTGAATTCTTCTTTTAACATGTCCATTCGGTTCTCCCTCATATCCAGATTTTTTTTTTGACAAATAAACCCAAAACCTTTTCTTGGACCGGCTCGAAGAAAGATCTTATCAACTTTGAAACCCGAAGTAAGTAATTCTAAATCCCGAAATAACCCTCAAGTTAGACCCGTATCAAACCTTTTAAGAATTGTCTGGTTCACAAATCTTGTAAATGGTTCTTAACAACAAAAATTTCTTATGTTAATACCAAATTGTTTCCTACTTATGAACAAGTTCACCAAATAAAATACCTAACTTTGTATGTAGTGGCTGAGCGAAGACTACACAAATCTTTCAAGTGGTTTTTTTATTTTTTATTTTTTTTATTATGTATTTCATAATAAATATGGGCCCCACACAAAATAAAATGCCAAACTAGTATTGAATTATGATGAATGACTACTTTATATGTTGGGACTTGGACTTCAACGAAAGCTTAAACTGATGGACTTCAAGAAATTAAACTATGATTCAATCTTCATTTGAGATCCATCTTAACTTTCCATTATTTCCCAAAAAAAATTCCTTTTGTTTACTCCATCACCAAAAGATGCAAACCCAACCTTCAATTATAGATCTAAAATCCTCTAACAACCCGTCTCAAGACAAAATCAACAACACAACTCAACAGATTTGCGAGAAAAGGAGGCTTGCGAGACAGGGGAGTTGCGAGATTGATGGCAGTTGGTTACGAGATGCAAAACAGTGAGTTCTATTCTATTGAACGATGGATTTGAAAGTGAGTCTGATGATGTAAGCGACTAGAAATGTAATCGACTGATAATTGTAATCGACTTACAATTGTAATCGATTGGGCAGTAAGCGATGATGATGTAAGCGATGAACAGTGTATGCTAGTGTGGATGAAGATTGTGAGCGAGTTAATGTAATCGATGAACACTTATTTTCTTTGAAAAATCCGTCTTTTCACACACAAGACCAAAATCCAAGGTTGTGACCTAAGATCTACAACTAGTAGAGCCCGAAAGCTCTGATACCAATTGTAGGTCCCGAAACCGGATCAAACAACAAAACAAACTAAATACTAGTTGTTCTTGAATCAACCTCACAACTAGTTGGCGGAAACAACTAGTTGGACCGAGATCTCGGATCTTGTATGTGTGTAGAGAGAGGGCCGAAACTTGAAGGTGGGGTGAGGGGTTAGAGAGAGTTTTTGGAGTTAGAGAATATGGAAGACTTGGATAAAATGAAAGTGCAAGAGTTGTTTGGTGTATTCCATACACACACATTATATAGTGTGGTATGTTATACACCATTTCTTTAATAACAAGCCCAATAGGCACCAAGTACACAAGGCCTCGGGCCTAATACATATAAACGTAAACGTACATAAACGAAAACTAAAATGATACAAATACGAAAGACTCAATAACCAAAACTGGGCCTTACACTTCATGATATATAGTGTTGACATATTGCTTTTCCCTCGTCTTCTAAAATCATATTATGCAATATGATACACTTATACATGGCATCGCTCATTTTTGCCAACGTCCATACACGAAAAGGGTTTTTCACATAATGCCAACGTTTTTTTAGAACCTCGAAACACCTCTCGATATACTTTCTCGCGGACTCTTGCTTCTTCTTAAAATAATCTATTTTTTCTTCGATAGGTCTTGAAACGTCTTGACGATGATCGAGTACTCTGGATATATCCCATCTCCCAAATAGTATCCGTGACGATAGAAGGTATCGTTGGCATAACACGGTAAGACCGGTATGCTACGGCTGATGTAATACTCTAGCACGGGTGACGCGTTGAGAACGTTTATGTCGTTGTTGGACCCGACTGAGCCGAAGTAGGCTGACCAAATCCAGAGGTCGTGTGAACAAATGGCTTGAAGACTAACCGTTGGCACTCCATGGTCACCACGAGTGTATTGACCTCGCTATGCGGTTGGACAGTTGGAACACTCCCAATGCATGCAATCTATAGGCCCGATCATGCCTGGAAAAGAATGTTCGCTTTCGTGTACATCATATATGCGAGTCAGGTCGTTTGAAGTAGGAATCCTCAGATAACGAACGAGAGTATAATTGTATTATCCCTATACAAATAAGTTATTAAAAAATATTTATATTAAAAACAATATTTAATACATACAATTTAAATATTACCGATGCAAAAATTCTCCAACGCATCTCTCGTTGTTTTCTCAGCCATCTTTAAATACTCGTCACTGATAACGGTCGTGTTCCCGTATGCGAGGATGCGTAGAGCCGAAGTACACTTTTGGATGGCGGAGAATCCTAAATATCCTCTTGCGTCGGGTTTTTGTTGAAAATACTCATACTCCCGCTCCATATCTCCAACAATGCGCAAAAATAAACGCTTGGACATCCGAAAACGACGTCGAAACATAGTGTTGTTAAATGTAGGTGTGGCGTCGAAGTAGTCCTTCATCAAACGAGCGTTCGCTTGAGTACGATCCCGAATGATATATGACCATCTACGTGGTGCTGTAGATGGAGCAGAGCCGGATACCATGTTTTTGGCGACGGCCCGAACCGCGTTCGTGACCTCTAAATGCTCTTCCGCCACTTGTCAATGAATCTGATGAATTCTTCGACTCTCGTTGATTAATTGATCCCAAATCTCGGCAGAGTTCGTGGAATCCGGGGAACTCATTGAGTTTGAAGAAGTATGAAAATAATAAAAATAATTGGTATTTTTATGTTTGGGTTTGTGTATGATAGGGTGAAAATGGTTTAATTGGTTTGATATTTATATTAAGTTTTTAATTTAATTTTTTTTAATATATAGCCGTTACCCCCCCCCAACGGTAACATTATTATTATATTATTATTATTCAATCTCGTCGGCGACAAGTTAACCCCGCCCCCGTCCCAAATCACCCTAAAATCGCCGCGGGGGGGGGGGGGGAGGGTATTTTTATGTTTGGGTTTGTCGCCCAATTCAACGCCCACTACATTTGGCCTTACCGGGTAAAATCGCGGTTGATGTGTTTAATTTGTTTGTCTTTTAGTTGTCTGACTCGTGTTCTTTGTTGTGTAGGTTGTGTGTATATATATGAAACTGTGAATGACTTATTTATATTTGTTTACTTGTTTAGGATTCTTATTGTTTTATGACATTTGTTGTGTAAAGTATCATGTTTACGATTATAGTGTGATATTTTTTTGGATATCATGTTTACATTTGTATTGTTTAAGTTATTTTTGTGTAGGAAGAATGTTTTTAGGCGTAGGAAGAATGCTCAATTTAAGGACAAAATACGTGAGGGAGATCTGCTATTAGACATCAACATGAAAGGATGTAACATTATAGATGTGTATGCTATTGTGTAGGATGTCATGTTAAATTGTATGTTGTTTTGTAGGATGTCATCAACACGAAAAGATGCAACATGATTTTTTTGTTGGATGCGTATGTTGTTCTGTAGGATGTCATGTTAATGTGTAGGAGGGTTTTGGAATAAATATTGTGCGTGGAATCGTGGATTGTGGTTTAACATAATTGTTTCAATGTAAATAGAAGAATCTGAATGTATTTTAAATGTACTTAAAACATAAAGAAAAAAATATAGAAAGAATAAAAAGTAAATTAGTATTTGAAACTTTCAAACATAAATACTATCAAATAAAAACATTTGAAGCATTTATTGTTATACCCTTGTGTTAAAATAAATAAAAAGTATAAAAGAAATAATGTGATTGATTAGAATCTCTTTTCACACTTCTCGCATTAAAACAATTTTATCATTAACATCTATATATGTATGTGTGTGTATATATATATATAAGAAAACAAAGTTATCATTTGCTAAAAAAGGACATGATAAATCGTCACACAAATCATGTCTTTCACTTTCTCTCCCTTTGAAAAGAAGTTGTTATACACACAACATTTTCGTTTTCTCTCTCTCTAAAACATTCTTCTACTTCTCATAATCAACAACACCACCCTGTCTCCAACGGCACCAGCGTTGCCACCAACATTTTATCATTTAATCGAATTCAGGCTCCCACCTAACCAGCCATAGGTGTTTTGGCGACAATAATGCTTTTGATGGTATATTCTTTCTACAAGAATTTTTCTTTATTCCCTTTTCAAACCATGGTAACCCACCCCGTCACCTATTACCTAGGGTTGTGCAACGGTTGGAAACCACCATAATCGAACCGAGACTGGAACGGAACCATAACAGAAAATTAATGAAAAATAGAGCCGAAGCTGGACCCTGTTATATTAAAATTTGTCCGGTTTCAGAACCGTTAAAGTCGGTTCTCGCTTATCGGTTCTGTCCCAGAACTGGTTTGATTGGTTATGCCATCGTAGAGTATACAACTTTGTTTCTCATAGTCACGTGGGGACTCAAGCAAGATAGTAAATATACATGTATATATAAAAAAAAGTTAATAAAAAGTACACCTGAATATAACTTTTGGTGGCAGCTGTATATAATTTCGAATTATAAATTGTGAAGATAGGTCATGATTTGGAATTGTATATAGGGATAATGATCTTAGTTTTTTTAGGATATCAATATCATAGTTTCTTTAAAAGATATTGTGATCTTCTCTTTTCCTACGAAATCTAGTTTTTTTTAAATAATTATGAACAAACGGTTCTTAGCGATTCCTTTATCCTTTAGCAGTTCAGAACCGTTTTTTTGCTCACCCCTACTATTGCCACCACGGGCTTGAGCACACCCCTCACTATCACCGCCATCTACCACCACTCCTTACATAACTCACTCACCATATTCCTACCTCTGTTTCTTGGGAGTGAATCTAACAGTCATGACCAAGAACACTATCATTGAAGCCTTAACACCTCTGCAAGAACAACAACATTAGATACGAGTGGTTGCAACAAATCCCCAGCTTCCCCTCTCTCTATATATGTCTTAGAACTTGTCGGTCTCCTCCGGAGATATTCTTGGCGACTTCGTCTCTTTATTCATGTCGCTCAATTAATGGTAGGTCCAATGATGATTTGAGTTTCCCGGCGACTAGTGTCTAATAAATAAACAAAAGTTGAAACTGGGCCAATATCAATCAAATTGACACGTGGATTAATTTTAGTCGATTAATATAGAAAGTGATCAAGGTCTTATTCTATTGTTATAATACAAAGAAATATGTTTTAAGTTCATAAGCATTCACTTTAAAAAAAACATAAGGGGTAAAGGTCTGGAGTAGGTGAGATGATTTTGGAATACATGCTCTTGCTAGCAGTCGTGTCAACGGTTTCGTTTCTATTTGCGAAATTGAAATTTGATGTCAAAGTTGTTTGTTGGTTGACTGTTTCGGGGTACTAATGTACCATTGTAGTGAGACTTATGGCTAGCTTGCCTAAAGGTGTGCCGGTATGGATTTCAATAGAAATGGGCATTTGTTGCGGCTGCAATCTTTACGACGCCTTTCTATAAAAGGCTGGCTTCAGAAAGATTTAATCATGCCCCTACTGAAGAAGATTTGTACGATCTTGCTTTGAAAGCTAGTTTAGAAGTTGTTGCCACTGCAATTTACGTTGTCATAGGGATATCGTGCTTGACCTCAACTACTGCCAATACTGCAATTCCATGTTATTCTTTAGCCGGTTCCGTACTGCAGTTACAAGGGATGGTACAATCTAGGAAGGAGTGTTCTCAAGGACTTATTGTTTTTGTATGCTTTTTAATGGTTCCTGTGTGTCTTTACAATATATTTTGGTTATAGGTTTGAAAAACTCAGCAATCCATGGATGGTAATTTTTTGCAGTCCTCTTGTCAGTGTTGTTGCGGTTGTGTATCACTTTGGACTTAGATGGGGGAGGTACCTGAGGGGGTGGTACTCGTCTTTGGGAGATGAGTTTCATATGTCCCAAGTTTAGATGTGATGCACCTTGAAAGTTTATAATGATGATATAGAGTTTGTTGTTATATACCTTTTTAGTTAAACATATTATGTTTTGAATGCCATAAATGAAAAATGGTATCAAATACATATGCTATGTGAATTCCACTTTAAACGTACGAGATGTGAATGTGTTGATACTTGCTCTCGATTTTATGATTTTCAAGATCGATTGTAGTTGGTTATAAAAAAAATTTGGTTATTTTGTGTTTGATCAAATACGAAAGTTGCTTGAAAATATTGCAATTTCAACAGTTATGTGATTTATCTGGACGGGTGTTGAACCAAAATTTGTGATTCTTAACTTTAATTTTGGTTGAACTCTTGAACTATAGCAGTGGGTAATGCATAATTCTTTATATGCATACTAGTTTGAGGCCCATGTATTACACGGGTAATTGTTGAAAATTTTAAACTTTGACCATAAAGTGAAATACAGTCAACAAATTGATCATATATTGTTAATACAATTACAGTTACAATTAAATTAAAGACACAGAAATTACATAACTAAGATTACACAAATATGTTACAAATAGGTAAAAACTTCCTTTTACACTATATTTGTGATTGTATTAGCAGGTATACATTGTTTATCAAAAATCAAAATCTTTAGTCCATGTCTGCTTGTAACTCTTAATAAAGTAACATACAGACATGCTTATAACTCTTGATACAGCCATATATAGTTGTCTGTGTGACAAAAAAGGTTCTCCAAGTACATACCAACTTTAGATAAATGACAATATATATCCATGATACTAATAAAAAAAATATTCATACACATAAAATATCATAGCTTTTAATCAATTAATATGATGTCATCTGAGAACATCTGCTCATGTTTATCCAAAAAAAAACGTGATTATCCCAAAACCATATACATGAACTTTGATGATACAATCATCCTTAGAATCTTTACAATTTAAAATTCATTGATCATGATAAATTTGTTGTCATTAATATTCTATGTATGACAAATTTATAATTGTCTTTATATTTTTACAATTAAAAATTGTATAATCAAGCAACATAAAATCGAAAATTTAAATATAACAAAATGATTTGTTTATTTCATATGAACGTAATTGTCAGCAAAATAAAAAATACACACTAACATTAAAACCATGTTCAAATAATAGTGATTATTCTGTGTTAGAAGAATATTGAAAGATTTAAAGTTGCATAAAGTGGAAGTAGTGATTCTTATTTATAATCTTTCAAAGTAGGGCTGTCATTTTTACCCGTAACATGAAACCCAACCCAAGAAAACCTGTACCTAAACCCAAACTAACCTGACCCGAGAAACTCAAACCCAAGAATATACTAACCCGAACCTGAACCGAAGTAATTCGGGTTGGTTCTTGGGTCCGAATTTTAGGTTTCGGGTCAACCCGAAAACTTTTAGTTTTAAAATCATAAGTATTTTTAGGAATTAAAGGCTAAGCCTTAGCCGCTGACGTTATCAGGATTTAGTCCAAGTCGATTGTTCTCATTCCACATATTATGAATCGAATATTTATTGTATATTGTTTTGAATATAAACCATAATAAACACTTTAATTAAGACTTCAAAATTCACTAATCGTCTCTTCTCAATCCATATGGAGAATACTTATTATATGTAGTAATGGATTTAGTTGGAATAAACCTATAATTTTAATGTCATATATTGAAATGACTTAAAAGATAATGACCATATATGAAAATTGGTTGAGAAAAATGTGATGAGAGCTATGGTATTGACAAGTGGCAAAAATGGTAGGCTTTTATTAGAATAGATTGATTTGCTTTGATTTGCATAATTCTTTCTATGTGACCAAATCGGAATCTCATTTGTTTGTTTGCTTGCAACTTTACGACCACTATACTCTTATTTTTATTATTAGTGTGTGTTCAGGGCGAATCTAGGTAATCGGGTGCGGGTTTACGGGAATCCACTGAGTTTTGGATTTTATATAAAATGCATATGCAAAAATATGAGAGTGAACCCACATATAAATTGTGAGCGAACTCATAAGCAAAGCTGATCCATGGTCTAATGGTAACACCTTGCTTTGTGAGAACATGGATTCAATTCCGACTTCTAGCAATTTCTTTCATTTTTTTATGAGAACCTGGATTCAATTCCGACTTCTAGCAGTTTCTTTCATTTTTTTATGACTCATTACTTAATTATTGGTGTTTGTATCTTGCTATCTTATGCTTGGCCCAAGTTTAGAAGCTGTGACATTCATTTGATTAGCTAACTATGTTTACTTTTGCACAAAATTATGTAACTCTTGCCAACTAAAATCAACACAATTTGAATAATTGCTATAAGTAGCAATTGGTACTTATATGAATATAATTATATGAACCGTCTGATTGCCACGCGTTACATGTCATAATATAAGAAAGTGAGATATGTTAGCCTTTCTAAAAGAAGTTTTGGTTATTATTTTAAGGAAACAAAGATGATCTTAGTAAAATCTTAATCTTGATACATTGAATGACCCGACTCGAACCATCGAAGCGATCCGAACAGTCAGAACGACCCGAACCGTAAGACTAAGACTGACCCAAACAGTCGGAACGACCCGAACTATAAGATCGAACCGAACAATGAACCCAATATGTAAGGCCCCGAACCCGGTGACCCTACTTTAGCGTCGGATTTACTCATAAATACAGTCCTTCAAATCAGAGTTTATTAAAACTTTTCGCGGAATATAAAACATCAATCATTTGTTACAAAACATTAAATCTTTTCTTTGATACCATAACACAAAACTTTATATTTAAAACATCTTTACTTCTTTCTTCAGATGCCAGCCGTTCAATCCATGCCGTGTGTCATCCTCATGCTAACTCTATAATCAGCTCACCTGCGTGCATACTAAAAGTCAGCTACGCTGAGTGAGTTCTAGTTAATCGAACGCCATACAATACATACACATACATACATATCTGTAGATACATATCCATACTTCACTAGTTACCCTTCTGTTCTACATACATACTTGCTACCATACATACATACATATCTACAATCACTAACCTCAGTCTACCGAGAGTACGTTCATAGTTCACCGTCTATACCTGTACTCAAGGTCGTGAACACGTACAAGGTTCGCAGTCCTTACCTATGTTCACCATTTATGGTACGTACAAGGATCGCGGTCCTTCCCTATACCATAGTACATCCACAACACGTACAAGGTTCGCAGTCCTTCCCTATGTTGCAACCTAATTCATAGCACGTACGAGGTTCGCAGTCCTCCCCTATGCTACAAAATCAGCACGTATAAGGTTCACAGTCCTTTCCTATGCTGAAATACATCCACAACACGTACAAGGTTCACAGTCCTTCCCTATGTTGCAACCTAATTCATAGCACGTACGAGGTTCGCAGTCCTCCCCTATGCTACAAATACAGCACGTATAAGGTTCACAGTCCTTTCCTATGCTGAAGCCTATCTACATTACGTATAAGGTTCGCAGTCCTTATCTACGTTTACATATATCATCTACTTCACGTATAAGGCTCGCAGTCCTTAACTACGCCATTACCAGCCGAGTCTATGTCCGACAGAAGCTAGAGGGATTTGCCATCCTAACTTACTATGTCGAACGTAGAACTCACATGCCATTCGTGTACCTATATACACATACTTACATTATAACATAAGAACACTCTAGGCATTCTTTACCTCATTCATTTAACAACCATACCCCTTGTCGTTACGTGCAATATCCGAAGATCGTTCACGCCCCGATAAGTATTCATTTGAAATATTCATACATCTTCGATATATAATATTCGTACCTTTATTTTTAACCTGACAGTACGCGCAATATCCGAAGATCGTTCGCGTACCGACAAACAATCATTCATATCTATCACACATATCACATATGACATACACTTATCACTTAGGATAAATGTATTAACAACACATCGAGTATGCACACAGCCCCGAAAACATAACAAGGAATGGGGCTAGAAACTCACCTGAACACGTTTACGTTCACCGTTAATCGTAATCCCTTTCTTCAGCTGTGCACGGCTGACTGTATAACAAGTACACGTATCAAACAACTATCACTACTCATATCATCTTTCCAGTCTTAACTACTACCCACAACGAACGGGGGTCGCTGCCCCTGGCAGCGGGGTCTAGGGGCGGCAGCCCCTAGCAGGGTCCAAGGGGCAGAGCCCCTGGCTGGGGTCGAGCTGACAGGTCAGCTTGGAAAAATTTTATTTATATTAACTGTCTTAACACATTTTCCATTAGGTTTTTAATTTATTTTCTAAGCGAACTTAACTTTAGGCGAAGTTAAACCTTAAGCGAACTTAGCTTTAGGCGAAGTTATCAGTTAGGCGAACTTGGCCTTAGGCGAAGTTATCAATTAGGGGAACTTGGCCTTAGGCGAAGTTACCAGTTAGGCGAACTTGGCCTTAGGCGAAGTTATCATTTAGGTGAACTTGGCCTTAGGCGAAGTTACCAGTTAGGCGAACTTGGCCGTAGGCGAAGTTAAGCCTTGAAGGCGAAGTTAAGCTTTGAAGGCGAAGTTAAGCTTTGAAGGCGAAGTTAAGCTTTTGCAGGCGAAGTTAACCCTCGGGCGAACTTAGCTCTAGGCGAAGTTAACCTTAGGCGAACTTAGCTTTAGGCGAAGTAACCAGCTAGGCGAACTTAGCTTTACAGCGAAGTTGCCATCAGGCGAACTTGGCTTCAGGCGAAGTTGTCATCAGGTGAACTTGGCCTCAGGCGAAGTTACCAGTTAGGCGAACTTAACTTTACAGCGAAGTTGCCATCAGGCGAACTTAACTTGCAGGCGAAGTTCATCGCTTTAAAGGCGAAGTTGCCCAGTTGCAGGCGAAGTTGTCCAGATCAGCCGCTGTTCGGTTTCTGTCCAGCATTTTGAGCGATTTTAACACCCTTGCTATGGTTCAATATCACCCACTACGCTTCCCGACCATTTTCGGTCGCTTATACACTAAAAAGCTTGGATCTTTAAACTTCAAAGATCAAGAATCATACCTTTTTGAGCTTGTTTGGATCTCGTTTAACTTGTTAACATACTAATCGCCCTCTCTCTCTCTCGGATCTGCCCGTTCCTCTCCTCGGCCCGGCGGCGGTGTAGATGGTGTGTGTGTTTTTGGAGTGTGTGTGTAGAAAGTAAGGAAATGAAGATATTTTTGGGTTTAGGGGGATATTTATATCCCTGAAATCCCATGGACCTAAGGCCCATTCTCATTTAACCCGTCTCCATTAATCCAACACTAGCCCGACTCATACCAACTCCTGCTCTATTATTTATTTCCTGACAACCCGAGTAAACTTTCCCTCTATTAGTAAGTAATATAATTAATATCACTTTGAAATTTCGGGATGTTACACATTAAAAGTTTTATGTATCTGTCGCTACGTGTGTAGGGGATTGAGTCGTGTCATAACCAGAGGCGAGTTCAGGATTTCTTTCCAGTAGGTTCACTGTTTGGGTCGATTCAACGGTTCAGATCGGTTAGGCGATTCAGGGTCGGTTAAGGTTTATCGCATAATAAAACTACGATACAATAACAAAAAACAAACATTGTCATTAGAAATTAAAACACATGATATAAATAAGATGATCTTTTTAATTTTCTTAAACACTATATTTGTTCTCTAAGAGTTTTTATATTTTGAAAATGTTGTATTACATCTTCAACCAAAACTTGTTGACAGAACTTCCGTTCAATATAACAAATGCAAGAATTATTCAAATATGCATTAGTCGTTCAGTGTTTGTGTTACAACTAAAATAGTCATAACGTTATCAAGCTAGGTAATCAAAACTATATAAGGCTGAGGGTAGTGGGGCGCGGCTGACCCGACGCGGATGACGTGGTCGCCGCGCACACCACTACACCCTTGCCGTGGAGAGGGGCGCGGACGACAGGGGTGGACGAGACCGCGGAGGGAGAGAGTCGTTGTGGCTGTTTTGACTGGTCAAACTAGCCGTTGGGCTTGTGTGGGTTTCAAAAAAATAATTTTTTTACCTATAAATACAAATCCACACAATTCATTTTAATAAAAACTCAACTCATTCTCTCTTATTCTCTTAAGAAACCACACTTTACCTCTACCAAAACAACATTTTCTCTCCATATTTATAAATAGTGTGACATTCGTCAATTTCGGGTCTCGGATAGTATTCGTTTTGTAAACTTTTATCTTGTAAACTTACCCGTTTTGTAAACCGACACTTTGGAAATAATCAAAATGATGGGTTTTATGTTACAATATTTTTTTACACTTGTTGGGCCTTGAAAACATTCATTTCGGGCTTTAAAACGCGTAAAAATTGCTTAAAACGAACTTCGGGGTCAAATCTGCCATTTTTGAAAAGTTGGGAAATCAGGAAAACAACCCCGTCGCGCTGCGCGACGGAGGAAGACCATCTTGGTCGCGTAGCGCGATGGGCTACAGACCAGCAGGCCGTTTTTGTTGTTTTGTGTTCGTTTTTGACCCTTTTTGCATGAAATTTGTTGTGTTTAACACCTATCTTTGACCACCAACATTACCCTATATATACACCACTATTCTTATCCATAATTCCCTGCTACATCTCTCATTTCTCTCTCAAAACATCAAAGATTCAAAAGGTTGTTCATAGTTGTTCTTGAGTGTTTGACTTCTAAAAGTCAAACTGAGTTTAATCCTTTCTTCTAACTTGTTAATCTAACCTTATTAATACTTGTTTATGGTGGTACAACATATATATAATACACACCCCTTGTTATTTTTGGTAGTTACTTCTCCGACTCCGGTTGGTTAAGTTTCGGACCTCGTAATGCAAGGCTTCATGGAGGACTTCGTGTTCTTGATACATATACACACACATAACTTGTTGGCACATATTAATCTTGTTTAACTTATTCTCTTTTTAGTTTGTTTGTCATATTTATGAAGTTCCATGGTGGGGGTTTGTGGAGACTAACTTCGGTTTAACTGTAACTAGTCCAAACCGTGAACCGAACTTTTGCTTACTAGTTTTGTTAAAATAGTTGTTTAAACATGTTTAATGTTAGATTTGGGTTTCAAAAATTATTATTCAAGATCAATGATGTTGGGTATGTGGAAAACCATCAAGGAACATATTGTGAGATGGAAACCGAACCGATCCGATTTTTACTCGCTTAAGACACACAAGTGTGTTTTTAGCTATCAAGACTTGTATATTTCTTTAAAAATAGTTTACAAACTGATTTTTATTATTTTCTTAAGTACTTGGAAATGTTGGATCCAACTTGATCTCATAACAAAGTTTGGACCGACAAAACCGAACACTCGCTTAACGTACGTTGTTAGTTCTAAAACAATAGATCTATATACTTGGTTAAGTCATATAAAGTTTTTATGAGTTATCTCATAACATCATATATTTTGGAAAGTTGACTTTGGGTTTGACCATTTGTCAAGACCCGAACCAACAACCTGAACACTCGTTAAAGACCCGTTTTAGTATCTTTAGCCCAATGGAACTTGCATTTTAGCATTTTTCCCACCTTATTACTTATCATTGGTTAAGTAAATATTAAGGTTAGATACTTTAACCCGGTTTCGAGCAAACTTGCGTTTTTAAAGTGTTATTAATATAAATTCTTAAATAATTACATTTAAAACCTTGAACTTGAATTGTTTACTTTTTGCAACAATTATTTTGTTTAAAGATCTTCAAAACAACCATTCTAAATCCAAGACTTTCTTTTATTTAGGCCACATACGTTAAACCCGTCGTTCCGGCAAATCTACAAATTATCAACTTTTCAAGTTTATTACTTGAACGTGAGTAACTTCATACCCCGTTTTCTATCTTTTGTTTTTTTGGGGTGACATTTAATCTTATCTAAACTAAATGTTTTATACTTGGGTCTTAAACCACAAACGTTGTTGTATACTTTACTTGAATAATTGCTCGATTTGGTATTCTATGCTTATATGCCTATGTGTTTATCGCTTTCGGTTGGTGGAAGTCTATAAATCCTAGACTACTTGGCATCCCCTTGTAGCAAGGTGTCGTTAACGTAATGCAGTTAACGATATTCTATTAAATCATAGACTATTTGGTATCCCCTTATAGTTAGGTGTCGCTAACGTAATTCTATTAGCGATTTTATCCAAATTATGGTTTTTATTTATTGTTTCGTATACTAGTTTTGTGGATCTTTCTTACTATATATCTACATGTCCAAACTTATGAATTGCTCACCAACCTTGTGTTGACAAACTTTATTTTATGAAATGTTACAGGTTTACATCTTGGTTGATTTTGGATGCTTGAAGAAAACGTCGCAAATACCATTAGGATATTAGAAAAAATGAACAATATTTGATTTGCTATATTTTGTTATATTTTGTAACTTGTTATGAATATTGTTATGTGACATTTTCGATGTTGTGAAATGAAATGAGTTTATTAAATATTGTCGCTTTAATAGTGTCATGTGCTTATGGGCAATCGTTACACCTCGGCATGTTCCGCCTTTGTTCGGGGTGTGACAAATGGCATCGTCGTCATCGTCTTCGTCTTCCAATTCTACCGAAGAAGACGGACTCATTTGTTGTCACACCCCGGTTTAGGGCCTAGGCGTGTGACCACAAGTTGGTATCTGTTTTGTAAATACATCAGAGTTGCGAGTTATTTTAGCGGAAGACTTTGGTTGAATAAAATATTAATTTGCTTGAAAACTTATCGGATAATAAATACCCGGTGTTTGATTTATAAAGCTTGTTGAAATAGCGTTTGCAATTATTTTAATAATTAAAAACTGAGCCATCATTACCTTGCGAGTATCTAACTCCATGAATATCTTGCTACATGTGCTAATCTGTATTCCCTGAAATGTAGGGAAAAATACGTCAGCGATATGCTGGTGAACACGTATGACTCAATAAAACATTTTGAATGACATTATAATACAAACATAGTTTTCTTGACAATCTCAGCGGAAGCATTTCTACTTCCGGTATATCTACCACTGCCCTACACACATAACGGTATTCCCCGAGCCACACGGCCCTGAACTGAGAATTAGTCATGACCGTTGCAGCCCGCGGCTTCTTTGCCTTTGATTGATTGATTGGGCTTTAACAGTTATGTTTGGATCCAGACACATGCGTACTCGGTATGAGTTGATTTTATTCTCTACTTTGTATTATAATGTTTTAAAGATCACATAATCTCATGTAAACATTGACTGAATCGTTAAGACAAACACCCGTTCATCTTATTGAGTATAAATATGTTTTGAATGATTGAAAAGGTTAACGTATTCATGTTATAAAAGGTTTGAACGTATTCACGTTATAAAAGGTTTGAACGTATTCACGTTATAAAAGGTTTGAACGTATTCACGTTATAAAAGGTTTCAACGTATTCACCTGTGATTGTCTGTTCTAAATGATATGGTGATCTCGTTTGAAACCTTGACTGTGAATGAATGAATGATTGATTGACTGACTAACTGATTGATTGACCTATAATAAATAGGTATATAAATATCCGGATCGTCTTTTGATCCGGCTATAGACCTTTAGTCTGGTTTAAATAGCTTTAAACCTTGATTGATCATTTGTTTGAATAAAATATTTAGAAGTGTAGTCTTTCTGTTTATTGATTAATCATATGCTGAGTTTCTTCTTCATGAAGAAACATCTATAATCTGTTTCTTCTTTAAGAAGAAACATTCATTGACTGCTATGCATATAAAATCTTTTGTTTCTTACACATGAAGAAACAATGTTTTAACTATATTCTTTATATATGAATGCTATGTTTCTTAATCGTGAAGAAACTATATTCCTTATGAATGTAAAACTGATGTTTCTTAATTGTAAAGAAACACTATTATAATCTTTTGTATGTTTAAAGCTTATGTAAACATAATTATGATCAAGGTTGGGCTATACCCTCGACTATGGTCTAAGCCATATAATATAATAATAAAATAATGACTTAGGCAGAACTCCTACCTTACACGGGTAATCGAAGTTCTATTACTATGATTGATCGAGCAGCACTTCCACTCTCTATCGCTTTCTAGAGCTTAGACTGTTGAAATCTCAAAGCTTGGCATACACTACGATACTCGGCACGCAAAACGATACTTGGCACGCGAAACGAGGCGCCGTATGGTGGTCGTCATGTTGTGCACGTACTTCAAGATAGATTGTCGGGTTATCTTCGGGTGGCACACACTATGAGGTATCGTCGATGTATAGCACGGATTACGAGGTGACGATTGTCGGGTCGGTGCACGGAAACCGAGGTAGAGAGTAATTTCTAGAGAGAGAAAGTGTGGGAGGGGTGAGAAGTGATGGAGCCCCCGCTGTTCAAAAAGCTCGTGGCTCGAAGCTCGGGCTCGTGGCTCGCTCGATAAAAGCTCGAATGAAACTAGCTAAAAAAACTTGATTTGAAACAATCTGAGTTGAGTTAGCTCATTTTTGTAACCAAGCTCGGCTCGACCTAAGCTCGACTCTATCATGGCTCGGCTCGTTGGCTCGATTTAAATCTGTTTTAGCTTCAAAATCAAGCTAGAGCCTTAGTTGATTTGTCTCGTTTAATTTGAAGCCCGAGCTCGAAACCACCCTGGCTCGACTCGGGTTCGACTCATGAACAGCTCATGGAGCCGTGACCCCCTTTTTATAGGCTGATTCTGGACCCCGTCGCGGTACGCGATGGGTTCCTTTACCCTGTCGCGTACCGCGGCACCGCAATTTAACGCCGCCATACTAGAAGCTGCCACGTGTCCTTCTGACTCGTCAAGGTCCATCGCAATACGCGATGACCTGAGTCCTGGCTCGTCGCGTAGCGCGATGGGTCCCGAACTCAGTTTTTAACTTTTAGTCCCTTGTCTTTTGTTAGCTTGTCACTTCCGGGTCTAACTCCCATTATACATACTAAGGCGGCTCGCGGCGATGCGAGCGTGCGAAGTGCAAAGTGCGCCATCAAAGCACCACCATTGATTTTCGTCGACACCAACATCGGATGTTAACACCACCTCCTATTCTTGCTGATATAACTAGTTTGTTTTATAGTGAAAGTTCCCATAACAAAATAAAGTGTTATTTATATATGTAAAAGTTTGTTTCAATGCAAGTATATATATATATATATATGCAGATTCTTTTACATGGATAATGATCCATGTATATTTAAATATAAACAGATGGCATGAACTTTGAGGCATGTGGTGTGTTATCAAAATTCTTTAGTTGGTTAGTGGCAATTATTGAAGCAACCTGGTCTTCTGTCAAATTATTTGATTTCATATACTTATTATCCCTATGAGATAAAATGATAATACCTAATTCATACTCACAAATCTAAAAGATTGAATTTAGTATGTATGTATGTGTGTCGTGGCATATTATTGGGGTCTAATAGTGTTTTCAAGAATCTGACATTCGTTCTTAATATTCCACGTTAATATCTATATACATAGATGCTAGTACTACTATTGATCCTTATCTAATGCATATATATATATAATTATAATAACAAAAAATAATAATTAGGTTCAAACAGATGATTCCTCCCATGGCATGCTTAATACACTCAATATATAACTGCAGTAATTATATGTATATTGATTATGTTAAACACTCTTTAAATATCGTATAATGGTTTGAATATATATATAATTTATTTTTATCTAGAGAATAAATTATTTCTTTATAGAATGCTTATATTTTCATTATTTAAATTTTCTTATATCGGGTATTTCCTTTTAGATGTTTAGACCTAGTTTGTTTCTTATATCGGGTATTTCCTTTTAGATTTTTAACTTTAAAAGTTAAAATTTCTTAAATGAATATTTTTATTTCTTTATAGAATGCTTATATTTTCATTATTTAAATTTTCTCATTATTTATTTTAGAGAATGATTTTGATCCTTCAACTTTACTAAGTTGTCAATTTTGGATCAAAATTTTAGGGATGTTACATTTGTCAAGCAGTTCAAGTGACGATAAACTTTTTGATAGATCGGAAACTCCCCCGAGCCCCATTATTCCCGCAACCACGTATTTGTAACAACCCGTTTTCTCGTTTCGGTTAGCAAATAATAATATTAAGTAGATTGACTTGGGCTTGTGTTGGGTTAAACAGATATGAGTTATGGACTTGGGTAAATAAAGGAAAGAAATTAAGACCATAAGCTTAAACCCATGACCCATCATATATATACAATAATTACCCCTTTAAATCCATTCATTTCACATAATACATACACCACCCAAAACACACACTTAAGATCTCTCAATCTCTCTCTCTCTCTAGTTCTCTCTTTATCTTAGCCGAAACCAAGAAGAAGAATTGATTTCTGACTCGAGTTAGTCGCGCTCAGCTAAAGAAAGGAATAACTGTAAACGGTGAACGTAACCGCATTCAGGTGAGTTTCTAGCCCCATTCCTTGTTATGTTTTCGGGGCTGTGTGCATACTCAAGTAAATTGTTATACACATATCCTAAGTGATAAGTGTATGCCATGTGTGATTAAGTGAAAAGTATGAATGATCGCTTGTCGGTACGTGAACGATCTTCGGATATTGCACGTACTGTCAAGTTATAATGCTATGTATAATGTATGAATGATATGTACGTATATTATGAATGAATGTAAGAGATAGCCAGGTACAAAAGAAAGGGACTGAGCCCTAATAATACTCAAGGTAGAAGGGGACCGGACCCTAATAATATCCGAGGCAGAAAAGGGACCGAGCCCTTATAAATCTCGAGGTAGAAAGGAACTGAGCCCTAATAATACTCAAGGCAGAAAATGGACCGGACCCTAATGATATCTGAGGCAGATTAGGATAATGAAAAGTAGAATTTAAAATAAAAATAAAGTATGAAGGTAAATATGTATATTATGCACGAAGTATGAGAATATGAAGTATGTATGAAAGTATGTAGTTATGAAGGTATTGTATATTGTATGATTAACTAGAACTCACTCAGTGTAGCTGACTTTTAGTATGCACGCAGGTGAGTAGAATGAGACAGCTTCCTTGAGCGGGGACACGTGGCAGAAGAATAAAAGACTGGCATCTGGAGACTCAAGACGTCTAATAGTTTACGTTTTAATTTGAAAGACAATACGTTTATTAAGACAAGTTATGGATTAGTATGTAATGATTTATGAATGTTTAAATATCCCGTGAATGTTCTTATTAACTCTGATGGTTAGAACTATGTTAATGAGTAAATCCAACATCCAAAGTGAGGCGCCGGTAACGGGGCCTTACAAGTTGGTATCAGAGCAAAGTGCGATAAATTTAAGCATCCTACATGCTTAGACTCGAACAGATAATGAGATTTAAGTAAGAAAAGAAAGGAGATGCCAGTTCAAGAATGCCATGTGTCTCTCAAGCAAGCTCAGTAAAGGTAAAGTGTATCGTTAGATAATAAATGTTAATGTTAGCTTAATTGCTGAAGAAAGGATATGTGAAAGGTAGGGATCAATGTTTTCACGCTCGGATTGGACCGGGAATCAGCGAAGACGACGGCCCAGTTAGGCATGTTCAGATCGGTCTTCAGATAACCGGCTGGTTAAGGCCGCTCAACGGTTGAACCGGCAGATCGGTTCGGGGGTTTAACCATAACGATGATGAAAGAAGGTGGGTTACGAGTTCAATAGAGCGTTTTACAAGTTTCAACTGTTATACAAAGGAGATTACAAGTCTCAGCTTGGACATCAACAACAAATACAACGTCAACTCTATTGCATCTATTAGATTCTCGTGTAGAAGAAGCTTAATTCATACTCCAAGGAAGAAAGAAAAAATGAAAAGAAAAGAGATATTACCTAAAGAAAGTGGGGGTGGCTGAAGAATAGGTGTTAACCTAGTTTATTATGGGCTTTTGAAAGGGTAAAATGAACTATTAGGTATTGTATATTTGGGCTTAGTTTTAAAATTATATTTGTTTTATTTTTAGTATCTTTTAATTTAAATAAATTATAGTTGTATCCGGTTCTTAAATCCGGTTCAAACGGTTCAACCAGTGAACCAGTAAGACAACCGGTTCACTCTCCGATACGGTTATGAAAACATTGGTAGGGATAGATTACTTGATTGTTTGATTGATTAACTGTTAAAGTAGAGTTAGCACAAATAGACTCATAAGGGTAAGTGTATAGGACACGGGATAAAACGTGATCAGCTAATCACAGCTGGCCACTGTTATTACCCGTTAGCCTTACTATCCTTGTACTAAATAGTTCCTTGAGTGATGACATTTGTGTTTTACCTTTTAGAATACGATGGCTGTAGCGAGAGAGATTGTTGGCACTGGAGGTCGCACTGGACTTTGTGGCAAGCCATAGACTGTCCAACCACCTTCTGTAGAGACACCT
Organism: Bidens hawaiensis; assembly: GCF_021521415.1. NCBI lineage: Eukaryota > Viridiplantae > Streptophyta > Magnoliopsida > Asterales > Asteraceae > Bidens > Bidens hawaiensis. The sequence goes on from NW_027492170.1 coordinate 220,571, forward strand.
TCCAACACAGGAGATGAAGGAAGCGCAGCTGGACGAAACCCAAGCAACAACGAAGGGTTTCAACTTGACCCCTCAATTCAAGCAGCTATCGTTCAAGCTGTAGCCACTGCTGTGAAGAATTTGACTCCTGAAGGGGCTGCTAGAAGCCGTGAAAGAGTTGAGAAGTCTGGAGATAAGAGTAAGAAAGATGATGAAGGAGAGAAGGGGACCTCGAGTGTGGTCAAATTGTTGAAAGTTGACGATAGGAGAAAGGGCCGATGTGGGTGCAACTACAAGTCATTCAAGGGTTGCGATCCACCGAAGCTGACAGGTTTGGGAGACGCAATCGCTACTCTCCAATGGATAACCACTATGGACAAGGTTATCCGTATTAGCGAGTGCCGTCCCGACAAAGTTGTGGGTTATGCTACCCAATCTTTCGGAGATGAAGCAATATATTAGTGGGAGTCGATTGAGCAGAGGAAGAGTCCAACGGAGATTAAGGCAATGAGGTGGGAGGATCTGAAAGAGTTGGTGATGAAAAGGTTCTATGTTGACGCCGAGGTTGAGAGGGCGGAGATGAAGTTCCTGAACTTGAAAGCAGGAAAGATGACACACCGTGAGTATACCACAGAATTAAACCGAATGTCTAGGTGTGTACCCAATATGGTTAACACTGAGGCTAAAAGAATCAAGTGCTATGTGAGAGGATTTCCACTGAATGTTCGCATACTATTCAGGGCGAATAAACCTGGTACTTTTGACTCTGCTGTTGAGCTCGCAGAGATGGTTTATGAGGACCTGGCGGTGGATAATGTTGTGGTGGGAGAAGATGAGAAAGATAAGAAGTGGGCCACCCCGGTTAAACGACCCAGTACTAAGTTGTGGAACCCTAAAGACAAGAAGCAGAGGGTATGGGAGAAAAGGTCGTGCAAGACTTGTGGCAAGGCTCACGGTGGTGAGTGCAGATGGAGTAAGGGTTCAGATGTTTGTTATAAGTGTGGGAAGAGTCATGCTGGTGAGTGCAAGTTTGGTGCGAATGCTTGCTACAAGTGCGGAAAGGTGGGGCATTACGCTCCAGATTGTACCACAAAGTCTGCGTGTTATAAATGAGGAAAGACGGGTCACTTTGCTAGGGAATGCACTGAGGGCGAAGCTGGAGGAAGTGATAAGAAGGATGCTGAACAAGCTAGGCCAAAGACTAGAGCCTATATGCTGACTCGGGAACAAGCTAAACAGATTTTGGATGTTGTGACTGGCACGTTTTTAGTAAACGGTATTTCTGCTTTAGTATTATTTGATTCGGGTGCGAATAAAAGTTTCGTAGCTACACCATTTAGTAAATTAGCTAAAATGAAATGTTGTCGAGTGTCTGAAACCTTTATTGTAGAAACCACTAGTGACACCTCGGTTAAAATAATGAAAATGGTTAAGGACTGTAAGATAGAGTTAAAGGGACACGAGTTTCCTGTTACCTTGTATGTTATGACCTTAGGAGGGTTCGATGTGGTTTTGGGAATGGGTTGGTTGTCTGAGCATGAAGCTCAAATAGTGTGTAAGAGTAGGATAATAAAGCTAAAGTCTTTGGATGGTATTGTGGTGACGGTTAATGGTGATAAGGAAAGTTTTGGGCTTAATGTCATTTCGATGATAAAAGCTGAGGGTTTGTTATGGCAAGGGTGCAGTGCCTACCTGGCGTATGTTGTCAACGCAACGGCCGAGACGAAAGAGATGAAAGATGTTCCTATCGTGCGCGAATACCCAGAAGTATTCCTAGAGGATCTTCCGGGGTTGCCACCGAAGCGAGAGATAGAACTCCAGATAGATTTAATACCAGGTTCCCGGCCCGTCGCGAAAGCGCCTTACCGTCTAGCACCGCCCGAGATGAAAGAATTGATGTCCCAACTGCAAGAACTCCTCGACAAGGGTTTTATCAGACCAAGTGTTTCCCCGTGGGGCGCTCCGGTGTTGTTCGTGAAAAAGAAGGATGGAAGTATGAGGATGTGCATAGATTATCGCGAGCTGAACAAGCTTACGGTAAAGAATAGATATCATTTGCCAAGGATTGATGATCTGTTTGACCAACTGCAAGGTTCAAGTTGGTTCTCACGAATAAATCTCAGATCAGGCTATCATCAGCTGAAAGTAAAAGAGGCAGACATCCCTAAAACAGCGTTTTGGATGCGGTATGGACACTACGAGTTCCTCGTGATGTCATTCGGTCTAACGATGCTCCCGCGGCATTTATGGACATGATGAATAGGGTGTGTCGGCCGATGTTGGATAAGTCAGTTATCGTCTTCATCGATGATATACTGATTTATTCAAAGAGCGAGTCTGATCATGCTGAGCATCTGAGGGAGGTATTGGAGACTGAATAAAGAGTAGTTATATGCTAAGTTTTCGAAGTGCGCATTCTGGTTACGAGAAGTGCAATTCCTAGGTCACGTGATAAATCCCGAAGGGATTACTGTGGACCCAGCCAAGATTGAGGCGATAACGAATTGGAAGACTCCACAGAATCCGACTGACATACGAAGCTTCTTAGGGTTAGCTGGCTACTATAGGAGATTCATCGAAGGTTTCTCCAAGATAGCCGCACCGTTGACCGGTATGACTCGAAAGTTGGTAGTATTCAGTTGGGGAAAGTTTCAAGAAGAAGCTTTTGAGGAATTAAAGAAAAGACTCACGCAAGCTCATATCCTTGCTCTACCCAATGGTGACGAGGATTTGGTTGTTTGTAATGATGCTTCGCATCGTGGGTTAGGTTGCGTGTTGATGCAACGAGGGAAAGTGATAGCTTATGCGTCTAGACTGTTAAAAATCCATGAGAGTGCTTATCTGACACATGATTTAGAGCTAGAAGCATTAGTGCACGCTCTTAAGATATGGAGACATTACCTGTATGGTACTAAGTGTACTATTTACACGGATCACAAAAGTTTAAAGTACTTCTTTGAGCAGAAAGAATTGAACATGAGGCAGAAAAGGTGGTTAGAACTAATAAAGGATTACGACTGCGACATTAAGTACTATCCTGGTAAAGCTACCATGGTCGCCGACGCTCTAAGTCGTAAGAATGAGGAAGTTATTGCAATAGTGAAGTCATACCACTACATGACCGCCGCCATGTACCACCACCATTGTCGTCACCACCACCACCACCTGACCACATTGCCGCCACCACCATCGCCATTCCCATTTTTATTGTTTTGTTAATTTTATATATTTTGAGGTATGTATCTTTGCCATTTGTATTTCAATATTCATGTGAGGTTTTTTCCTACTAAACAACATAAAGTAATAATTCATTTCATTCTCATATGTTAACCAAATAAGACAAATGAGTCTATGATAATGTAAGACCCTAACCCGTTTTTACATTTTTAAGCGTAAACATACACTCGTTAGGACTTAAAAACCAGGTCTAATTAAAACTTTGGCGGATGACGTGATAACATGACACGACATACATAACTAATAATGAAAATTTTACAAATTTTATATTTATATGATACGAAGATTATATTAGACTTTGTCTTCTAAAATGAATTATTATAGCGGAAGCTTGTTTGGTTCGGTTGTGTTCAGTTCTTCGACAGCTTGACCATCAATCCATGTCCTTCAATTAAGTTATAACATGTCATGGAAATTCACCATAACAATTAGTCATACATACTTTACATCTACTTGTAATAAACACAAGTATACTTAACCCATTTATTAATACTTATTCATGCACAAAACCTTAGCCTCTACAACCCCACGAGTCTCTTATACAACAGTTTACTTATTCGGATTAATCGTACGAGTTAAACGGTTTTAAAATTACAGATTAAGCCAACGAGTACGAAATCAGTAATCATACAGTAATTGTACACTGGCACCAGCAGCCCATTTACACCCATTTCCCATTCCCTGTTATCCCGTTACCCTTTTTCCACTACAACCATATTGTAGCCGGTAACTTCATGGTTCGTAAATCTAATCTTCACGACCCCGTCATTCATTTTTAAGTCAGTGTCTACACTAACCTTGTCGTTTGACTCTTTATGCCTTGGACGACCCTTTAATATCAAATGCACCCATACCATTTCCCGGAGGGCGTTTTGGTCATTTATTAACATTTACCGACATCATGATTTAATTCACGTACCTAGCAGGATCAAAGTTACCGTTACCAATACCTTGTATCTCCTTTTAGAGAACTCGACAACACATTTATGATTACCATCATGCTTACCTGTAGAACACTACTCAACATGACAAGCATTATATATCAACTTCAAATTGTGATAGTTTCACCATTTGACATGTATGACCTGTTCAAACATATACCCATTCCGGGTCACTCCTTTTTTTATATCTTACTCTTACAACTGGTTATTACCAAAATAGTGATTTAACATCAATTTACCCATAGTACCCCTTTATGACTTGGTCTATAAACCACACCCGATAAACATTAAAATCCTTGTCCCATATACTAGGATTATTAGTTTTCAAATCCCATTTGACCCTTTGGGCCAATTTGAACCAAGTCTATAACATTAAAGATTACAACCTAATCCCGGGTTGTAACTTAATACCCCCAAACTACCCTTTTTGAGTTTTCTTAACATTTGATTCTTTTGTTAGTCATTTAAACAATATTACAATTTGACAACAAACTTTAGCTTATAATCTGAAGTGAACAAAATCACTTACCTTTCTTTGCTAACTAGAACTCCCGTGCACTCCAGTAGCTTGTTTGACCCGTTTCATCCAAGCCTCCACCTAGCTTGACAAGATCAAACTTTGTCCAAATTCCACAAGATTGTCGGGTTAGTCATTATATAACATGACCACAAAATCCTATGGACTCATACATACCAATTTATCAAAACACTAGTTTTTTTTGGTCAGTTTCACTTTTAAAAGTCAAACTGCTCATAGGTATGTATATTCTCCGATCATTACATACAATGGTGTAAATACTCATACAAACCATTTGCAAGTCCTTTAGACACTTTAAGTATGTCACGTTTTATTAGTTCTCTACAATCAATGCATCATGCCTAATGCAAGTATATGCAATCTTATGTGTTTTCTCGATTACTAATATCTCTATTAATGTGCAGCGATTTCCTATATCGCTGCTGTAATCAGCCATTTTGACCTATGTAACATCAGAACTGGTTCAACATGTTCAAAGACGGATCTTAGGGGACTCAAATACCTTTTCAAGCATACAAAGCACACCCTCTAAATATTTTTCTATGATTTTATATGATTTTTACAAAATCAGGACAGAAGCATAAATATTCCCAGTCAGCATGCTTTATATCCTGAATAGTCACTTTGGTCTACTATTTTGGACAACTTCCGATCCTATTTAGACTTTCATGATCAAATATGAATTGAAATAAACACATAGACCTTTCCAACGATATAAGGCCGCCCTCTAACTCTTAACGACGAGTGAGATACGCGCTCTGCAAATTAACTATTTAAATCTGTCAAAAGTGACGGATCTCATACTATATTGCACAATTCAAGTTTCATGTGAGAATTTCATCAAACAATTGGTGTCCGGTCCATAACATAGCCTTAAACATAAGTGTTCAAAACAAAAATAACCTTGTTCATCATCCCAATTCTATTATTCAACATTAACAAGTTTAAAACACATAATCTTAACATTTAGAGCTAGGCTAATTATTAATTATACAAGGATTTGACATGAGTTCTTCATGCATATCACCACCTACACCCCACATGTGGGTTTCATCTCTAAACACCAATTTTACTTGAAATCATTCCTAATTCAATTTATATGCGGTGATTCTAAGACATATACATGCTCAATTTCAGGTTATTCAACATAACTTGTTTTCTCTCAATCCTGAGGTATCAATAATTGAAGATATTTGAACATACCTTATGTTCACCAAGTTGAGATGAGCACAACCTTACTCACATGCACGTTTTTTTTTTTTTTTTGCCTAATTTGCCTTTCAATTTGAGGAATTTGAAGACACAACCTTATGTTCACCAAGTTGAGATGAGCACAACCTTACTCACATGCACGTTTTTTTTTGCCTAATTTCCCTTTCAAGTTGAGATGAGCGCAGCCTCGGTTCGTGTTCGTCCGTTAAGCTTACCGAACGAAACTCTTTTGTTCATGTCTAGTTCTTTTTTTAAACAAACGAACATAAACGAACTTTTCATTGAACGGAGCCGGTCGACCAGTTCGATTACAACCCTAATTCTAAGCATGTTTTTTAAGCTATTTTGGGTAAGCTTGGCATGGATGGCGTGGATAGGGATGGCAATGCCCAGTTCGATGGAAAAACCTAAAACTCAAAATATTTGTGACGGGTTATACATATCTTATTAGGGTATGGGACGGATTTGGGATAACTACTTGTGAAATTTTTCGCGGGTTTGAGACGGATATGAGAAAACTTTTGAAAATTTTCGCAAGTTTGAGATGGGCATGAATTTGTAATATGCCCAATTATCCTGATACGATTACCCAATTATATACCCGAGTAACCCGACATATAGTATATCTTAAAATTAGAGAAAATTCCAATTTTCCTCCCTGGAAAATATAGCCGCGGAGATGGAATAACCACTGAAAAAGAATTTGCGCATGTTGCACCTCTGTGTTTCTCGGGTGGGTTTTTTTGCTCCTTCCGTCAGTTGATCAAGCATTGACCTGTTAAAAAATGTTGAAATTACGTTTTTACCCCTAAGCCTTTAATTCATTTTTAAAATAATCATCCAAAACCATGTAAATGCCGGGATTCGAACCCGAGACCTCCAGTTTAACAGCCCACCAAAACTACCAGTTGAACTAAGTTAGTGTTTAGTATAGCTATACAACATAAACTGTATATTATCACTTTTATCACTTCATTTTCCCCAATTATAATTAGGGTTTCTAAGTTTTAATTCCAGAATATTAATTAACACAACTTTTTGACGTTTGATCATCCGAAACAACCTTAACTTCTTTTGTTGCACACATCTGCCCACCCTCACACTATTATAACATTAACAAGAACACATACAAACATACAATTCTCACCCTCACCATTCTCTAATAACCGCTTCTCGCGTAAACTCTCGGTATCCGATCAATCCGGACAGTCCGAAACAACTGAATTACGACTCAAACTATCAACAAAATCACTGTTCTCCAACGGAAGCTTCTCGTGTAAACTATCCGATCGATCCAGACAGTCCGAGACAACCGAATCATTCATCGACTTCGTACGAAGCTTCGATTAAAACCCGCATAAACAATGGATATTAGACGTCGTTAGGCGGTTAACGAAGAACGGAACCCTAGCGAGTAGGTGACGAAGGGTTTTGGAAGAAAGAATGAAAGATTGATTGATTAAATGAAAGGAAACTAGAATTAGAGATACAAATAATAATAGTAACAATAATAATACCTATTTTCGGGTTTGAAAATTGGGTCTTCGGGTTTTGGGGCTAAATAAAAAGAAAACTGGAAGCAGGGGATGAACGGAAGAGAGATGTATTATTATTATTATTATTATTATTATATTTATTATTTATTAGAATAAGATTACTAAAATACCCTTACCATCCAACAGTCAACTGACGGAAGGAGCCAAAAAAACCCGCCCGAGAAACATAGAGGTGCAACATGCGCAAATTCTTTTTCAGTGGTTATTCCATCTCGCGACGATATTTTCCAGGGAGGCAAATTGGAATTTTCTCTTAAAATTATTATTTAATTTTTGGGGGAATTGTTTTTTTTTATTTTTATTTTGTAGAAACGGATGTGTCATATGGAACTTGAGACATTTATTTGTCAAAAATTTGTTTATAACAATTATTTGGTGTAATTTGTTTGTTATTAACAATATTTTATGGTAATTATTTTTTTGTAATTGATTAATAGTTATTTACCCCGATATAATTGACCAGTCATAATTTGTCAAAACCCGATGGATACTCGACGAGTATTTTTAATAAACTAATGGGTATACCCGAAACCAACGGGTTTGTCCGATACCTGACAAATACCCGACGAATTTGGAATAAGTTTCACTAACCAGGTATGAATTTAGGAATATCAAAACCTAATCCATTACCATCAACATCCCTAAAAAATGAACCATGAGCTACTAGAAAATTTTAAAAGGGAATTATACTCGATTTATGTTTCCCTACCTCAATCATGTATTTCACTTTTCCTTCATATTGTTTATTAATATTTGAGTTTTGGATCTTTTGGTTATAACACTAAGTAACAGCAAAATGAGGAGGTTGTTTATCTACACGGAATGCTAATCTCTTCATTCACCATATTCATCCTTTATTCTCTACATTAATGTCACATCATTTTTCCTTTAACCATCATTCTAACCATTTTATATTTTTTATAACTAAATTATTTAAAACTTAAATTATATATCAAATATTATCTAAAACTTAAATTATGTACAAAACAACCTTATATTTTCAAAATCCAATACTTAAAAAGACCAATATCCTCTCCATAATCCCCCCCGCATTTTCTCCGAACAAACCCTACCGATTTCATCTAAAAAAATGGAGTTCAATAAACACATATCGCAAACGAAAGGTTAGGGGTATTGCTCAGAATGTAAAAACGAGTTAGAGGATGGTTCCGTTACCTCGGTTTGGTGTCGAATGGACGACAAAATAGCTTGGCAGGAAGAACCGGCGGTGGCCATGACTGTTTTGAGTGAGACAGAGATATTAGCAAGTGTGGGAGATGAGCACAATGATCTCAATGGTTACCCCATTCGGGGTTGTTCTTTTTTTCGGGGCCGAGAGGGCCTGGATGGTGTTGCCGGCGGGTTGAAGCCACCCCAACACCCTCCCAGGAGCATTCCGTCCACCTTAAAGGTGGTGGGAATGCCCATCTTACCCTAATCCATCTTTTACTCTCTTTCCTCCACATCAGCGTCCAATCCATTTTGCCTCAATCCATTTGAAGCGTGAAAATGCTAATCTTTCATCCCAATCTATCTTTCGTCCATTTTATATTTTTATGTATTTTTAAACTAGTTTTTTAAATAAAAATAATATAATATAAAATAAAAATCTCATTTTATTACTCTCCCGTCCCATTATAAGTGTCCACATTTCTTTTTTCATTTGTCCAATTAAAAGTGTCCACTTTCAAAATTTATTAGCTAATTTCCAAGTTTACCCTTAAACACACACACGTCTAGCATTAATAAACAATATTGATGGACCCACTTTTCAAGCGCATTATTGTCATTTGGTAAGAAAAAAAAGTAATCATTCATTCCACCTTAACTTTGTGTTTTTCAAACCTGGACACTTATAATGGGACGGATGAATTAATAAAAAAGATACAAGACTTGATAAAAAAAATCTAAAAACTAAATTAACATTTATTTCTCAATATTAAAATTCATTAATATAAATTTATATAATTTTGTATATATTACAAAATCAATTTTGCTAAGGGCCAAGCCAATCGAAGCGGTGTTCCCGACGGAGCCGAGGCGACCCTAATGTCCCCCCAAAATGAACAGAATAAACTATTTCAAATATGTGTACTTGTCAAGTGAGCAAGGTTGGTCAACCACTACATAAAATCTCTAATTTAGACAAAGTTTGGATAATTCAAAAGTAGTTTGTAACCCAACAAAGCATATGATGTGTTTCGGGAGAGACTAGGAGCAAATAACATATTCGACAAGATAAGAGAGTGGATATTGAGATGGTTTAGACATGTAAAGAAAAGACAAACAACGAATCATGTTAAAACAGTAGAAAACATTACTATAGAGGAGAGTAGAGGCCGACCTAGATTGACTTGGGATGAGAGGATTAGGCATGATTTGCTAGACCTAAACCTCTCTGAGGACATGGTTGAGGATATGAATTCTTGGAGACGTAGAATTAAAGTTAATGATTTTTATAAAGAAATGAATACTTTAAGGGCTGCTATTTACCTTATTTTGGTCACACACCATTATGTTATTTTCTTTTCATATATTATATATTTTTATGTATTAGTAATATTATTTTTACTACGTGCTATTATTAATTATATTACTGTTCAACTTGATTTCCTCTTATATTTCCTTATACATATGTTTTTTTAGAGTTGATGGTTTCTCTGGAAGCTACCTCTTTATTCCTGTGGATATAGGTACGGTGTGCCTACATCCCACTATCTCCAGACCCTACTTATAAATTTGATATTGATGGATCCCACCGGGTATAATTGATTGAATCCATTGACCAAGTGTCTACACTCACAAAGTCACTATCACCAAAAAAAAAATTGATTTAACTGATTAACATGTCTAATCTGACCAACAAACAATCAACTTCAAGCATTTTATAAAGTCATTACGCTAACAGCCATACATACGGATATATTTTATAAATTTTACCATAAAATCTTTCCATAACTAACATAAGTAAATTATGTTGCAAAGATACAAACTACTTGTTATTCAACCATGGATGTAATTCATTTATTTATGTTATTGATCAACAACATAAATCTAAGCAAGTAATCATGAGTTTTTTGTCTCCTTTTTTATTTTGGCATTATTACACAAGTATGAATAAAAGTACACACCAAAAGTATTAAAAAGACCGGATCTAATCCTTACCCAAAAGACCATTTTGGACATAACTCTCAACCGAGTTAACAAGCGTTTCCTCAAGTGGTCTATAACGCCAACCCAAATCCTGTAGTTTCTGAGATGTAGCCGTAAATGTTCCCATCACCTCGATAAATCTGCTGGCAAGTTTAAGTAAAGTGAAGTTAGTATGGCAAGAAAACAAACACAGTATCAAAAGGTTCCAAGTTAATATAAAATTAATTACTGTAATATTTAACCATCTATGATACATGCTTCCAGAATTAAAATTTGAGGGTCCATACTTTCATTAAAATAAAACTCAAGAGCACGTGTATTATGGGTCTACTTAGGTTGAACTGAGTCGGTTTTGGGCTTAAACCGAACTAAAAACCAAAACTTCAGCTTTTGAGTTATTAAAAAACCACTCAGTTTCGGTTTGGTTTTTCCAACTGGGCTTGGAAATTTTTTTAGCTCAGAAAAACAATTGATTTGGGACTAAATCTTTTTGTTAATTAACAAGTAATTGATTATTATATATATTTCGACTAAATTTTTCTGGTTAACACCATATTCTTCTAAATTACTTTTAAGTTCAAAACTAAAAATAAAAATCCACAAACTTGGTTCGGTTTTTCGGTTTTAGTTACAAGCAAAACCAAAACCGAACTGAAAGTTTGGCTTTTACGAAAATATAAAACTATGGTTTGGTTTTAGTTTGGGTTTGGTTTTGTCGGTATATCATGCACATCCCTAAAATGTATCTCAAAAGCTGCAATGGGAAAGATAATAACTAATATATGAACCCAACATCCTGTAAAACGAAAATGCATATCCTTAAATGTTTGATTTTGAATATGTGAATCACAAAACAAAACTTTTGAAAATTTCTAAAATAGAAAGAAACTCACTTCTTTGGATAGTTATAGTGAGGATAATGCTTCTTCAAAATTTCAACTATATCCTTTGATGTAACCGGATGTGATGTGCATATGTATCTTCCATTGGCCTCGGGTTTTTCATATACTAAAATCAATGCTTCCGCTACATCACGCACATCTACAATCAACCGCAACCTGTTTTCTAGTTCTTCATATCCTTCTGCACACACATTAAAATGTAACTTTTTATAAGTTTATTACCAAAAAAAGACGATAAAATGTTGCATGCATTTGTAAAAGGTGAATAATAGAGGATAATGGCACATGGGAATTATAAAAGTACAAACCTTTAAGAAGCTTAAGAAGAACCAAGCTACTAGCATTTATTGTCTTCTGAAGCATAGGACCCGAAACAAGAGTTGGGCACACGGACACAAAATTAATACCGTTTGTTCTTGAGAATTCCCAAGCCTCGCTTTCTGCTTTCGTCTTTGAAAGACAATACCAATCCTGTATAACAAATACTTATAATAACTTTTTGTTGCAAATGAATTGCTATTATTATAAAATTGGGTATTTTTCGCTAACAGATGTTAAATTTTCAGCTAAATGAAATGTTAAATGACAAGTTTGCCCTTTTCTTTAAACCCATTTTGACCTAACCATAAACTCCTAACATAAAGGATGATCCATGTAATTTTGAAGTTTAAGAACATAAATTAATAATTGATATAAATGTAAAAGACGAAAGTTGTAATTAACCCTATTACTTATGAATGAGTTGATCAAGCTATTTTTCCTATCTGTAACGGGTCGAAAGGGTGAAAATAAAAGAAACTTAAAAGGTCAAATGATTGGAAACTAGATAGAAAGTTGTCAAGCATGTACTGTATTTGATTAAAAACATTACATTTGTATTTGGCGCGGTAATTGTTTATGAAAAGTAACTTTCATTCTTGCAAACAGTGGAATGTAAATGCTGAAAACACCATTCTATGCGTCACTTTTTGTCCAAAATCTTTCATTCTTGAAAAGTTTAGCAAAGCTAAAATATTATGTAACTTACATTATTTGATCTGCATAATTCTTGGTCAGACCAGAAAGTCTCATCCAACGGTCGATCCTGGGGTCTGTTAGGTACGACCGCAATAGCAGCTACAGATGACACATACACAACTTTCTTAACATTTACTTCACAACATGCTTTAAGCACATTCAGCGTACCATCCACAGCTGGCTTAATCAGTTCTACCTGCAATAGAGATAATTCCAAACATTTTGATTCTAAAAAGTCAACCCAAAAAGGTCAAAAGTCCAAAGCCAAAAGTCAAACATGCCTCAGGATCTGGTACAGAACCAGGTGGAACAGGACTTGCAGTGTGGAACACACCATCACATCCGGCAATGGCTGCACGAATAGACTCGTAGTCTAGAAGGTCCGCTTTGAAAAGCTTCAGATTCTTAGATGCTTTCTCCAGGTTCTTCAAATGAGCCGATTTCTCATCCACTGAAAGAAAACGTGACAAAAAATTTTACAAACAAACGCATCGAGTAAAAATTCCCACCAAACGGTAGAGATCGGGGAGAGTGAGATGAGTCAAACCTTACCTCTATGTCCCAACGGAATACTAACTAAAAAACTGTGATATTGATTATTACTATTATTATTATTAATTTTTTTATATCTTTTATTTTTTTCCCAAAAAATCAAACCAAAATAACTAAAATCGAAGCAAAAACCAACGGTTTGGTTTTATGTTTTTGTAAAAACCGAACTTTCGGTTCAGTTTCAGTTTTGCCTATAAATAAAATCGAAGAAACAAACCAAACTTATAGATTTTTATTTTTATTTTTATTTTTATTTTAAATTCTAATCAATTTATAACTGTTTAATATATAGTTTAACCCAACTATTTTAGCCCAGCTGCATAATAATCAATTAATTGTCATCTAACAAAAAAAAGTTAGATCCAAATTCGTTATTTTGGCTGACTTTCTTTTCCAGCCCAAAATTTTCAAAACCGAAAAGCCAAAATAATTGGCAACCTTTCAATTTTCGGTTCGGCTTTAGCCAAAAAACCCTTTTTTTGATCAAACATTATTTTCTCTTTATTTATTAACATTTAACACCAACCAAACTACATCTGGATAATGGGTAAGCCAAAAAACAATTTTGTGAAGCTAGTTGAAAACTTAAACACTGTAGCTTTTGATTTTAAATGCTACAATCATTAATAATCAAGCACAGATCTATTACATATTATTGCATTTTATTAAAAATGGAACAAAAATGAATTGAAATCAAATATCTGACAAATTCAAAGATTGAAAATATGACTTACGAGGATTTCTGACGGTGCCATGAACAGTGTAGTTGTTGGCAAGCAGAAGCTTAACTAACCATGATCCTATAAAGCCTCCTGCACCTGTCACACACACTAGTCTTCCATTAGCTGCCGCCATGAGAATCTTGAAACCTCAATGCACTAACAAGGTCATCTTTGTTCTTCTACTTTATTCTACTTATAACTACCACATTTCTTTTTCTTTTTATTTCTTTTAATACTATTTAATAATATGCTATATGGTCTTTATTTATAAAGAGTAGTTCAAAAATCCAATGTTTTCAGACCTGGTCCGGATGTCGATCCGGACACCTTACCAGGTCAAAGGTCGGACCGGTTTAGAAGAACAAACTGGTGTTTCACCCGGATGACATCATAAATATATATATTATAATTATATATATATATATATATATAGTAGAACTGATAAGTTAATATATATAATATATATTATTATAAATTAGATGGGTGCCCGCGCGATGCAGTGGGTGTTTGAACCTGTTAATCATGTACAAATATAAGTGTTTATGGTTCGGTTAAAACCTTGAAATCGTTTAAATCAGTCATTGGTTTGACTTCTTTTTTATTCTTCTTTTTTTACTTTCGGTTTGTTGGTCGGTTTCAAAATTTTCAAAACGTAGTGAACGGTTGATTCACAGTTTATATCGGCAACCGGCCATATGAAACCAGAAAAGACTGTAAATGTTGAATGCAATTTAATCTTTTTCATTATTAATTATTAGATATGTTTTGTAATATATATTAGATATAGTTAAAATTTAATTGAACATAATCTTTTTATTACAAATAACTTGACTATACAACTTCAAATTAACTTAATTGCAATATGATTCATTTTGTAATCTTTGTTGTTATTATTTCGCGTCCTAGATCTTCCATTAATATTTACTATTTATGTGGCTAAAATTATCATTTTTTATTTATGATCATCTCAAGTATCATATTATGTTGGTTTTTAGTTAAAATTGTACATTTAAATTATTAATTATTTTAAACTAAGTTTATTATTAAAGTTTAAACTGTGTAACCAAACTGGAACTAGTCTGTTAGTAACGATTCGGTTTCAACTTTCAATGGTTGAGTTTGGTATTGGACGACAAAAAATCAGTAATAACGGTTGGACTCACAAGTTTAACTTAAAAACCATCAAAACCGATACTGAACACCCCTACGTAACATGTTAATTTATTTAAAATGTAAAAAATTACAACAATATCATATCCAAATTAAAGAGAATAAAATGCTCGTTTTAATGATGCAATTTGTTTACAAAAATATTAACGTATGAAAAGGCTATAGTCGTTTAAAAATCATGGATGAGAAGTTAATTTACAAGTTAAATTAAAAACATAATATGGTAAAAGATGAGAGACAAAACTTGTAAGTTGAATGGATTGTGTTTAAAAGACATGTTTACCCTTAATAACACATGTACCTCATGCTTTAAGTGTTGTAAATTACTTAAAAATGAGTGTCTTAATTTGCCCTTATTTGATGTATTATATATAGTATAGATATTACAACTGATGAGTTAATAACATATAACTTTAGTATATTATATATATTTGTAGTTCACGACCACTTCACGTTTCTTTAATATATATTTGGTAGAAGGCTGCAAGTTTACAAGACCATCTGTTTTAATAAGTATTAGGTCAAAATATCACAGCACCAACTCATTAGATCATGGCCGCCCCCTTCCATCTTTTAGGGTGAATTCTGATTATTGAAGACGAATTGACAACCGAACTAATAAGTTCAAAATGAGTTGGGAATGAAGTTCAAGATGAGTCTGGGAGCTGCAATAATAAAAGATTAGGGTTAGATTTTGTTTTATTTTAGTTGAATTCTTAGTTTTTTTATCTGAGAAAAAGAATAAAACCATTTTGTCGGTTCACCCGGAGGGTCACCGGGTCCGGTTCAACCGTCGCTCGCAAAAGCTGGCCGGGTTTTTAGAAAACGGGCCAAATACCATGACCCAGCCAGGAATAGGTACCGGGTCCCGGTCGGACCGGTCCGACCGGCCGGGTTTCAAAACACTGCAAAAATCACTCTTGTGACGGGCACGTTGACCCAGCGGTGATAAATGCGAATATGACGCCCCTGTGTTGGAATTATTATTATTATTATTATTATTATTATTATTTTGCAATTAGCCCCGACCGTAACCCATTTTTGAAAATCGAATGAAAAGACGCTAATACCTTTGCACGTTGCAACCCTACGATTTGTAAACTTGCAATATAAACCCTGTGGTATGTTAACTTGTGTGTCTGCATATATGTATGTGCATATATGTAGCATGAGGCCAGAGGAATAGCGAGCAGTCTTAGATATGATAGTCGCTCAAAATTGAGTATCTTCATTGTCACTTTAATGGGGTAAATGATGACGAGGACGTCCAGATTACCAACGAAAGCCTAATGGTTCCGTAGACAACAAAGTTCAAGTATTTAATATCGTTTGTACAAAGCAGTGGAGACATAGATGGTGACGTGACACATCGCGTTCAAGTAGGATAATGTAGATGGAGAGCAGTATATGAGTTTTGCGCGACATGAGGTTCCTAACTAAATTAAAGGGGAAATTTTATAGGGTTGCCATTAGACCAGCGATGTTGTATCAAATAGATTGTTGGGCCATCAAGAAGGCACACTCAAGTAAAATGAAGATAGCAGAGATGAGAATGATGATGTGGATGTGTGGGAATACACGGTCTGACCGATTAAGAAATGACATTTTTTAGAGAAAGATTAGAGGTAACTAGTATAACATATAAGATAAGGGAAGGAATATTGAAATGGTTCGAACGCATAAAGAGAAGACAAGCGACGGATCCTGTTAGATCAATAGAAAACATTGCTATATAGGAGAGAAGGAGTAGAGGTAGACATGCACCTCTCCGAGGATATGATTGATGATATGATTTCTTGAAGACATAAGATTAAGGTTAAAAAATTTTAAGGTAGGTATAGTTTTTTTTGTTAGAAATATATCCAATAGTCGTAACTTTACGTACTCATTATTCTTTATTATTATTAACTAGTGATTTACCACCGCGTTGCGGAGGGACAGCTGGTAAAACCCTAGCGTTAAAACCCTAGTGTTGGTAAAACCCGAGTGTTACAACGGTGTGTCGACGCGAATTTTAGCATCATCGGTTAGGCCTGCTACACTATAGGCACCGTTGGTAAAACATGAGCGTTAAAACCTAAAAAATAAATTAGTCAAGTTAACATATAAAAATAGTAACATATAAAAAAATAAAATATTCGACGTTTATTTGGTCGGTACTCCTGGGCTGTGATGAAACTCAGGAGTTGTCTATCCCGTGCATTGAGGTGGTAACTCGACACGAATTCGGCCGATTTTCGTTACTATGGTTAAGGGACCAGAGCTAAAAAACAAAAACACATAAAAATTAAGGTGGACTAATGGGGTGGCACCGGTCGGTAAACTCAGGCGTTGGTAAAATCCGAGAGTTGGTGGCCCAAGGCGTCGAGGCTATGAGTCTAAGCGAAATTAAAACTCAGATTTCCGTCACATTTGTTATCCTACCAAAATTAAAACAATATAAAGAACACTAAATTGATGTCCGGTCGGCTTCCATTATGCTCCTTATTGTACCGAAGATAAAAAATAAAACAAAATGCGAAGGCTAATTAGGTGCCGTCAAGTGGCTCAATTAACGACACCAAACTCCTTAATTGTTATAAAAATATAACAATTATTATTATTATTATTATTATTATTATTATTATTATTATTATTATATTTTCATTGTTACCTATTTTTATTTATTTAGTTATTTATTTATTTTTATTTTTAATTTTTATTTATTTATTTATTATTCTTATTATTTCTTAGCAATAACTATTACACCTTTTTAAACTCTACTTTATAGTCGACTTGTTTAACTGTTATGTTGTTTGCTTTAGAGTCGAGCAGTCTCGCTGGAAGCAACATCTCTATCTCTAGGGGTAGAGGAAATTTTGCCTACATCACACCCTTCCCAAACCTTGCAGATAGCTTTGACTATTTGTTAGATTTACCTGGGCATGAATGTTGTTGTATATGTTCTATGTATGCATATATATATACATATATATACACACACACACATATATATATGAATCTATGTATGCAAATATGCGTATGCGTGTATTCAGTGATGGTTGTGTATATATATAGGTGTGTATTAATTGGTAAGTATATGTAGGGGTATTCATCGGATCAGATAACAAGTTATTCGGTTTGGATTACCCTATCCAAAATCCAATCCGATTCGAATTAGGAACATTCCTATCCGATCCTAATTGAATTCAGATGGATTTGGATAATCCAAAATTATCCAAATAATCCGTATAACAAATATACAAACAAAAGTTTTATTAATTAAACACACAAAATGAAAATAAAACACTAAAAGAACAAAGAAGTTAAGTAGTGTTAGAGAGTATAACGACGGAGTGTTATGACATTTTTGTTTATGGTGTGTTAGGTTGATGAAACGAATAATGGAGTTATGGTTATAAGGTTATTGTAAATGTTAAATAGACTTGGCTGTATACACTAATAACTTGTTATATATTCAGACTACTTGGATCAAGGCCGGCCATGGCAGGATAGTCGACGACCATAAGCCCGTCTACCTGCTAGGCCTGGATTTTTTTTTTAAATTATATGTATTTTGATGAAAAACTATATCTATACTTAATGTTATAACACAATTACAAAACAACTAACTTGGTTTAGTGGTAAAGGGATATGACTCCCAACCAAAAGGTTGTGGGTTCTAGCCTCATTTGAAACATGTTTTAGACTCTATTTATACGTTAGTTTTTTAAACAACCCAAATCATAAGAAAATTTTTCATAAATAGTGTTTTTGCAAAAGTTGTTTCAAAAATGGTATGTTTTAGAGATATATTACAAAAATGGTGTAACCGTGGTTTCAAACCACGGTTTGGGTATTTTTCTATGAATGTGTCAGACATGAATTTCATAAAATAATAATTTTGATTAAAATAAGGCAAGCCGTGGTTTCAAACCACGGATTGTACAAAAGTGGTAATCTAATACCGCTTTTCGTGTTAGTGTGGTGGTTTTGTAAGTCAAGCCATGATTTGGAACCACGGTTTGATCTTTTAAATTATTTTTTTAAATGCCGAGTAATGTAAGCAACATTCAAACTTTTTTACAGTACGTGGTGCATGACGTTCTCTTATATAGGTTTACGTCTAATGCATTCCGAGAATATCTGATCGCCACATTCTCTCTCTCTCTCACACACACATACACACACACACATATGACTATATTGCATTTATAGTATGCAAAATATGAGTATGTAACACAAGTGACTGAAGCGGTTTGAAAAAAATACAAGTGACTAATATTAATTGCCATCTCAAAGAAGAAAAACATAATAAGCTTGAACATTCTAAATAAATTGAAGAGGAAAAGAAAACCAAACCAAACCTAGGTTGAAATGACTGGTTGACTAAAAAAACAAAATTATATATACATATCAGAATTAAAAAAAAAAGTAAAAGATCAAACCATGGTTTCAAACCACAGCTTGATAGCAAAACCACCACAAAACTAGAAGTGGTATTAGGCATTATTTTTTTATGCAATCCGTGGTTTGAAACCACAACTTGCCTTATTTTAATCAAAATTATTACTTTTTTAAATTCTCATCTGACACATTCATATAAAAATACACAAACCGTGGTTTCAAACCATGGTTACACCATTTTTGTAACTATTTATCAAAGTCATACCATTTTTTAAACTATTATTACAAAAGAAGCCATCTTTGAAAATTTTTCAAATCATAACCAAGGAAGCCAATTTAAAATTAAATTGTTTAAACCCAACAAAATACTCTTATTTACTTTAGGCCCAAAATATTTTTCGCCTTCGGCCCAATTTTTTTTTTCCAATTCTCGGAGCCGGCCCTGATTTGGATATCCGAATAATATTAACCATAGTTATCAAATGCGCTGGACGCACTAAAGGCGCATAGGACTTGCCCGCCTTGGCGCAAGGCATTAAAAAAGCGAGGGCCCGAGAAAAAAAAACGCACGATGAAAAAAAAAAATTTACTACATATTCCAAAACTTGAATAATATAGTTCCAACACAAAAAATTATCCAATACCAAAAGCAAATTAAAGTTTAAAAACATCATAGGAAACATAAATTACGTAGTCACCGGCTAAGTGAAGTCATTTTGTAGAAATTTTAGGTTAACTGGTGTACTAATTATGCTCTACAATATCCTAAACAAAATCAGAGTTGTATTTACCAAATCTAGAACAAATAATAATAAAAATTTAGTCATTTTAGATTAAAAGTCCACCTTTAAAATTTAGTTTTAAAGCTCATATAACATGAAACATAAATCATAAAATGGGAATTCAGCAAAGTAAATTAAAATAATTATTATACAATAACAAAATTCAATAAACATTCATCATCAATAGTCTATGATTATATAAATAGATTGAATTAATTTAAGTAAATTCCCCTTTTGTAGGTAATTATTATGACTCGGTTAGGGAATAATAAAAAAATCATATAAACTTAAAAAAAACAAAAACACCGGAAATTGCCCTTAGCGCTTAGACGCAGTGGGCAGACGTTTTTAATAACTATGATCCAAACTATCCAGATTTTTTTTGAAATTCATATATGAATCCGAATAATAATTCGGTTGAAAGTATTCGGGTTTCAGCTTCGGTTTAGATTTCAGTTTTTTTTGGATTTCGGATTTCTTGAACACCCCTAAGTATATGAATGTGTGCGGATATATATGTGTGTGTATATATATATATATATGTTTGTGTGTGTGTAATTATATATGTATAGCTTAAGCTGCTCATACCGCCTTCGATGTCACACCCAGCCTCAAAGGCCTCATCATTTGACCAATAGTTTGTACCAGTTTTGTTAACTTATCAAAGTTTGGCTACGCAACGAAAATGTTTAATAAAATATTTACTTTCATAATATAGGGAATTAAAAAGGGATTACTCTATATAATAGTAATCAAGTTTTGAAACCGGTCAAATCAGGTCACTCATAAAAAGTTTTGTTCAAATCAGGTCACTAAAGTTTTTTTTATTCTAATCCTAGATATTTTACCCGGATTGCAGGTTATGTAGGTCTTTTTTATTTCTAAATAGTTTGACATTGCAAAATAGTTTTTAAAAAACTGAGAAAAAATAATTTCAAATTGTGTAAAACTGAAAAAAAATGTAAGGCCCCGTTACCGGTAACCCTACTTTCGTGTTGGATTTACTCATAAACACAGTTCTAACTATCAGAGTTGATTAAAACATTTACGCGAAAAATAAAACTTTCATAAAACATTACAATATTTCACAACTTGTCCCAAAACATCCCTTGTCTTCCACATTAAAACATTAAAATTAAAACATCGTAAGTCTTCAGATGCCAGACTCCTGTTCAGTGCCATGTGTCTCCTCAAGCGAGCTGCCTCATCCTACTCACCCGCGTGCATACTAAAAGTCAGCTACGCTGAGTGAGTTCTAGTTAATCACATAATCATACAATACCTTCTTACATTTCATACTTAATCTCTTAACTTTCTTTCATATACACCTAAGTGCTCTTACCTTCATTTTTACTTTCTTACTTTCTTTACATACATAATCATACTTTTTAAAGAGCCTTTCGCCCTATAACCTCACAGATATTATAAGGGTCTGGTCCCTTGTTTTCGAATATTAGAAGGGTTCGATTCCCTAACATCACAGATATTATAAGGGTCTGGTCCCTATCATCACAGATATTATAAAGGTCTGGTCCCTAGTTTTCGAATATTAGAAGGGTTCAATTCCCTAACATCACAGATATTATAAGGGTCTGGTCCCTATCATCACAGATATTATAAGGGTCTGGTCCCTAGTTTTCGAATATTAGAAGGGTTCGATTCCCACTTCGTTACCATACAACCATACATCATACCTCAAGTATTATTAGGGCTCGGTACCCTTTTCGTAACCATACAACCATACATTATCATTTCTTTCTTCTATTATCACTACCATGCTCATATACATAACATACATAACATTCTTACCTATACCTAGCGTTACAACCTGACAGTACGTGCAATATCCGAAGATCGTTCACGTACCATCAAGCAACCATTCTTACATAACACATATATCACATAGGGCATACACTTATCACTTAGGATAAATTTATTAACAATACATCAAGTATGCACACAGCCCCGAAAACATAACAAGGAATGGGGCTAGAAACTCACCTGAACACGGTTACGTTCACCGTTAATCGTAATTCCTTTCTTCAGTTGTGCACGGCTGACTGTATAACAAGTATACGTATCAATTAACTA
Source organism: Bidens hawaiensis (assembly GCF_021521415.1). Taxonomy (NCBI): domain Eukaryota; kingdom Viridiplantae; phylum Streptophyta; class Magnoliopsida; order Asterales; family Asteraceae; genus Bidens; species Bidens hawaiensis. Next base: position 242,809 of record NW_027492170.1, read on the forward strand.
TCACTTCTCATAATGTATTTCTATCTTTATATGACCCACAACGAACGGGGGTCCGGGGGCAGCGCCCCTGGCAGCGGGGTCTAGGGGCGGCAGCCCCTAGCAGGGTCCAAGGGGCAGAGCCCCTGGCTGGGGTCGAGCTGCCAGATCAGCTTGGAAAAATTTTATTTCCATTAACTGTCTTAACACATTTTTCATTAGATTTTTAATTTATTTTCTAAACGAACTTGGCTTTAGGCGAAGTTAAACCTCAGGCGAACTTGGCTTTAGGCGAAGTTAAACCTCAGGCGAACTTAGCTTTAGGCGAAGTTAAACCTCAGGCGAACTTAGCTTTAGGCGAAGTTAAACCTCAGGCGAACTTGTCATCAGGCGAACTTAAACCTCAAGCGAACTTGTCATCAGGCGAACTTAGCTTGCAGGCGAAGTTCATCAGGCGAACTTAGCTTGCAGGCGAAGTTCATCGCTTGAAGGCGAAGTTGCCCAGATGAAGGCAAAGTTGCCCAGACAGCCTGCTGTTTGGTTTCTGTCCAACATTTCGAGCGATTTTAACACCCCCGCTATGGTTCAATATCACCCACTACGCTTCCCGACCATTTCCGGTCACTTAACACTAAAAAGCTTGGATCTTTAAACTTCAAAGTTCAAGGATCTTACCTTTTTGAGCTTGTTGGATCTTGTTTCCTAGCTTAATCACAACCAACCGCTCTCTCTTCTCTCTCGGATCTTGGTCTCTCTCTCTACGGCTCTCGGCCTCTCTCTCTCTCCTCGGATCTCGGCCGCCGGTCGGCTGGTGTATGGGGTGTGTGTGTGTTTTGGAAGTGTGAAGGAATAGATGTAAATGAAGATATTTTTGGGTTTAGGGGATATTTATATCCCTTAAATCCCATTCTCATTTAACCCATCTCATATAATCCAAGCCCCTGATCCGCTCCTACCCGATATTAATAATTAAAAACGCGAAATCACTAACATAACTTTCTTTATTCAACATTATAAATTTTAGGATGTTACAAAAAATCTTGAAAATTCAAAAAAAAAAAAGAAAAGAAAACTTTTTGCCATTTTTTAGATTTTTTTTTCACAAAGTAAAAATTAAGAAAAAAAATTTAATTTTTTTTGCAATGTCAAACTATTTAAATTAAAATCTGCATAACCTGCTATCTAGGTAAAATATCTAGGATTAGAATAAAAAGAAAATTTTAGTGACCTGATTGAAACAAAAGTTTTTATAAGTGACCTGATGGAGCAGCTTCAAAACTTGGTTACTATTCTATATAGTAATTTCGTTTACAAAATTACTTGCTTTAAAAACAGTTACATATGCTTCGTTTACAAAATTAGCTGAGCCAGCTATATTCTATGCATAGTGTCACACCTCGACCAAAGGTGGAACATGCCGGGGTGCAACCGATTGCCCAAAACACAAGACACTATTAAAGTGACAATATTTAATTAACTCATTTATTTCACAAATCAATAAACAACACATCTTGGTCATACAAACAAAATGAAGACAAGTAAACAAATATATTGTTCGTTTTACTAATATCCTAATAGTCTGGGTAACGTTTTTCGTCAAGTCCTCAAGTCGATAAAAGTCAAACCTGTAACAATCCATAAAATAATATTTTGTCAACACGTATGTTGGTGAGAAATTTCATAGTTTGAGTATATATAATATGAGAGAAATCCACAAACGTATATGAGACTATAAATAAAAGCATCAATCATGGTATATAAAACATATGTAAATGAGGATCCTTTCTAATCGGTAACAACCGACATACTTGGATAATGAGGCCCTATTCTACTAGCACAAGGCAAAGTAGTTAGGGGAGCGTATAATCATACTTAATGAGGCTTAACAACAACATAAAAATAAGCACTCGCGCACGTAAATCATATGAGACATATAACACACAATAGAGCAAGTATTCTAGTATCATACACCCTAAATTAAGTTTGTGGTTTGAGAAATGAGTATAATAAATCATTTTTGTTTGAATAAGTATGCATGTTACCCCCAAAAGATAAACGTGAAAACGGGGGGATAAAATGTACTCATCGATTGACGAATCGAGAAATAATAAATTATCGAAATATAGAAAGATTGCGAACAAAACGAACGAATCCGACTTGAAACGACAAACACCTTAAATAGAATAAATAAAATAATATTAACATTGATATTTCGTGAAAGTAGAACTAAACTTGATATTATATATTGAAAATTATAACGAGGGGTTCGGTTTTTAAACGATAAAAAAAACTAATTTAATATTATATGTTAGCTATTAAATGGATGACTTGTAGTTACGATTTCACAGGTCCAGTCACAACCTGTGTATGAATTTATCAACATTGTTAGATGATCTCATATCTTTTCAACCATTTGATATAAACACAAAAAGTTCATAAGCCATATTCGTTAAAAATATATGCATATTTACTATTATGTATTTATAGCCATATGGTTTCCACCCACACAGTAACTAAAGTTAAAATAAAATAATAATAATAATAATAATAATAATAATAATAATAATAATAATAATAATAATAATAATGACTTCATCTTTTGTGTTGAAAGAAATACACAGTTGGTAGTCCTAATATTTAACTCGTGTTTCCACGGTGGGAAATTATGGTTAGAAAGGTAAGGGCTTTTGTTTTGCAAATTAACACGAGTAAACTGCTATAAAAACTACCTTGAACAATATTAAGTCAACGATTGACGGAGCTCTGCCGGAGTTTTGCACGGCGGCGGCGGCGGAGATGTCTAACGGAGCGAGAGGGGTCGGATTAGCGTGAGAGAGAGAGAGAGATAGAGAGAGAGACGGAGCAGGGGGGAGAGAGATGGAGAGAGAGCACCGGTGGCCGGTTTTCCGGTCGCCGGAAAATCGACCAGGAGGGGAAAGGGGTTGCTGGAGCAGGGGCTCGCCGGAAGAAAAACGAGGGAGGGAAGGAGAGTGGTGGTGTCAGAGTTACGGGGGAGAAAAGGGTGGCTGAAGATCGGCGTCGGAGGTCGCCAGAAAATCACGGCTGCCGGAAAACGGAAAGGGGGTGGCGGCTGGAAGGATAAGTGGGTTAGGGTTAGGGTTTGTTTGTTTTTATATATTACATATTTACACAAAAGGCCCTCCAAGTTCTAAATATTTTACAAAAGGGTATCAAACTTAAGAAATGATAATATAGATTCGAAAATGGCAAGTATTACCCCTTAAAATTCATAAACTAACATTATGTTAAATGAACAACGATTAGTACGCGCCTACATGACGGGTATTAATGAACTAAGTACGTGGAAAATTTAAAGATCGACTTAAATGATTAATAAAATTACCGGGTCGGGTTTACAATACAATGCGGGTTCGAAGTATAATTTATTAAAAATAAAACGTGAAAGAAAATCGAAATCCGAATTTGACGAATGTCACAGTATCCCCAACTTTTTGAAAGTTTCGTCCCGAAATTAAAATAAAAGCAAAGAAAAGTTAATAACTAACGAATGTCGCTTTTGGTAAAATAACTGCATGAGAAAAAAAAATAATAATAATCTTTAAGCAAAGAATAACATCAAATCATTGCATGATTCGAAAAAAAAACGCTACAAGTGAGAAGCATAATAAAGGCACTTATATATAGGATGTACCGGCGGCGTATCCACCATGCTCTTACCATAATTCGCATTTTTATCTTTCATCCGTTATCATTCTCGGGTCCGAGTTATCGCACACAACCGCACTTACTATGGCTTCCATACGGGGATTTTGATAATTAAGTGTGCATCCATAATTATTTCGATCGTCGTATGGTCCACAAGGTTCGTCCCATTATGCGGTTTAAAAGACATATTTATTTTGAATTATTTAAAATATATGTGTAAATAAATTCGTTGAATTTTACCAATATTGACAAAAACAGTACTAGCGGTTGAAAATTTCGGAATTGGCTTTTTAATAAGTAGGAAAATGGAATACATAAATGAAACAATTTAAAGTCTTAGAATATAAACCGTGGCGAAAATAACGATTCGGCTTAAATTTGGTAAGGACGATCAATTAACTAATAATAAAAAAAAATTATTTTAGGGTAAACAATATGAAATGAGATTTGAAGTCAAAAGTCATCAAGATAATTGTCAAGTCGATACATCGAGGCACTAAATAACACCGATGGATGAAATCCGATAAGTGAAAAAAATGAGAAGTCCGATAAAGGAACCCATAAAGTTGAGGTAAGCAACGATACAATTAATAATAACATCGTACGATGAGTTTCACACGTGAACAAACTTGAGATTATAAGTATTTGAGAATATGATTACATGAACTGTGATAACACGAGAATGAGGTGAGTTTCTTTTGGGTGACGCATACGTGTATCAATATAAATAAAATAGTATTTGATTAACAATCACAACAATCGATAAAACGTGAATACGACAACTATTGCGAAACCATTTATATAATCGTCATTATAATAACGGTTTCTAATAGTGCCAAAACTTGTAGACAGCCACACATAGGCCGTTAATGGATTAGATGAAATGATGTAACATAATGCATAGAAACTTGTCTTGCTTGAAAAGCATAAATGCTCAAATATGAATAACAAAATTTATGAAATATCGTTTGAAAAATAAACAAAATTTTTAGCGAGCTTGAGATTTCAAAAGTATTACACAAATTGTAATAGAATAACTTGAATTCGGTCAAAATTAAAACACCAAAATGAAATCTCATATGCATAAAGTTAGCATCGAAACATCTCATAAATGGGAAAAAAAATATCGCAATAATCGTGTGACTCGAATTAATGATTAAATATGTAAATCGCGTTTTATATGCTCTTTGAAAATATAAGAATAACATCGAAAACGAAGTCTCAAGTAAAGTCGTTTTTTATTGTTTCCCAGAAAATGTATATAATAACAAACATCGCGGTAATGTGTAGTTAGAGAAATGTGTAAATCATTATCAAATGTAAATCTCGTAAGCCGAGTTTTTAAAGGAATTCGTATACTTAAAGCCGTTGTGAAGAAAATAATTTATGAAGAAATGATGTTTGAGATAATAAGAGGTAATAGTTCGCGTATGAAGTATAACGCATTTATAAATGCGTCCTAAAAAGATTTGCAAAGCCATGGTCATTGAGTTCATGCAAGATGGTGAAAAGTTGTAATTTGTTATTGAATAAATTTCGAATTTGACATTCAAAATGAAACCTCATATTTAAAAGTTATTAAGAGATTTATCGCCTTAGGTGACAATATTTATAATCTTGAAAACACGTATATAATCGTTTAATAGTCTTTGAAAGAAAATCCTCACAATCAAATTTTTGTTGTCATGACAGTACCATATATATATACATACATATATATATATATATATTTAGAGGAAAAATGAAGCTTGCGTGCGTAGGGAGGGGTTTCAGGCTTCGTTCGATGAATGGTTTGGAAATTTAGTAGTAAGTGAGAGTGTTTAGGTCGGCTTGGGTAGTTGAGTTTTCTTGAGTTGAATCGATGTGGTTTGTTGAGTTTAGGTCTTTTGAGTGGGTTAGGCTTGGATGAATTGTGTGAGTAGTGGTTGGGCTAATAGGTGAGGTTTGGCTTATTTGAGCTCGGGTTAAGTTGATGGGTTGGATAACTTTGATCTTGGCTAGTTTGGGTTGAGATTTGGTTTATACATGTATTTTGTAAGGAGTGTTTGGGTTGCTATTTTGATATCAATATTTATGTTGGATGGGAACGGTGTGGCGATATGGTTTGTGATTTGACATAGCAAGGATCAAACGATCGAGTCATAGTTGGGTAAACTTTGGTTTGTATATGTCCAAGGCATTCGTGAGTGTGTTTGTTGGTGTTTTTGTAGTATTTGGATAGTGAGTTTGATAGGTTTTTATGGCGTAAAAGTGTCGGTATTTAGGGCTTTTTGTTGTGTTGATTTTGTACAACTTGGATTTACGTGGCGTTTTGGTACGTGAAAATATAACGTCTATGTGTTAGGTTTCGTTCATATTGAGGAAAGATTTGAGTGCTCGGGAAACTTTTGAAGTGGAAGGGTGGTTTGATTTAAGGCAGTAGTCTTAGATGGAATACGGGTGTTTGGAAACTTGGTTGCGTCTAGGGAGATTTTTTTTAACTAATAATAGGTATTAAATTGAAAATATCATAATTCATAAATAATGTTTGAAGCATCCACGAAAATTTTGATACTAAAAATTACAAGTTAATATATATGAATATATATATTATATAAACAAAATTTTTGAGATCCGAGCGTGTGAATCACACAAAATTTTTTTGTATAAAGATTAAAATAATTTTTTTTATTTATTTTTTTATGAGGAAATTTAAACTACGTAAATTGAATGTTAAAATTTGTTATGAGGTTTCAATATTAAGTGATGAATGTCGTTTTTGGGAAAACAAAGTTGCGTAATGAATTTTTTTTTACCAAGTTCATTATTTAATATCGTGTAACGAAAATATCACAGTAAGTTAGAATGGCCGGCATTGTAAATCGAAAAATAACCAGTAAACGATTTTTTGGTTTTAAAGTAAAATTTCTATGAAGTTTAGCATGAGAGTTTCAAGAAAGTTACAAACTATAAGTTTCCGAATTTTCTTGAAAAATCAAAGCGAAACTACCATAAGAAATTTAAAACAAGTTGTATCATAAGATGTAAGTTTTATTGGTGAAAATTTATAATGAAAGTTGTTGTAAAATAGATTTTAGGTAATGAGAATTCTACCATGGATATTATGTAATATAATTAAAACGTCGTGAAAAGTTTAAATAATTAATATTGTGAAATGATCGTTCACAATACACGGAATAGTTATAAAAATGAAATTTTATACAATTTTTTTTTGTACAAGGACTTTAAAGAAAATTTGAAGTTTATATAATAGAAGATTTACTTGAAAAATTCAAAGTAACATTTGTCATGAAATCTTTTTAATATGATGAAATTTATATAATGAGAATTTTGTTTATAAATAGTCTTAATGAAAATAGATGGCATATTAAAAATCATAGTGAATGGATCGAAAATGTATATATATACATATATTTATCGAAGAGGTCGCAATGGATGAAATTTATATAAATAAAATCGTTGTGAAAATAAAATGAGAAAATTAGCATAAAACTTTACTACGTAAAATCAAGATATAAAAGAATTATTCACAATATAAAATTACCTTTATAAATGAAGACTTGTGATAAGAATTTATAATAAAATAAAGGAAAATTGGTTTAAATTCTCAAAACGTAATAATAATGTTTTAAGATTTTAAGGCGGAAAAAATCGTGCATGAACCACCATGACTTGATATTCCGACACTATAAACCTTTATTATAAAAGTACCATGTTGGAGTCTAAACATGTGCACGTACCACCACGTCTTTTTCATGTCTTCGACTAAAATAGCGTTTGTAAGAAAAATAATAAATCAGAATACAACGTCATGTCAAAACTCTAGTCCACGTACCACAGCAGTTCTATTGTTTTGACAAAGAAAATTAGGATGGCGAGTGGAACGCTCGCATTCGACTACTTAAAGTGGTCATCTCATATGAGACAATCTTTAAGGGGATTTGAAACAACGGGATCCATGTTAAGCTCGTGATCCATAAAACAAAATAAAAACTAATGTATTTGCGTTTTAAGGCAAGGATACTTTGGAGTACTATAAAGTGTGTGTATGTGTATATATAAAATTAAATAAAAGTAAGGTAAGGATACCGTAGTATGTTTCGAGTATTTCTGTATATATACGATTTGATGAAATAAATAAGTATATAAATAAACAAGTGTATTGAATAATCAAGTAGGGTAAACACGTATAGGCAACACGTATAAGGACCCTAAAGTAAAGACTATACTAAGTCGTTACGCCTAACTACCTATCCTATAGTCTTGTGTCTCTGATACCAATCTGTCACACCCCGACCAAAGGAGGAACATGCCGGGGTGCAACCGATTGCCCCAAACACAAGACACTATTAAAGTGACAATATTTAATCAACTCATTTATTTCACAAATCAATAAACAACACATCTTGGTCATACAAACAAATTGAACACAAGTAAACAAATATATTGTTCGTTTTACTAATATCCTAATAGTCTTGGTAACGTTTCTCGTCAAGTCCTAAAGTCGATAAAAGTCAAACCTGTAACAATGCATAAAATAATATTTGTCAACACGTATGTTGGTGAGAAATTTCATAGTTTGAGTATATATAATATGAGCGAAATCCAAAAACGTATATGAGACTATTAATAAAAGCATCAATCATGGTATATAAAACATATGTAAATGAGGATCCTTTCTAACCGGTAACAACCGACATACTTGGATAATGAGGCCCTATTCTACTAGCACAAGGCTAAGTAGTTAGGGGAGCGTATGATCATACTTAATGAGGCTCAACAACAACATAAAAATAAACACTCGCGCACGTAAAGCATATGAGACATATAACACACAATAGAGCAAGTATTCTAGTATCGTACACCCTAAAGTTTGTGGTTTGAGAAATGAGTATAATAAATCATTTTTGTTTCAATAAGTATGCATGTTACCCCCAAAAGATAAAAGTGAAAACGGGGGATGAAATGTACTCACCTCGATTGTCGAATCTAGAAATAAGAAATGATCGAAATATAGAAAGATTGCGAACAAAACGAATGAATCCGACTTGAAACGACAAACACCTTAAATAGAATAAATAAAATAATATTAACATTGATATTTCGTGAAAGTAGAACTAAACTATATATTATTGAAACTTATAACGAGGGGTTCGGTTTTTAAACGATAAAAAAAACTAATTTAATATTATATGTTATCTATTAAATGGATGACTTGTAGTTACGATTTCAAAAGGTCCAGTCACACCCTGTGTATGAATTTATCAACATTGTTAGATGATCTCATATCTTTTCAACCATTTGATATAAACACAAAAAGTGCATAAGCCATATTCGTTAAAAATATATGCATATTTACTATTATGCATTTATAGCCATATGGTTTCCACCAACACAGTAACTATACTTTTATAAAATAGTTATTAATAGTAACCAATACATATTCTAAAAAAATAAAATAATAATAATAATAATTATAATAATAATAATAATGACTTCATCTTTTGTGTTGAAAGAAATACACAAGTGGTAGTCCTAATATTTAACTAGTGTTTCCATGGTGGAAAATTATGGTTTGAAAGGTCAAGGCTTTTGTTTAGCAAATTAACACGAGTAAACTGTTATAAAAACTACCTTGAACAATATTAAGTCAACGATTGACGGAGCTCTGCCGGAGTTTTGCACGTCGGCGGCGGCGGAGATGTCTAACGGAACAGGAGGGGTCGGCTTAGCGTGAGAGAGAGAGAGACAGAGCAGGGGGAGAGAGACGGAGAGAGAGCACCGGTGGCCGGTTTTCCGGTCGCTGGAAAATCGACCAGTTTAACATCCCAAAAGTTCGAATAATAATATTTTATTTCTTATAACGAAAAAGTTTACTCAAGTTAGTAAATAAATAATAATAAAGAGGGTAAGATAAGTAAACTAATTAGATGGGTTAATCAAGGACTAAAAAGGAAAGATGGACCTTAGGTCCATGGGCTTAAGGGAGTATAAATACCCCTTAAACCCTAAATCTTTCCATTTCCATCCATCTTATCCATCTTATTCTCTCTACACCCTAAAAACCACACACAAACTTACCATAATCGGCCGCAAGAGAAAAAGGAGGGATCCAAGACCGAATTCAAGTTGAATATAGATAGATCTACAAGATAAATACAAGATCATAGTTCATAAACAAGCTAACCCGAAGCCTAAATACGCTTAAAGTTGTGCTTTAACCTTAAAGTTTATGTTTTTATGAACGGTTAGCCATAGAACTAAACCCTAGAGTAGATCGAGTCTAAATGCTTCCTAAAAATGCAAACTTGATGATTAAAACGGATTCAATAGGCTCATGGTTGATACGGTTCGTAAAGGGAACCCTAGATCTAGTTAGAACGTTTTAAACCTATAAAGGTTTATGCTCTATACTTACAACGGATTAGATCTTGTTGAAGGGATGTCGACGGATGTAAAGCAGTTAAGAAAATTTGAAATTAGGTGGTTAAAGGTGTGATTTTGGATCGTTACCCATTAATGAGCCTAGAATGGAGTTAAGGATTGAAAGCAGGAGCTGAACGCATCCGATGTGGGTGACCTGAACCTGCCTTGGGTTCTCGGTCAACACGAGAACCCGGTCAAAATGGGTTCTCGGTGACCAAGGGTTGTCAGTCAACCTGAGTTCTCGGCCAATGAGTTCTCGGCAACAGAGTGCTCGGTCGGATACGGGTTTTCGGTTGGGTATGAGCTTGGGTCAACATGGGTTCTCGGTCAAGCAGGGGTTCTCTGCCAATAGTTCTCGGCTGACCCAATTTCTGTTTGGGCCTGAACCCAGTTGAGCCCAGGTACTTAATGAACAGTTGGATCTGATCTAACTAAGCCCACATATAGTTGAGTCCTATTCTAATTAAACAAGCCCAACTTAGGAATATGATGGCTAACTAAAATGCCAACTTAATCAAGTAAATGGTCAATTAACTATATATATATATATATATATATTTAATAGTTAGCCGAGCCCAGTTAAAGAAAGGAATTACAATAAATGGCGAGCGTAACAGGATCCAGGTGAGTTTCTAGCCCCATTCCTTGTTATGTTTTCGGGGCTGTGTGCATACTCGATGTGATTAGTTAATACACTTACCTTAAGTGGTAAGTGTATGCCTATTATGATATATGTGTATGTTATAAAAGAATGCTTGACGGTATATGAAATATCTTCGGATATTGCATGTACTGTCAGGAGATAGTTAGATTATGTGATTGTTTATATATAGGTTGTATATATGAAGTATGTACGTTATAGAATATGAGAATGAAAGAAAGATGTAAATTATATAAATGAAAAGGAAAGTATGATATGAAGGAATTGACGGTAAAGGGTGGCAGACCCTACTAATATCTGTGAAGAAGGGTGGCAGACCCTAATAATATCTGTGAGGTTATAGGGTGAAAGGCTCTTTAAGGGTGGCAGACCCTAATAATATCTGTGAGGTTATAGGGCGAAAGGCTCTATAAGGGTGGCAGACCCTAATAATATCTGTGAGGTTATAGGGCGAAAGGCTCTTTAAAATGTATAAGTATGTATGTAAAGAAAGATAAAATATGAAGTATGAAAGAAAGGAAGTATGAAAGTAAGAATGAAAGTATATACTTACGTATATATGAAAGAAAGCAAAGAAAGACAAGTATGTAATATAAGAACGTATTGTATGTTGATTGTATTAACTAGAACTCACTCAGCGTAGCTGACTTTTAGTATACACGCAGGTGAGTAGAAAGAGGCAGTTAGCTTGAGGAGGACACATGGCAGGGTTGGATGAAGCTGGCATCTGAGGATTTTGGTCATGATGTTTTATCACTATATTTTATGTTGTGTTTTAAAAAGCCAAATTATGGATGATTGTAACGAATGGTTGACTATTTTATTATTCCGCGAAAGTTTTTAATTAACTCTGATTTTAGAACTGCGTTTAGGAGTAAATCCAACGTCCAATGTAGGGCACCGGTAACGGGGCCTTACAAGTAATGAAGCTGGCGTATGAGGATTTTGGTCATGATGTTTTATCACTATAGTTTACGTTGTGTTTTAAAAAGACAAATTATGGATGATTGTAACGAATGGTTGACTATTTTATTATTCCGCAAAAGTTTTCAATTAACTCTGATTTCAGAAGTGCGTTTAGGAGTAAATCCAACGTGTAATATAGGGCACCGGTAACGGGGCCTTACAAGTTGGTATCAGAGTAAAGTTCGAGAGATTTAAGCATCCTACATGTTTAGACTCGAACAGAGAATGAGATTTAAGTAAGAAAATGAAGAAGATGCCAATCCAAGATTGCCATGTGTCGCTCAAGCAATCCCTGTAAAGGTATAATGTATGATTGAATAATGTATGCTAATATTAGAGATAGGATTACTTGATTTCCTTGATTGATTAACTGTATTAAGTAGAACCAGCACAAATAGACACATAAAGGGAAGTATATAGGACACGGAAAGTAACGTGATCAGCAAATCACGGCTGGCCACTGTTATTACCTGTTAGCCTTACTATCCTTGTACTAAATAGTTTCTTACGTGATGACGTTTGTGTTTCCTTATTGAATACGAATGGCTGGAGCTAAGAAAGTTGCTGGAAGAGGAGGACGTACAGGACGTCGTGGTAGGCCACACGTTGTCCAAGAACCGTCAGTGGGAGCTGCTACTAACGTTGAGGGAGAAGGCAGTGCAGCCGGTGGAAATCCGAGTAACAACGAAGGGGTTCAACTGGATCCCGCAATTCAAACTGCCATCGCTCAAGCGGTGGCAACTGCTGTGAAGAACATGAATCCTGAAGGGTATGCTGGAGGCCGCGAAAGAACCGCCGAAAGGTCAGGAGGAGATGGTAGGAAAGATGATGAGGGGGAGAGAGCGCTTCGAGTGTGGGAAGGTCTGTGAAGGTAGATGATAGAAAGAGGGGCCGATGTGGGTGCAACTATAAGTCCTTCAAGGGTTGTGACCCACCGAAACTGACTGGTTTGGGATACGCAATCGCTACTCTCCAGTGGATAACCGCCATGGATAAAATTATCCGAATCAGCGAGTGTCGTCCTGACCAAGCTGTCGGTTACGCCACCCAATCATTTGGTGATGAGGCGATGTATTGGTGGGAATCGGTTGAGCAAAGAAAGAGCCCGGAGGAAATCAAGGCTTTGAAGTGGGAGGATCTGAAGGAACTGGTTATGAAGAAATTCGGTGCTGATGCCGAGGTTGAGAGGGCGGAGATGAAGTTCCTGAATTTGAAGGCTGGAACAATGACACATCGTGAGTATACCGTCGAGTTCAACTGAATGTCTAGGTTGGTACCCGATATGGTCAACACTGAGGCTAAAAGATTCATGTGCTATGTGAGGGGATTGCCACAGAAAGTCCTCATGCTAGTCAGAACAAGTAAACCTGCTACTTTTGACTCTGCGGTCGAACTCACAGAGATGGCTTATGAGGACCTGGCTGCGGATGATGTAGTTGCGATGGAAGAGAAGAAGGAGAAGAAGTGGGTTGTTCCTACTAAAGGACCTGGTACTCAGTTATGGAACTCTAAGGATAAGAAGCCGAAGGTGTGGGTAAAGAAGTCATGTAAGACTTGTGGTAAGATGCACGGTGGTGAGTGCAAGTGGGGTACTGGTTCTGATGTGTGCCATAAGTGTGGGAAAGCTCATGGTGGAGAGTGTAGACTAGGGTCAAACGCCTGTTACAAATGTGGGAAGGTGGGACATTACGCTCATGAATGCAACGCCGAACCGACATGTTACAAGTGCGGGAAGAAGGGTCATATGGCCAGAGAATGTACTGAAGCAGGTAGCGGTGGAAAGAAAGATGCTGAGCCGTCAAGGCCAAAGACCAGAGCCTACATGCGGACTCAAGAGCAAGCCAAGCAGATTCCCAATGTCGTCACAGGTACGTTTCTAGTAAATGGTATTTTCGCTTCTGTATTGTTTGATTCGGGTGCGAACAAAAGTTTCGTAGCCACGCCCTTTAGTAAATTAGCTAAAACGAACTGTTGCCGAGTGTCTGAAACTTTTATAGTAGAAACCGCTAGTGACACTTCGGTTAAAATAATGAAAATGGTTAAGGACTGTAAGATAGAGTTAGAGGGACATGAGTTTCCTGTTACCTTGTACGTAATGACCTTAGGAGGGTTCGATGTGGTTTTAGGAATGGATTGGTTGTCTGAGTACGAAGCTCAGATAGTGTGTAAGAGTAGGATGATAAGGTTAAATTCCTTGGATGGTAGTGAGGTGACTGTTTATGGCGATAAGGAAAGTTCGGGGCTTAATGTCATTTCGATGATAAAAGCCGAGGGCTTGTTAAGGCGAGGGTGCGGTGCTTACCTGGCGTATGTTGTCAACGCTACGGCCGAGACGAAAGAAATGAAAGATGTTCCTATCGTGTGTGACTACCCAGAAGTTTTTCCAGAAGATCTTCCGGGGTTGCCACCGGAGCGAGAGATAGAATTCCAGATAGATTTAGTACCAGGAGCCCAACCCGTCGCGAAAGCACCTTACCGTCTAGCGCCGTCCAAGATGAAAGAATTGATTTCCCAACTGCAAGAACTCCTCGACAAGGGTTTTATTAGACCAAGTGTTTCCCCTTGGGGTGCACCAGTGTTATTTGTGAAGAAGAAAGACGGAAGCATGAGAATGTGCATCGATTATCGCGAATTGAATAAGCTTACGGTGAAGAATATATATCCTTTGCCAAGGATTGATGATCTGTTCGACCAACTACAAGGCTCGAGTTGGTTCTCACGAATAGATCTCAGATCAGGCTATCATCAGTTAAAGGTGAAAGAGGCAGACATCCCTAAGACAGCGTTTCAGACGCGGTATGGTCACTACGAGTTCCTCGTATTGTCATTCGGTCTACCGAATGCTCCTGCAGCATTTATGAACATGATGAATAGGGTGTGTCGGCCTATGTTGGACAGATCAGTAATCGTCTTTATTGATGACATATTTATTTATTCAAAGAATGAGACTGATCATGCTGAGTATTTGAGAGAGGTATTGGAGACTCTGAAGAAGGAGAGGTTGTATGCTAAGTTCTCGAAATGCGCGTTCTGGTTAAGAGAAGTGCAATTTCTAGGCCACGTAATAAATCCAGAAGGGATTACCATGGACCCAGCTAAGATTGAAGTGATAACGAATTGGAAGACTCCTCAGGATCCGACTGATATACGAAGCTTCTTAGGGTTAGCTGGCTACTATAGGAGATTCATTGAAGGTTTCTCCAAGATAGCCGCATCATTGACCGTTATGACCTGAAAGACGATAGTATTCAGTTGGGGAATGTTCCAAGAAGAAGCTTTTCAAGAATTAAAGAAAAGACTCACGCAAGCTCCAATCCTTGCCTTACCCGATGGTGACGAGGACCTGGTTGTTTGTACCGATGCTTCGCATCGTGGGTTAGGTTGCGTGTTGATGCAACGAGGAAAAGTAATAGCTTCTGCGTCTAGACAGTTGAAAGTCCATGAGAGTACTTATCCGACGCATGATCTGGAGCTAGCAGAAGTAGTGCACGCTCTTAAGATATGGAGGCATTACCTGTATGGTACCAAGTGCACCATTTACATAGATCATAAGAGTTTAAAGTACTTCTTCGAGCAAAAGGAGTTGAACATGAGGCAGAGGAGATGGTTGGAGTTGATTATGGATTACGACTGCGATATTAAGAATTACTCTGGTAAAGCTAATGTGGTCGTCGGCGCGCTAAGCCGTAAGAATGAGGAAGTCCTTGCAACAGTAAAGTCTTACCAGTTGATCATAAATTCAAGCGTATTTGAAGAAGTTACCAAAATGCAATCAGAAGTGTTGGTAGATGAGAGGCTAATGAAGAAAGAAAGAATTTTCGGTCAGCAGGACGAACTGATGGAAAACACTCATGGTGTTAAGACTAGGTTTGACCGTATGTGGATTCCACGCCATAGAGATCTCAGAGGTCGAATCTTAGATGAAGCTCATAAGTCAAGATATTCGATTCATCCAGGAGCTACAAAGATGTACCAAGACTTGAAGAGGGATTACTGGTGGCCAGGAATGAAAAATGATGTGGTGGATTATGTTAGTAAGTGCTTAACTTGTTTACAAGTCAAAGCCGGACATCAAAAGCCTTATGGGAAGATGCAACCGCTAGAGATACCTGAATGAAAATGGGAACACATCACCATGGATTTCATAACTAAGCTACCTCGTACAGCTAAGAACCATGATACCATCTGGGTGATTGTGGACCGTTTGACCAAGAGTGCTCACTTGCTGCCTATACGAGAGGCTATCTTGTCAGAAATGTTAGCAAGCTTGTTCATCAAGGAGGTTGTGTCCAAGCATGGAGTACAGTTATCGATCGTGTCTGATAGAGATACTGTAACATCACATATTTTCAAAGAATAATATTTAAATATGTAATTTATTTATGGCATTATAGTTACTCGTATTAATAGAGAAATAATAAAAGAATAAAATAAAAGAAAGTCCATGAAATTATAAACGAGCGTTAATAGTTAGTTAATACTAACTATAGAAAGAATTATGGACTTGGTTAATTAAAATGCATCAAGATAGTGGGATGGGCTTAGGGTCCATGGGCCTTAGTAGTATAAATACTCCCTTAAACCACCCTAAAACCCTAAACCCTCATTTCTTTCCATCTTATTCTCTACACACTCAAAAACACACACAAACCACCACATAAACATTCGGCCGAGAGTGGAAGGTGAGATCCAAGCCAAACAAGCATTGATTCTTGATAGATTCTCGTGATACAAGATAGATTCGAGACCTAAAGTTCATAACCAAGCTATACCGTAACCTCCAAACGCGTAAAGGTATGTCTTTTACCTTTAAAGTTTACGTTTTCATGAACGGTTAGCATCGAAACTTAAACGTAGAGTAGATCGGGTAGAAATGAACCATAAAGTTGTAAACTTGATGATAAAAGGAACTTAATGGACCTGCAAACATGTGCGGCTCGTCTAAAATGAACCCTAGACCTAGTTTTGGGGCATTTTTACCATAAAGGTTCAAACTTTATGATGTGAACGGGTCAAGATAAGGACGAGAACGGTTAAGGGAACGTTCGGGGCTAAGGCCAAACCATATCAAGCGAATCAAGGCCACAAAACGTGCGATGAAACGAACCCGTGAATAGCAGCTCGCTGCAGCAAGTTCGCTACAGCAAGTTAGCTGAAGTAAGTTCGCGAACATGCAAGTTCTCTTGCATTTAAGTTCGCCTATATATATGTTCGCTTAATCTAAGTTCGCTAACATTTAACTTTGCCCTTGATAAGTTCGCCATGCTTAAGTTCGCTTACATACAACTTCGCCTAGATACCAAGTTCGCCTAGTGTCAAGCCTGATGTTAAGTTCACTTATATCTAAGTTCGCTTATATCAAGACCCTGATACATGGCGACTTGTATTTGTAAACATATATGCGTACACACGTGAAGGTATGCATTGTAAGGACTAAAGAGATGGAACACATTAAAGTTAAGATAAAGGGGAAAACATAAAAATGATAAGTAAAAGTAAGCTAATACTAGGCCACTAGATTAGATCGGGCGAGTTATGATACGTGTAACTTATACAGTCAGCCGAGCTTAGTTAAAGAATGGATTTACAACTATCGGAGGAAGAAGCAGAGTTCAGGTGAGTTTCTAGCCCCATTTTCCTTGTTATGTTTTCCGGGGCTGTGTGCATACTTGATGTGAAGTGTGAATACACTTACCTTAAGTGGTAAGTGTATGTTATAGACGTTATACGAGGTAGCTATTATATAATGCTTGTCGGTGCGTGAACGATCTTCGAATATTGCACATATCGCCAAGGATAGTGATTGCCGAGTGGTTGTTAGTGTGTATGAATGCTATGATGTGACTTGCTTATTATGTAATGATATAAAGTGTGTTGTAGACAAGTAGAGGTAGAGTGTGATAGAAGTGGATAGGGGTCTAGTAAGAGTGTTAAAGGGCAATGTGTCATAACGTTGATCGTTATTAAAGTGGCAAAGTGGCATAACGTTAATCGTTATTAAAGTGGCAAAGAGGTAGGGGTAAATAACAGGTTAAGTGGTAAGGCGAGCAGGTCAGATAGTGGGCTACGTGTTTTCGGATACGTATATGATGCATGTAGTGGTTGTATGATAAGTTGCTTGATTAACTAGAACTCACTCAGCATAGCTGACTTTTAGTATGCACGCAGGTGAGTAGACTGAGGAGTTAGCATGAGGATGACACATGGCATGGATTGAACGGCTGGCATCTGAAGACAGAAGAAAAGCTGTTTTAAATATAATGTTTTGGGTTATGGTATCAAAGAAAAGATTTAATGTTTTGTAAAGAATGGGTGATGTTTTACATTCGGCGAAAAGTTTTAATTAACTCTGATTTGTAAGAACTGCGTTTATGAGTAAATCCGACGCTAAAGTAGGGCTACCGGGAACGGGGCCTTACAGATACGCGGTTTACTTCAAGGTTTTGGAAGAAGTTTCATGAAGCTATGGGAACAAGGTTGAACATCAGTACGGCGTATCATCCTCAAACAGATGGACAGTCCGAAAGGACAATCAAACCCTTGAGGATATGCTACGTGCTTGTGTTTTAGATTTTGGTGGGAGTTGGGACGATCATCTGCATCTGGCAGAGTTCTCCTATAACAACAGTTACCATTCGAGTATTGGCATGCCACCGTTTGAGATGCTTTATGGTAGACGATGTAGAACCCCGGTGTGTTGGGGAGAGATTGGTCAGAAAGAGATGGGAAGTTTAGAAGTCGTACAAGAAACATCTTCAAAGTTTGATCAGATCAAAACAAGAATGAAAGTCGCGCAAGACAGATAAAAGTCGTCCGCTGATAAGCGGCGACGACCGATTGAGTTTAACGTTGGTGACAATGTGATGCTTAAGGTCTCGCCCTGGAAAGGGATTATCCGTTTTAGAAAGAGAGGAAAGTTGAGTCCGAGGTATATTCGACCGTTTAAGATTATAGATCGAGTGGGTGAGGTGGCTTATAAGCTGGATTTACCTAATGAGTTAGAAGGAATTCATTCAACCTTCCATGTTTCTCACTTGAGGAAATGTCTAGCTGATGACACGTCTCACATGCCATTGATGGACATCGAGGTTGATGAGCAGCTGAACTACATTGAGCAACCCATAGAAATTGTTGATCGCAAGGAAAAACAGCTTCGTCACAAAGTTATACCATTAGTGAAAGTGATATGGAAGCATCGCAAAGGATCAGATACTACTTGGGAAGCTGAGGATGAGATGCGCAAGTTTTACCTTAATCTGTTTATGTAATAGTTAGGTTTCGGGGACGAAACCTCTTTAAGGAGGGAAGACTTGTAACATCCCAAAAGTTCGAATAATAATATTTTATTTCTTATAACGGAAAAGTTTACTCGAGTTAGTAAATAAATAATAATAAAGAGGGTAAGATAAGTAAACTAATTAGATGGGTTAATCATGGACTAAAAAGGAAAGATGGGCCTTAGGTCCACGGGCTTAAGGGAGTATAAATACCCCTTAAACCCTAAATCTTTCCATTTCCATCCATCTTATCCATCTTATACTCTCTACACCCTAAAAACCACACACAAACTTACCATAATCGGCCGCAAGAGAAAAAGGAGGGTTCCGAGACCGAAATCAAGTTGAACATAGATAGATCTTCATATACAAGATAAATACAAGATCATAGTTCATAAACAAGCTAACCCGAAGCCTAAATACGCTTAAAGGTATGTGCTTTAACCTTAAAGTTTATGTTTTTATGAACGGCTAGCCATAGAACTAAACCCTAGAGTATATCGAGTCTAAATGCTTCCTAAAAATGCAAACTTGATGATTAAAACGGATTCAATAGGCTCATGGTTGATACGGTTCGTAAAGGGAACCCTAGATCTAGTTAGAACGTTTTAAACCTATAAAGGTCTATGCTTTATACTTAAAACAGATTAGATCTTGTTGAAGGGATGCCGACGGATGTAAAGCAGTTAAGAAAATTTGAAATTAGGTGGTTAAAGGTGTGATTTTGGATCGTTACCCATTAATGAGCCTAGAATGGAGTTAAGGATTGAAAGCAGGAGCTGAACGCATCCGATGTGGGTGACCTGAACCTGCTTTGGGTTCTGGGTCAACACGAGAACCCGGTCAAAATGGGTTCTCGGTGACCAAGGGTTGTCGGTCAACCTGAGTTCTCGGCCACAGAGTTCTCAGTCGGATACGGGTTTTCGGTCGGGTATGAGCTTGGGTCAACATGGGTTCTCGGTCAAGCAGGGGTTCTCTGCCAAGAGTTCTCGGCTGACCAATTTCTGTTTGGGCCTGAACCCAGTTGGGCCTAGGTACTTAATGGACAGCTGGATCTAATCTAATTAAGCCCACAGATAGTTGAGTCCTATTCTAATTAAACAAGCCCAACTTAGGAATATGATGGCTAACTAAAATGCCAACTTAATCAAGTGAAAGGTTAATTAACTATATATATATATATATATATATATATATATATATATATATATATATATATTTAACAGTTAGCCGAGCCCAGTTAAAGAAAGAAATTACAATAAATGGCGAGCGCAACAGGATCCAGGTGAGTTTCTAGCCCCATTCCTTGTTATTTTTTCGGGGCTGCTTGCATACTCGATGTGATTAGTTAATACACTTACCTTAAGCGGTAAGTGTATGCCTATTATGATATATATGTATGTTATAAAAGAATGCTTGACGGTACATGAACAATCTTCGGATATTGCATGCACTGTCAGGAGATAGTTAGATGATGTGATTGTTTATATATAGGTTGTATATATGAAGTATGTACGTTATAGAATATGAGAATGAAAGAAAGTATGTAAATTATATAAATGAAAAGGAAAGTATGATATGAAGGAATTGACGGTAAAGGGTGGCAGACCCTACTAATATCTGTGAAGAAGGGTTGCAGACCCTAATAATATATTGTGAGGTTATAGGGCGAAAGGCTCTTTAAGGGTGGCAGACCCTAATAATATCTGTGAGGTTATAGGGCGAAAGGCTCTTTAAGGGTGACAGACCCTAATAATATCTGTGAGGTTATAGGGCGAAAGGCTCTTTAAAATGTATAAGTATGTATGTAAAGAAAGATAAAATATGAAGTATGAAAGAAAGGAAGTATGAAAGTAAGAATGAAAGTATATACTTACATATATATGAAAGAAAGTAAAGAAAGACAAGTATGTAATATAAGAACGTATTGTATGTTGATTGTATTAACTAGAACTCACTCAGCGTAGCTGAATTTTAGTATGCACGCAGGTGAGTAGAATGAGGTAGTTAGCTTGAGGAGGACACATGGCAGGGTAGGATGAAGCTGGCATCTAAGGATTTTGGTCATGATGTTTTATCACTATATTTTACGTTGTGTTTTAAAAAGACAAATTATGGATGATTGTAACGAATGGTTGACTATTTTATTATTCCGCGAAAGTTTTTAATTAACTCTGATTTTAGAACTGCGTTTAGGAGTAAATCCAACGTCCAATGTAGGGCACCGGTAACGGGGCCTTACAACCAGGAGGGGAAAAAGGGTTGCCGGAGCAGGGGCTCGAATGAAGGAAAACGAGGGACGGAAGGAGAGTGGTGGTGTCGGTGTTACGGGGAAGAAAAGGGTGGCCGAAGATCGGCGCCGGAGGTCGCCGGAAAATCGCGGCTGCCGGAAAACGGCAAGGGGGTGGCGTCTGGAAGGAGAAGTGGGTTAGGGTTTGTTTGTTTTTATTTGTTACATATTTACACAAAAAGCCCTCCAAGTTCTAAATATTTTACAAAAGGGTATCAAACTTAAGAAATGGTAATATAGATTCGAAAATGGCAAGTATTACCCCTTACAATTCATAAACTAATTTTATGTTAAATGAACAACGATTAGAACGCGCCTACATGACGGGTTTTGATGAACTTAGTACATGAAAAATTTAAAGATCGACTTAAATGATTAATAAAACTACCGGGTCGGGTTTACAATACAATGCGGGTTCGAAGTATAATTTATTACAAATAAAACGTGAAAGAAAATCGAAATCCGAATTTGACGAATGTCACACATAGGGATCTTATATCTCCACTGAGCATTTTCTTCTTCTATGCCTTACTAGTGATTACCTAAGACTATGCGTAGTGGAGGGGCTACAAATGGGACGAATTGTGACACGTGACGCCCAGTCAGCAAGGAGTGAGAATTTGTTTTTGAGGTGTAATGGTCTAGGGGCTACAAATTGGGCCCACAGTATCTTTTTTTATTATTTTCTTTTTATAATTAAACTAAAAAATAAAAACCAATTTATTTAAATAATTAAATAAAAATGCATTAAAATTAAAAAGAAATACAAATAAATACATAACTAAAAAAATACACAACTAAAAATTAAAAAAAAAACATAACTATAAAAAATATACTAATATCCCTAATATTCGTGCATTTTTTCGACTCGTCGTCGTTGCAACAATGCGGCCTCTTCGTGTGACCCGACCGCTTTGAGAGATTCGTATTCTTTACTCATTTCCTGCAACTCCATCATAGCGACAATCTTTTCGTGTTGTTTGTTGGTTTCTCTAATGGTATCGTTGAGTTCCTCGACAAACTTTTCGTGTTTTTTAATCATTTTTGTCATGATAGCGGTGAGTTCCACGGGTTTCGGTTGGTTCGGGTTATTTGTAGGATTCATTTTGCGAGATTTTTTTTGAAGAATTTGGGTATGAATTGTGTATGAAATTGATATGAAATGGAGAATAAGGTGTATGTTTATATATATATATATATTAGTTTTAATTAATTATTTTTTTTTATTTTTTACATTTGACCGTTTGCAACGGTCATTATAATATAATAATAATAATATTCAAACCATCCAGGCGACAAAAGTGCCCCGCCCCCGCCCCTTTTCGCCCAAAAATCGTGGGGGAGGGAGGGGGTTTTTCGCGCCCCTTCTCCCCATTTATCGCCCAAATTATAGCCTCATTACATATGGCGTAAAAACTCTTTTAAAAATATATCAGCTACATGTTGGTGAATAACGCTGACTCAATAAAAGATTTTCATAATTCGATATGACACAACGCAAATAACTTTCAACGACTCATTGAGTCTCAATCCCATCTCATCGAAACTAAACATATGCACAAAACACTTAAAGGACTTTTTTCGCGCCCCAGGGACAGTTACGTGTCCCATGGTCAGTACGTATGCAGTGTGCCCACTAGGACCACTACAATTCATATATTCAAGGATCTAGATACATTTGTATTTTAGCCTGAGTGTCTAATACTACCTTGTATAAAAACGTTTTAGAGGATCTGAACCAACTCTCATGTAAATTCTTTTCTGATTCTTTAAAGATGGATAAATATCCATATTTTTAAAAGAGTAGATACTTTGTAAAAAGGTAAACGTATTTACGTCGTAAAAAAAGTTTATACATATTCACGCTATAAAAAGGTTGAGCATATTCACCTTTTTAATTCTCTGATAATCACTTGTCGATAACCTTGACACATGATTATGTTCATTGGCCTCTTATTGCTGGTAACTTGACTTGACTATGCAAGTTAGGAAGATGAAAATGAACTCTATAATCTTCTATTTACAGTGTTAAGAAATTTAATGAGTAAGCACGTGGTGTTACTAGAATTAGACATGACTCGTTCTTTGTGATGACTTGTTTCTTTGTGATGACACGTGGCATCCATGTTGAGTGGCCATCATCCCACGTCGCTTCATGAGGATACGTGTCATTCAGTGTTGACACTTGTCATTTCATACCGATTAGTCATCAACCACATGTTTCTTCAGGAGTCTTTTATATTTTTATTTTAGCTAAATGACTAACCGATCACTCAGCTTCCTAAATTGTCTGAAATGGAAATTTTCGGAAATGTTACATTCTCCCCACATTTGAATTAATCTTGTCCCCGAGATTGATTGAATAAGTATGGATATTCCCTTCTCATACCTGACTGCAGTTCCCATATATGTTTTGGACCACGTCTGGAGTTCCATCTAACTTTCACAAGTTTCAATCTTTTTCTCATAAGAAACTTTACTTTTTGATATTCAATTTGTAAAGGTTGTTCTATGAATTTTACATTTTCGTTAGCATGTACATCTTTCAATGGAAAAGCCATAGTGAGTTTCATTTATCAAACATTTGCGCAAACTTGGGACGTGGAATACATCGTGTACTCCACTCATTTCCCCTGGCAGTTGTAGCCGATAAGCTTCTGGTCCAATTCTTTCCTTTATTTTAAACGATCCAATAAAATGTGAACTTGGTTTACCTTTCTTGCCAAATCGGACCACACCTTTCCAAGGTAAAACTTAAAGAAACACCTTGTCATCAACTTGAAATTCCAATGGCTTTCTTCTAATATCGGCATAACTCTTTTGCCCATCTCTTGTGGTTTTCAAGTGTTCTATAATTTTCTATACTTTATCAGTCGTTTCCCGAACTACTTCAGCCCTGACAACTGATTTTCTCCGATTTCAGACTAACACAGACATTTTACATCTACACATATAATGCTTCAAATGGTGTTTCCTGAATACTTGTGTGATAGCTGTTATTGTTCAACTATAAGAGGTAGATGGTCATCCCAACTTCCTCCTAATCTATCACACATACTCAGAGCATATGTTATAGACTATAGAGCATGAATAGTTCGTTCACTTTGTCCATCTGTTTGAGGATTTTGTGCTTAAATTCAAGCGGGTACTCATCGCTTTCTTGAAAACTTTTCTAGAACTGGGACGTGAAACGACTATATATGTCTTACACAATGGGTAATGTCACTCCATGTAGAGATACTATCTCGTTCACATATAGACGTGCGAACTTATCCACACTAAAAGTTTCTTTCATAGGTAGAAAATGTGCATACTTGGTTAATCCATCTTTTATAACCCAAATTGTATTATTCCCACTAGAAGTCTTGGGAAAATTGGTAATAAAATCCATGGTTATCATTTTCCGTTTCCATATTGGTAGTTCCAACTATATCAGTAAGTCTGACGGGTTCTAATGTTCAACTTTAAATTTTGAACAAGTCAGACTGTTGGCAACATAGACAACAATGGATACTTAGATTTGTGGACTTCTTTGAGAATCTTTTCTCATAAGTTTCCTACAATCGGTATCCATATTCTATTTCTCATCCAGAGAATATCATCATCACCTTTGACTAGTTGGTCAATGATACCATTTCTGTTCTCATCAGTAACATTATTTCTTTTAGGGGGAAAACCCCAACCCTAACTTTTAAGAATTGGGGAAAGAATCAAGGAAATCTAAGTGATCGTGCTGCAAGTTAACGTTTCCTAGTCTCCAACATCATCTAAACATAAGATATGTTCAAATATCTTCAATTGTGAAGAACCTCAAGTTTATGAGAAAACTAGTTATGTTGAATGACATGAAGCCTATTGAAGTCCGAGATATCGAGCTTATAGGACACTAGTGACACCTAAACTAGACTCTGACTAAGAACTTAATGATTTTACTAATTAAATAATTAACTAATTAAGATAGATTTGACACTGACAAACTTCAACACGTTGACCTAGATTAACTCAAAGATATGAGAAGCACTACCTAAGTTTAAATCCTACTTGTGAATCTTGGATCTCTATTGACTATGGTAACTATGATGGAACTGGGATCTTAATATATGACACCCTTAGACAACTTAGTGGATCCATGATCATTCTTCGGGTGTGACCTAAAAGGAAACCTTAAGGGGCGTTTAAATTTACCGGTTGGTCGGATTACCTGTCAGTCTTTCCAACAATGCTAAAGTACCCTAAAAGATAAATTATCTGTTAGTCTTGGTATCTCAATACACCCTAAAGTGAAAGGGGGTAACCAAAGAACAATCGATAAGACACAAAGTTACAATAAAACTATGGAAAAATTAGGGAAACCTCCTATCAGAGCGTCCTAGCCTAAACACCCAATCCTAAGGACAACCCGACTATCTATTACCTCTCAGTCTCTAGTAGGTAAAATACAAAGCCCTAACAAATCACCAATCAATGTTCCTATGAATTACCACGTCTAGCAAAACCATAAAATAATCACAAACACACAATAAGCGACCTAAACATGCATCTATAACCGAAAGACATTCAACAAGACACACGCGGAACAAAAACCAATAACAAATTAAAACTAGATATGCAAACACATCAAATCAATTGTAAAAAGATTCTTTACTTTAATATTAACCCAACAATAAAAACCAAAATCCAAGATAATATCCACAAGTCACAAAGTAATAATCAAAAACCTAGATAGCTAGGGGTTTAGCCAGCAATCATACACGAGAACAAAACAAAATAATTATGTCTAAAAACTGAATTCATAATGAAAAAATAAATTCAAACCACAGAATAATATTTGAAAGAGTAGATATTAATCATGAATGCTCTCTCTACTCTAATCAACCCGTGCTTGCTTTTTTTTTTCTTGCGTGATGAATAAGTAACCTTCAATAGGGGCTGCCCCCTCTCGTTCAACTCTTTTGTTTATATTAATTTCAGTTTTACTTCTTCCTCAAGTTAGTAATCGACCTTTTCTTTTGTGGCCTGTTAGCCCACTCCATCGATATGCAATGTTGGCCCAAAAGATGTGAACTTATTTTCAGGGTCCATTAGCTTAGCCCAAGATTTTATTTAATTCGTCACTCTCCTGGTTGAATCATGCCATTCTTTTTCCCTAAAATCCATACAAAAAGTACTTTGAGTGTTGAAATTCGAATAGTACTTTATTTAACTTATGGTTATATTTTTCTTTTCTTTTCTTTTATAAGTTACCCTTTATGCATATTATTTTGTTCTAAACGTGAGTTTACAATTTTATATATTATTATTAAACTAAATGTTATATAATAACTTTTGTAGAGCCAATTTTTAAAGATATTCGATAATACATAAAAACATTTGCAGTGCACTCAATGGTCAAGAGTTTAATAAATAAACTTTATTTTAGTGCATTGTTTTTTGAAACCTCTAAAACTCTAATATAAACTAGTTAGAAGTAATGTTTAATAAAAACGAACCCAAAACTATTCAAAGTGCAAGAAATACTTATATAAAAAGTATGTCTACTTTAGCATACATCAAACTCTATAGTATTTTATTTATAGTGTTAGGAAACTTAATGAGTAAGCACGAGGTGTTACTAGATCGTATCGTTCTTTGTTACGACTCGTTTATTATGTGCTGACACGTGACATTCCATGTTGATTAGTCATCGTCCACATGTCGCTTCGTGAGGATGCGTGTCGCTCGGTTTTTTTGACCCTTGTTATTCCATAACGATTAATCATATGCCACATGTCACTTCCTGAATGCTTTATATATTTATTTTAGCTTAATGACTAACTAGTCACTCAACTTCTTAAATTGTCAAATTGGAAATAGAAATTTTGAGAATTTTACATCCAAAAATCATTAAAAAATCGGTGCCAGACGAATATTATCTGGGCTACAGTAAAAGAGTTTTTTTATTGGATTTAAAGAATTAAAATTTTAAATAGGCTTAAATTAGTTTAGTATTTGGGTTTAAATATTAAAATTACATATTTCTCTAAAAAATGTATATATACGTCAATTTAATAAAAAATTGGGCCTATCGGGGTGATCGGACCGGGGACGGTTGAGCACCCTGCCTCATAGCCGGCCATGAAACCGCTTGTTGGAATGAAAGAGGTTTTGAAAAATAAATTTACAAATGTTATAAATATATATTATTATGGTTATCAACACCTAAAATAGATTGACTTCTTCTACAAGTTTTCCTCTCTTTTATATACTACTAGGTTATTGACCCGTGTACGACACGAGTGGAAATATATAAAACATTTAACAACAACACTCGAGGAGACAATAATATGATATATAGTTGTTATTATAACGTATTATAAACAAAAAGTTGCTTCAACATAAGTACAACCAAAATAACATTGGTTCTACAATTTGTAACATCCTACTTTTGGTTATATTAATAAAATAAATTTCGTCTAATTTATAGTGGGTCGTTATCGGTTTAGATAAATAGAATATGAGTTGGGCTAGTGTTGGGTAAATGGATATGGGTTATGGACTTGGGTTATGAAAGAAAGAAGGAAAGACCATGAGCTTAAGCCCATGATCCATAAATATATAAACCATTTATTCCTCATTTAATCCACATTCACACATATTCCATACACCACCAAAACACACACTTCAGCCTTCTCTCTAGTTCTCTCCCTATCTAAACCGAAACCAAGAAGGAAACCGAGCACCGACCCGAGGTAATGATAGTATGATGTTGTTTTAGCTTAAACCCGTTAGATATAGTCACGAAACGACGAGTCGACACCGTTAAACCGTTTATGTCACGAGATCCGGGTGGAATCGGGTATAAACCGAACCTATGATGAGCTTAGGGGTCACCCTAGCTCAGATCTGGGTCGAACGGGACGAAAAACGGTGAAAAACGAGTTAAAACTCGTTTTTCAGGCGTGTTCGCGGTTTTTCGGTGGCAGCGCTGGAAAGGCGGCGTGTACGAGGAAGGGAATGTCAGAGAATGTTTCTGACATTCTCTGACTTAACCCTAGTTCGTTACCGGAAATCTGGCGAATTAGCCTTGATTCGTTAAAGGAAAAGAACAACGAACTAGCCCATTTCGCTAAGGTCTAGTTCGTATAAGGATCAGTTCGCTATATGGACCAGTTCGTGAAAGGGTCCAATTCGTCATAAGGACCAGTTCGTTATAATGCTTGATTCGTTACAAAGCCATATTCGTTATAATGGTTAATTCGCTATGAACTCCCATTCGTTAAAGACTGAATAGCGAATTAGAACTTTGAAAGAATGACAGAACAGTCCCTTGACTTAGAAAAGATTGAATTAATTACAAATAAGCCCTTGAACTTTGAGTTAGCGAATTAAATAATAATTTAAAATCCTAATGGAAAATGTTTTACAACAGTTAATGGAAAATGTGTCAGCTCGACCCCAGCCAGGGGCTCTGCCCCTTGGACCCTGCTAGGGGCTGCCGCCCCAAGACCCCGCTGCCAGGGGCGCTGCCCCCGGACCCCCGTTCATTGTGGGTAATAATTAGACTAAAAACGCGAGATGAGCAGGGATAGTAAATTAACGCATGTAATTATTATACAGTTAGCCTTGCCCAATTGAAGAAAGGAATAACTATTAGCTGTGAACGTAACCGACTTCAGGTGAGTTTCTAGCCCCATTCCTTGTTGTGTTTTCGGGGCTGTGTGCATACTCGATGTGATTAGTTAATACACTTATCCTAAGTGATAAGTGTATGCCATATATGTATTATGTGAAATGTATGAATGGTTTCTTGCCGGTACATGAACGATCTTCGGAATTGCATGTACTGCCAGGAAATGGTTGATGTTATATGTATGTTGTAAGATGAAGAATGAATGATGTATGTATGTGAGAAACTTACAATTATGTATATAGAAAGTATGATAAGGAGGTATGGAAGAAAGGGTACCGGACCCTAATAATATCCGAGGATGAAGGGTGACCAGACCCTAATAATATCCGAGGATGAAGGGTGACCGGACCCTAATAATATCCGAGGATGGAGGGTACCGGACCCTAATAATATCCGAGGTATGTAGGCCGAATGCTCTTTATAATGTAAGGTTAGTTATGAATGTTTATAAAGGACTGATGGACATGTTATGTATGTAATGCGTACCTTTGGTCACGTATATGTGTATGTAAAGTAAGTTATGTGATTAACTAGAACTCACTCAGCGTAGCTGACTTTTAGTATGCACGCAGATTAATAGGTTGAGACAATTGGTTTGAGCAGGACACATGGCAAGATCGAAGAGGCTGGCATCTGAAGTTTTGTCATGATGTTTTGATATTATCACTTATGTTATGTTTTTTAAAGACAAGTTAAGAATGTTTGTAATGAATGGTGGACTATTATTATTATTATTCCGCCGAAAGTTTTAATTAACTCTGATTTAGAACTGTGTTTATGAGTAAATCCAACACCAAAGTAGGGCTACCGGTAACGGGGGCTTACACAATTACGATATACATAATACTTTTCATAAACAACAAAGTAACTTTCGTTTTACAATTATTTGATAGATAAAAAAAACTTGAAAATTAAAATCTCATAAATAACTAAATAGTTCCTTATAAACCGCATTTGTAGTTTTATTTGTAACATTACCCTCCTTATCTAATATAAGCATTTTAACACCGGCTCTACTCTTCACTCGTGATAAAGCCACATATAGTTGACCATGTGTAAACACCGGTTGTCGAAGAAGATGAAAGGGATTTTGAAAATTGAGGAGTTGATATTAGATAGTATGGTTATAAATTTATTATAGTAATATTATAATATTATTATGTTAACTTTCTAGACTTTAATTTGTAAGAAATTCTTTAATATGAATTACAAATATAGATTGTATATTTTCGTATACGATGAGATATTTTTTTTATGATATGACGTTTTTAAAATTAAGTAGTTTGTTTTTATGAAACATTTATAATTGTCGGTATTGTTATATGCTTGTTTACCGTTTAAAGTAAAAACGGTTCAAAAAGACATCTCAAATTTATAACTCGTTTGTAAATTTGTAGTTTGATAATGTTAGGTTTCAAAAAACAGGAAGTCAGTGGTGAAAAAAACGCGTTTTTGTTGGTTTTACAAACTAAATGTTACATTTTTACAATCAAAATAGTTTAGTAAAGTAAAGATGTTTAAATACTTATAAGTTACAATTTTATTTTTTTTAATATTAAAGGATTAATAAACTTATAGTTATATTAATGTTAATAAGTTTGAAAAAAAATAAATAAACAAATAGTTGTATCTCGTACATAAACGTTGGTGTTGCGTATAAGTATTGTAATAAATATTCTTTGACTTACTTTTATTTTCTTTCAACTTATTTGGTAACTAATACATAGAGTTATAGGAAAAACATCATTTCCTTTTAAAATTTTTCATTTTATAATCTTGGTAATTATTAAGATACGGTTATAGTCAATATAATAATGGAAAATATATATAGAAACAATTATGTTTGACAAACAATTATTATGGACATTAAATAGGAATTCAAATTTAAATCATATACCAAAAATTTAAAGAAATACTACAGAGAAAATCGAGACCTTCATTTAATTATTTATGTAAAATAGTAAACTTATTATTATCTACCGATTATGGACCATTAATTTTAGAGAACTTATTATTATGTAAATTATGGAAAATTAATTTCAAATTAATTTTTTATGATATACCAAAACTATAAACAATTACGGTAAACAAAAATAAAGAATTGAAGTTATGAGTTGTTTTAACATTTAAAACGAATTTTGAATTTGTAATGGTATGAATGGTAACTTGTAATCTTTTTACAAAAATAAAAATAATAACATACTTGTAAAGTATAATTTTAATATGTTACCTTAAACATAATCTGAATGTTGGTATATATTCCATGTAAATGTTGGTCAAACCATTATTATGAACATTAATTAGAAATTCAAATTTATGGGAACTTATTATATGTAAATTATGTATAATTAAAGTATATATATTATGGGATAATTAAAGTATTAAAGTGTATAAATTACAATATTGATGTTAATTCGGTTATATATACAAAATGAAGGAACGAATAAACATTAATTAGAAATTCAAATTTTAGTCAAACAATTAAAGGAAACCTGTTAAATAGAAAACACGTTAATATTTCATGTAAATATTAGTCAAATAATTAGTATGGACATTAATTAGAAATTTAAATTCAAATTTAAATAATATACCAAAAATGTAGAGATATACTATAAATAAATTCGATATCTTGATTTACTTATTTATGTTAATTAGTAAACCTGTTATTATGTATTATTATTTATAGATTATGGACATTTAATGTTAGATAAATTATTATTATTATGTAAATTATGGATAATTAATTTAAAATTAAGTTTTTATGATACACCAAAATTAAATACAATTACGGTAAACTCATATTAACTTTGAGTTGTTTGAAATGATTACAAATTAATTTGTATTTCGTTAAGATTTAAATTTTTATATAAAAGGGAATACAATAATTATATTATAAAAGATAGTAACAAAGTTCTATGTATGTGTAAATGTTATTTTATAATTATCATTGATATGACAAAATAGTAAATGAGTAAAAAAATAAAGTTAATTTGTAAAATCGGTTTTCTTTAAAAATTAAGGAAATAAATTGTGTATAAAATGTGAATGAAATAAATTGTATTAAGCAACAAAATTAGGAAATAGTTAATTGAGAAAGTCAATGCATATAAAATGGGAATCCTGTTATGACCATAAATTAGGAAAGTCAAAGTGAATAATTCGAATTAATGGAATAGTTAATTGTGTCATTTATTAAGGCACCGGAAAACAAAATATACATCAAGGTATAGATTAATATTTAGCTTTAACTAAAATTTATGAAATTGAAATATTGAAAAACATGAATATTCAAAAAAGAAAATCTATACATGATAATATAATAAAAATACATCTTATAAAGTCTTGATCAATCGTGAAATCATATTATATGAGTCGGAAAATAACGTGAAATAATAAAATCGAAAATTAATATTGATATTATGGTTTTTTGAATTATAGTTAATAACCGGAAAATTTAAAAGATGTAACCGGAAAAACGATATTGCGACAAAGACCATGGTATGTCGGATTTTTTTTTGTAGAATTTTCAGAGAAATGAACATCTATTAGTCTTGTCATTGACCTGAAATTAGAAAGTAGAATATTAATGTTGATATTATGGAATATTGGATTTTTAATTTGTAACCGGGAAAATTGAATGTCTTACCGAAAAATAAGAAATATGGTTTTTAACCATGGGATCTCCGATTTTGATACCGTCGATGGATGAACATAATTTTGATCTAGAACATAGATTAACAACATGTCAAACAAAAGAACACGAAAAATTAAAAAAAATACTAATAAATATAAAACAATCATCATTGTTATA
The DNA here is from genome assembly GCF_021521415.1 of Bidens hawaiensis. NCBI lineage: Eukaryota > Viridiplantae > Streptophyta > Magnoliopsida > Asterales > Asteraceae > Bidens > Bidens hawaiensis. The sequence goes on from NW_027492170.1 coordinate 275,572, forward strand.
GGTATAACACATAACCGGAAAAAATTACCGTCAATACTTACCGGAAAAACGTAAACACGTCTAAAAATTGTAGACATCGCCTTTCTTTATTAAAAACCTAAACTAATTTTAATAAAATTAGTTAACAATTGAAAGAAACATAAAAAGATTAGAGGAAACAATAACCGGAAGAAATATAATATTGTCGGAAATACATATATCAACAATCGGAATTTAATATATAATAGAAACTTACCGGAAATAATTAATAAAGATATATATTTGGATTGGCCGGAATATGGGAGATGATGAAAGAAGATCCGGCTATTAGAGAAAGAAAGAAAAACATGATTAGAGTAAAAAAAAGAAGAAATGTTATTGTTTAAATATAGGTTAGATGATGAGTTGGCAAGAAAGTCAATTGAATAGATTGATTTTATTTTTGATTTATTTAATTGGTAAGAAAAATAGAGAAGTGCAAGATATATCTGGAAAGAAAGGAAATCATCCAATAGAAAATGGGCATGCGGATGTAAACTAATTTGTTTTAATAGTATAGTAGATATTGCATCTCATTGTAATACACACATATTAATGAAATATATCTCTTTCTCCCTACATCTCATTGTCATATTGTTTTAGCTATTAGGCTTGTATCACAACACGTTATCAGCACGAGTTCGCTCGTTATTCTTTGAGCCTTTGATCCGGTTTCACTTTGCCTCCCGAAAACCAGCAAGCAAGCAAGCAAAGAAGAACACATGACGCCGTTGCACGGTCCGGTCCCAATACAACCCCGACAATATCAGTGATTTGTGAGGAAACCAATTTTCCTCACGTTCATGCGTGACCAGGAAGTTTATTATCTAATCTCTAATTTATTTAGTTATTCTTTCTTTATTATTTTATTATAATTTAAGTTTAAGTATTTTACTAATTTGAAACAGTGGTTCTTTCGATGGGTATATCTAGTCCAGGTAAACCCGTGGTCCTACTTACAACTATGAAGACCCATAAAGATCAAATAAGGATGTGTGAAACACAAACTGTTTTCAAAATCCGGCAATGCCCAATGTCGACGCTTGTTGTAATCATTTAAGGTTACTTCGATTTTATTTCATGAAGCATAATTGTATTTATGTGCAACTTGATATTGGTTCTTAGAATTATTCGCCTAGAGAATAACTAGGGAAGACCGATCTCATTTGTGTGTTAAACGAATCAATCAACCGAATAAAGCACCGGTGCAAATCTGTGCGAATTGTCGGTGAAATTGGCGGTGGGTTATGGGAAACAAAACAGACTATTTAAATATGTTTTCAACACCCTATTAAAAGTTACCTACAATATTTTAACAATGGAAAATTATCGATTTAGTTCTCTTACTGTGATTTCATTATATTGAAGTTGATTCTTACTTTAATACATAATATATATACATATATCCATCGAATAGTGTTTTTAGTTTTTTTTGTATTAACTGTTTTGAGTGTGGTTTTACATAGAAAAGAATTGAGCCAAGTAAAGGTGTATTAACTAATATTCATGATAATCCCTAAATAAAATCATGAAAAACATATTGATATCTGATGATCATATAAATTAGCCTTTATGTCGACCGGTTTTTTCTACGTGTGTTTACAAGTCTGTCAAAAGGTTTGTTGTACACCAAAAACCCATTAACCGATTATTATGGCTGATTTAAAAACAAAGTTTTTAAATGTAGGTAAAGTTTAAAAACCGGAATTTCTTTAACCATCTTTCCAAAAGTTTGAAAAAATTGAAAAGAAATGAAGTTCTAGCTTTATGCACGGATGGCGCCAATAAAGAAACACTAACCTATTAACAACCGCGCGTCGAACGGTTATTCAAAACAGAGAATTTCTAACAAAAGGATGAGGAAAACCTACACGCAGGTCAGATGTAGGTAAAGTTTAGCCATCCTACTAAGTGCAAGTGACGGTCCTACCCGCACAATCACGAAAGAGGAAGCAAAACTTCAACCTATTATCTACCACGTTCAAAGGTTAACTTATCCTAAACACTTAGAAATTTCAAAAAAGATGAGGAAAACCTCCACGCAGGTCAGATGTAGGTAAAGTTTAGCCATCCTACTAAGTGCAAGTGACGGTCCTACCCGCACAATCACGAAAGAGGAAGCAAAACTTCAACCTATTATCTACCACGTTCAAAGGTTAACTTATCCTAAACACTTAGAAATTTCAAAAAAGATGAGGAAAACCTCCACGCAGGTCAGATGTAGGTAAAGTTTAGCCATCCTACTAAGTGCAAGTGACGGTCCTACCCGCAAAATCACGAAAGAGGAAGCAAAACTTCAACCTATTATCTACCACGTTCAAAGGTTAACTTAATCTACACTTGGAAAATTGCTAGTTTAAACTAAAGTATGCAAGTCATAACGTTTATAAAGCAAGGAATCCAGAGAAAGTAGCGGTCTTACCCGCACAAAGATTTATATTTCACAATGATTCATTACAAGAATGGCCGGGTAACTACCCGCCTACAAGAAAATAAATCTATACAAGATAAATCTATCCTAGCAGTGGGAAGGGATCTTCAGGATCAAGCTTCAGTGCCACTTCCACTTGGACCAGCACCATCAGTAGATCGTGGCAGTTCAAGGAAAGCTTTAAGCATAGCTAACCCATCATCAGCAGCAGCAACTTGATTCACCTTCTCCACCACCGGATGCGGGAAGGCGGCGTACTGATTCACTGCTTGGTCGTATACAGCTTCAGTATCTACATTATACAAAGGGAAGTTGGAAGGCGGGATGCCTTTCTCAACGAACCCTAGACCAAGCAGGAAGCCGGCCTTTTCCCCATCCTCGTGAGAAGCGTTGAGGGCTGCGCTCATAGCATCATCATAAGACGTCTCTGAGAAGACCCGATGCACAACCTACAAGAAAATATACAAGTATCAGAACATTTTCTATTTACAAAGAAAAGCGTAAAGAAATGAAAAGCATAACTGAGACAACGCTTCTCGAAGAAGCCATTCCTTGGCAACCAGAGCTTCTTGGAGGGCAGCTTGAGCTTCGTTACGGTCGCGTTCGGCTTCACTCTTGTTGAGGTTGGCAAGCAACACTTCTTTAGCCGCAGCCTCTTCGACGCCCTTTAGCTTCCGCTCAGTGTGGTCAAGCACCCCCCTCTGGTCCAAGATCTCTTGGAGCTTTTTGGCGTCTTCCATCGCCAAGGCATCATGAGCCTGCAGGAGAGCCTCTAATTTGGCTTTAAGCTCTTCATTCTCCACGCGTAGAGGCTCAGCAACAGCTTCAGCCTTGGTGGCCCTCTCGGTTGCGTTCCTTGCAGTTTCCTTAGCCAGCCGAAGCTGTTCATTAACAGCTTGGGCAGCCTTGGAACGGGCCTCGAGCCGGGCCTGAACTTCAACCTCGAGGGCCTTGAAGGCCTTCTCCTTTTCCGCAGCCAGTGCGGTAAGCCTTTGGTTCTCCTCCCGGACAGCCCGCGCCTGAGCCACTTCTTTAATGCGAGCTGCTTTTAACTTGTCGTTTTCACGACAAAGCAGCTCGACGCGCGGCTGCATCCGGGCCAGGAGAACCCGAAGCTCATTGGTTAGCCTACCCTCCTGGTAGCTAGCCATGGCTTCCCCCAACGCACCACTAGGAGCAGCGTGACGAGCCTACTCCACGCACTCCACAGGGGTGCGAAGGGTTGTTCCTCGGCGGATGTTCCATCGTGAAACATACACTTCATTGGAATCCGACACTGCAAAAAACAAAAAGCAGTTAGGAAAAAATGATAAAAAAAAATATATATAAAATAGGCCAAAAGAACCCTACGCACCTGTAGGGTCAATAACAGGCCGATAGCCGCCAAACCCATCACCTGAACCCAAGGGAAATCCATCCAAGAGGTCAGGCAGATGGGAAGGAGGCAGAGGTTGGCGAGAAGCCCCATGCATACCTGACGGATCGGCCGTCGTTGCCGATGACGAAGGCATGGTAGAAGCCGCCGCGGTCGCCGCCGCGGAATCCGCAGCAAAAGTAACCGCCGGCTCAGTGTAAGATGCGGTAAAAATGGCACTCACAGCCGGCGGTGACGTCATCACAGCTGGAACAGTCGGCTCAACGGAGTGAGCAACTGAACCAGTGGAAGCAGGCGCAGGCGCAGCCGCCTGGGTCGTCGCCTCAGGTAGGCTGACCGGGCCTACCGTCATTGGCGGGGGGGTACTCCTCCCCGCTCCACCCTGGAATGCGTCAACATCCACGCCTGCACAAAGAAGTGTTAATGACGAAAAGCTATGAAGTTAAAAGCTAAAGGAAGTTGTACTTACGGGTTTTCTTGAGCCTGAAAGTGCGGACGGGTGGGGATGAACCTGATGGAGCCGGCCTCTTCACGCCGGTCACCGTTGTCATCCTGGGCTCTCCGGAGGTGACAATCGTCGCAGCCTCCGGAGCGGTGGTCTTATCACCACCGGGATTCCCCGCCACCTCTTCGCTCTCGGTCTCCGAATCAGACCGAGGCACCGGATCGGCAGTGGAGGCCACCTTCTCCTTCCCCTTCCCGCCGGCAGCCTTCTTCTTCCGCACCAACGGAGGACCATCTGCGGATTCCTCATCAGAACATACGATTAGAGGAATTCTAGCAGAGGTTTCAACATTGAGGGGTCGAGGGTTGAATAGCGCCTTACCTGGCCGCCTGGCGCTAAGGATCTCGTGGCCTAGCGGATAGACCTCCACGAACCGATCCGCCGTTTGTTCTAGGATGGGCAACTCGTTCTCGTCTAGAGCGCGAGTACCCATCCGAGCGGGACCATCAGCCTCCCGCGGGTACATGAGCGACTGCAAGTCGTTCCCCTCTGAAATAAACAGGAAAGAAGTTAGAAGAAATTCTAAATTAACAAAAAGAAACAGAGCATACCGTAAGGAACAGAGTTCGAACCGTATTCAAGGACGATTGGGATTTTATGCGCATCCGCATCCTTCCACACCCGGCTCATCCCCAGCATCACCATCCCGGACTCCGCAAACCGGTAAACCGGAGATTGGACTCGGGATATCTTCGCAAACCATTCCGCCTCCTGGTAGTTGGAGGCGTGAAGACTGGGAAGTGCTTGCCCATTCTTGAATTTCATGGCAAGGGGGATGGCGCGAGCGGAGATGTAGAAGAACTCCCGCTTCCACGAGCGAAGACTGCGCTCGGTTGCGCAAATCTTCAAACCCTTAATCCGGGTTATCAACGTGTACCACCCCTGGATGCACCTCCAGGAGTAGAAGGTCATCAGGCGGTCGACGAAGGGCTCAATGCCCAGTATCCGGCACACCCACTCGAAGTGGCGAATCTTGGCAATCGCCATCGGATGCACCTCGGTCAGGTGCACACCGTGCCTCTCAAGGACACGGTAAACAAACTTTGTCAATGGAAACCTATGATTCCCATAAACAAAGAATGCAGCATATACCCCGATCTTGCCTCTGGGGGCATCGTACACCGTCTGGTGGGGTTCAGGAAACTCAGGCTCGAGAGACTCGAGCATGAACTTCCTGACGACGTACTGATACAGATCGACGGGCAGAGCACACTGGCACTTGCCAGCAGTACTCTTGTCATCGGCTGTAGATTCGAGATCATGAGAAGACATCTTACAAGATGAAAGAAGAAAACGATTTCAAGAGAATGCTTGCCTGAAAAGGTGAGTATTCGCCGGAAATCGTTTAGAAGATGAAGAGAAAAGTGAAAAGTGTGAATTACAAAGAACCCTCTCCCCCTTTATATACTAATCGCAATTAATGCGATGAATTTAATGCGGAGGAGAGAGAAATCGAAGGTGCAATGAAACTATGACACGTGGCAAAAAGCAAGCTGGCAACAGCTGTTGAAAGGACGCGTACCATTAATTTCGCGGCCACGCGCCCGAAAAATCGCGCCCACGCGCCTGAAAAAGCGTCTGGAATGACCATGTACTGTCACGTCACCATAACTTCCTGCACGTCCTGACACAGTCAGAAGAAACCGTCGCACGACGTTTCAGAGGTTTGGACTGTTTTTATCCTTTCACCAACTCTTCGAATTTCAAAATTCAAAAAGATTCAAAAGTAAGCGGGAAAATGCCCCTTACCTTGGCAACCAAGTAACCATAAGACGGGTGCGGGTACAGTGTTAAGGCAAAACCCTTCACATACTTAGCACCTGCAGGGAATTGAAGCCAAGAATACCTTGGCAGCCAAGTAACTATAAGACGGGTGCGGGTACAGTGTTAAGGCAAAACCCTTCACATACCTAGCACCCGCAGGGAATTGATGCCAGGAATACCTTGGCAACCAAGTAACCATAAGACGGGTGCGGGTACAGTGTTAAGGCAAAACCCTTCACATACCTAGCACCCGCAGGGAATTGACGCCAGGAATACCTTGGAAGTAAAGTAACCGTAAGACGAGCGCGGGTACAGTGTTAAGGCAAAACCCTTCACATACCTAGCGCTCCGCAGGGAATTGAAACCAAGAAGGATCTTCTGGGCAATGCTTGCGGAAACGGAAATAACATCCCCGCATAGCGGGAACGTCGAGAACTACATTGTTTGAAGCTCCAGGATGGAATTGGTGGTTTTAACATAATTGATCACTATGTTCAAAACTACCAAAACCCCATGGAAAATCCACACAAGTGGGACTCAACGCTCCTGACTTGCGAGGAGGTTACAGACCTACCCGCATCATACCCAAAGATCAAGCAGGAAAGTCGGGAATTTCTGCAAGTGACAAGGACTTCCGCGGGAAGAATCCCCATGGAAAATCTTAAAAAACCCTTTTTCAAAACCCTTTGCTTAAAGTCCAAAAGTTCACCTCACTTTATTAAACATTTATGAGAAGAACATTGGACTGGGGGGACTTGAAGAGGTAGGTCCCAGCAGAGCCCAGTTGGACCCGCAAGACTCACCTTGAAGAGGGACGTCTGCGCAGAAACCAACTGGATCCGCAGGATCCACCATGCTCAGAGACGTGACGTCCTTACGCGCAGTACGCAAGCTGTTCCCGCAGGAAATGCCTCCCAATGGTGGACTCTGCCTGTTCCCGCAGCTGCGGATACAAGCCATCAGGGAAGGCCACCCGCGCAGCAAGGCTACACGCACAAGACACTTAGCTCTCAATCATTCAGTGTCACCTGAAGGAATGAGCAAAGCCGGGAACAATCTCGCACAAAGGCGGGAGGGGGAATACTCCCGCCCAACTAAGCCAGTCCGTACGATACGGGAAGATCTTCTGTACTGTACCTGACGAGGTATGGGCAAAAGATCTGACTAAAGATACGACAGCTTGTTGACAACAGTATGGCGAGCAGCATGCTCCTGTACTGTATGTCACTATTAGCCGCTGCCTACTCACCAACTCCTGTCATACCACGTGCATAGCCGGCAGTTGGTGGAAAAGGAATAGTACACAGCAGGCCTGGTCACTGTCAGTCGCTGCCTACCCACCAACTACCAGCAGGGCACGTGCGTAGGCCACAGTTGGTGGAGCAGGAATACTATTCAGCCGGCCACACCTCCTTGGAAACCTACCTTCAGCTATAAATACCCCAAATGGTATGACCATCTCATCTTATCATATCTTATCATATTATCATCATATTATACCTGATATCTGCTCTAGCAATCTCTTAATATACATTTATATTTAAAGAGCAATCTAGTCTGATTCTCACGCCGGAGGGTGGTCACAAGGAGGAACCCCCCCCCCCTTCTCAGTGACAAGCTCACGGTGTCTGTTTTGCAGGTTATCAGAAGAACCATCTTTACCGGATCTAACCCCTCGTGGGAAACATCTATCTAACCCCCAGGTTACCCGTAATCTGCCCGGGGTCCGGTTAGTGTTTCTTCACCCATTAACCGATTATTATGGCTGATTTAAAAACAAAGTTTTCTTTGTATTATACAAATATGGTTTTAGTAAAACATATATATGTTCATAGGAAGACTCCTGAAGATGAATTATTTGCGGAAAATTTTGTAAATTGTTAAAAAATCTACAAAATAATCGATTTAATTATTTGATACTTTGAACGATGATTTGGTGACTTGATACATTTGAATCTTAAATTTATATAATTTTATTTAGATAAAAATTGTGAAGATTTGATTAAAATTCCGATATGGTATCTAATTAATTATTTTAGAATGTCATTTAAGTTTAAGAAACTAAAACCTCAAATTTGTTTAAGTGTTTGCAATCAATTTTATGACAGTGATTTAGTTCTATGATTGAAACCTAATAAAATCCCTTCCAAGAAAGAAACCAATAAAGATGTTTTTTTTTCTAGTTTTTAAAGAATGTAGCACGTATGATTGGTATGTTTTATATTCATGGGACTTAGGTATTTTTTAATTAATATGTAAGTTTCTTTCTAAGTTTAATAAATTTTTATATAGAGATTATTGTATAATGCAAATAAATTATCAAAGTTGGTTGCTTTATTGTCACTCTTATGAAAAAGTATGATGGTATACATATATATAGATATGACGTGCGAGGTATCATAAGATATTAGACATTGGTATGTATTTGTTTTTCTTTTTACATTGTGGAGAGAAAATTACAAAAAATCTATGGATAAAACAATTTGTCACGCATATCTTAAATATGCTCCTAAAGTTGCGATATCTATAAAAGAGTAAGAAAGGTTTGAAGTGATTTTTTATTCATATGTCCAAGAAAGTATTGAGAAATTATATAAGTTGTTTGATTCTACTCTATTCCTTAAAGTGAATGTGACAAAAAGTTGATCATTGTGATTATGGACATAATTGAGAAAATTGTTATGATGATTTTTATGCTAATAATGAGATCGACCACCACAAGTGTCAATGAGAATGATCATATGTGAACAAAATACCAAAATATGAAAGTAAAAGTGATATATCATTATCGCTTGACACGATAATACATTATTTTGTGTTCAATGTTAAATAAGCATAATACATAGACGATCATAAACCTGAAGTTTATGGATCATGATTATGTTGGCATGACCGGTTAGACCACACCGAGTTAGTGATGTGAAATTTATTGAAGAACCAAAGATTCTTTATAATAATTATACATGTAATATTTCTCTCAAGGGGAATTATTTATTTATCAACTGAATGAGGGTGTGAATCTCTAAATGTTATGGAATTGAGAAAATGATACAAATATCCTAATATGATACAATTTAGTGTTTTCAAAATCGATGCATCGTCTAAATGGTTATCAAGATCGCAACTTCATATTTGCATGATCTATGGCTTAACTAATAAGATAGCAAGCATATTATTTCAGATTTGTATATTTACATTCGATTATAATAATGAATTTGATTCCCAAGTTGATAATGATCATTCATAACAGATTATGTTCTTACATAAATTGTTTTGTTAAAGACTTCCTCAACGTCTATAATTGGTTGCAAAGACAATTATCACGAGAGCAAATGTTCATGTTTGTATTTGAGTACATATGATTTTACATGTTTTAAAAGTAATCCTCATCAAGCCAACAAGTTATGATACTTCCTTCCCATTGTAATTGGTTTTTGGTCAGTAACCAAGTATTTCTCATCTAATGCGTGTCATATACTGAAATTAATTCACCACAAGACAGAAAGATGAGACCACAAAGGAAGTTAGGAATTTATGTCGATATCTATGAGCCGTTAATGTAATATCTGTTTATAGCTCATTAGTTTTCACTTCAGTGAATCAGCATTCCCAACATTAGGGGGAGACATAAAGCAGTTGGAAAACGAATTTAGTTGGAATGAATTATCAATGATCCTCAAACTAAATTATATGAACTAAAAGTTCAAAGGATAATTCATGTATAGAGATTAGCGAATCAATTATCGGACGATTCACTGACCAAAAGAGAGTGTCTAACTAAGACACCTATACGAACTGCTAATGCTCCAACTAATAAATGCCCCAGAAGGACAAACGAATATTCATAATAAGTCTAACACACACGTGTAGCGTGGTAGACTGATCGGTTCCAAAGGTAAAATTTCCTCGAAAATTGGAGCATATAATGAAGATGGTCAACTCGAGGTGCAGTAAAGGGTCTCTTGAATGAGATTAGACATGATGGTTCTTGAAGAACCTTAGGTACCTGAAAGCAAAGAGCTCTCAATAAACTATATTGTATTATGTCTACAAATATATATGGAATCGAAATAAAGTCAACGTCGCTATACTTTTATAATTAGCACTAGAAATGATGATGATGAGGATCAAGATAAATCTGCCTATAAAAAATGATTGGCCAAAGTGGAAAGACGGACGCAGGGCAGAGTTGAATTCTCTAAATAACGGAAAGTTTGTTAGACCAGCAGTCCATACAACTAAAGTTGTAAAACTTATTAGATACAAGTTATGAAAATTCAATTAAGTGATGATATAAGGCAAAATTAGTGGCACAAGGATTTTGCAAAGACCCATGATTGATTATAAGGAGACACATTCTCCAATGGTGGAATCAATGACTTTCCGATACATAAATAGTCTGGCAATACAAAGAGAGAATTTAATAAAATATTGTGATTCAGTTGATACTAAAAGTTTACAAGAAAGTCTATGAAGGATTTGAATTATCAAATCATGTAGAGTAAGCTCTCGAGAACATAATGCTTGTTGTTAATAGAGTCATATTTGAATAAGCTACACTTACTGAATTTGTTGAACATAAATGAAACTCTTGAAGAGTTTCCTAAGGTAGTTGAATACTTGAAAGGTTAATTGATATATCTTTATGATGGAATTCTTGTGCATCAATAAACATACACATAGAAGGGAATGTACATGATGAGTACAATATATTAATAAACAAAGATATTATATAATATGAATTTTTGATATATGATACAAAATGATGTGTTAATGAGCAAGTTTACACAACAAAAATCCTAGAAAAGTTAATGTGTATGCATAATTCGTCAAGTTGAAAGAAGTCCATGATAGATTGGTAAATGCATGGATTTATGCTTATTACGTATGGACTAAATTATTTGGATTAAGCTTGACACAACTCAAGAGATATTTTGATAAAGAGGGAAATAAGTTGGATATAATTAGCTATACTTTTATCAAAATTTCATTCTTAAAAGTTCATTATAATCACAGTTTACAATGTTGATAAACACATAATCGAGAGAAACTTATGAGCTTTTAAAGATATAATTTTTGAAAGATCTTGACACGGTGCGATTATTGCTCGACTTATAGTTTGAGTATATGTGTAATTATATGTTTATAAATCCATCAACGTGCATTTAGAAAATGTTGAGACATTTTACCATGGAAAAATTTAATCCTTTTAGCACGTGAAGGGATGTCTAACAATGATTCTAAATATGGAATATTATTGGTTCAGAAATACCATAATTAAAGGCATATGTATGTTATGTCATACTGATTGGGAATATATGATTATTATTTTCTTTTATTTTTATTTATCAGCATGTGTCCAGCAATAGGACATCGAAATGGGTTAACACACATATTTCAGGTAAGAAATATATGGGTTTATATTTTACTAACCCATCAAAACAGGTTTGTTAGTTTTGTTGATGCAGAGAACACAATATGGTCATGGATACAATTGATATGTTTACCAGATGAAGCTACATAAATTTGTACGTGAAGATCATACAACATTGTTCAACTTAAGGATTCGAATGTCAAGAGACAAAGACTCAAATGATTAACTAAAAGGTTTTGGGTAACTTTCACGGAAGATCCATATTTAGCTTTTTAATGGATATAAAACTCAGGGGGGATAATACGCGCTGCACTCTTTTTCCCTTAGCTATGATTTTGTCACACTGGGTTTCCCTCGCAAGGTTTTTAATGAGGCAACATCTCCAATCGTATTAAGTTGATAACCAAGGGGGAGTGTTATAAATATATATTATTATGGTTATCAACACCTAAAATAGATTGACTTCTTCTACAAGTTTTCCTCTCTTTTATATACTATATTGCATCTCATTATAATACACACATATTAATGAAATCTATCTCTTTCTCCCTACATCTCATTGTCATATTGTTTTAGCTATATCACAACAACAAAATGGTGTTCTTTTTTTTAAATTATATTTATTGAAGATGAGGGATGTAGCGTGAATGTTCAAATACTTCTAGAATTCTTAATGTCCCCACCTGGATCAGGCCCGACTATAAGGGAGGGCCGGGTGGTCGACGGACCCCGGCTCGACACCTCGATAGGCCCGGATTTTTTTTAAAAAAAAATTATATATATATTTTAATGAAAAACAATATGTATATATAATGTTTAAACTTAATATCACAACCACTAGCTTGGTTTAGTGGTAAAGGGGTATGACTTTCAACCAAAAGGTTGTGGGCTCTAACCTCACTTGAGTCATTTTGACTATATTTTTATATAAAACTTTTTTTACACAACAAAATCATAACGCCCAAAAAATTAAGGCTTTTTAAAAAAATTAAATTGTAAACCTAACAAGATACCCCTTTTTTATTAAGGCCCAAAAATTTTTTTGCCTTCGGCCCAAAAATTAACCGTTCTCAGAGCCGGGCCTGACCTGGATTAGACCTTTCGATCTGTTTATGCAAGATGTACTTTTCTTAAACATGTCAGGTTTATTTACACGTGATTTTGGAATGGAATAACTAAATTCATTCGATGATAGATCAGATCTCTAAAGAATATTGGGAACAAAACTACATGAGGATGCATTTTTTGATGGTCCAATCATTTCTCCTTCAAGATTACTAGACGAAACAATCCATTCTTTCAGGTTACATAGTCTTCGAATACCAATATGGATATGGTCAGGCAGGTTAATATTATTATTACCGGATGATGGAGTTAATTCTTTGTGTTATAAATTTAGTTTAACGACTAAATGTTACACTTTACAAGGATTGATATTTTGACCTTTTTGGCTATAAAAACAAAAAGAACAAAACAAATTAATCTCAGTAAAAAAATAAAAAATAAATATAAAGTAAAACCATCATCTCAAACCTTGTGTATAAGTTAAATAAACGCATGTCAAACTTAGGTTCAGACATGTTTAGGGAAATAAAAACAAAACTCGTGAAAATTGAATAAAATACTTGAGTTTGATCTAATAGGGACCCCAATTAATGAAATTTGGTCAGATAGTCTAGGACAAATCATCTATAGCCATTTAATTGTCATGCCACCCCATTGAGACGATCTATCCACTTTTGGGTCCCGTAACTTCACACATATCCTGAAGTTTTTATTAGATGCCGCTAAATGTACTTTCCTCGACATCATTCTTACTAAACGTATGCCTCCTTGAACTTAATAAACCAATTATTATTCGCTCTTAACATTATTTATGTACATATTAGCCCCTATAACATTTTTCTATAACATTTGCTTTCACTTACTAGTCCCCACTATATATATCAAATTAAAAACAATTACACAAATATTAATAATTTATTTTTATTAGTATTAAGGTTGTAAATATTTATGATATCATTTTCTTTTAATTTTAGTAGTATCAATATATATATATATATATATATATATATGTATGTATTGTTTATAAATATAATAATACATTGACACTGATAAAAATAAATATTATATTACGATCAAAGACAATAAACACAAAAAGAGAAAAAAAACACATTATAATTTTAAATTTAATATTCTAAAGTGAGACCATAAAATGCAAAACAAAAAAAAATGTTACAAAGGAGTAATATGTCAAATAAAATTCTTAATGGAAATAAAAATCATGAAAAATAAAAAAAAATATAGTTTTTAATTTATTATACTATTGGTCGGCCATAAAATTCAATAAAATGTTACATGGGAGTAATATATCAAATAAAATTTCTTAAAGGAAATGAAAGTTCAGGGGAGGGGGTATCACAAGTAGAAGAAGAGGGTACGTTTAGTCTATCCCTTTTTATTAGGACATTTTCCAGCTGGTTTTCTATGTCAACTGGATTCAAATATGAGTCAGCATGATTTTGTATTAGCTTGATATCAATCTCCCATATATTATCATCGTAATGAATAGATTTCTCATTAAACTCAAAACAATTACAATAAAGTGGTAGGCAAACGGACAACAAGCTGCTCCGCCACCCTAGAACATAAAAAAATCATATGAAATCTGTGTTCAAAATTTAGGAAATCGTGTTTTCCACTTATTTTGAACATAAATTATAGTTTGTATTTGTTACTAGTAATTATTGTTTACTATGTTCGTTTTCTTCTATGTGTGAGGATGACAACTAACTAAATCGTGTGCAAAATGAAGTTAAGATGAGAGATATATCGATTCTCTAAGTTGTGTGGCTAAAACTTAAAACTATGAATATGAAGCTTGTCCCATCATTGAAAAGACGAATTTTGAGTCGATTTATAAGTGGGAGTCTATATAGAATGCATTATTGCATAAGAAGACATACTGTCACACTTAGTGGCAGTTGCAAGCTAGGGGCATACATGTTACTATGTGAGGACCGATGTGCGTAATGTGGTGTTTTGATGAGGCATTTGACACTTTCTTGGGAGTCACCTAGAGTATTTTTAACTCATAGTTCTGTTAAACAAGTTCGTGTCTTTTCAAGTTCCATCAATTGCATGAGTTAATTCATACAAGATATATCAGTTACGAGACTTAACATGTGATTAGATTAACCGACCATTCAGTTATGGTTGTGGCCAACGTGTCTTATTTAACCGGCTTTAACCGAACTATACATGACCTAGCATGTGTTTATATTTTTCCAAATTGTATACCTCTATTTAAATTTTTTATACATCTTTATCTAACTTCCAACATTTAAATTTGTGTTGCAACTATCTATAACATAGCTTGGACACCATAACCAATCTTGAAACCAACATATTTCACATTCGAAACTTCATAATTGAGCTTGGAACACTATAAATGAACTAATTTCAACTTGAAAAAAGGAAAAAAATAAAATAAAATAAATTAAATACATTGGACAATAAACTGAAACCGACACATAACCGATGGTTAACCGATAATTGCATGGTTAATCGGACATTCGGTTGTGGTTATGACGTTAAACAATTTTTCATAAGCAAACCTCAGTTATGGTTAAGTCCCCGTATCCAAACTAAGCCGGCTTTGCACACCCCTATATTGAAAGTTAATTTTGAAACGGTTCATCAAGAAAGTTGAAGGGGCTAAGTGAAAGAATTTTAGTAAATTTATTTTGGTACATTTATTTAGTATGATAAGAATAAAATAGTTATTTAGTTTCCTAGAATGAGTTGTCTTGTTTTGCAAGTTGTTAGTTTAGTATAAATAGATGGTTATGGTTTATGTAATTTGTAAGCGTCAAGAATTATAATATAACAGAGAAAGAGTCGATCTTGGTTGAGATCAAATATTGTGTTCTTGGGCCTGATTTCCAACAATTGGTATCAGAGCTTGGGGTCAACGGTTTTGAGAGTCGTTCTTCAATAAGGGGGAGCAGCCCCTAGCGGGGTTGCAACGCCGGTTAAACCGAAGGTGGTGATTGACGGCTGTAAAGGAGGTGTTTGGAGTGAAATCGGTGGTCGAATTAATTGTCGATCAAGTGGTGTCTTAATTTTGAAATTGCTGGAATTAAATTTGGAGGAGTTCCAAGTTGGTGAAAAGTCCATGTGGTAGCTTCTATTTTTTTGGAATATCATTCAAGAAGTCATGATATTAATTAAAAGGTGACGTCGCAACAATAATTTGATAAAGATGTTGTTTCGTGTATCGCACTAAGTCATGGCTAGAAAGAGGCAACTTTAGTCGGGTAAGACAGAAACTGGGTAAATTTATTGGGTAGGTTCAACTTGGTTGTTTGATTGTGTTGGACACTCTTTCTCGCCAAGGTTGAAAATCATAGCGAGGAGTTTGATTTTCATGGCGGAAAACTAGCGGGCGTGTCGCGGAAGAAACGAAAGAGCGGGGAGCTAAGGAATTCGTTTGACGACCGAAAAGACGGAATAATGGGGTGCTATTGTTTTGTTGGTTGTCACACCCGGCCCTGAGCGGCGGAAACAGCCGGGCGCGCGCGAGTGGGGATTGATACTTAAGCACGGGCCATTGCAAAACATTCAAAGATTTTTATTGCGCATGAGAAGTTTAATACAAATACATTACATTGTTTAAGGATTACATAAAAACATCCAAGTACAAAAACTGAAGATTTTCTCGCCATATCCCCTTGCGCGGCGGGTAACCGTGCGCATCGAGGGGATAAAACCAAAATCTTCCAAAAAGCTTGTTTTAGATGTTCAGCGTGTGGTGCTCTAAGTGCGATTCCATGCGCTACCTAGTTATCTCCTGAAAGACACGTAAAAACATTTGAATCAGTATAAACTGAGTGAGTTCACAAGTTTTAGTAACTTGATAAATCGTATTGCATCATAATCTTGATACAAATCATTCTGAAACATAATTCTGGTAGCATCATTAAACACATGCTTGGTAAAACATAGTTATATCAACATATTCTGATAAAATCGTTCCGCGGGTTACGCGCGAACATTTCTGGGAACTGTGCTCGTCTGTGTAAGTGGCGCTGCCACTACGAGCTAAAATAACGTAATACCGTCCCGCGGGTTACGCGCAGACACTTCTGGAAAACTGTGCTCGTCTGTGTAAGTGGCGCTGCCACTACGAGCGAATATATGCTGTAATACCGTCCCGCGGGTTACGCGCGGACGTTGTGCCGGAAAACAAGGCGCTCGTCTGCGTAAGAGGAGCGACCTCTACGAACGGGCTCAAACCCATAGTACTGCCCCGTGCTAGGCACTCGTCTGTGTAAGAGGTGCGACCCCTACGAGTGGGCGGATCAAACCAGCAGTCCCTACCCTTAGAGTTCCAATGGTAAAGTGATCACTTACTCGAATCTGGTGCACTATCATCGAAAAACCATAGATAACTGTTCGCATTGCTCATCATGAAACATAACTTAAACACGTAATCGTTTGCTCAGCTTGTAAATATACCATGATAAAACATTATTTAAGTACGTGTCCCTCGCCCCGAAAACAGTTTAAAATAGTGAAAACAGTAAAAATGGGGCTGTGAGACTCACCTGTGGTTCTTGTTAAGGGATTAATCGAGATTCGGGTTTTCTTGGTGTTGGCCTCGGAATCGAAGGTCTAGAATACGATTAAATAACAATTATATATATTAAGATCAAGATATAAGGGTTGGAAAGTAGATCTCAAGGTTATAATCTAGGCTTACCTAGTAACAGGATCGGAGCTGGAAACAATGGATGCTTGGGAAAAGATTAGTGCAAGTTTGTAGTTCTTTGAAGTGTGTTTTGGGTGATAATTTAGGCTACAAATTTATAGGCAAACTCAAGGGAACATAATCCCTTGCTTTAGGGAATTGTAATCTTTTGAAATGATGATAAAGTATGGAAATTATTATTATTTATTAAAAAGAGTAGAAAAGTAGATTAAAGATTCTGATTTGATATGGACAGGACATGCAGGGCTGTGGTTGGTGAGAGTGGGTGGCTGGCAGTTGACTTTTACAGTTTGCTTTTTCAGTGCTTTAGACAGTGTACAGTAAAAAGTAGAAGTTTTCTGAAACACGCTACCGCCCTCTTTTGGGCGGGGACAATTTCCTTAAATCTGATCATTTTGACTAAGTGTTCTGCGTATAACTTGGTGCGCATAGCTTCCTGCGTGTAGAACATTTCTTTGCTGCGGGTAGGTGCGTAACCTTCTCGCAGTTAGGGACATTTGAGTTTCATTTGTAGATTCTCCAGGTGGTTTTGGTATTTCAACATAGTGATCAGTCATGTTGAAGTCAATTCCATCCTGGAGCTTCAGACAAACTAGCTCTCAAAGTTCCCGCCATGCGGGTAGGTTAGTTCCCTTCCGCACGCGCATAAACGATGTAGGATGCACCCGCCTTAGCATCATGCGGGATGGTCAACCCATAGACAACATAACGTTTAAGTTACATGAAAACATAAGGCCAATACGTTCACGCATGGCGCATATAACATATGCTCACGCTGGTTCTTAACATGGTGCGCTCGCGCAGGGCGCACATAACACATGCACGCGCTGACTAACATGGCGCGCATAATATTTACAATCACCTAATTATTAGGTTGATTACTTAGTTTAAGGGGTTGGGAAATTTACCGGGTGTCACATTCTCCCCTCGTTAAACGAATTTCGTCCCGAAATTTAAGAGACGTTGCTGGCAGAAGCCATATTCTGAAAGAGGTGTGGGTATTTTATGCGCATCTGATCTTCTCTTTCCCAAGTGAATTCAGGCCCACGCCTTGAGTTCCATTGAACTTTTACCAACTTGATTCTGCTTCTGCGCAACCTTTGTTCTTTCCAATCGGTTACTGCTATAGGCTCTTCTACGAAGTGCAGCTGTTTGTCAATATGAATTTCTTCCACCGGTAAAATCAACGTTTCGTCAGATAAACATTTCTTGAGGTTGGATACATGAAACGTATCATGAACTCCACTGAGTTCGGCGGGTAGACGGAGTTTATAAGCAACTGGACCGATCCTCTCCAGGATCTCAAAAGGTCCAATGTAGCGCGGATTTAGCTTTCCTCGCTTACCGAAACGGGGGACTCCTTTCCATGGAGAGACTTTCAAAAGTACTTTATCCCCTACTTGAAACTCCAACGGTTTCCTTCTCATATCAGCATAACTTTTCTGTCTGTCGCGTGCTGCCTTAAGGCGATCCCTTATCTGAAAAATCTTGTCTGTTGTTTCTTGGATCACTTCTGGACCAGTCATTTGCTTGTCGCCCACTTCAGCCCAACACAGTGGGGATCTACACTTGCGCCCATATAAAGCTTCGAACGGCGCAGCCTTAATGCTTGTGTGATAACTGTTATTGTAAGAAAATTCAACCAACGGGAGGTGGGTATCCCAACTACCTCCAAAATCGATCGCGCACGCGCGCAGCATATCTTCCAATGTCTGGATTGTTCGCTCGCTTTGCCCATCCGTTTGAGGATGATAAGCTGTACTCATATCAAGGCGAGTACCTAGAGCTCCTTGTAACGATCTCCAAAACCTTGAGGTGAACCGACTATCTCTATCAGAAATGATGGACACTGGGACTCCATGTTTTGAAACTATTTCTCGAATATATAGTCGGGCTAGCTTTTCCATTTTATCAGTTTCTTTAATCGGCAGGAAGTGCGCTGACTTAGTTAGCCGATCTACAATAACCCATATCGTGTCATAACCCCCAGGTGTCCTTGGCAGTTTGGTGATGAAGTCCATAGAGATTTGTTCCCACTTCCACATGGGAATTTCTGGCTGTTGAAGCAACCCCGATGGTTTCTGGTATTCAGCCTTTACTTTTGAACACGTCAGGCACTTACCGACATACATCGCGATGGCGCCTTTAAGATTGGGCCACCAATACAGCGTTTTAACATCTTGGTACATCTTGTCTGCGCCAGGATGTACGGAATATCGCGTCTTGTGAGCTTCGTTTAATACCTGCTCGCGCAATCCTCCCTTGAGAGGGACCCATATGCGGTTGGCAAAATATCGAGTGTTGTTCCCTTTAAGTTCCAAATTCTTAACCATACCCCCAAGGCATTCGTTTTTAACAAACTCTGGTTTCAAGGCTTCTTGCTGAGCGTCTCGGATGCGGGTAGAGAGATCTGCGTGAATGGTCAACCTTAGAGCCTTGACTCGTAGCGTTTTTATTCGCTCCTTTCTGCTTAGCGCGTCTGCTACCACATTCGCTTTCCCCGGATGATACTTGATCTCGCAATCATAATCATTCAACAATTCAACCCATCTTCGTTGCCTCATGTTTAATTCCTTCTGATCGAATATATGTTGGAGGCTCTTATGATCCGTAAAGATTACACATTTCGTACCGTAGAGGTAATGGCGCCAAATCTTTAGCGCGAAGACAACAGCTCCAAGTTCTAAATCATGCGTTGTGTAGTTCTTCTCATTGGTCTTAAGTTGGCGCGAGGCATACGCTATAACTTTGTCTCGCTGCATAAGGACACATCCGAGTCCTTGATGTGAAGCGTCGCAGTAAACAACGATGTCATCTGTCCCCTCGGGCAGGGATAAGATTGGCGCACTACATAACTTCTGTTTCAACATTTGAAATGCCGCTTCCTGATTCTTGCCCCAAATAAACGCCTTGTCTTTCTGAGTTAGCGCGGTCAGAGGTAGAGCTATCTTGGAGAAGTTCTCAATGAAGCGTCGATAGTAGCCAGCTAGTCCAAGGAATTGCCTCACCTCAGTTGGGGTTTTTGGCGCTTCCCAGTTTTCGATGGCCTTGACTTTGGAAGGATCAACGTGAATTCCTTTCTCGTTTACAACGTGACCGAGGAAGTGAACTTCTCTAAGCCAAAATTCGCACTTGGAAAACTTCGCATACAACTTTTCTTTCCTTAACAATTCTAAAATCATTCTCAGGTGTTGCTCATGCTCGGCCTTGGTTCGAGAGTAAATCAAAATATCATCTATAAACACAATCACAAACTTGTCCAAGTATGGTTTGCACACACGGTTCATCAGATCCATGAATATAGCCGGCGCATTAGTTAGCCCGAAAGGCATCACTAAGAACTCATAATGGCCATATCTGGTTCGGAAGGCTGTCTTTGGCGCGTCTTCCTCATGGACCCTAAGTTGGTGGTATCCTGACCGTAGATCTATCTTCGAATAATAACTGGATCCCTGCAACTGGTCAAACAAGTCGTCAATCCTCGGTAAGGGGTACCGATTTCTGACTGTCAGCTTGTTCAGCTCCCTGTAGTCAATACACATTCTGAACGAACCATCTTTCTTCTTTACAAACAGTACTGGAGCTCCCCAAGGTGAAAAGCTTGGGCGTATGAAACCCTTATCCAATAGTTCCTGTAACTGATTGGATAGCTCTTGCATCTCAGATGGAGCTAAGCGATAAGGCGCTCGAGCTACTGGCGCAGCTCCTGGGACCAAATTAATACGAAACTCGACTTGTCGCGGCGGCGGTAACCCGGGCAAATCTTCAGGAAAAACTTCTGGAAATTCGCGCACTACTGGTAAGTCTTCAATTCTTCGCTCATCTCCTTTCTTTACTACATGCGCCAGGAAGGCGTAGCACCCTTTCCTTAGGCACTTACGCGCCTTTAGGCATGAAATCAGTTTCGTCGCAACTCCCCTTCTTTCCCCTTGAATCATCAAAGTTTCTCCGTTCAACAGTGGAATCCGAACCTGCTTCTCATGACAAACAATCTCCGCGAGATTCTCGACCAACCAATCCATACCTACCACAATATCGAAACTTCCCAAATCTATTGGCAACAAGTTTATATTGAACTCATGACCTCCCATGACTAACACACATTGCTCCGTCCTTTCATTCGCGCATAACTGCCTACCATTGGCTAGTTCTATAGTATAAGGTTTGTCTAGCCTACTGGTCGCTAAGCCCAGGGAGTTTTTAAACTCATGGGATATAAAACTTAGGTCAGCGCCAGTATCAAATAAGACAGATGCATAATGACCGTTAAGCAAAAACGTACCGGTTACCACATTCGGCTCTTCCTTTGCTTCACCCGCGCCGATCACAAAAGCTCTCCCGCGAGCTTGGTTTCCTTTCTGTGGGCAATCCCGACTGAAGTGTCCAGGCTTCCCGCATGCGTAGCAGTTGTCATTGGCTCCAGCTTCTTTAGCACGGCAATTCACCGTCTTGTGTCCTGGTCTGCCACATTTGGCGCACGTGACGTTCGCGCATTCGCCTTCGTGGTGATACTTGCATTTGTTGCACCATGGGTAAGGCCCGCTGTATCCTTTCCTTGATGGTTCCGCGGCTTGAATCGCGTAAACCCTTGTGCCTTCCTGCTTCTTGGGCGGTGGCTGCTTGAAGTCTGATCCTCGGTGGGAGTTCCATTTCCTCTTGGAGTCAGAGGTTCGCTGCTCGTTCAAGCGGGTGGTCAACATACCCGCACGAACCGTATCCCTTGTAAGGGTGATGGCTCGCGCAACCGCCTCGTCAAAGGTCGGAGGTGCGGCGGCGTTGAGCGGGACTCTAACGACAGGAGGTAACCCAAAGATGTACCTCTCGATTTTCTTTTCTTCTGTGTTTGCCATGTCTGGCACCAGCTGGCAAAGCTCGTTGAAACGATTGGTGTAGGCATCGATATCCGTTCCTACCATGGTGTGGTTCCAGAATTCTTGTTGCAAGCTCTGAATTTCTGCGCGAGAGCAGAACTTTCTCATCAACATTTCTTTCAATTCTTCCCAGGTCTTGTGAAGAGCAACTTCTCGCCCCAAAGTCTTTACTTGGAGCTTCCACCAAGATGAAGCTGCTTCTTGGAACATGCAGGTCGCGTAAAGGACCTTCTGGTTTTCACTACATCCGCTGATGGAGAGAACTGTCTCCATCTTGTCAATCCAATTGTAGAGCCCAATGGCTCCTTCGGTGCCTTTGAACGGCCAAGGCCTACAGGCCATGAATGTTTTATAGGAGCATCCTTTGTCCAAGGCTCCTGATTCGGGTTCTGGGGTCTCGTTCTCTTGGCGACCCTGACTAGATTCGGCCTTGCTGGCCTCATGCGTTGCAATCGCCTGCGCGATTATTTCTGCGAGCTCCTCGGGTGTCATGGTAATTCCCTTGGCTCTGGTTGGAGGCATTCTTTCATAAAAAGAAAATACAACAAACTTAGCGCATGTACTCAGAGCACATAATGTTCTTATCTCTAGACACTGTGACCCGTGTTCCTAAGTGCGTGTGTGATTTTTCTTTTGAAAATATTCTTTGAAAAATACTTCATGCGATTCCCCAAAGGTTATAGTCTAGGTTAAAAACTTCTTTTCCTAGTTCGCTATAACCAGTGCTCTGATACCAATCTGTCACACCCGGCCCTGAGCGGCGGAAACAGCCGGGCGCGCGCGAGTGGGGATTGATACTTAAGCACGGGCCATTGCAAAACATTCAAAGATTTTTATTGCGCATGAGAAGTTTAATACAAATACATTACATTGTTTAAGGATTACATAAAAACATCCAAGTACAAAAACTGAAGATTTTCTCGCCATATCCCCTTGCGCGGCGGGTAACCGTGCGCATCGAGGGGATAAAACCAAAATCTTCCAAAAAGCTTGTTTTAGATGTTCAGCGTGTGGTGCTCTAAGTGCGATTCCATGCGCTACCTAGTTATCTCCTGAAAGACACGTAAAAACATTTGAATCAGTATAAACTGAGTGAGTTCACAAGTTTTAGTAACTTGATAAATCGTATTGCATCATAATCTTGATACAAATCATTCTGAAACATAATTCTGGTAGCATCATTAAACACATGCTTGGTAAAACATAGTTATATCAACATATTCTGATAAAATCGTTCCGCGGGTTACGCGCGAACATTTCTGGGAACTGTGCTCGTCTGTGTAAGTGGCGCTGCCACTACGAGCTAAAATAACGTAATACCGTCCCGCGGGTTACGCGCAGACACTTCTGGAAAACTGTGCTCGTCTGTGTAAGTGGCGCTGCCACTACGAGCGAATATATGCTGTAATACCGTCCCGCGGGTTACGCGCGGACGTTGTGCCGGAAAACAAGGCGCTCGTCTGCGTAAGAGGAGCGACCTCTACGAACGGGCTCAAACCCATAGTACTGCCCCGTGCTAGGCACTCGTCTGTGTAAGAGGTGCGACCCCTACGAGTGGGCGGATCAAACCAGCAGTCCCTACCCTTAGAGTTCCAATGGTAAAGTGATCACTTACTCGAATCTGGTGCACTATCATCGAAAAACCATAGATAACTGTTCGCATTGCTCATCATGAAACATAACTTAAACACGTAATCGTTTGCTCAGCTTGTAAATATACCATGATAAAACATTATTTAAGTACGTGTCCCTCGCCCCGAAAACAGTTTAAAATAGTGAAAACAGTAAAAATGGGGCTGTGAGACTCACCTGTGGTTCTTGTTAAGGGATTAATCGAGATTCGGGTTTTCTTGGTGTTGGCCTCGGAATCGAAGGTCTAGAATACGATTAAATAACAATTATATATATTAAGATCAAGATATAAGGGTTGGAAAGTAGATCTCAAGGTTATAATCTAGGCTTACCTAGTAACAGGATCGGAGCTGGAAACAATGGATGCTTGGGAAAAGATTAGTGCAAGTTTGTAGTTCTTTGAAGTGTGTTTTGGGTGATAATTTAGGCTACAAATTTATAGGCAAACTCAAGGGAACATAATCCCTTGCTTTAGGGAATTGTAATCTTTTGAAATGATGATAAAGTATGGAAATTATTATTATTTATTAAAAAGAGTAGAAAAGTAGATTAAAGATTCTGATTTGATATGGACAGGACATGCAGGGCTGTGGTTGGTGAGAGTGGGTGGCTGGCAGTTGACTTTTACAGTTTGCTTTTTCAGTGCTTTAGACAGTGTACAGTAAAAAGTAGAAGTTTTCTGAAACACGCTACCGCCCTCTTTTGGGCGGGGACAATTTCCTTAAATCTGATCATTTTGACTAAGTGTTCTGCGTATAACTTGGTGCGTATAGCTTCCTGCGTGTAGAACATTTCTTTGCTGCGGGTAGGTGCGTAACCTTCTCGCAGTTAGGGACATTTGAGTTTCATTTGTAGATTCTCCAGGTGGTTTTGGTATTTCAACATAGTGATCAGTCATGTTGAAGTCAATTCCATCCTGGAGCTTCAGACAAACTAGCTCTCAAAGTTCCCGCCATGCGGGTAGGTTAGTTCCCTTCCGCACGCGCATAAACGATGTAGGATGCACCCGCCTTAGCATCATGCGGGATGGTCAACCCATAGACAACATAACGTTTAAGTTACATGAAAACATAAGGCCAATACGTTCACGCATGGCGCATATAACATATGCTCACGCTGGTTCTTAACATGGTGCGCTCGCGCAGGGCGCACATAACACATGCACGCGCTGACTAACATGGCGCGCATAATATTTACAATCACCTAATTATTAGGTTGATTACTTAGTTTAAGGGGTTGGGAAATTTACCGGGTGTCACATTGGTGGTTGATATTAGTGTGTGCATATCAAGGAAGAGTGTGACAGGGTGGTAAAATTACGATCAAATTAAGGTTTGTGTGAAAAGTGAAGCAAGCCGAGAAGAAAGTAGTTTTCTTTGTTTTTGTTCTTTTCTTTTAACAAAGTAGCAGTTGCAGGAAGGGAGCAGGTTTGTTTTGAATCCGTGTTTTAGAAAGCAAGTCCGTTTCAGCAAGTTGCAAGAAAAATCTGATGAGCAAGTAGGTCAGTCAGATCAGCAAGTAGGTCTGTAGCAAGAAAACCTGATTAGCAAGTGGGTCAGGAGCAAGAAAAACCGGTTAGCAAGTAGGCCGAAAACTGATTAACAAGTTGGTCAGTAGAACAACGTTCAGCAAGAAAACTGGTTAGCAAGTTGGCCAGAGCAAGTTCGGAGCAAGTAATCTGATCCTATGATCAGAAGTAAGAGCAAGAAACCCAGTACGGGTTATAGCAAGAACAAAATTAAATTCACAAGAATTTAAGCAAGAGAAAGAAACTCGTTTTCGAGTTAAAGCAAGATCGTTAGCAAGAAAGAAAGAACAAAACAAGAAACCTCAAAGCAAGAAAGTTTAGCAATAATTCATCAAAAGAAAGAAGTAAGAAAGAAAGAAAGATCTTAACAAGAAAGAATGATAAGAATGAGCAAGAAGCAAGAAAAGAAGAGAATCTGTCGGTTTCAAGATTAAGGGGGAATATTGAAAGTTAATTTTGAAACGGTTCATCAAGAAAGTTGAAGGGGCTAAGTGAAAGAATTTTAGTAAGTTTATTTTGGTACATTTATTTAGTATGGTAAGAATAAACTAGTTATTTAGTTTCCTAGAATGAGTTGTCTTGTTTTGCAAGTTGTTAGTTTAGTATAAATAGATGGTTAGGGTTTATATAATTTGTAAGAGTCAAGAATTATAATATAATAGAGAAAGAGTCGATCTTGGTTGAGATCAAATATTGTGTTCTTGGGCCTGATTTCCAACACCCTACTCGTGATTGTTACTCATCAATTGCGAGTCTCTTGAAGTTCCCGAAGTCTTCTATATGTGCAAGTATGGGTTCTTTCAGAAAGATATACATTTAATCGTTCATGCAAACTGACACAATGTCAGAAGAATTTCCAGCATTCTCGACCGTACATGCTCTTGTTTCAGGTATGGTATTGGGTGCTAGGCTAATCCCATTGGTACTTCATGCTTCGGCTTTCGTACTATAGGAGCCAGACGGGTTCACCTGGGTGGTCCAAGTCTGTTTTAAGGGACATACATATAACATAAATCCTCAGTCATCAGCTCTCGTGCTTCGTTTTTGGATTCTCCATTTTTGGTTTTGTTATGTGTTGTAATTTCGTTTCAGATTTGTAATAATGCCCTTTCTGTATTTCCTTTCTGATTATTTTCAATGTAGTATAATCTGATATCTAATAAAGGAGATTAATATCGGTTGGCCTACAATCTATCACCTTCTGGATAATTGCATTCTGAACTTTTAGATTACGATGTGGTAAATGTCAAAACGATTTGTCCCCGTAACTCTAGATTTAGGCTTTCAAGTATTTTATTTAAATAAACTATATTTTGTTAATGTTATAAGCAGACGTGCAAAGCTTGGTCCACGAATGAGTCACCTAATAGTGCTAAATAATAAAACAAAACTCCTACCGACAAAATACGTGAGCAGATTTCACGCACATGACAATCTATTAAGTTTTCATGTATAACATGAGTTGTGTGGACTTTCTTTTAGGGAGGTGGAGGTGGAGGTGGGCTGTGGGTACTAGGTAGGGCTCTCGGATACCCTGGGTGAATACCCTGGGTACACCGCTATCACCCCTTCCCCCATTTTCTTTTTCGGGTTATGATTACGGGGCCAACTGCCTGGTGAGTGGTGAGTGAAATCTAGCCGTTAGCACAATAAATATTGATCGTTGTAAATTAATTTTGATTTTGTTTTTGTTTTTTATATAAATAAACTTATACTATCTATTATTTTTCTGCACACTAGTTTACAACCATTTTTGTTTTCTTATATTTCTCTAAAATTAGTACATTTTTCTCCAAAAATTCCACTATGTCGAGCAACCAAATCTAACCCGAAACAAGAATTAGAAGAAGACAACAAACATGGAGCTATGAAGAAAAAATGGTGTTGGTAAAGGCTTGAGAGTTTCTGAAGACTTGGACCCTTATGAACCAACGGATATTGGGTTATAGCAATGAGTTTGCAACTATTTTGAGTTAGAGAGAGGATAAAGATCGTACCGTACACCAAGTGTATTCGAACTGACAAAATATGATGAGATTAGTTAACGCTCGTGATACGCTAAAAGTGAAAACGAAAGTTAAAAGTAGATGAAACTGAGAATAGTACTTTTATGTACCTTTTTAATGAATGCAATGCTGTTTAATTATTTGTGACTTTTTTAAATGAAACAAGAATTTTTACCCGCGTGTTGCAGCGGAGTGTTTATACAATTATTGAGTGCCATTACATATATGTTTAAACCCATATTAATGGTTTCTAAATCAGTTCTAAACAACCATTTGATGACCAAAAACAGTTCACAGTCTCACACAACACAACAATGGCTCCTAAATTGCGACTGCAACCCTTAACTTGCGATGGGAGTCCCCTAAACACATTAGCAGGCCTCAATCGAGTTAGCAGCTCCCTGCTTCTGCGATTTAACTGAACCATCGCCTGCTAGAACATAGGTTTCACCTACAAATTGCATATGATTACATTTTAGAAAACGTTTTTGACGTGCGATTTTAAAAGTGATTATATAATATCTCAATTAGAATCAGATGCAATAAATAATATCTAAAGTTATGTTTAAAAAAGGGGTAAGTAGCCAGGAAACCTTTGAGAAGATCTCTAAGAATGCAATTGACCAGTAAGCTGAGCATATTGCAATGACTACCAAATTGATAAAAGAAGGCAATGTTGTTGAACAAAAACCTACATCACATGGTAGAATGTCTATTATATTCTTTTGGGTTGGACTTTTGTTACAACCAAGACTAATTTATATCTTAAATAATATGATGCATATTCATAACTTAGCACTTACTTATCTAGTAATTAGCATATCATCTAGGCCAGTAACATCAATATATACTCCCATAACATGGTCACCTATAATAAGATATAAAATATGATATATACTGAGACCGGGAATAGTACCTAAACAAAGTGTGGCCATTACACGTCGTTGCAAGCTGCAGCCACTTTTACACAAGCGAACCTGTAAATCAATCAGTCCAAATGAACAAACTGAAAAGAATAATATACATGTAACATCAATTAGAAGGAATTCGAGTGTGTGAAACTTGAAAATCCTCAATAGCAAAGTAGCTAACATCAACATAATAAAGTTTGCAGCTTACAGTGTTACAATTCTATGGGTTAATTTGTCCAATTCTAACACCCTTATGATATCATTGTAGTCTTGAATTATATGTTCATAAGTTACCCGAATCATCTAAGATATATAATAAAAAGGCCATAATTTACTATTTATGTGAGAAAAGGAGAAAAAGTTACCGAAGGTGGTGATGGATTACTCTGGCGGTAGATATCAGCAGAGACCATGGGACCGATGGCGCTGCTCTACCTAAAATCGTAGCTAATAAAAGAATACAGACGTAAAGCCATCTAAACTTTAGTCAACATTAAACAACAATAAGTTTAATGTGATTACTAAGGTATCAAAGTCAAAACAGAAATAAGCTTGAAACTGGTACTTGAGTGTAATGAATTTACTAGTAAGTATATTTAATAGAGATCCAAGCCACGGTTCAACTTGATTACACATAAAACTTTATTGTTACCTGCGCACACAAAGATATGTTTGATTTTTACACAATATAATGAAATTAAAGCATAACGATGGACTTCGATATGACGTCGCACCATCTCCACAAATCCTAATAATCTACCTTACCTGAACTCTACCGCGTGTTCTCTACGAAAGCATGATTGAATAGAAGCTAAAAGCGGAGTTGTTCAAAGCATTACACCTGCAAAAACGATAATATATCGCCCCAAAAAGTCATGCTCTCGTAAATCAAAGAACAGGAAACCACCATTTCTCATCTTTCCTTTAAGGCAAAGGAATCTTTCTAAATGATCTTATTGGTGAATTACTCGTCATGCTTCCTTGTTCCACACTTCCGCCAAACAAAAATCCGTCTATTTGGAACTGTCAAGTATTTCCTATAATAATAAAACAATGGAATTTAATTAAGAACACAATTTTGATTTGAAAAAAAAAATCATAAAACTTTTATTTACACGACATAAATGTGATGGTCTTGTCAAAAGAAAGTTAAGCGTACGTATATACCTAATTAATTCAAACAGTCAAGCACTATATTTAGGTAGGAATAACTAAAGCTTTAAACTTGAAGTAATAGAAGAATTAAGGCAGATTTTGGTACCATAAACATCGAGTGTTTCTTCGAGCTTTCGATTGAAATGAGCAGATGCCGCTTAATCAAAGTCGTCTCTTTCAAATCCAAAATCTCGAACTGGTCGTAAGACTTGATATCTATCGATGGCCGGACGTGGGATGTTGAGGCTGTTGGTACCGGTGATGGTGGCTCATGTGAAGTAAGTCGGCGAGATGAAGAGAAACTGTGGAAAGTTGGAAGTAAAGTGATAGAAGATCTTGGCAATTGCATGTCCGGATAAGAATGAGAAAGGTGTGGTAATTGATGACATAATACGTGACCAAAATTTTGGTTTTTAATATGTATATAGTTTATGCACTTTTATTTATTTTTTTTATGTTTTTAAAAAACATATTAGTAATTTTTAGTTAAAAATTTAAATGTTTTATTAAAGGAAGTGACACTACCTGTTAGGTTCCTCCACCGCCCTTAGAACTACGGCTTTTATGAAAGCACACTTTTGTTGAAAAATGACACTATTGCAATTTTGCACGTTGTAATAATGGAACCAAAGTTTTATTTATTTTTTTTAACGGCCAACAAATATAGAATGGTTAGGTATTTCGTACAGGGTGACCCAACAACAAAAGACCACCATCAGCTGGCCCAACCCAGTCGTATCGAGCCCTTAAGCGCCTCCAAGTTATCTTTAGTTTCGGGGAAACTCACCTGCCTGAATGCCCACAGGTGGTAAAACTCGAAAGCCCTCAGGATCGAACTGGAGCTCACAAAGATCTCACTCTTTCTTCATTGAGTCACCTATGTCTCTCCCAAAGTGTTCTAAGTGAGGATTGAACTTGAGTCTCCATTAACAAACATAAGTTTCCTCCCATTATACCACATTATAAAGGATAAAAATATTTATTTAATTAAAACACATAAAAAAAGTATCTTTGTGGAAAAAAAAAAAAACTAATTAGCAAAGCGTAATAAAAAATATCTTAGTGAAAATGCAAGAAATAGGTAAAAACATATAAAAAATTAGGTTAATATACAACTTTTGAGTTTTAGTATAAGTAAAGGTAAATTGTCATTTTTTTACTAAAATGATTTAAAAGGGTAAATTTGCAGTTTTTGATTTAGGATGGAGCAATATGTAATTGAATTTATGGACTGAGTAAATATCGAATTAACGAGAGTTTGCAATAGAAAATATGCAATTGAATTTTCGGGGAGGGTAAATATGTAATTTTAAAGGATTTGAAGGATGAAATATGCAATTGTCCTTAATTAAAATTCAAGACTGAAGACAACATAGGGAGTAAGGTAACGCAACTGTGGTTAGAGAAATTAATTTCTTTGGGATGTGGGGGCTTATATGGACGAGGTTCCGAGAAAATATGCGTGCAACCACCATTGAATCCTAACCGAACGCTTTAAATAAATGTTTTATGTAGGCTCTAGTTGGTTGACAAGTCAGGATGGTGCCTGAGTCGAATAAATTGAATACTGACTTGCAATCATTTACTTCCACTTTGAATTTAGATGATGAGGAAATTGTGGCTAAAGAAGTAAGTACGGATAATCAAGACATGATTATGATTGTGACCGATCTAGCATAGAAGGTACTGCATTTTGATGAAATGAGCGAGGAAAAGCTCTGTCTCATGTTATGATTGTCATGATTTAATAGGAACATAACAAATCAACAAAGTTTAAGTTGGATTTTTGTGAGGATCATACAAGGATCGGATCGCTTGAATGAACGAACGAATGAAGGAGTTAAGTTCGAGAGAAAGCATGCATCAAGCGTAGATGGAAAAATTGCTTTGAGTACCGCGATAGCATGAAGTTGAGAATGCATATGTTTTTTTCTCATTCGAAACGGGGTAATGTGGTTCTAAACAACGGTAATCTCAAAACTTGCTCAATTGCAACCAGTGAGAAGAAACATATTGACAGTTCGATAAAGTCGACTACAAGAATCAAACTCAAAGAGTTGCGAGCGTCACATTGTGTGAAAGGTCTTGGACGAACAATGAAAGTTGGTATTAAGAGGGAGGGTAAAACTTGGTGCAATACCAACATATGATGGTGTTCAAAGGTTCAACGAGCGACCAAAGAAAATAACTTGGTGCTTAAGTTATTTATTGTTGTAGTTATTTAAATTAGAGGTTTAGTATGTTTATGCTTCCTAATTTATATGTTTCTTGTTTCTTAAGGGTCTAGATGCGTGCATTTGTTTTTGTTAAGCATTATAACGAATCACGTTTGATTTTTATTAATAAAAAAGAATCATATGAGTTTTATGTAATATCATGTTCGGTTTCTTGATTCACCTTATCAAAGAAGTATAACATAAAGTGTTATACTGAATTCATTAATTATTGGAGGATTCCCAATCTTCAGTTTAGTTTGAGAATCGTTTGGTTACTCAACCACAATAGTGTAATATTGATATGGCTACATAAGATCAATTCTAAAGGAGATGTGTTTCCTTGTAAGCTTCATCATGTTAGGATAGATCGGGTTTAAGACTCCATGTCAAAACTGTAAAAATTCAGGAGGTTGGGGAATGAGAGACAAATAGACAGTAAGTAGCCATAGTGAGACAGATAGAGGGTAGCCATAACTTTTGTAATTAAGGGGTAAATGTAATACGCATATCAAAAAGTTGGATTAGAAAATAACTCATTTTAAAAAGAGAACTAGGGAACTTCCTGATAAACAAGCCAAGTACTGCAACGAGAAAGTCCTTGCGGTCCATAATGTAATACATATATCCAAAAATTGAGAAGGCATGATGCAAACCATAACGGGAAAGTGCTTGAAGTTCGCTATGTAAAAAACTTCTATTACATATACACAATAAATGATGTATTACATATACAATTGTTTTTCCCATTTTTATGTACAATGCATATATGCAATATATCTCGAATTAATATATAGATCAAATAAGAAAAGTAGCATCTCATATATGCAATATATTATGTATTATTCCTGCAATATATACATTGGCGGCAGGCCCGGCTTTGAAAACCGTTAAAAAAATTTGGGCCGAAGGCGAGTATAAATTCGGGCCTTAAGACTTAAGTAAAATATAAAACTCGATAACTCATACGATGATAATTGTAATTTCAATACACAAAACATATAAATTGTAGCAAAAATAATCTAATTTACATACCTAAACGAAACGTGATGCTCTCCTAGCATTTTTAAGCAAAACCCTCGATCAAGTCTTGATAATTTATGCTTTCCAATACATCGCTCTCAATAGATATCAACGCCAAGCCGTTAAGTCTTTCTTGGGACATTGTGGACCGCATGTAAGTCTTCAACAACTTCAATTTTGAAAAACTTCTTTCAGCCGAAGCCACGGTTACCGGAATAGTCAATAACACTCGATACGCATTTACCACATTAGGGAAAAAACCATGTTGCACCACATTGTTTAAAGCATCGAAAAGGTGTGACAATATCACTAGATAAAAATGTCTCAAATAACTTCAACTCCAAATAAAGCTCATCGGCATCAACATCGGACTCGTCTCCATGCTTTAATGCTTCTTGAAGAGTATAACAACACGACTTAAGTTTTGTTTCATCAAGCGTCTTCAGTTTTTAGGAAACAAAAAACCAGATAGTTTTTCGTATTGTTCATATTGTTTAAATCTTGTTTCAAGAGAAGCAATCGCTTGGTCGACGATACATAAAAAGTAATTAACTTTAAAGTTCTCCTCGGGTGAAAATAAGACTTCTTGCTCATGAGACTCGTCAAATTGTTTTTTCCTAATAATCGGACGCTTTTGAGAGAATACCGGATCAACACCCATTTCAATGGCAATTTTTGTAGCTTCATCAATAGCCTTAGAGAAGCCCACTTCTCTATAATTCTTGAAGAATTTAATCAAAATTTTCACTTGTTTAATAGCAACATCGAGAATCATATTCTTGGATTGCAATCTTTTGCTCACGAAATTCACCGTTGATAATATTTCATACCATATGACAGTTGCTAAATATAATACAAACTCACAAGCTTCATTCTTTGACAGCGAACGAGCATCGCTTTGAGTTTTAGTATCGGTATCGGTATTGAGGTCCCTAACTTCAAGCAAAGCTTCTCTTACATCAATAAGTTGAAATCTAATCGGTTTAACACTATCCACACGACTTTCCCAACGAGTAGGACACATTGACTTAAGAGTCAATCCTTTAACATTGTCTTTTAAAATCGCCCACCTCTTAGTAGAATTAGCAAAGACGGAATAAATCCGTTGTATGACACCAAAGAATTCTCTAGCTTTAGTGCAAGTATTACCCATGTCACATAATACAAGGTTAAGACTATGACAACCATAAGCGGCCTAAAAAGCTCTAGGATTTATATCTAAGAATCTCTTTTGAAGTCCTTGATGTTTTTCTTTCATGTTTAATCCATTATCATAGCATTGGCCACACATATTATTGACATCAAGACCAAGAGACTTTAATTCTTCAAGTGTAATATCAAAAAGTCCCTTACTGGTGGTATCATCAACAACTAGAAAACCTAGAAAAGATTCCTCAACAGTAACCATATTAGAGTTTAAATTGACATTGACATACCTCACAATTATCGACATTTGTTCTTGGTGACTTATATCAGGAGTACAATCGAGGATTATAGAATAATACTTTGCTTGATTTATCTTCTTGATGATTTCTGATCTAATCCGATGTGCTAGCAAACCTATTAACTCGTTTTGGATGTTGTGCCCAAGATAATGTACGTTTAGTTCATCATTCATAATACGTCGTATATGTTCTTTTATAATTGGGTCAAACTCTTCCAACATCTCAATCAATCCCAAAAAGTTTCCATTACTTTTTTGATATAACTTCTCGTAGGATCCCCAAAATGCTAAACCATTTTTAGCAAGAAATTTCACAAGTGCAAGAATCCTAAAAATAACTTCTCTCCAATAATCTCTTTCTTTCTTGAATTGCTCGTATGCTACTTTGTCAATTGTTTCCTTACATTTCAACCTTTTACGCATTTCAAACCATTGTTTCATATTCTTCAAATGTTCAATACTAGATTCATGATCTTTAAGTCTAATGGAAGAGTGTTTCCAATTCGCAAAACCATCGCTATCCAACCCACCTTTCGGTTGCCATTTTCTAAAACGTTTACAACAAAAACAAAATAGCTTGTCAACCTCTTTCGAATACACTAGCCATACTCTATCACAATTCTCCCCATTAGATAGACGTCTTGTATACATGCTTGAAGAAAACCGTCTTCCAATTGAATTCACCGGACCCTTATGAATAGTCAAATCTCGTTTTAGACCTTTCTCAACCAAGATATTGATCATGTACGGATTAAGGTTATCCCAATTTCTAGGATAAAAAATATCAATATTGTATTCCTATTACCTTCATCCAAATTAACACCTTCCATATTAACATCAACATCATCTTCATCCAAATCAACATCATCTTTATCCACTTGATCATCCACATCAATATTGTCTTCATTCACAGGACCATCCGCATCAATATCATCTTCATCCACATTGACATTACCATCAACATTTGCTTCAACATTAATCACATTATCTTTATCAACGTAAACACATTCTTGTTCTTCTTTTGAAGTTTGAGGTTCTTTTTGAAAAAACTTAAATATATCCCCAACCTGAGACTTTGTTAATTCTTTCGCACGTTTCCTCCTTTTAAGTTTTTGACTACCCGATGGATACTTGTATTTACGAGGCATTTTTTCTAAAAAATATATAAAGATTATATTAGTTAAATATATAATCATCTAATAATATAATCTAAAAAAACCTACTGTGCTAGTCTGCTAAATATATAATATACTATATATATATATATTAATATATTAATATTCTAACATAATTTAACTAACAGTCGTCAGTCGGAGCCTCGGTTCTTTAAATCTAACATAATCCTCAACATAAATACAATCTAAAATCTAAATTATCACATATTAATTACAAGAAACAAACCTCAAGTCTCAACTCAACAAGACGGACAGTCGGAGACGGACAGTCGTAGCGGCGCTGTGAGACCAAAGATTGAAAGAAGCCTGCGTAGCGGCGCTGTGACTGGCCGGAGTGGGCCGTGGACGCCGACGGATGTCACGGCGGTAAGGGTTTTAAGTTTCTTAGTTTCTGATGATCGTCGTTCGTATCGTGCCTCTTGGTCTCCTAATTCAAAACCAGCACCAGGTAACAAAATCTGAAAATTATAAATGGTTTATGGGCTTTCATATTTGGGCAATTGGAAATTGTAATTGGGCATTGTTAAAAGAAATCTGAAATATAATTTATATATAAAATATATAAAATTTTTTTAAAATTTTTTGGGCCTACCGCGGAGTCGGGCCTAGGTCAGTTGACCACTCCGCCCTGGTCAATGGCCGGCCCTGAGTGGCAGATCCAGGATTTTTTTCCTATAAGTTCACATTTTTTCGATGTTCAAATTTCGCACAATCAAATGTTAAGTTTTTCAGACTGGTCGGTCATTGTTGTAGAATGTTATATAATACGATACCATAATAAAACAATATGTTAATCAGGGCCGGCCCAACCATTTTGGAGGCCCAAAGCAAAGTGAAAATACCGGGCTCTTTCCTATTTTTTAATCTTGCATTTGTGTGTATAATGTTGTGAATTGAGGAGAACTTTGAATTAAAATGATGGAATAAAGCTATAAAAATCAATGCAAATATGACGTAAAGAACATAAAGAACTAAAAAATGATATCAGTTAAAGAATTATACCAGGTTTCAGAATTAAACACTCCTTTTTAATAAAATAAGTTGAAAAATCTTTGTCACAAATTCATATTCAATTTTTCATATATATTGAATATAATTTTCAAATAGAAATTATTATTATTTAATTTCATAAAAAGTTGGATTTTGATTAACCTTTTGGGGTGAAAGAAACCAGATTGTAGAAAGAAGTGGAAACAAATGTACAATTCATGAATTGATGAAACAAGCTAAAAGAAACCAAATTGTAAAAAAACTTGAAATGATATAAAACTCAGGAAGAATCGAACAAGAGACCTTTGGGAACCAAAATGGGTTTCCAACCACCAAACCACAACGACAGTATGTTTAACTCAGTAAATGTAATTGATATATATATATAAATGTTTTTTTAAATTGGGGGCCCAAAGCCCTAGTTTTGGTTACTAAAGCTAACGGGCCGGCCCCGATGTTAATTTAAAAAACATGTAAGGTCATTAAAAATGAAAAAAAAATGTTATAATAAATGAGTTGTAAATGCATGATGTGTGAATATGTGTGGAAATCATCATAAACAAAAATGTGATTTTTAGCTATTAAAAACTCAACTAATTACATACACAATGTTGGTTTACAAAAAGTTTTTTTTTTTTTTTTTTTTTTTTTAACTAAATTGGGACTTAGAAAGACTTGGACTTGAGACCTTCTAAGTAAGGGTGAGGTTATTCTAACAAGTGCACTATGTTTAAGAATTGTAGGAATAGATCTTGACCATTGGTGTGGTTATCTAATGGCCAAGATGGAAAGTTGTTTTAAATCTAGGTGTGCTATATTTTAATGGCATAACTATAAGGAATCATGGTTAAAATAGTCCACATTGTTATAAACACATGTAGGTGCAACAAATGATTATTTATGCCAACTCCTACGTTTTAGCAATTTTAATATCTATTCCTTTAAAATAAAATCACATGTAATACATATTCTTTTAAAATAAAATACCTGAGACTTTTTTTCAATTATGAAGGAGAAACAAAGTTGTATTCTTCTTCCTCAAATATTACCCAAACTAGCATTAGAGCCCATGTAACTATAAGGCCCCGTTACCGGTGCCTCACTTTGGATGTTAGATTTACTCATAAACACAGCTCTACAAATCAGAGTTAATTAAAACTTTTGTGGAATATAAAAACTTCAAACATAATATATTACATATCTTTCAAAACTTGTCTTAAACAAGCATTCAAAGTCATTTAAAGATAAACATAGTCTTTAAAACATCGTAACATTTCCTTGAGATGCCAGTATCTTCAATTCCATGCCATGTGACCACCTCAAGTGAGCTGCCTCATCCTACTCACCTGCGTGCATACTAAAAGTCAGCTACGCTGAGTGAGTTCTAGATCATTTATGCATTCGAAGATACACTTTAAATACTTTACTTATTACTTTCATTTCATACATTCATACATACGTTCATA
The DNA here is from genome assembly GCF_021521415.1 of Bidens hawaiensis. NCBI lineage: Eukaryota > Viridiplantae > Streptophyta > Magnoliopsida > Asterales > Asteraceae > Bidens > Bidens hawaiensis. The sequence continues at coordinate 313,226 of NW_027492170.1, forward strand.
CTCTATTAATTCTATACTATATACTTACTGTCATTTCCATCTCAGATATTATTAGGGTCTAATCCCTTCATTTTCTATCTCAGATATTATTAGGGTTTGATCCCTTCCTTTTCTTTCTCAGATAATATAAAGGTTTGATCCCTCTTGTTTTCTATCTCAGATATTATTAGGGTCTGATCCCTCTTGTCTATCTCAGATATTATTAGGGTCTGATCCCTTTCTTCTCGATCTCAAGTATTATTAGGGTCTGATCCCTTTCTTCTCTATCTCATATATTATTAAGGTCTGATCCCTTGCTTCCTATTCGTTCATACATACTGTCTTTACATGCCCATTAACATACATATACTTTCTTTAACATTCACACATACTCATTTATCATATTTATATCTTTCCTACAAATTCATCTTTCATATACTTAGCTTCCTTATTAGTATGTGCAATATCCGAAGATCTTTCACATACCAACAAGCTTTCATTCACAATCAAGACATACATTAATTAACATATAAATCATACATGGCATACACTTACCATTTAAGGTAAGTCTATTAACTATTACATCGAGTATGCACACAACCCCGAAAACATAGCAAGGAATAGGGCTAGAAACTCACCTGGGTTCTATTACATTCTCCGTTAATCGTTATTCCTCTCTTTAACTGTGCTCAGCTAATTGTACATTAATTACATGTATCAATACTTGTCCTAATCACATTATTCAGGTTTCACCTAAGTCTGGTCTTTTCTAATAGCATTGTATTTAAATACCTTGAATTCGAATGGTATTAGAATACATTTGTATTCTAATGATCACGTTGTATTCTAATGATCGCATTGTAATCTAATGATCACATTGTAATCTAATGATCACATTGTATTTTAATGATCACATTGTAATCTAATAATCTCATTGTATTCAAATGATCACATTGTATTCTAATGATCACATTATAATCTAATTACACTATGTGATTGAATATATCATTGTAATCGAATGATATTGTAAGGCCCCGCTACCGGTGCCTCACTTTGGACGTTGGATTTACTCATAAACGTAGTTCTAAATATCAGAGTTAATTAAAAACTTTCACGGAAAATTAGTTAGTTAACCATTCGCTACAATCATCCATAATTTGTCTTTTAAAACATAACGTAAATATAGTAATAAAACATCATGACCAAATCTTCATATGCCAGCTTCGTCCAATCCTGCCATGTGTCCCCCTCAAGCTAACTGTTTCAATCTATTCACCTGCGTGAATACAAAAAGTCAGCTACGCTGAGTGAGTTCTAATTAATACAGGTAACATACAATACGTTCTTATAATACATACTTGACCTTCTTTACCTTCTTTCATACATACGTAAATATATATATACTTTCATTCTTACTTTCAAACTTTCTTTCTTTTGTACCTCATATTTTATCTTTCTTTACATACATACTAACATGTTTTAAAGAGCCTTTCGCCCTATAACCTAACATATATTATTAGGGTCTGCCACCCTTAAAGAGCCTCTCGCCCTATATTACCTCACAGATGTTATTGGCGTCTGCCACCCTCCTTCACAGATATTATTAGGGTCTGCCACCATTCTTCACATATATTATTAGGTCTGTCACCCTCCTTCACAGATATTATTAGGGTCTGCCACCCTTCTTCACAGATATTAGTAGGGTCTGCCACCATTCTTCACAGATATTATAAGGGCTGCCACACTCATTCACATATATTATTAGGGTCTGCCACCCTTTACCGTCAATTCCTTCATTTCATACTTTCCTTTCTTTTTATAAATTTTATATACTTTCTTACATACTCATTAATCATTAACATACATATATCATGCATACAACATATATAGACAATCACATCTCTAAACTATCTCCTGATTGTACATGCAATATCTGAAGATCGTTCATGTACCGTCAAGCATTCCTTCATAACTTTCACATATAACTTAATAGGCATACACATACCACTTAAGGTAAATGTATTAACTGATCACATCGAGTATGCACACAGCCCCGAAAACATAACAAGGAATGGGGCTAGAAACTCAACCTGGATCCTATTACGCTGGCCGTTAATCGTTATCCCATTCCTTAATTGTGCACGACTAACTGTTTTAAATATATATATATATATATATATTTGATAATTAACCGTATAATTGATTAAGTTGGTATTTTATATGTTAATTAACCGTAGATTTGATTAAGTTGGTATTTTAGTTAACTAATGTATTTTCTAAGTTGGGCTTGTTTGTTAAGCTCAAGATGATGGGCTAGTTTGTTTTAAATAGGATATGGGCCTAGCACTTGCGGGCTTAGTTAAATCTGGTCCAATTGCTCATCGTGGGATCTGGGCCTGGCTGGGTCAGGCTCACAGTCCATAACAGACCATTAAGTGGCCGAGAACACTACACAGAGAACTTGTGACCGAGAACTCATGGTGACCGAAAACCCTTGTCACCGAGAACTCCATAGAGTGACCGAGAGCCCTCTGTCTTGACTGAGAATCCTCAGTTTTGACCGAGAACCCTCAGGTCAGATGTTTACAGCTCATCTTTCTATCTTTTCGTTTCTTTCCTTAGCCTAGTTAGTTGTTATGGGTCCATATCATGAATTTTAACCACTTATCTCCACCATTCCTAACCGTTTAACACCCATTAACCCCACGACTTCAAGATCTAACCCGTTTTAGTTTTAAAGTTTAAACCTTTATAGTGTTAAAACGTTATAGGCTAGATCTAGGGTTTATCTATGAGCCGTATATTGCCACGGGTCCATTAAGTTCATTTTAATCATCAAGTTTGTATTTTTATGAAACATTTAGACATGATCTACGCTAGGGTTAAGTTTCATGGCAAATCGTTTATAAAAACGTAACCTTTAATCGTAGAGAACATACCTTTTGTTTCTAGGTTACGACTAGCTTTGGTTATGAACCTTGATATTGTCTTCAGCTTGTATATCAAAGATTTATCAAAATAAATGTTTGCTTGATCTCACTTAACCTCCTCTCTCTCTGTCTCTCTATCTCTCTCTCTCTGCCGTAAATGGTAAGAGGTGTGTGTGTTTTAAGGTGTAGAATGGATGGAAAAAGAAAGGATTAGGGTTTAAGGGGTATTTATACTTTCTTAAGCCCATGGACCTAAACCCATCTTTCCTTTTTGGTCCATAATTAACTCTATCTAACAAGCCTACTTATCCTTCTATCTTTATTATTTTACTATTCCCTTAATAACTTAAGTAAACTTTCCTGTCATAACAGATCAATATAACATATTATTATTCGAAATTTCGGGATGTTACATATATAATTGTAATCGAATTACACTATGTAATCGAATATATCATTGTAATCGAATGATATCATTGTAATCAAATTACACTATGTGATCGAATATATCATTGTAATCAAATACCTCATTGTAATTGAAACTCACATTGTAACCGACCATAAACTCATAACAATCAATTTAAGCTTCACCAAAAACTCGAATCAACCCTTGATAAAAAAAATCCAAGAAACTAAATATGATAAACTTTATTATATTTGAAAGTGATTGGTATATATTATACTTATAATTTAACATATATATGTATAGTTTATTAAATTAACCAAAAATTTAATTGATAGATTTAAATCATATATTTTTAATTTATAAATTTATGACAATGTACAAACAAAAAATAATTAATCAATAAATCATACCAAGTGAAGTCTCACCAATAGCAAAACTATAAGTAGGGTATGGGGAGAGTGAGATGTAAGCACATCGTACCTCTATCCAAAGGGATAGAGATGTGGCTTCCAAAGAGACCCTTAGCTCTAAAATACATATGTATGCGACAATATAAAGGAAATCAAAGTTTAATAATAATATAATTAATAATAGCACATTAGAAAAAGATATAATAATAATAAATATGAAAAAGAATAATAGATAAATGGATTTATTTTAAAATAATGGATCAATTTTTAAGCATATGTTTATAATTTAATGATTAAAAAAATTACTTTGTAAACTAAAAGCATATTAGTGTTCTTTTTAATTTATAATCTTCAACAATATACATAGCATAATATGTTAATAATAACATTTAAAATTATTTTATTTTATTTAATAAACATGGTTTGTTGTAGATTTTTGGATTCACCAAATATGTTGTGAAATATATTCTAACAATGTACATTAGTATTATATGTAAATATTTATTTGTATAAAAGTGTATAGATATAATACAAATAGAGTTTAAAGAAAAGTGAATTATTTAATTAGATATAATATAAATGGAGTGTAAATGGAAAGTGAATAATTATTGATATATGCCATATATTTGTATTGGAGGGAAAAAAATTGTGAGTATTAACCACAAACTGACACGTGTCACAATTATTTTACTTTATTAGAATAATATGTAGATAAATCAACAATAATTTTAATATATAGAATCAATTAGAGTTTTATATAATGAATCGTTTTATGATTAGTTGTGTTTTATATTCATATGCTAGCTTTAGAAACTCGTGTATTACATGAGATAAATTAATGTATAAACTAGGATATAGCCCGTGTTACACACGGCTAGAAAAACATATCAACAAACCTTATAAATATAGACAACATATTCAACCAACACAAATATGTTCCGAGTAAGATGATACTTTTCGGTTGGCAAAAGTAATAACTAATTAATCTTTATACAATAGGTATAAGAGATCAATATGAAACTTTAAAAAATATAACCAGCAGGTTACCAAGATTATTTTGCAAGTCTCGCAAATATTATAGAAATATGTTACTTTCAAAAACTCTTTATCAAGAGATGACAACAACTTCAATGGAATTGGTTTGCGAATGTTCAAATCATTACCATTTAGCAATCCAAACAAACTGCAAATGACAAATATTGTTATTAAGAAAAGTAACATATTCAAAAATATTAATAAAAATATATATGAAGAAATAAACAGACAGTAATTGTTATATAATTATTTTTATATTCAATTTCAAATAAGTAGTCATTGATAAATATACGGCTGACATTCGAGCCAAATAAATGTCTTTGTTAATTATTAATTGAAATAACATGAGTTTCATTTCAACATTAATAAATAAATAAAGATATATTTTATTATAAGTTATGTTTTAATTATACTTTTGTTTTATTTCGATTCAAAGGTCTTTTAGTTAAATGCATTAAGTTAAAGCGAAGCAATAAATTTTTATTCTACTAATTTCACTAATTAATTATAATTAAACTAATATATAGATAATTATAATAACTTTAAATATTTAGAAATGGTTATTAAAAATATTTTTTTTATTTAAGCCATGAATATTGAAAAATTATGAAATGATCAAATTAATTAAAATTCGGTTTTTGAATAACTGGTGAAAGGCAAACTATATTACATATTTTTGTAAACTTCATATAAATGGTGAGAATCCGAATTGAATGGTGAAAATCGGTTTCTAAAATGTCATATTAAATATGTATTATTTTAAAATGTAAAGTACGATAATATTGGAAAGTATAATAATGTTTTAAATTGCGTTGACATTGGTGAATTAACTGGCAATGATATTAAATTTCAAATGAATCAAAACGATTAAAATATGTTAAATGGACTTCGTCCAACAACAATATATAATGATTATATAAAAATAAAATAAATTACATGAATTTTGAAAAATACATAATTACATGAATAATAACAAAAATATACATAAATATTAAACAAAAAATAAGAAATCTTATCAACAAATTCTTAATCAATGTAATTAGCTACATCAAGTTGGAGACATAACCTGAAACGAGAAAATTGAATATTAATATTAATATCACATAATAAATAAATTATCAATTATGGAAGCTTTGAATTATGTAAACAAATATAAAATTGATGTTCTAATTGATAACCGGAATATTTGAACCGCGTTATCGGAAAAATGAAATAGGGAAAATCTCTATTGTATCTTCGGTTTTGATATAGAACCTAAAGAGATTATAAGAAATTATATAATAATTAATATAAATACAAACAAAAACGGAAAACAAAAACAATTGTATATGAAATAAGGAATAATATGAAAATCGGACATTAGAGTAGCAAATAAAACCTTACCGGAAACCGTAATAACTTCAAAATATCAATTTAATCTTAGATTTTGATAAACAACCTAAAGAGAATATAACAAAATCATATAACAATTAAAATAAATAAAACCTTACTGCAAAATTATGTAACATTGTTGGCCATTAGAGCTTATAGGAAAATGATTAATCCCCATCTACATTACCGGAATATTGATTAATCCCCGTCTACATTACCGGAATATTAGAGATGGTGGAGGTAATAAGCCGAGAGAGAGAGAGACACACACAGAGAGAGAGAGAAAGATTAAAATGATTAGGGTTGGAAAATTTTAAGGTTTAAATATTGTGTATGCAATGTTTTTAGACCCGGAGCGGATGCCGACCGGACTCCTTACCGGGTCACAGGTCGGACCGACCCAGGAGGGCGGACCGGACATTGACCCGGATGACGTAATAACTAATAGTGTGTGTGTGTATATATATCTACATATTCTAATAAAGTAAAATAATTGTAGACACGTGTCAGTTTGTGGTTAATCCTTATAATTTTTTTCCCTCCAAAACTAATGAATGACATAAATCAATAACTATTCACTTTCCTTTTACACTTCATTTATATTATATCTATTAAATGATTAAATTATTCATTTTTCTTTGAGCCTTATTTATATTATATCTACACACTTTTATAAAAATAAAAATTTACATATTATACTATTATATATTAATTGTTAGAATATATTTCACAACATACCTTGTGAAATCTAAAAATCAACAACAAAATGTGGTTGTTAACTATTAAAAATAATATATAATTTTAAATGTTATCATTAACATATTATACTGTGTATATTGTGTATATGTTGAAGATAGTATATACCAATCACTTTTCAAATATAATAAATTTTATCATATTTAGTTTTTTGAGCTTTTTTCTATCAAAGATTGCTTCGGGTTTTTTGTGAAACTTAAATTTGATTGCTACTGGTTAAAAGTTGGTAAATATATCGTTTGGTACAAATTAGCTACATTTCGCTCAAATTTGTTACGAGTAAAAAATTGGTAATTTAAATATTTTTAAAAGTTTTATAATGCAAATAGATTAATCGTTAAACTTATTACGAGTTCAAAGTTTTGACTTGAAAATGTAAAACCAGTGAAAGTTAGAATTTTAAATGTGATGGGTTTCGAATTTATTTTTAAAGACATTTTTAGAAATAGTCAAAGATTCTGGATTTTGCACATTGAGTATTTTTTCCATTACTATTAAAATTTAAAAAAATTGAAAAACACTTCAGACATGCCACCTTCAGGCATATCAATGGTTCTAACTTTTATCAAATTAGAGACATTTGTTTCAGCATTAACATTTCCTTGAATACATTCAGAATGTTGTATGTGAAACATGTCAAGCAAAATTATACTCAAGTGAAGCAAAACATTCACAAAATTAAACGGGTTAACATGTTATTTTTTTGTTAATTGGCAAAGGCAAGAAGGCCCTCAAACTTATTAATTTTGTTTATGGTGTAGCTCAAAACTATTGTTATATGAGAAGTATTCTCCGAAATTAGTTCATAACCAACATTCTTTCAATTATACATATATGATACCAAGCATAAATTTTCAATGGATAAAGTGTTCTTGGGTATGTTTTTGCACGTGCATTATTTTATTATATTAAGTTCATTTTTTTGGAAAAATTATTTTATGATATAAATAAAATCAATTTATGTATAGTGATACAAGCATAGATGTAATACATTTTTCTATATACATTATGTATTGCTTTATTTATAATTATTATTTTAATTATCCCGTGTGTTTCACGGGCTCTAAAGCTAGTGTGTGTGTGTATATATATATAACATATTTTTATATATAATATGAGTTTTTTATTTTTTGGGTTAATATCCATTTGTTTATTATTTTCTCAAGATTTTGTATTTATTTTATTGATTTTGAAGTATTGAATATATATGATTCATTTCCTTTTAAGGATTAATTTAAGTTTTCCATTTATAGCACATGTACACCACACCGTATGTCTAAATATATGTTTATTTTTCTAGAGAAAGACATCATTAGAGCCTGATGGAATGACTAGATGGGATTTCTTAAAACATTTATCTTGGTTTCACACCCGGTTTCGAATCCCGTCCTCATCAAGTATTTTTGATTTAATAAAAAAGGTTTTGAGATGATTTGGCAATAATAAGAAAGGAAAATATGTGACTTGGCAATGATGTGGCATTGATGTGGACACCCTACTTGAATGACATATGGAACATTGTATTGCTTTAATAGTATTGTAAGATTACAATGAACAATTAAATACAAATAAAAAAAAGATAATTAAGTCTCTTTATAATTATATGTAAATCAAATGTATTAAAAAAATAGTCATTTTATATCATCAAATATATTTGAATTATAAATCGAGAATGAGTTGCTCTACCATCGGTATACAATAATGAAGCAATGCCACTGGAAACAACATTTAGAACAATGAGGTCTTCGATGTGAAAGATGTAGCTAAAGTCTTTCACAAAAATGTTATACATTCCATACCCGGCCATAGACAAAAAACACTAGATTTTTCTTTTTGAATAGCTTTCATGTTGTCTTTATAAACACACTGTTGTTCAAGTATCACAATAGCCTTATAATAAATATAAAAAATGGTATTTGTCTATGATTTTTTAAGACTGAGTATTTGTAAAAAAAGTTATAAAAATTATTATAGTTTTCTTCAATATGAAGATGTCTCAAAAAATTGAATGTTAATGTACTCTTTAAACATAACTCTTTTATATATACATTTCAATTTTAATGAAAATATATTTATGACACGTAATTATTATATTTATATTTTTTTATAGGGTGCAGTTACTGTACGAAAATGCTTAACGTACATTAACGTACGCGAGACGCTCAAAGGCAAAAAACAAAGGCAAAAACCTAAGACGCTCACAAAACCTTGAACGATCATTAAACACTCGTTAAACGCTCAAAAACCGTCTTCGTGAAAAAAAGTAAAAAATTGATCGATTAACCATCCAAAACTGTTTTTTTCGGTGAAGCAATGATTGATTGGATATGTATTGACGATTTCGAGATGTTTGGATGTGATTTCATGGATCGATTCGCGAAAAACGGGATTCACGTATGTATTTGTACGTTAAGCATTTTCGTATTGGATCTTTTCACTTTTTTATATTAAGCATGTTTAGAATATAATTTATGACATTAATAATTCAATCAATGGAGATTGACTAATTAATAAGGTATGTTAAATTTATAATCAATACTATATTTAGAACCAAGATTTTTTTTTTTTTATTTTCCATCAATATAAGATAAGTGATTTTGGCGGGAATTTGATAGTGAGAATTAACCTCAGAGTGCCATGTGTCCAGAATTATTTTCTTTTATTAGTATAAGCAGATTTGAACACATAGTATGCTTATTTTGGAACTTTAGCAAAGTTCACCTTTCTTTTTGGAAGATAATGGAGAATAATTCACCGACAACGCGATAACCGGGTTGATGAATGGGCAATGTGTGTTATTTTTTTGTTTATTTTTTGTCGATTAAGAAAACACCCAATTTTTTAGTGTTTTTTATTGTGTTTTTAGTTTTGTTGTTGATTCGTTAACAAGATGGTGTTTATACGTGAACGGTTGGTGTGTTAAAGGCATTGCCTTTGACGTTTTTAAATAAAGGAAAAAAACCATTGTTTGAGTGTGTTATTTTGCATGTAATGTTATAAATGTTAGGTTTTATGTCCAATAAAAGCAAATATGTTGAAGACATTTTATTGTATTGTGTTTGTTGGTGTGTGTTATACTGATAAAGTGTCGTTGTGTGATTTGTTGGACGTTTGTGTGTGTTAGTTTGTATGGTGTTATTTGAAGACAATAAGATTTCAAGTCTAAACCTTTATTGTATTAATTAATAAATTCTTGTGAGTACTTGATTACAAATAAACCCTATTTATAACCATACAATTACTTGTTAGACAAGAATAGGAGAAAAACTAACTCAAAAATCCCCTAGGTTTGAAAGTACGACAACTAGGTCCCCGCACTTACGCAAGATTACACTAACAATCACCCCCTAATCTTGTGAAACCGATGAAGCTTCGCATCTCGTTAAACTTCAACTATGGCAACGCTTTTGTAAGGATGTCTTCTCTTTGTAAATCTCCACTGACATGCTCCACCTTGATTTGTTCTCTCTCGATGCACTCGCGAATGAAATGGTATCGTGTGTTGATGTTCTTGCTTCGACCATGAAAAACCGGGTTCTTCATCAAGGCAACAGCTGATGAATTATCCACCTTCAACGTCACGATTTCCTCCTTTTCTCCGGTCATCTCTGACAACAAACCCCGAAGCCATAAGGCTTGACATGCAGCCGATGTAGCTGCCATAAATTCAACCTCACATAATGATAACGCCACTGTTCCTTGTTCCTGAGAAACCCATGATATCGGTGATGTACCATAGTAGAAAATCAAACCTGAGGTGCTTCGACCATCATCCATATCCACCGTATGACTACTATCACTATACTCGTGCAACATACTGTTTCCGCCTCTCGAGTAAGTAATACCAAAGTCTAGTGAACCTCTTAGATATCGGAGAATATATTTAACCTCTTGAGCATGAGCTTGAGTTAGTGATTGCATGAACCGACTTGCATAACCAACCGAGTAGCTCAAATCAGGTCTCGTATGAGTTAAATACCGCAAGCTACTGATTATCTTTCTATAACCAGTCGGATCTACCTTCGGATTGTCATCTTCTTCAGACAACTTTAAGCCCGGTTCCATAGGAAATTGAGTCGAGTTGCACTCCTAAAGATTTGCTTCTTTTAGGATCTTCCTTGCATAACCGCTTTGCTTTAACGTTATCCCACGATCGCTTTGCTTCACTTCGATCCCGAGATAGTAATGCAACAATCCGAGGTCACTCATCTCGAACCTTGACTCCATTTGTCTTTTGAAATTTGCAATTTCTTGCACACTTGTACCCGTTACTATCAAATCATCAACGTAAACTCCAACGAGTATTAGCCTTTGACCGTAACACCTTTTGTAAACCGCTTGTTCTTGTTTACATCGAGTGAAACCGAGTTCTTTTAACGACCCATCTAGTTTAGTATTCCACGCCCTTGGAGCTTGGCGTAGACCGTATAACGCTTTAGCCAACTTGTACACTTCTCTTTCTTCACCTTTCTTAACGAACCCATCCGGTTGAAATATGTACACCTTTTCTTTCAAATCACCATGAAGAAACGCGGATTTTACATCTAAGTGATGAACTTCCCAACCTCGGTTTGCTGCTAACGCGAGTAAAAGTCGAACGGTTTCGATTCTCGCCATTGGTGCGAACACCTCTTCGAAATCGATCCATATTTCTGAACATACCCCTTAGCTACGAGTCGGGCCTTGTACTTGGTTATTTTCCCGGCTTCATATCTTTTGATTTTATAGACCCACTTTAAACCTATTGGTTTTACTTTGGGTGGTTCTTCGACTAACCGCCATGTCTTGTTTCTTTCAATCGACTCGTTCTCCACTTCCATTGTTTTTCTCCAATGTTTTTCATTATCCGCTTCTCGAAAATTTACCGGTTCATCATCGAATAATAATAGGAGATTTAACTCGTCGGTTGTCGGGTCTTGCTCGGCGGGTGTTGGTATACCTTCAACCAGAAAGTCGCTAAATTTCTTGGGTAAAACTGTCTTTCGAGTAGTTCGACGCGACTAGATAACTTGTAATGGTTCTTCGTTTAGGCCGGTGTTTGGCCTAGTAGGGCTTACAGGTGGGCTGCCACCTTCTAAATTTGACGACTCACTTCCGTTTCTAATACGAACCAACTCACCGGTATTATGACGGTCTACGGACCCGGTGTCAAACCCGGTTATCACCTGCTCCGATTCGGGTTCAATATCGCATCTAACAATAAACTCGGTCCATTCAGGACCCTTTTCGCTCTCTTGTTTGTCAAGATCGGCCCACGCGTACCTTTTACACTCGTCAAACTTGACATCGCGCGTAACGTGTACTCGTCTTTTGATCGGATCAAACATACGGTAGGATTTTGTTCCAGGTTGAGTACCTAAGTGAATCATCACAATGCTTCGGTCGTCCAATTTCTTTTTACCGGTACCAAGGACTTTTAAATACCCCGTGCATCCGAACACTTTAACGTGTGAAAGGTTCGGTTTTCTTCCTTTAAAACGCTCATACGGAGTTGAATCCTTCAAAGATTTTGTTGGTGACCGGTTTAGTAAATAAACCGAATGATGAACCGCTTCTCCCCATTGATCTTGTGGTAGTGTCATCGCCTTTAACAAACTTTGAGTCGTACCAAGTATGGTTCGGTTTCTTCTTTCAACCACCCCATTTTGATGTGGGGTGTACGAGGCCGTAAACTGATGTGCCACACCTATACTTGATAAGTAATCTTCCAACACATGGGATGTAAACTCACCCCCATTATCGGTGCGTATGGTTTTGAGTTTCTTGCCCGTTTCGTTTTCCACCCTTTTCATGAAATCAATGAGTAAACCCGCAACTTGGTCTTTCGTCTTTATCGTGAAAACCCACAAATAGCGGGTGTAGTCGTCAACAACTATTAAAAAGTATCGGTTGCCACCATGTGTCTCAGGAGTAATCGCGCCACAAACATCGGCATAAACGAGCTCGAGCGGTACTTTTGCACGATAATTATATTCTTTCGGGATATCCGATCTTGTTTGTTTGCCTAGCATACATGCATCACAAATTTGCATCGGGTGTTCGATTCTTGGCACTCCATCCGCGAGTTTCAAGAGACCCCGAAGGGCATCGAAATTCAAATGCCCCAATCGAGCATGCCATATCCATGCAACATTATGCAAATTGACTTGTAAGAAAACCGGAGAAACAGCCTTTAAATTAATTTTATAAACCCGGTTAAAGGAACGTGGTACCTTGATTAGAAGTCTTCCATCTTGTTCAAATATCCATAGGATACCGTCTTGGATCCTGATCTTGCATCCTCCCTCGTCTAATTGCCCGAGACTTATAATATTATTTTTGAGAGATGGGATAAAATAAACGTCACTCAAGGCTCGTTGTTCTCCCCTTTGACCTTCTACTACTATCGTGCCCCGACCTTCGATTTCTACACACGAACCATCACCGAAACTTACTTTACCGGTCTTGTTACGATCGATGTTGGAAAACCATTACGGATTTACCGTCATGTGGTTTCTCGCCCCATTATCAAGAATCCATGTGTTTTTATCACATGGGGTTGAAGCATACTACTTCGGATCAACCCGGTCTTCTTTTAGAAAAATGACATCTTCCTTACTCCGAGCTACCGTCATCATGTTTAGAACCGGTCCGCCATCTTGAGCGAGGTTACTTTGATTGTTCTTCTCCATGTTTCGGTTATGAGATGACGTGGCAAAGTGGCCTAGTTCATCACACCGATAACATTTAGTCTTTGACCGATCCCTCTTCACTTGGGGTTCTTTCTTTTCCCGACTATGAAAACACTTCCGTCGTAACCAGGGTTGTTCATCGTCTTCACGTTCAAGAAACAGGTTTCTTGAAACCTTCGAATATTTTGTGTTCGCCGGAGATCGACGCGAACCGCAATAATTGCTCGCCGATGAGAGACTACAAACTGGTCGCCTGAATCTGTTCGTCACCGCCGCTTCTTGATTTCCGATCAATCCCGCCGCAAGATCTTGCGATCTCTACCGAGTGCCTTACTTGCCGGACCTTCTGATCGGTATTCCTTAAGCGTAGCTCTTATACCAATTGAAGACAATAAGATTTCAAGTGTAAACCTTTATTGTATTGAATTGTTGTGAGTACTTGATTACAAATAAACCCTATTTATAACCATACAATTACTTGTTAGACAAGAATAGGAGAAAAACTAACTCAAAAATCCCCTAGGTTTGTAAGTACGACAACTAGGTCCCCGCACTTACGCAAGATTACACTAACAATATTAACACAAAAGTAGTTGTAGTGTTATACGTGTTATTAACACAAAATTTAGTTGTGTTATTTGAAGGATGTTTGGTGTGTGTTAGCATGCTTGGTGTTAGTAATACAAAGTTGTTGATTTGTGTAGTTTGGAAAAGCCCGAGAATCTCTTAGGATACAAGTTTGATAATTGATGGAGGTGGACACATATTGCGGTTGCTACAATTCAGCATAAACCGGTGCAAGTGGCAAACTAATAGGAAAACAAGCAGAGCTCGACGATCATGCCCAAGGCTATGGTTTCGAATGGGAGTATTGGACAAATTCACGGTTAAATGGATGTTAGGGTATTTTGTGTTATTCTTGTTTTTCAATATGTATTTGCTGGTTTGAGATATTATTAACTTTTTAATTATATTTTGGTTTATGTTTTAGTTTGGTGTTTCAAAACATGGATTCCGGTAACTTGGGTAATGTCATTGTTATGGTTATTTTGATTTACATATAATATATATGCACAATTATGGTATATTGTTCTTTGCTAAATATTGATAGTTAAGATTGGAATTGCGACTGTTTGTCTTTACATTTTTAATATATGTTCATAAACAGAATGTTAAAAAAATGTGTCTATTAACTCGATGTTCCTTGTGATAATTTAAATCAAGTTTAATAATAGGAAGGATAATAAAATGATTTTATTTCCTTAAATAAAGAGAAACAATACCATCCTATTCTTATGTGTTATATTCAATCTAAGGGTCCATATTGTTTCTTACACTTTTTATGAATGCATGCCTTTTTATTTTAACCTTGGTCTTCAAGTAAAACTCAAACTAATAACAAAGTGTTAGTTTCCCAAAAAGAAAGAAAAATGTAACAAAAATGGGTCTTTGAAAGACTTAAACTTTAGACCTTACAAAATATTAAAAATATTAGAATGACTTTAAAGAAGGAGTTTACCACCACACCATCTTAAGCATTTTAATATGGGTTCATTACTAAAAATCTTATGGGTTTACTAATATCTTTTATATATCGATTTAACGTAAACTTTGAAAATAAATGGATTCTCGTGAACCCGAGGAACCAATACTAAATCTGCCTCTGCTCGTCGCTCTAAACGATCCAATGTATAGTTAGGATTGGCATAAGTCCACGTAGAATTGTCGAAATTCCATCTATATTCCTGTGAAAGTTTAGAAAAGGGCAATTTCATAGAATAGTACCAAGTTTCAAAAGTGTTCTAATTAGGTCACTCAACTTTGAAAAGTGTTCCAGTTAGGTCACTCAACTTTCATATTTTATTAAATTAAAGGTTTTAACATGTTCTTTTAGCTTTTTTCTTTTTTGTTTCACATAGGAAATATTTTTATCTATTTTTTATATTGACATTGAGTGGCGACGTGAATTTTATTTTTTATTTTTGAATTTTAAAATAATTAACGTTTTCTAATTTTTTTTAAATATAACTACATATATTGTAAATTTCGACCCCCACATTTTATCCTCCATTTTTTCCTTGACGCAGAAAAAAATCAGTGAGACTCGATTTGAAGATTTAGTGACTCAATTTGAGAAAAATATGAATGAGTGACCTAATTGGAACACTTTTGAAAGTTGGTTACTCTTCTATGAGATATTCCCTTTAAAAAACCCATAATTGTATACCGGAAGCCTGGAGCTTTAGAATTAAAATTAGGAATATTGATTTTAATAATCCCTATCAAATGGTATTGGCTGATAATAATCCATATTCATTTTATCGTCATTGGCGGTCCCAAATTCAAAAAAGTTGGCCCCCAATGGTCCCCCGTTAAAAAGGACTTAACGACATTATACTTTTTTCCGAGTTTCAAACTAACTTTTTAGGGCAATTAATCGGAAAGAAGATACGAGTCGAATGATATAAAACTTAGCTCCAAACAATGATCCAAACGACTTGATTTTGGTTAATTGTAAGTTTAAACACCCGAATTGAAGCATTGTTTCGTCATTTTGAAGCACCGTTTCGAACTAAGGTTTACACCAATCGACTAGTATCCTCCTAACGATCAAAAACCCTAAAACATTGGTTTGAAATTCAGAAAAAACTATAACGTCGTTAAGTCATATTTAACGGGGGACCATTGGGGGGCAACTTTTTTGAATTTGGGACTGCCAGTGGCGATAAAATGAATATGGATTATTATCAGCCAATATCATTCAATAGAGATTATTAAAATCCAATATTCCTTAAAATTATTATTTTATATTATTTCTGGAAATGAAACATTTCTCAAAACTAGGTTAGTTTTATTTTTTATTTTAAAATATTCACATTTTAACATGTTATTATTTTGACTTAATTAATAGTTTTATTATTAAAGTATTACACTAATAAATAAACTTATAGGTTAAGACTTAGATCTACCAGCACATTTTGATTTTTGTGTTTAAATATTCATTATATTCCTTTTTTTTAACACAAGAAAATCGCTATAGGGCCAATATTCTATATTAGTTTTAGGATTACGTATGTCTTTATATTTGCTTAGAGTCGGTGTATTACGTATCTCAGTACGTTTATTTTGTAAGGACAAAATGTAATTGTTGGAGAAATGAGGACCCTATATAAAGGGTCACTTAACCCATTTCTCCACAACCTTTGTGAATACAACTCTTGCATCTTTCATATTCATCCAAGTATTCTCTCTAACTCCAAAAACTCTCTCTAACCCCTCACCCGACCTTCAAGTTTCGGCTCCACTAACCCCACCACAAGATCCGAGATCTCGGTCCAACTAGTTGTGAGGTTGATCCAAGAACAATTAGTATTTAGTTTGTTTTGTTGTTTGATCCGGTTTCGGGACCTACAATTGGTATCAGAACTTTCGAGCTCTACTAGTTGTAGATCTTGGGTCACAACCTTGGATTTTGGTCTTGTGTGTTAAAAGACGGATTTTTCTAGAAAATAATTGATTTTCGGTTTTCTTGTGTTCTTCATGTATTCAAGAAGATGATAAACTTTGGTTGAAAGGTGCTTAGATTTGGTGTTTGATTTCTAAAGATTTGTGTTAGTGTGTGGTGCATGTGATGGTGTGTTTCAAAAGTTGTGATAAACATACTTATGGGTGTGTTTGAGAAAGGTGTTAGAAAGTGAGTTGGTGACTTTTCTTATTTGGATTTGATCACATGCAACTTGTTGGAATACATTGAAATTTTCGATCACAATTGTAATCTAAACTTTTAGATCACAATTTTAATCCAAACTTTTTTATCACAATTGTAATCTAACATTTTCGATCACATTTGTAATCTAAATATTTCGATCACAATTGTAATCTAATTTTTCGATCACAATCATTTTCGATCACAATTGTAATCTAAAATTTTCGATCACATTTGTAATCTAAATATTTCGATCACAATTGTAATCTAAATTTTTAGATCACAATCATTTTCGATCACATTTGTAATCTAAATTTTTAGATCACAATTGTAATCTAACATTTTCGATCACAATCTTTTAGATCACAATTGTAATCTAAACTTTTAGATCACAATTGTAATCTAAATTTTTCTATCACAATTGTAATCTAAAATTTTTGATAACAATTGTAATCTAAATTTTTCGATCATAATTGTAATCTAAACTTTTTGATCACATTTGTAATCTAAACTTTTTTTCACAATTGTAATCTAAATTTGTCAATTGTATTCTAATGTAACAGAATTCAATTTACATTATATTACATTGTACTTAGTTTTTGAGCAGTTTTTGTTTCAAGAGTGTTTGATCTTTGAGAAAGCGTTGACCAGTTGACCGTTGACTTTAAACCGTTGACTTTAAACCGTTGACTTTGACTTGTTGACGTTGGCGTTGTTAAAAAAAAACTCTATTATTTTTTACATAGTCTTCTGTTAAAAAAATGTCTTGCAATTCTAAGCTTGAAGGAAGTCTCAAGATAAGGTAAAACCGAATGGACATGTTAAAAGAAGAATTTAACAAGTTTAAACATATTCAAGGAGAATCGATTGCCTCTCTCATCAACAGATTCGAGTCACTCGTTACTAACTTGAGTAGTGTCGGTATCATCCCTGGGTTGTCTGAGATCAACATGAAGTTGTTGGATTCACTGCCTTACGCATGGTATAGCAGTGTGATTACCATCAGGAGAACGAAAAACCTGGATACCTTAAGACTCTCAGAGTTGACTTCTACCATCAAGTCTTGATGCAGAGAAAATAAAGGTGAGACAAGTGATGCGAGTGTGAGCAGTCAAGCAAGTCCTATCATCCCCGAGTGTGCTGCAGGTGGAAGTAGTCAAACAAGCACCTCATCAAGCTCCACTGATGAAATACCTACACCTGCCTCTCGCATTCCCGAGGTACACAAACTTTGCACACAGGATTGTATTGATAAAGTCCTGCACTATAGAAACCATAATGCTAAAATTCTTGAACAAATAAGATAGCATTAGAGTTGATCAGAATGAAGATCTTAAAAAGGCTGCAAGGATCTACACTATTAGAATTAATACTCATGGTAATGATATGGCCGATCTTAGGGAACAAGTTTCAATTGCTATAAATTTAGCAAAACGTCATGAATATCATGTAATTGAACTAAATGCTAAAATTGTTAAATTAGAAATTGAGTTAACCCAAAAGAAAATTGCCATAGAAAACTTTGAGTTAGCTTCCGAAAAGCTGAATAAATTAATTGGGTCGCAGATGGAGTTAAGATTAAAGACTGGTATAGGCTATGATAGTTCTGCTGTACCACCGCCTTTTAATGATAACTATACTAGCCTTCCTCACTTTTATTTTAACTCACCACCAGAGGAAGAAATGTTCAATGGTATTGGTTATGTGCCAATTTCAAAGACATTTGTTCCTGCTGCTTCCATGACTGTGATTCAGCAGTTCCTTTAGTTAGTCCTAATAGTAGTCCATCTTCTTCAGCAGTTGGTGTAGAAGAAAGTGGGTCGGTGGAAAGGCCTGTTGAGGTGAACATAACTAGTTGTTCATCATCAAGTTGTGAGACTGAGGATAATTCATGTAAAAGCAAAGTGTTTGAAAATGATAATCAAACAAGTACTTCAAGTAAATACGTGCCATCAAATAAAAGATCATTTTCTCAAATAACTAATCAATCACAAAGTCCTCAGTCATACAACTGTTTTGATAACAACTATTATAGTCATTATAAACAAAATTTTGTTGATCCATATTACACTAATGTTTTTTATGATCGAGGTCAATCATCAAATATGTTTTATAATCATATTCCTTTCCACGTATCACATTTCCCACCACACCAACCTTTTTATAGTTCTGACGAGTTCTATAGTGCTCCTAGGAGAAAGTGTTGTTTTGTTTGTGGTCATTCTTCTCACCTTGCAAGACATTGCAAGCACTGGTTCAAGCAACAGCTTGATATTCTAAGGTGGCTTAGTCAGTCCCCAAAAGGTTCTTTTAGTAGCCCAGATTCAAGGACTGATCAAGCTGATAGTGAAGCCAGTGAAGTGGATGTGAGATCCAAATTCAATAAAGTAAAACCCAAGAAAAAACCTTTTTGGAGAACTAAAAAGGATAAAATCAAAAAGGATCCTAAGACTGAAAAGTCTAAGGATTCACCAAAAACAGTTTTAAAATTTAGAAAACAAAATTCCAAAATCTTCAAAACCAAGGAACAAGCTTGTGCTTGGATTCCTAAGGACTGCTCTTCAAGCGATAAGTCGGCAAGAAATAAATTGTTATCAAGAAATAAAATCAAGTTTTGTCAATTTATGGTCAACTTTCCCGAGACAACTATGTCTCGGGAACCCATGTCCATTTAAACGCTTAGTGCATGTAGGGTCAATTAGGGAGGACTATCAAGGGTATTCGATACTTAGATAGTGGTTGCACCTGACATATGATGGAAGACGAACTCTTGCTATTTGATGCTAAACCATTCGTTGGCGAATTCGAGTCTTTCATAAGCGACATGGGAGAACTACAAGGAAAGGGAAATGTTTCATACTTTGTGCTTCAACAATGCCGACCTTGTTTAAATGGATAAACCATAACATGTCGAGCGTTTCTCAAGTGATGGATCCAGCATCAGTCGATGGGCTTCGGTTTGAATCTCTTCAACTTTGTTATATGATGTGATAATGCATGTTTAGGATAGTCCATCTGACAACAGCTTTGTTGACATTTTCACTAAAGCCATCGATCAATTTTGATTAAAACAAGCTATCTATATTTTGTATATAAAATGATAAATATTTTTCAAAGATGTCACGATTTTAGAGGGAGAAAAGGAGCTAACTGTAACTCACCAAAAAGATTTTACCTTTGTTAAGAAAATCAAAAATTAGGTCACTTGACTTTCCAAAAATATTTTATATTATTTGTTTTGATTAAGAAATATCTGAAAAAGGTTGAAAAGTATAAGCACTTGTTTAGAGTGAGCTCCTGTTTAGAGGGAGTCGGATAAAATTAAAATATAAGAAAATTTTGAGAAATTAATCCGACCTTTGAAAAATGATAGAAAATTGTCTTAGGTGATCCTAGCACATTAAAAGAGTAGATCAAAAGCCAACAAGATCATTGATTGATGTGTAGATAGGCTTAACAAATGAGTAAGTATCATAGTGATATAAATTTAAATACTCGCCTACGCTAGTGGTTACACTCTTATGAAGCGGTTGCCGACTCCAAATAAGTCATATTTATGACGGCAAAAATCCTAATAGTCAGTCATACACGAGCCCGTTAGTGACTGGTCACAATGGAAAATTATTTCTTGCTTTAGGTTCAAATTTTGAAAAATATCAAAAATTATTGAAAAAGCAGAAAAATTGCAAAATACTCAAAAAATATTCAAAATCAACAACAAAAATGTTGATAACTTTATCAAACAAAAAGGGGTATATTAGAACCACGTAACGTGGGGCAAACAAGTAAGTCCTAAATACTTTATATGAAGGCATAAGTCAACAAGGCTAGTAAGTCTATGGTTCAACCTTTACATATGTTTGAAAGAAAAGTTTGCAAAAAGTCTGTGAATCTCAAAATGTCTTGATCAATCATTAGGGGGTCGGAGTCAATTCGGGGTGATACTGATGAACACAAAGTATGCCCGAGGTATGATGGAGTTTGTAACATGTTGGATTAACAGGGGACCACAAAAGTATTGTGCCTAACTATACCTTAACGTATCACAGTGAAATCAAAATACTTGTTAAGTTTAAAGTGGACCAACATATCTACAGTTGACTCTGGGTTCTTGGCATAATAATATCCAAATAAAAGTGTGATCTAGGACGCTATAGACAATATGATTCCATGTTGTGATCTTTCTCACAAAAAACAAGTATTAATAGCTTATTTTGTAAATTACTTAATATAATTAATATCATATACATATTTCTCTTTGTTTTAAATTTTAAATTTTAGTTCTTTTTAAGTTTTATTTTAGTTTAATTTTACATGTTAAAATTAGTTTAACTTGCATTTTTTTTTTAAAAAAATTTTTGTCTTATTTTATCTTAATCTTTATCTAAACTTTATTTTTTATTTTTTCACTACATGTTAAAAACATATGCTTCAAAATTCCGTAAATATTATTGTTATATAATATTAATTTCATCTTTACTCCTATCTTTTTCATTTTTCTTGTTTTATTTTATGTTTCATCTTCAAAATATTATATATATATATATATTCGAAATATTATAATATAAGAAAATTCCAAAAAGATTTTAAGTTCTTATGTGTTCGTACATTTTTATTAAACCTTTGTTTTATTCAAAATCATGTGTTTTGTTGTCAAGGTCGTTCATGCAAAGTTCGTTGGAAACCTGGGACTTAAATAAATTATTTACAAGTTAAGGGACTGAAATTGATATTTTATGAAAAGTCAAGATAAAATAAAATTTCAGTGTTATTCTGCAAATACTTCAAACCAAGGGCATGTTTTGAAAAAGAAAAATCTTCTTTGATCCTCGAGAGGGTCTGTGAACGAATCTTATTCGCTCTAAGTTTTGTGCAGCAGTACATGGATAGGTAGATTAAGATCAAGTATCCTGGGCTGCACAGACTGAAGTTGCCGATGCTGAAGCGCTTAAAAGAAGACGAGAACGTGACAGTTGGCGGTTGAACCCAAAAATGAACTGATCGTGTCTAAGATCAGTCGAAGGACAAAGCAAAGAAACAAGTCGGCACAAGAAAGTCAACAAAAGAAAATTAAATGTCGAGCCTCCCGCATATGATGTTTCTAAAATTTGACGTTGCCGATTCTTTCCAGGAAATAAGATTGAAGTTCAAGTCTTCAAGATCGGAAAATAAAAAATTGCCAAGATCCAATCTTGCTCAAGCTCTTGGATCAAGACAACTACTAGATTTCTAGAAATAAAGACAAAGCAAAGAAATTGTTGAAGGTTTCTGGACATACACAATCCTAGAGGGAGATTGTAGGGCCAATATTCTATATTAGTTTTATGATTGCGTATGTCTTTATATTTGCTTAGAGTCGGTGTATTACGTACCTCAGTACGTTTATTTTGTAAGGACAAAATGTAATTGTTGGAGAAATGGGGACCCTATATAAAGGGTCACTTAACCCATTTCTGCACAACCTTTGTGAATACAACTCTTGCATCTTTCATATTCATCCAAGTATTCTCTCTAACTCCAAAAACTCTCTCTAACCCCTCACCCCACCTTCAAGTTTCGGCTCCACTAACCCCACCACAAGATCTGAGATCTCGGTCCAACTAGTTGTTTCCGCCAACTAGTTGTGAGGTTGATCCAAGAACAACTAGTATTTAGTTTGTTTTGTTGTTTGATCCGGTTTCAGGACCTACAGTCGCCGTTTTAAAAAAATAATTTTAGGATGAAAAGTCTTGTTTGTAATAGATTTATTTGCTCAGACTAGACTGCTAGCTAGAAAACTTTTGGTAATAAACTGAAAGGATCCACGTTGCACGAAACATTGTAGTTTTTATTGCTAGCTACTTAGCTAGGATACGAACAAAACCCGTTAAGATTGTACTGTGCTATATATGATGTTTGTACTTTGCTATGTACGTATCATGCACTCAATCTTATATACTTAGAAATGCATGCATTGCTTAAATCACTAAATCTACTCATATAAAAAAACTTCGCATTTTGGTAATGGCTTTTTTTCATTAAGTTTTTTTGATGTCTTTATTGTTTGTTATTACATTTTGCGATTTTGTGTATTTGGTTATACTGATAAGTTGGCTTGTAAGTAAACCAAACGTTCGGCAGGTTGTCCGTTTTTGTCCGTTTAACTAAACGAACTAACATGAGCACATGATTTGTTCGTTCATTTATGCTCGTTTATTTATGTTCGTTTACATATTAATATTAATAATTAATTTTTTTTGGATGAGTCATATGCTTAATGGTTTTATATATGCTCGTAGATGTTCATTTATGTTTGTTTGTGCCCTTTGTGTTTGTTCATATATGTTCATTCATATTCGCTATCTTTGATCAATTATATATGTTCGTTTATGTTTGTGAACTGTTCGTTTAGATTTTAAACGAATAAACATAAACATAAACAAATACGAACATGTTCATTATTTAAACTAACGAAGGGACACAAATATTAGTTTGTCCCATTAAGTGTTCGTGTTTGTTTACAGGCCTACCGATACATACTCGTGGGTTGAAAGAGTACAATTAGTCCTCTTAAATCCAAATGCAGATGTAGTTGCAAATTTGATATGCATGTTGTCACGTGTAAGTTTTTCTATTTCATTTTCTCCTAGATATTAGACTGTATACAAATTTTAATCCATTTATTTTACAAATAAGTCTTCGCATTACAGGTTTTATCGTCAATAGAAAACCTACATAAATATATATGGTCGTTAATGTTATGCTTAAAGAAAGTTATTAAATGGGCGTGTGTTACTCAATGACCAGAAATAGGTGGAGTCGACTTCCCTACCATGTACTATATCAGTGACCTGTCGCTATCTCGTCTAAACACTTCCACGACTAATCGTCATCAGTGGTTTATATCAAACCCAATGTCATCATAACCATATGTTCTAGATCCATGTGATTCACATATTTTTTGTATCCTTAATTACTAGAAAACCGGATTTATCGCAACTGCAATTTCGATCCCAAATTAATAGGTTGCAAATAGCCATTTGTGTGTAATTGGTGACATTTTTGCGATCGCTAACCTCTGCCAGTAATTCAATCTGCGATTATTTTTGCGACAGAGTTATTTTGCGAACGTTTAGCAACTAATGCCTCTGTTTGCGATTGTTTCTCGGCCAGAAAACTTAAAAGAATCTCTAGTGTAGGATTTAAAAAAGTGGTTCAATTTAAAAGAATTACAAATTTATATTATATTAAAAGGAAACTTCAAGGCGACAAGGGGCAAATTTTGGAGGAACACCGCCCCTGGGTTACAAAAGGGGCGAAATATGAAGAGCGGGGGGGGCAAATTCTTTTCCGGCTTGTGTTGTATATATATATTTTATTAGTATAATATGTTGTGTGTGATATATATATGTGTATATGTGTGTGTATGTTATATATATATATGTATATGTGTGTGTATGTTATATATATATATATGTATATGTGTGTGTGTATAATGGGCTGCAACAACACTACACCCTAAAACAAAAACCCACAATTTACTAACTGAACGTCACGTGACGCAAGTCGTCCCATTTTGTAGCCTCTTCACTACACATAACTTAAAGTTTCATCGTTGATATTTTGCCCTCCTTAATAACTTTAGTTTAACAATTTTACTTTTTTTTTCTTTTAACTTTAGTGATAAAACTTCTGTATTTTCAACTTTTACAACACTTGTAGCCTTTAAAACTTTGACTACAAAATTTTTATCCTTTCAAATTCTGCTAAGAAAATACACGTTTAGATTTTTAGACTTTCAATTTTGGTTATAAAACTTTTACCTTATCAAATTGAACAATACCGATCATCTCCCGGCCATGTATTTGTCAATACGCATGATAGCTTTTAAACATTTATTGCGGTTAATGTGCCCCGCCACAACGAACGGGTAGAAATACTTGTTTAGTTTAAAATACACATACGTATCAAACCAAAAATATCGATATTATGTTTTTACCCAAAATAATTCTATATCTTGCATATATGCAAGATAGGGGAGGGTTATTCTAAAAATAAGTAGTTTTTTATAAAGACTAGGAATAAATCACAACCATTAGATCATGTTAATCAATAGTTGAAATTAAAAATTATTAATAACCGACATAGTTTCCTAGAATTACTCTTTCATCATTATAACTGACATAGTTTCCTAGAATTATTCTTTTAACATAATCTGTAATATCAAATGTCAAAAATTTGTTGGTTCTTACCATTCCTAAGAAGCTTCTTATTGATATTTTAAACCCTTTTGATGCAAGATATTATGTATTGCACATGTAAAATACTACATATGTTCACTGAAGACCGCAAGTACTTTTTATTGTGATAATGTGTTTTTTTCTCATGAAATTTTCTACCTCATCTATTGCATACGTGTAATATTACATATGCTTAATGCAGGCCACAAGTACATTCCATTGCGGTTCTCAAAGTGTTTTTCAGTAGGTTATGTAGTTTTCTCTTTAATAATGAGCTCTCATTATCTCTATGTGTATTTTTGGTAATATTTTATTTACCACGTTGAATTTCCAAAATAAGAATGCAATGTCAATTTCTTATAACTTTTAGTTTTGTTTACTTTTTGTCTGAATGCCTAATTGTTAATATATATTCTAACTAGATTTAGAGCCCGTGTAACACACGGGGTGATTTAAATAAGAAAAATATAAATTAAGCAATACATAATGTATACGGAAAAAGAAAAATGTATTGCATCTATGCTTGTACCATTATACATAAATTGATTTTATTTATATCACAAAATAATTTTTTCCAACAAAAAAAACGAGCTTAATAAAAAAAATGCACGTGTAAAAACTTACCCAATAATACTCCATCTATTGTAAATTTCATTTTCGGTATCATTGTATAATTGAAAGAATCTTGGTTATGTACCAATTTTGAATAATTCTTCTTATATAATAATAGTTTTAAGCTATAACATGACAAAAATTTTGATAAGTTTGAGAGGACTTCTTGACCTTCCCATAATAACAAAACATAACATGTTAACCACTTAACCCGTTCAATTTTGTGAATGTTTTGCTTCACTTGAGCATAAATTTATATGACATGCTTCACATACAATATTCTGATCACTATTTAAGGAAAAACCAACGCTGACACAAATGTTTCAAATTTGATAAAAGTTAGAAGCACTGATAGGTATGGAGTAAATGGATAGATTTAAATTATATATTTATAATTTATAAATATATATGACAATGTATAAAAAAAACAATAGAAAATGTATTTTTTTTAAATGGATCAACTTTTAAGAATATATTTTTATTTAATGATTAAAATATTACTTTGTAATATGAAAGCATGATAAAGATATTTTTTTAATCTTCAACAATATATATAGTATAATATGATAATGATAACATTTAAAATTATATTTTTTTCAATCTTTAACAAACATGGTTTGTTGTTGATGATTTCACCAAGTAAATAGAGTTTAAAGAAAATGAATAATATAATTATTTTATAGATATAATATAAATGGAGTGTAAAAGAAAAATATATAATTATTTATTTATGACATATATTAGTTGGAGTGAAAAATTTATGAGGATTAACTATAAAGTGACATGTGTGTACAATTATTTTACTTTATTAGAATATATATGTAGATAAAATAAAATAACTAGGGACACATGTCACTTAAAGATTCATTTTTAGACCAAATTACTTGCTCAAACTATTTTCCTATTTTTAATAAAGACTTATATATGTTAGTGTAATCAAAACATATAAATCAATCATTTAATCAAATAACTAATTACCTAAATTATAAAGATTAAAAATATGTAGGTATTTAAGTTAGTATAATAAAAAATATTTATCTCTTTAATAAAATTTATCAACTTTTTTTTATTAAATCACTTTATAAACAAATTTCAATATAGGAGATGACTGTCGAAAAAATTAATGAACAATATTTATAGTTCTAGGAAGATAATAACAAGAAGAAATTATGAATAAATAACAATTTTATTTTCACATATTCATTCAACCTCTATGAATCCATGAAGGTTTCATTCATCTCTTTCAATTATGTAATACAACATCATGTTTTAGTCATGTTAATTTTATATACGATGTTCTCTTTTTAAGTAATTTATAATGAAACATCTTATCATCTTTTATTATAATTAGATATTTCATTAAAAATATATAATTACAACTTATAAAATCACTAGATGCATCTTTTTCGTGATTATGAAGAAAATTATGTAAGAATGCACCATGTATTCGTAGAAATATTCCATTAGAAAATATAATTTGAACTTATTAAACTATTTAATTTGATAAAATATTGAGTGTTTTTTTAATTTAATCATTTAATTTCTTAAGTTTAATTGTTGTATACTTTAGAACAAGTACGTTTTTAGTATTATTATTTTCAAATTTGTCGCTTATTTCAAAGATTGTGACGCTACTTTGTTTTTACTTTCAATGGAAATGCTTAGCATTTATATTCTCTTTATAGGGAAAAAAACGTGCTTTTGAATTTTGATACTGCAAGATCCAAATAGAAATGCTAAACATGATATTTTCTCTATAAATACTTAACTTGTACAGCTTCCAATAATTCATAATTGTCTTTGCCTTTAGAGGAAAGAATATGGAGAGTGTATGTGTAACAGGTGCAGGAGGCTATGTTGCTTCATTGGTAGTGAAGGAATTGTTGGCCAAAGGTTATATTGTTCATGGAACTGTTAGAGACCCTAGTATGTTTTAATCTCTATACTTGGTGTTATCGATCTCTTCTACTATAATTTGTTTGTTTATACAAATTTGTCTGATTTAAGCCGATATAACTCAAAAATGAAATATCTTATAATGGGTTGAACTAGTTATCTACTTTATTCATTAAAAAGTAGTGTTTACATATTTAACATTTGCATCAGATGATGAGAAGAAGAACGGCAATTGAAGAAACTAGAGCATGCTAAGGAGAGACTCCATCTCTTCAAGGCCGAATTACTTGACTATGCAAGTCTTTGCAATGCCTTCCATGGATGCACGGGTGTTATCCATGTTGCAACACCTGTTCCAGCAGGGAAAATAACCGATCCTCAGGTAACAATTTGTGTTGCTTTTAGATTTATGAACGCTTATACAACAAGAGTGTATTGTTGCTAGATCTGTTCATATATATACCTTTCTATCATTCATGCCGATTTTGCCTCAACTGGTGCGTTGCGCATTGTATGCTGTTACGCGCATGAAAACTTTTCTAACTACGTACGTAGATGAGTGTTGTATATGCGTTTAACAGAAAATAAGTAATTAATTAAATAAAAAATGAACTAGAAAGTTATAATAGATTATCAATAGGAGTGAAATAGCTGATAACACTAAAAATTAAAGATGTTTTCAGCAGTTTATGGTTGAGACAAAATGCCCTAGTCGGGGATATTTTAATGCGTTTTAGACATAAATATTAGTGACGTATTTCGAGATGGAAAGAAACACTGATTAATCATGTATCTACAGAACTAAGAGTTTCTGAATAAACTTTTTCTTTATAATGTTAGCTATATTATAAAAAGTATCTCGTAAGGCTGTGTGTACTGGGGCGTGAGATATGTCGGCGAAAAGGGGCTCCGGCAAGTTCTGCTTGTCGCCTGGAAGAAGAGGCGACTTTGAGGTGGTGGGGCCGGCGAGTTCTGCATGTGAGTGTGTTATATATACATATAAATATATATATTATTATTATATATATATTATAATTAAATTCATATTTGTAGCCCCTACACCATTACACCCCAAAAACAAATTCTCAACCCTTGCTGACTGGACGCCACACGGCACAAAACGCCCCAATTTGTAGCCCCTCCACTACGCATAGCCTAAGAAATTAGTTAGGATGATACATTAGTAACATCCAACCCATTAATAAACCATAAAAGACCACAACAAAAGAAATAGCTACACAAAGAAAGACCAAATGAATTACAACGTACAAATAAAGGACCAATGAAACTGATACGAAAGTATCTTCCTAATCAACTTGAGGACCCACTATACTATACCAAAATACAAAGAGACCCAATCGAAATACGGTACTTTCACGCTCCCATTTAATCAATATGTGAGAAGATGAACCCAATACTGTTGCTTTTACTTTTAACCCAACTCTTTAATAGATCAAATAACCAAATATCATCCTTTCAGTTATATGTAGCTTTTTATATCCTCAAATCTACAAGGAAATATTTAATCCGTTATATGTAGCTTCCACTATTTCTTGACCTAGCAGACCTACTACCATTAGGCATTAGCTGATACAGACTTCCTCTCCTCATTCAGTGGTCCACGTATTATAGGCGTGCATGTCAAAATTTTCTATAGCCCAGACCTAGTAAAATTTCACTTCAATTACTACATTAACACAATCCAGACTATCTTTTATGGTGAGGGACTTCAAAACCTTTCCACCGTACCACGTCAATGCCACGTAAGCACCGAGGGCATCGAAGCCCTACCTCAAAGATGTCCCGCTTTGGTTTAATGCCCCCAAGGGCGCCCCAATTATACATATACTATATATAATGTATGAAAGAAGGGCAAATTAAGACACCTTGGTTTTAAGGGATTTACAAATCAATCAACACATGGTACAACCCTTAATGTATCTAAGATAAGGGCAAACTTGTCCACTAAAAGAATCAAATACGGTTATTAAACAATAGTTACGAGATTAACCCCTTCACTTTACTTAACTTTTGTAAATTTTAAAAATAGTTACAACTATGATCCTTGATCTTTCACTCATATGTGATTTTTATTTTCATTTTTAACTCAGCTTCCCTCATGATTTTTAAACGTTAATAACTTTTTCATACGCTAATATTTTTTTAAATAAATTACATCATAAAACAAACATGTTTTTCTCTTTAATTTGAGTATCATATTGTTATAGTTTTTTTCATTTAAAAAAAAACATTTTACGTATGAGCGTTTGCGGTCTGGTTTTGATGGTTTTTACATTAAAACGTGGGTCAAACCGTCAGTAACCGATTTTTGTCATCGAAAACCGAAACGAGCCTTTGAAAATTAAAAACAACCGGCCAAAAGTTAAATGAAAAAAAATCAACGATGAAATCAAAACAATGAACCGTTTGAACATTTTTCGGTTTCAAATCGAACAACGAACATCCATAAACTTGTTACATGATTACAAAGTTATGTGTTTCCCGCTGTATCGCGCGAGTACTCGTCTAGTATATATATATATATATATAAGTATATATATATATATAGGGGAAAGATATTTTGAGAACTTGATAAGTTGTAAGAACTTTAAGAACTCAATTTTGGATCACACATTTAATTAAATAAGTTAGAATATGTGGCTGAGATTAAATTTGATTAAAAAATTAATTAGGAGAGAGAAATATTTTTGTTGATTACACAAGTTTAAACTTTAGTTACACATGTGTAAAAATTCGATTCGGTGTGTAAAAAATTACGGTAATTTTTTGTACATTACTTACACTTACGTATTACACATGTGTAAAAAAATTCAAGAAAAAACTTGTTACATTGAGTTCTTTCGAGTTCTTAAAACTCAAAGCGGTTCTCAAAATAAATCAATCATATATATATATATATATATGTATATATATATATATAGGGGTGGGTTATAATAAAAAGATATATTTTCCTAGGAAGACTAAGAATAAATCATAACCATTGGATCATATCAATCAATGGTTGAGATTTAAAATAATCAAAAACCGTCATAATTTTCTAGAATTACTCTTCACCATGATAACCGACATAGTTTCCTAGAATTATTCTTTCACCATAGGTTTTAATGACAAATGTCAAAATTCTATTGGTTCTTACCATTACTAGAAAACAACTTCTTTTTATTTGAACTCTTTTATATATATATATATACACGCATATGTATGTATGTGTGAGAGAGATAGAGAGAGCTGCTGAGAGGGGGGCCACCAATTTTTTCATCCGCGCCGGCCAACGCAACGATCAGATTGTTGGCGCTCACCCGCCAATTAACCGCGCCCCACTACGGTGTTTGCCGCCCTCGGCGCCCAAAAAACCTCCCCCCACCAAGCCCATAGCGGATGGTCTAATCGGTTTCATTTTCTTTGTGATGATACACATTTTGTCAAGGTGTGGGAAGTGGTCAATGGCCACATGCCCGACATCCGGCTAGGCCCGATTTTTTTTAAATTAAATGTTTTTTTATTAAACAATATTTATATTTAGTGTTTATACTCAATTACATAACCACTAGCTTGGTCTAGTGCAAAAATGTATTGCTCCCAACCAAAAGGTTATAAGTTGTAGTCTCATTTGAGACGTGTTTAATTATATATTTATACAACAGTTTTTTTAGCACAACTCAAATTATAACCAAGTAAGCTTATATAAAAATTAAATTGTTTAAACCCAACAAAATACTCCTACTTAAAGCCCAAAAAAATTTTCACCTTTAGCCCAAAAAATTTTTTATGCTCTCGGAGCCGGCTTGGATCATCTAGCTTCCAAAAAAAACATGCATTCACCTCACTACTTTAAATATTTTCTTAGTTACACATCTATCCCGACCACCTTTGGGTAAACCTATCAATTTAATCCAGACCAACGGTTCCTCCGGTATAAAAGAAGAAGAAGTTAATCTTAATTCACAGAATATTTTCACAAAGTTTTCAACGACTATCACGAGAAGAGAAACACAATTTAACTCATCTTCTCCGGACATACCATATTCCTATATCACCAAAACCTTCTTTCATACAAACCAATAACAATTAGGAACAACTCTCACCTCCAACCTCCCTGGATAAACTTACCGACGGTTTTGAGAAAATATGCAACGATTGTGGCAATAATCTCAAAAATTACAACCATCCAAACCTGCTTGCAACAAATATAACCCTTCCTGCCATACGACACGTAGAACTTAGCAACTATTTCTGTATGGTCCCAAATAACTGTCACTGGTATTAATGCGTTAGTAGTGTAGATACTAAGCAAATGAATTATTTATCATCTAGTTAAATTTACAAAACATAAAGTATATTGATAGTGATAATAAAAGATTAAATCATGGAAGAGTAGGGAGAATTCGCTGTAATGCTTGGTTTTGACAACGACCGAGTTTTACCGACAGAATAAATGCCGTTTTAAATATATTATTTTTTTGTTTCATAAACTATATGAGTGACGATGCTTACTAATTTAATTTTTGGCTTTAGTGCTAGTGTCGTAACGAATCTAACCGGCCGAATTCGTGAAGCTTTGATCATAAGTTGTAATTGTGCCAATACTCTTGTGGAGGATTACAAATTTATTTTTTGCAATTAATTTCAATGTCATAACGAACTTAACCGATACTAACTTAATTCGTGTTATTGTGTGCCACAACGCGGCTGTTTTGTTATCTATCTTCTGCGTAGAACACAACCTAAAAGATCACGCTATAAATATATAGAAAAAGAAGCACACTTATATTTTCAAAAGTCGTTACAATTTGAAGTTAATCAATTACTATGGCTAATTTTTATGACATGCGTCAAAACAGGCGGATATGCTTGAACCTGCCATAACAGGAACTCGAAATGTGATGAATGCATGTTTGAAGAGTAAAGTAAACAAGGTTGTGGTTGTTTCATCTATACTTGCAATTGTTGCAAACCCTAATGGCCCAAGGATCAAACAGTGGATGAAACTTGTTGGAGTGATACTGAATTTTGCATGAACATTGGAAAGTGGTATTCAGCAGGGAAGGCGATATCCGAGTGCGAAGCTCTAGAGTTTGGAAAGATGAAGAACCTCAATGTTGTCTCAGTTTGTCCATCAGTAGTATTCGGGCCAATGCTTCAATCGACGGTATGTACCACTAGCTTGATTCTTTTGAACTTCTTCAAAGGTAAGAACACTTTCAATCTCATTGAGTTCGACAATGCCGAGGAAGATATTGATATTCCTATCGTGGATGTTCGTGATTGTGCTAACGCTTTGCTCCTAGCCTACGAAAAGCCTGAAGCCGAGGGGAGGTATTTGTGTTTGTCACATGTGTTGAGGATCACGGCTTTGATTGAACTACTGAAGAACTTGTTTCCTCATTATAATTATCCTACTATTACTGAGTATGGCTTTCTAATTTTTATATATGTAACATCATTTAAGCCTTTGATCAAATTATTAAAACATAATTAATCGTGCCGGACTTTAATGAATGTAGGCTCCCTGTTTTGAACGACAAACTGAATTACACATGTGGGAAGTTAATGAATCTTGGATGGAACTATATGTCATTGGAGAAGACTTTGGTTGAATCTGTTGACAATATGAAAGAACTTGGTTTATTAAGCTAATAAAAGAACCACCCGTTGCAGTGGAACAAGTCAAATGAGTTTGCTGGGACAACAAGGTTGTGGGTTTCATGTGTTGTGGCTTAAAGAATAAGAATATTTGGTCTTTTTCTGTATTAATTTTTTTTCCTGTACTTCGGTATTTCCGTTGTATTGATCTGCGATATAAGCAGTGGTTGAGTATTTAATGAAACTTGTGGTTACGCTAAGTGAAACTACAATACATGTCCGATCCAGTAACACCTATCGATGGCTCTTTCTTGGTGAACAAGAACAAACTGAAGAGATTATGTCGGCTTCAAGTAGTACGTACTCGAACAAACGAGATTTGCTTCAAACGCTTAGAAGCAACTTTTTTTTTATTTTATTGACTTACAAACAAAAATTGTTACACAAACAAATAAACCTAGGTCTTATAAGCATTAACAAACTTAGGGGACAAGTGAAGAATTGAACAAGGAAATGTAATCCACCGCATGAGATCTATTGAACCACCCTTAATATCGTTACGCTTAATAGAACAAAATAACATACTAATTAAATACCAAAATTTCATTCCTTGCATGCTGACCCAGACACAGATGAGTCACTTGATTATTCGGTTGTTCTTACAATCACGTATCATCAGCCACTGCATTACAAAAGTTTTGGATTTTATTGTTTAATTGGTTATTATATAGTTACAGTACATAAATTTACTCAATCAGTCATCCGATCCTCAATAGAGGATTACGCAGTACGATTGTGACACTATTTTTTTCTTTTGGAATTAAAACGCTTGGAATTTAAATTTTCCTGGCATTTAAAATCAAACACGTTGGGCCACACACGTGTTTTGTTTGATGATACAACTGTACAAGATCCAAATGGGAACTATCATAAACATAATACTTTTCTTTCCTTGACAAAATTAGTTTCCAAGAATTCATACTTCTTTTTGTCCTTGTATAAAGAAATTAAAAGTTATAGATAATTAAGATAGAGAGTGTATGCGTAAAGTGTACATGAAGATATGTTGTTTCATGTGGTCATCCTGAGAAGCGTTAAAAATTTTGGACTGAAAACAAGAAAAAAAATATGCGCCCTTAATAAAAAGAGTTTTTTTTATCTTACTTAAACAATTAAATTTTTAAATGCATTTATTGGTTATGAATTGGGTTGTGTATTTTTTTTTAAAGAAAATGGACTTAAATGAATTGAGTAATTGTGTTTAAACATTAACAAAACATATTTTGTTAAGCATATGTGTGTGTGTATAATTTTAAAAGAAAATTTGGGCCTAGCTAGGTGATAGGACCCGGGGCGGTCACCCTCTCCGCCTCTTCATCAATGCTGGCCTTTGTTCATGGGTGGTGACATAATTGTGGGCCAAGGGGTTATATTGTTCATGGAGCTGTTAGAGACCTGGTATGTTATGGTTTGTGAAATTACACTACTATGGCTCGTTTAAGTTTGATATAACAGATTGAATTACTTATCTAAATTTACCATAAAGTTCATCTCTAGATGTTAAGAAGAAGAATGGTCATTTGAAGAAACTGGAGCGTGCTAAGGAGAGACTCCATCTCTTCAAGGTAGACTTGATACACTATGTATGTCTTTGTGGTGCCATTCATGTATGCACGGATGTTATTCATGTCGCAACACCCTTTCCTATAGGGAAAGTAACTAATCACCATGCAAGACTTCATTTATACTTTTTGGTTATCTGGAAGTTATTTCATATATTTTTTTAAGTCTTCTCATTAAGTCATTAATCATTCTCTCCCTATATATAAAGATTTCATTGTTGCTCATTTTCCTTTGTTACAAGCCCCTCCACGCACGCCCCACCCCCCAGTTCGTGCATGATGGTTTGGGAAAATCTTCCTCCTCCTCCTCGTTGATAGTGGGTAAAACTGGTATCATGACAGATGGTCATATGAGTCACTTGATTATTCAGACGTTGTTACAATCTCATATCATTAGCCACCGCATTACTAAAGTTTTGGATTTTATTGTTATTTGGTTATTATATACTTATTGTATATAAATTTACTAAATCAATCATCCTATCTTGAATAGAGGATTATGATTGTGACACTATTTATTTTTCTTTTTGAATTAAACCGCTTGGAATTTAAGTTTTCTTGAAAATTAAAATTAAACACATTGGGCCACACATGTTTTTTGTTTGATGATACAACTGTTACTTTTCCTATAAGTAATTAATTGACTAAATTAGTTTCCAAGAATTCATACTTCTTTTCCTTGTATAATGGAATTAAATTTATAGATAATTAAGAAGACGGAGAGTGTATGAGTAACAGGTACATGAGGATATGTTGTTTCATATGGTAGCCATGAGAAGCGTTAAAAATTTTGGACTGAAGACAAGAAAAAACCTGGGCCAATTAAAATTTTTAATGCATTTATTGGTTATGAATTGACTTGTGTAATTTTTTAAAGAAAAATAGACTTAAATGAATTGAGTAATTGTGTTTAAACATTAATTTTTTAAGAATATATATATATATATATATATGTTTAAGTTCAAGAAAGAAATCAAATTATTGCAAGAAATGAGAGAAATGAATATGAGCCACTAGTTTTATTTTAGGTTTTAAATATTTAAAAATAAATAAAAAAGATGTAAATGCAACAATAAATGCACTCTCCCTCTCTCCAATTAATACAACTAATATAACCATAATAAATATCTCTAATTAATATATCTAACTAATTTAACTATAATAATTAAAAAGATAAAAATACTACTTTAGTTTTATTTTTTATTTACACATTCTTCATTTTATTCAACATAAATACAATTTATTCATATATTACTATTTCTTTATATTAAAAAAATAATTTCCACTCAATATATTAGCATATATTAACGTATTTAAGTTCAATAAATATACAACCTACACAAAGTTATATAACCTACACTTGTTTTGAGTAATAAAAACGTACAAAATACAAAAAGCAAATAACTTACATATATAATTTGACATCAACAATTATATAAAATACACAAAGATACACATACCCTACACATGTGTAGGTCATATGTTTTTCGTATGTAAGCTATATGTTTTCTTATTCTTAGAACAAGTGTAGGTTATATGTATTTGTGTAGGTTGTATATTTTTTATTGACATTTAATGCAACCATGTGTAAGATAGTTTTTTGTATTATTCATCACAATGTAACTACGTATTGATGGATATTGATATGTCGAGTTTGAAGAAATTGGTTTTGAAAAGAAATTAATGTATGAATAAATTGTATTTGTGTAAGATAAAATTTTCGTGTGTAGGTTATATGTTTTTTTGTGTGTAGGTTATATGTTTTCGTGTGCGTTTGTATTTTATTGATGATGAATTTTGTGTGTAGGTTAAATGTTTTTCGTGTGTAGGTTATATGTTGTCTTATTCTTAGAACAAATGTAGATTATATGTTTTTGTGTAGGTTGTATGTTTTTTGTTGATATCTAATGCAAACACATGTAAAATTGTTTTTTGGTATTATTCATCATATGTAAGTATGTGTTGATGGATATTAATATATTGAGTTGGAAGAAATTAGTTTGGATAGAAAGAAATTTTAATGTATGAATAAATTATACTTGTGTAGGATAAAAATTCAAGAAACAAAAAGTAAGTTATAAAAATAATTGAGTTCTTAATATTTTATAACTATAATAATCTAATTAGTTATATTAATTAAATAAATAAGTATTATGGTTTATTAGTTATATTAATTGAAGAAAGAGAATAATTAATAGTTTCTTTATTTAGTTTTAAGCATTTAAAACTTAAAACAAAACTAGTGGTCCATATTCATTTCTTACATTTCTTGCAATAATATCATTTCTCTCTTGAACCATCCCCTATATATATATATATATATATATATGTTAGGATCATAGATCTAGTAATCTAAGCTACTTGAACATAAATCACAATCAAGAAAACAGTAATCTAATCCTTTGTACAGATTAGTATCACTATAATTGAAACCATATTTGAACTATAACTTCAATTAGTATATGAAATAAATAAGTTAATCAACAAAATTCATTTGAGCTAAATAGTAGGTTTCATATGGAAGAACAATTATGCATTAGTTATAATTGAATAATTATAATCTATTGCTCCCCTCGACCTTAGCACATCATTCAAATTGAAGTTTCTAGTACAAAAGTACACGATTCAGGTGAATATTATGACATGAAAAGTGTTAATGAAGAAGAAACCCTCTTATTCATTTTATACATGTGCAAAACTACTGATAAGCTAAAGGTGATAGTGGCAGCTAACAAAAACGGTTACAAACCACTAATAAACCTATTACAAACAGCTGCTTATAGAGAATCCTTTGCTAACTACTGTTATTTGTTAACAAATGATGTTTAACCATCAGTTGTTTTCCTTTAGTTTTTTTGGATCTTCAATACTTTGTAGAGCAACTGTTGTATCTTCAGTTCTTATGTCATCAGTTTGCTTCGTCAACAGTTTAGAGCAACAGATGTCAAAACCTCATAATGGAGAACAACTAATGTTTGAACCATCAGTTGCTTGGTATTTGGTCATAAGTTCTTTGCAAGGTTCAACAATATCCCTCTGAACTGATGAAGCCAAAACCACTAATTATTTCTTGCTCCATTGTCTTATTTAGACAGTCTTTTTTGGGCTGAGTCTTTGATGAACTTTAGAAACTCAATGCAAACTTTTCAACAGCTCTTCTTCCAGTATAGATATATCTTGCAGATCCACCATTTGTATTTTACCAGAATTAATTCTAAAATTACAAAGGAGCTATTAATGATTTTACTCCATTTGATAACTTTAGGAATTGATTGGCTTTGAGCAGCAGTAGAAGCAATGGCCAAATTTGAAAATGAAGACAAGGAAGGCATCAAGTTAATATTATATACAAATCCCATCTTGGCATCTTTGTGTATACCCTAAATGGCTTGTAGTTCTTCTTCTTCTTCAGTCAATTATCTTATTCTGGCTTGCAGGGCTATCTGTCTTGCATTTATGCTTTTTTGTGCAGAACTTAGAATTAGAGCAGTTGTTTGAACATGTCTTTGCCTTTTTGGTAGTTTGATTATTGATAAAGCTTTGGGTGAAAGGAACTTACTTGGATTCTTCTTTCTTTCTTGTATAAGATCTATGTAAGCAACCCTTAGCTTTTCAATTCCCCATATAGCAGTCTCTTTTCTAGAATGAAAATTGGCCTCGGCTAATTCACTTTTCATCTTCAAGATCTCTCTTTGCTTTTCTTATGAGATTCTAAAATTTATTACATCCCACTCAGGTTAAGGATGATCCTGGCTAGGGTCTTGTTTGAGAAGCCTTTCAACCCTTCCACATTCGACTTGCAGCTCTTCATAAGTCCACCCTTTGAATTTATAGAGGGTGAATTTATATTTGCATGCTCCTTCAACCAAATGAGATCACCTTTCTTGGCTTCCATCAATAGATGTTTGTTAGCTATTGGTTTATTTGAGACTTTCAGGCTTAGTTCATAAGCCACTTTTTCCAATCCAAGTCTCTTGTCTTCATAAGCTCCTTTTCATATACCCTCGCAACTTCTTCATCAGACATCATTTGTGTAGCTTTAGACAAAGCTCTTGCAGCTTTTTGTTGATGATGTGAGATCAAGTCATCAACGTTCTTTGTCTTGAATTTCTTTGTAGGAGGAGCTGGTGGTGCATTTTCCTCTTCTTCAGGCAAGTTAAGCTTCCTCATCTTCAAACTACTGTCATAACATTTTGTTTGATTAGGCTTTGACTTCAAAGTTTCAACTACCTTTGGAATAGTAGTTGGTTCTTATGTTACCTTGGATGTATCAACTGTTTCTGAAACTACTACTGTTGGTTCTTGTGGAGCACCATTAGTTTGGTTTGCAGCAACATCAACAGTTTTGGTATTTGCTGGTATTGAATCACCTGAAGGTGTAACAACTGATTGATCATCAACAGTTTGATGAACCGCTGGTATATCTTTAGATTCATCAGTAGTTTGTGTAACTACTAGTCTTTTCTTTGTTTTACCACCTTTTTTCCCTCCTTTAGAACATATTTGAACCTTTTTTGTATTTGAAGGTCTTGTTTGTTTCTTCAGGTTTTTCTCGTAGTTGTTTTACCAGTGCCCTATCTTTTTCTTCTCTTTCCTTTTTCAACATCTCTTCTCAGCCATTTTGTTTGCTGACCCATCATATTTCTTCTTAGATGCTTTCCTTGAGGCTTCAAGAATATTTCCCCTATTTTTGGCATCAGCAGCGGCCTGAGTAAGCTCTGAAAACCATGGTGCAGGAGGAGGAATACCGGTGAGTTCTGCCAATTGGTTTCTTTGATCCACCATCTGCTTTCTTAATTAATTGTCAAGAGTGTTTAGTGAGTTTCTAAGCATGGTGGTATTATTGTTGACTTTGATCTGGAATATTTGAAATTGAGAAGTAATAAAGGATTTTTAGCATAGCAAGCTCTGGGTTGGAGGTGGTTATACCCTCTTGAGTTCTTAAGCTTTGAGTGGCTGTTGGCTTTTGAGTGACAGATTCTTGTATGCAAGATTGGAATTCACTCCGGATGGAGTCCAACAATTGGGTATTGTCATGGTGTTGTTGGACTTGAGGTTGAGTCATGTTTGAGATGAGCTTTTTAAGCTCCATGACTTCAGAGTTCAACTTGTGAACTTGATCTGTTAAATCCTAGATTGTTTTAGTATCAACTAAATTAATAATTTCATCTATGTCCTGGCATCAGTAGTTTTACCTACATAAATAGTTTTATCTATATCAAAGTTAGTATTTGGATCATGAAACTGATCAGATGCCCCCTTTTCTTGGTACCGAAGACTTCCAACTGTTTAAGATATTAAAATATCATCAGTTGTTGCCGGGATAGAAGTCTTAATTTTTAAAATACTGTCCAACTGTGAAACAGTTGTTACAACAGTTGTAGTAGTTGCTCCGAATCCCAAATCCAAATCACCTATAGTGATAGGGATTGTAGCCTTTTCTTTCTCTGGATTGGTAATACCAATCTCAACATCAACAGTTTTGGAAGTGGTTTCCCTTTCAGGTAGTGTGGTGAAGAAAGGACTTCTTTCAGTAATGTTGGATATTTTGGCATTTACTTGAGCAATATTCTCGGTGGTTATGATGTGATGATCCAACTAGGGTGAAAGAGAAGTAGCCGTGGGAGAGGGGCTTGGAGTTGGAGTGCTGATTAGCCCTTCAACCCTTGGATGTGAGTCCCCTGTGCTTACAATAGTTTCCTTTGTGAGTAAGACTGAGGAGTTTGTTTGGGTGGATGTGTGACTTGTTGTGAGGAAGTAACAACATTAAATTCTCTTTGTGGTCTTTGTGATGCCATAGGTGATTCAGGAACCTCATATTCCTGAATTACCTTTTTAGGTTTCTTCGAGGATTTTGGTTTTGTGGTTTTCTTGGAACTTTTCTTTTTGGTGGTAAGTGTGAGTTTCAAGATACTAGGTTTAGTATCTTGATCACCTTAAGCAGTGGACTCGGTTTCTGTAACTGCCGCCGCAGAAGCATCAACAGTTTGTGCAGGTTCATCTTCATCAATCAAGAATGATGAACTGGAATCCTTCATTCTCGCCAATATCTCATTGTTAGGACTGTGACTTTGTACAGATGTTCCTTGAATAAAATCAGTTTTGGTCAATACCTTCATGAGATATGTCAATAAAAGTCGTGGAAACATAAATAATGGTTTGCCTTTAGAAGCAACAATTGCTTTTACATTTGAGACCAAATCTTTGAAAATGGATTTCGAAAAGCAGTATTGTTCACTGATTAGAATGGAGTATTCCAGATATTAAACATAATGACAACTCATTCCAACTTATGGTTTTGCATGACATACACAGAAGTAATGTATGAAAAAGAAACTTCATTGTAGAGGGGTATCATTTTTTGTAAAATGTAGGTTTTTGAGTAGAACCCGTATACCATCTCTCAATGACATCTGACTTCAGTGTAGATGCAACAATTTTAGAAGGAAAATCATCATCATTCAACTCTAGATGGTGTGAAAGGAGTAAAGATGATACAATTACCTCTGTCTGACCGACCTTAGGAACAAAGGTGTCTTGTTGTCCTCTGCATATTGAACCGAGGCATGTTTCTAGTAGTCATTTAGAGTTTGGGGATAAATTTCGGGGTCTAATGTTAATAGATTGAAGTATCTACTACCATTGATTGTTCTGATCATGTTGTCACATTCTAGGTAAGAAGGGCTACAAGTGAGATATGGTAGCAAATTATGAGGATACTTGAATTGCATGTTTCTAGGGTTTTGTGCCATGACTGTTGTATGTATGAAGGATGATAAAGATGACCGGAAAGTGAAATGAGAGAGTTACTTGAGAAGGCGGAGTGTGATATAGGCAAAAGTTTTCTTTAAGGTTAAGAAATATGATTATAGAAGGTAATCTTTTGATTGGTGAGATATTAGGTGGTTAAGCAAGTGGGTGATTAAAAGTTACCGTTATAACCACTGTTTTATTGAAACAACGGCTAGTTTTTCAAACACCTATTGAGAAAAAAAATATTAAACAACTGTTGTTTGACATTGATTAGTAGTTTTGAGGAAAACTGATCAGTCTTTTGAAAATACTGGTTTTCATCAGTAGTTTTGGATAAACAATTGTATTGAAACAATTATTTTCATAATTTTTCTCAGCAGTAGTTTAAAAAAACAGTACTTTTGAAAGCATTGATCAACTGTTGATCAGTAGTTTTGAAAACAACAGTTTTCCATTGTTTAAACATTAAAAGATATACAAAAAGTCTTTTAAAAACATTTTATTATCAAAAATCAGTTGTAAACAACTGTTTTGACTTTGTAAAATGATTATGCAAAGTTTAACATTCCCAACCAGAAAATCAATTTTTGAAAAGTTGCTAAATCAACTTACAAAAAACGATACCCATCTTACAAAAAAAAAAGGATACCCATAACATCTATTTCAGCTTTTTTTTTAATATATTCATCAAATCAAAACGACTCGCTTTCTAGATGATCCCTCTAGAAGAAGGCGATTATAACAACCTTTCTAGTTACTTCGTTCTCTATTTCTATTTGAGAGGGTCCTAAGGAAAAGGGTTTTCTTTCCACCGAGCTAAAAAAAGATGTCGATGTCTCTAGTAAACTAAAGACATTATTTAATAGCTATTTTGCTTCAATTTATTCGCTACAAATCAAAACAAAAATTGAAGATTTAGTTACGATTAGAAATTAGAAATCTAATTGTCTATCTTCATCCATGGATTCTTTATTCATACTCATTCAATGAGAACTTTTACTTGTTCAAATAACAATTAAGGTGAAGCAGGTTCAGGAACGACGAATCTCTTTATGATAAACAGATCCGTTTTGCAAGTTCGGTATTACGGGTAGTTCTTACAAAGGATCAGACTAATGACGTATACAATACTTGAATTCTTGGTGTAGATGCTACATAGTTGGTTCTCATCCTTCAGAGACTACGAGTGTAATAGGAGCATCCGTCGACAAAAGGATCACCCTTGGTAAACACATCAGCCAACTGATTTTCAGATGAAACATGTTTAATTGATATCAACCGTTTTACATAGCAATCCCTTATGAAGTGATGTCTGATCTCAATGTGTTTAGTCTTTGAATGTTGAACTGGATTTTTGATGATGTTCAAAGTATCTTCACTGTCCGATTTCAATGGAGTTTTTAAAGTTGTGATTCCATAATCCAGTAATTGGTTTTGTAGTAAGAAGATTTGTGCAGCACAACTTGCAGCTGCAATATACTCTGTTTCAGTAGTTGAGTTTGAAACACTAGTTTGTTTCTTACTCTGTTAACAGACCAATGCATCTCCCAGGGCCGCCCCAAGAGCTCGATGGTTTTCGTAGACCTTGCACGAGTTATAAAAATTTGCCCCAAAAATTTAACGTAAGTATATATGTAAACCATAATAAAGCGATAGGTGGTTAAATGTAATTACGATGAACAAAAATTTCAAAGCGATAGGTGGTTAAATGTAATTACGATGAACAAAAATTTCAAATAATCAAGCATTTAATTATTCGGTATCATCCAACAATTTAGAAACGAATGTTAATTCTTTCTTTACTAATACACCACTCATATTAGTATATTACCTTGTGTTGTATATATTTTTCTCAAATATTTATTTTTCAATTTCCTTTACAACTAAAATGTTATATACATACTAATATTACTAAATTACTAAATACTAACGTTGTATGAGGAGACAAACTTTTTTAGCAATTTAGTATATTAGTTGTAGGATTTTTTTTCGTACTTGTTATATATATATATATATATTCAATTGATTTTGTTATTTGTCAAGCTACTCTTAATCCATAATTAGTTGATTATATAGGAGAACAAAACACAAGCTAACTCCAACACAAATATTATCCATAAACAAGATAATGGAAAAACAAATTCAAAATAAAACATAAAAAATAATCTCGATAGCCTTACATAACTCATAAAAACATTAATATTAATAGGTAAATATAAACTTTGAATTATCTCTTCAACAATCTTAATTCAAAGTTCCTTCACTTCCATTAGCTTTCTCAAATAAGTAAATTGTTCGGTTCCAAACGCCTTAGTGAGTGCATCTGCTACTTTCTCTTTAGTGTAACACGACTTAATTTCAATTTGATTAGTTTCAACTAAGATTTTAATATAATGATATTTAACAGCAAACATGTTTGCTTCTTTTGTGTAGAGCTGCATTCTTTGTGAGGAATATTGCAGATTGATTATCACACAAAATGGTTGTTGGTATAAGAGCTTCTTCTTGGTTACTGTCTCATGAGAAAACCATGAAAAACTGACCTTCTTCATCTCCATCTTCTCCTTCTATGGCAG
Organism: Bidens hawaiensis; assembly: GCF_021521415.1. NCBI lineage: Eukaryota > Viridiplantae > Streptophyta > Magnoliopsida > Asterales > Asteraceae > Bidens > Bidens hawaiensis. The sequence continues at coordinate 357,772 of NW_027492170.1, forward strand.
CGTTAGCTTGAGGTTCGCTCCAACATTCCGACCTTACATGTCCAAACTGGTTGTAATTATAACATTGCACAGTGCACACCCCTTCCTCAGTCAAACCCTCAACCTATGCCTCTACCAGGACCACGGGATGATCCGCGTCCTCTTCCCCTGAACGAAGAACCACTCTCATCTTCCGTTGCTTGGAATGCATGTTCTTCTTCAACCAGTTGAATGTTTCTATTCAACCGAACCTCATGAGCTTGGAGTGACCCCATAAGTTGATCAAAAGACAAAGTAGACAAGTATTTAGATTCCTCAATGACAGCAACCACATTACTCCATCAGTCTGGTAGACTTATAAGAAATTTTTCTTCAACCTTCTGATCGTCACGTCTTCCCCATACGCTCGTTGTCAGTTCACCAGTTCCATTACCTTGGATAAGAAGTCAATGACTACCTCTGTATCTTTCATCTGGATGTTTTCAAAGTTACGACGGAGACCTTGAAGTCTTACCATCTTAACCTTGTTATCCCCTTGATACTCATTCCTAAGTAACACCCACGCTTGTTTCGCGGTTGCGGAAGCAACAATATTCAAAAACACATCATCATGAACCCCCTTTTGAATAACGGAGAGAGCCCTTGCATCCTTCCTTTTGTTCAACCTTAGGCGCTCGTGATTGTCATCACCAACCTCATATCCCGTTTCCATCGAATCCCACAAGTATTGTGTGATCATGATGGTCTTCATTCGGATATGCCAGAAGTCGTATCCTTCGCCCTTAATTATCTGAATTACCAAGGATAAAGATTTTTTTGCTATTGTTGGTTCATGAAGAAAACGAATGATCAACCTGGTGGCTCTGATACCACAATGTTGGAATTAGATATCAAAAGCAACCAAGAAGATTTTGTAAGCCCAATTTTAGTGACTTGCGATATCAAATGAAAAAACCCGTTATATATTTTGGTCAAGATAATTATTAATGTCGCCGAGCAAAACCGGATCCGAGACGAGAGCTTCGACACGCGTGTAACTTCAACGAGGAGATCTTCTAGTTTATATGTATTAGTTAGACTATAAATAGGGACTTGTTGTCTTGCATATGTGTGTTTTTAAGGTGTAAATCATCCACCTAAAGGGACCTCACCTTGGGTGGGTCGGTTCAATGTTTAATGTTATCAATCTTTTAACCGACAACGAGATCGTTCATATCTTATCTTATTTTATCTATGTTCGGTCGTTTGATTTACCACACCCATCCAAAAAACCGTGTCAAGAGCAAAACCGTTCGTGTTGTCATTTTGGGACCTGCAATTGGTATCAGAGCGGGTCGAATCTTATGATTCAACTTTGCTCTTGATATTCGGGTTCTATTTCCGTTATTACCTGAACCGAGACGTTAATATCGTTGAAGTTTTGAAAATAAAGTTTCTATATCTAGAAACAAAGTTGGAAATAAAGTGGTAAATAAGCGTATTTGAAGCCTTCTCCTTGTAGATCGGGATGTTCGGGATCTACAAGTGTCATTTTAGGTCGTTTCGGGAACCGTTTTCCGACGGCGTTTGGTGGTTTGAATTCGTTTTTCTGGCAAGTTGAAGCCGAGGAACGAATTTTCGGAAAATGCGGCGCTGAAACCCTAGTTGGTCACCGGAATCCGCTTCTCCGGCAAAAAGCGTTTTTCCGGCGGCGGTGGACTGCGAGAAATAAAAAAGATGACAGACGGCGACGACCGTTAAGGCCTGGGTAGCGGCGGCTGGCGGAGGCCAGCAGCGGTGGCTGTGATGTTTATGGCAGTGGGTTATGGTTAGTGGATTAGGATGGAGGCGGCCGTAGGGGATGAAGACTGGGTTGACGAATGTGAAAAAGATGTAGATGGTGGCGTTCACCGGAAAACCTTTTTTCGGAATGAGTCGTTTTTCTGATGGCCGGAATAATTGTTGGCAGATTGATGGTGTTTGGAGTCGTAACAGGAGATAGATTAAAAAAAATCTGACGGTGGTTTGGGTCTGTATTAGTAGTGACATTGTCGGAATTCTGTTTTCCGGCGACATGCATCTGGTGGTGGCTGCCCATATGCTACTAGGGTTTGTGATTTCTTCATTTACTAGGTATTTTTGTTATTACATGTTTTGAGTTTTCATCCAACTTGAAGCTTGGGCTGCTGATTATTCTTGGGCCAGACTCATTTATTTGGGCAAGTTATGTGAACATGGGTTAGTATTATAGGCTAAAATAATTTGTGTGGGCCATAGGTAATTTTCTTGAATATTTGGGCCAAGGTAATAATGTTCGGGGTTGACCAAGCTGAAGAAAGTCAAATGTGTTCGGGATTTCGTCATTATTGGACCGTGTTCAAAATATATATTTACGTTATTTTCAAGGCTTTCGAGAATTGGATCCTGAAAATGTGGGCTATGAGCATCCGAGATGCTTACTTATTAAGGTGATAAATTTTAAACAAGTTAGATTTAATAGGGAATTAAATTTTTTAAGCTCTCAACCTGAAAACGTGGGCTACAAGTATCTGGGATACTTATTTATTAGGGGTGAGTTACTTAAATAATTTCGTTCTCGGAAATAATAAGCTTTGTCATTTGATCGTTATCCCTGGTAGTTCTTCTGAACCTATAGTGCTTGAAGATCCAAGATGGAAAAAGAAGCGATAACTCCTTCATGAATGAATTAGGTGGATCATACCTTTAAAGGGGTGATTGAAGAAGCTTCGGCTTTATTTGGTTGATACGTGAAGATGCGAGACACGGTTCAACAAAGTTTTTGATATCGTAACTCATAAGTCAAGGGGGGTGATTGTAAGGCTAATTTTAGTGACTTGCGATATCAAATGACGAAGCCCGTTATATATTTTGGTCAAGATAATTATTAATGTCGTCGAGTAAAACCGGATCCGAGACAAGAGCTTCGACACACGTTTAACTTCAACGAGGAGATATTATAGTTTATTTTTATTAGTTAGACTATAAATAGGGACTTGTTGTCTTTAGTTATGTGTGTTTTGTAAGGTGTAAATCATCCACCCAAGGGGAGCTCACCTTGGGTGGGTCGGTTCAATGTTTAATATTATCAATCTTTTTAACCGACAACGAGATCGTTCATATCTTATCTTATTTTATCTATGTTCGGTCTTTGATTTACCACACCCGTCTCGAAAACTGTGTCAAGAGCATAACCATTCGTTTGGTCGTTTTGGGACCTACATATTTCATAGAAGGTCTATATTCTTCTCATTAATAAACACCTCCTTATACAGGAGAACAAAACACAAACCGACTCCAACACAAATATTATCCATAAACAAGATAATGGAAAAAAATTCAAAATAAAACATAAAGACAAATCTTGATAACTTAACATAACTCAACAATACATTAATATTAATAGATAAATATAAACTTTTAATTATTACTTCAACATTGTCAAACTTAATTAAAGAATAAAGAAATTATCAAAACTTGCTTCAATTTCAACTAAGAAAAAGAACCCATGTTTCATAAATGAGAAACAAACCTACTTTGAAGGCCAAATTAAAGAATTTGTCAAATAATCAAAGGATTCATTGATTCAAACCGGGTTTAATGTTGACTCGCCATCCGTAATCATGATTGTCGTCTCCTTGGTTCGTGAATCGCTGGAATACCTGGAATTTAGAAACCATCGATGAGTCTGGCTCCTATATCAAGCGAAGGGAGGCCTGCAGCAACTCGTTTTTGTTTGGCTTTTTATGCTTTCTTGTGACTTTAACCAATCCAATTGCATGCAATATGCTTTATGCATGACTTGTCCAACTTACTCTATAAATACATGTCCATCTTCTTCATTTAGAACCTGCTCAAACTCCATTTTCTCTCCCAAATTCTTAAGATTAAAGGTTGTTCTTCATGTTCTTGGCAGTTTGACTTTCAAAAGTCAAACTGACCATAATACTTGGTTTTAACTATCATATTATTACTTATAACTTATGGCACAACATATATATAATATATACCCCTTGTTACCTTTGGTGGTCACTTCCCCGGTCTCGGTCGGTGTCACACCCCTATTCTAGGCCTAGGAGTATGAACCATAGTTGGTATCGTATTTGTAAATAAATCAGAGTTACGGTTATTAGCGGAAGTCTTATAAAAACATAAGGAACAATATTATAAATATTTACAATACAAAAGACGAGACGAAGGTCTCATTTAGTTTTACTTGTTTATATGTTTTACGAAACCACCATATTTTAATATTTACAAAAGGTTATCCGAGCCATCAAATACTTGAGCTTCTTCGTCCTTTCAAGCTCTACTCATGATTACCTGCAAAATGTAAATAAAACACGTCAGCAACAGATGCTGGTGAATATGCTGACGCAAAAATATTTTCTTTACTTAATTACCCCTCGAGACCACGTAAGCCTCGGCCCATCTTGGCTTAGGAATAATCAAGTTAAAACAATAATTATTATAAACTCGAGTCTCTGCACTAGGTCACCTCAGCGAAACACCGCAGCGTTTATGACATAACTTAGGTACTACAAATATACACATGGCCATTCCCCACTCGGACGTAACTTAGGTCTGGATCGTGGCTGGAGGTCGTGACCAAGCGTGGTGCGATGTGCCCACCGTGTTCCACATATGTAAGGATCCAGACAAACGTATACCATAGCCTGAGGGCTGGCTTATGCTCTTATTTACAATGTTTTTAGAGAAACTTAGTATCATGTAAAGTTTACACATAACACGTTTGTTTGTTTGAACACAAGTTTGTAAAAGTGGGGCGGATTCACCTTTTCAATGGGACCGGCTTCCAACACCGTCCGTTAATCTTTCTTCGCTATCTCGCACCTATAGTACGGGTATAACATTCATTAGTCGGATACACGATCCGGATTAAGACCTTTAGTCTTATTTATCTCGATGAACCTTTAGTTCCTTTTCTCTTTTACTTTAAAACCTTTAGTTAAAAAGTAATCTTTATAAACCTTTAGTTTATTTATAAAAGCCAACGTTTCTTCTTCTTTAAGAAACATATTCTTTTCTTTATTATATAAGTATACTCATTTTACTTTAAATAATATATTTCATAACAAAGAATAATCTTATATATATCTATTCATAAATATATATTTTCTTTTCTTTATTTTCTTTGTTATATCTTTTCTTTGATTATCGAGAATTACTTCGACTTAGGGTATTAAGCCCTTTCAATATTTTATTATTATTTTGGTCGGGCATTATGCCTACCTTTGTCGGCTTAGTATTCCCTTCTCACTTGGGCAGCACTTCGACTCTATTCTTCTTATCAACACACGCTTAATCAATCTTTGACACGTTTATCGAGACACCAACACTCTTGGCACGCACTTCGAGGTAAACGTCGGGACATCGGACATCACCTCCTCTTAACTCGGAACGTTGACGGAAAGTGGCACGGAAATCGAGGTAACAGGCATGTTTATTGAGACGGATTGAGGGTACGAACTTCGAGGTAGAGAGAGAGTCTAGAGAGAGAGAGTATGTGTGTGAAAATTTGGTGTGAGTGGATCAATCCCGCAGCCCTCCTATTTATACCCATTTTTGAACCTCATCGCGGTACGCGATGGGTTCCCTGGCTCCCCTATCGCGTACCACGATATAGGGTTGATGAGTCACAGGGTAGGCTGCCACGTGTCAACATATGGCAGGCGCCGCCACACGTGTCAACACGTGGTGACACGTGGCAAACAGGCGTTGCCACCGTGTGCCACGTGGCACACGTGTCAGTCTGTGTCAGACACCCCATCGCGGTATGCGATGGGTGTCTTTATTGACCCTATCGTGTAGCGCGATGGGTCAGAAAAGCAGATTTTACATTTTAGCCCCTGAGGTTTGGAATTTGGCAGAATTGGTCCCTTGACTTTTGAAAATTGACATTTTTGGCCCGAATTTTACGTGATGTTACATCCTTCCCACCTTGAAATAAATCTCGTCCTCGAGATTGCTTACGAGAATAAGTGGGGGTATTTCTTTCTCATTTCGGACTCGAGTTCCCAAGTATACTCATGTCCTCGTCGGGAATCCCAAATTACTTTCACGATCTTCAATGTTCGTTTTTTAAGTTTCTTTAACTTTGAATCTTCGATTTGGATTGGCCATTCTACTAATTTTAAGTTCTCGTTAATTTCTACGTCTTTTAACAGCATTGAAAGAGATTCGTCGGCTAGACATTTTCATAGATTCGAAACATGGAATACATCATGTATCCCTTGCATTTCCTCGAGTACCTCGAAGGGTACAACGAATCGAGGACTTAGTTTGCCTTTCTTGCCGAAGCGGACTACGCCTTTCCACGGCGAGACTTTCAACAGAACTTTGTCATCGATATTAAATTCTAACGGCTTACGACGGACGTCGGCATAACTCTTTTGGCGTACACGTGTCGTTTTGAGTCGTTCGTGGATTTGAATAACCTTATCGGTGGTTTCTTGGACTATTTCGGGTCCAGATAATTGACTATCTCCGATTTCAGACCAACACACGGGCGTCCTACATTTTCGACCATACAACGCCTCGAATGGTGCGGTTTGAATGCTTGTGTGATAACTATTATTATACGAAAATTCCATTAGGGGTAAGTGGTCATCCCAACTTCCACCTAAGTCAATCACGCAAGCGCGGAGCATGTCTTCCAACGTTTGGATTGTCCTTTCACTTTGCCCATCAGTTTGTGGATGATAGGCGGTGCTAAGGTTTAGTTTTGTGCCGAGTGCTTGTTAGAAGCTTTTCCAAAAGTGAGACGTGAAACGACTGTCTCGATCGGAAATTATAGATAGCGGTACTCCATGCAAAGCGACAATGTTGTTACATATATACGCGCTAATCTATCCATTGAGTACGACTCATTTATAGGTATGAAATGTGCGGATTTAGTTAGACGATCCACAATCACCCATAAAGCATTATGTTGTCGAGTCATTTTTGGGAGTTTGGTTATGAAGTCCATGGTTATTAACTCCCACTTCCACATGGAAGTTCGGGTTGCTAAAGCAATCCCAAAGGCCGTTGGTGTTCAGCCTTGACCTTTAAACAAGTAAGACATTTCGTAACATGCGAAGCGACATCTTTCTTCATTCCGATCCACCATTTGCTTTAAGATTTTGGTACATTTTGTCGCTTCCGGGATGCATCGTATATTTGGACTTACGGGCTTCGTTTAAGATCTTCTCGCACAATCCTCTAACGATTGGTACCCAAATTCTATTGCCAAGTCTTAGAATACCATCGTCACCCTTGACTAGCGAGTCAATGTTGCCGTTTCGTTTTTCATCAGCGATTTGGTTTTCGTTGATCGCTTGAGTTTGCACGGATTTGATTTAGTCAATAAGATCAATTTGAAGTTCTAGCCTTAACGCTCGGACTCTCTTTGGCTTTTCGTGCTCTTTACGACTTAAGGCGTCGGCCACAACGTTGGCCTTACCTTCGTGATAGACAATTTCGCAGTCATAGTCGTTTAGAGTTTCCATCCAGCGTCGTTGGCGCATATTAAGTTATTTTTGATCGAATATGTGTTTTAAACTCTTTTGATCGGTGTACACGACAAATTTTACTCCATGGAGATAGTGCCTCCATATCTTAAGTGCAAAGATTATGGCGCCTAACTCTAGATCATGAGTTGTATAGTTATTTTTGCGCACTTTAACTTGTCGAGAGGCGTAAGCTATACATTTCTTGCGTTGCATCAATACACATCCCAAACCAGAATGTAACGCGTCGCAAAAGACCACGAAGTCTTCAATACCTTCTGGCAAAGCCAGTATAGGAGCTTGAGTAAGCTTTTGTTTAAGTATATCAAACGCCTCTTGTTGCTTTGTTCCCCATTCATATTTAATGTTTTTACGAGTTAGGGAAGTTAAGGGAACAGCGATTCGAGAGAAGTTTTCGATGAACCTTCGATAATAACCAGCCAATCCCAAGAAACTTCGAATCTCGGTTGGCGACTTTGGAACTTCCCACTTTGAAATGGCTTCAATCTTAGCGGGATCTACTTGAATTCCGTTAACGTTTATTATGTGACCAAGAAATTGCACTTCGTGCAACCAGAACTCGCATTTCGAGAACTTGGCGTACAACTTTTCGGTTCTTAGGATTTCAAGCAAAGTTCGAAGGTGAAATTCATGGTCATCCTTAGACTTAGAGTAAATAAGTTTGTCATCGATGAAAACGATCACAAATTTATCTAAGTAAGGTTTACAAATTCGGTTCATCATATCCATAAACGCGGCTGGCGCATTAGTAAGTCCGAATGGCATAACGGTGAACTCATAATGGCCATACCTCGTTCGGAAAGCAGTTTTCGGAATGTCTTCGAATTGAACCTTGAGTTGGTGATAGCCGGAACGAAGATCGATTGTTGAAAAATAGCTAGCACCTTAAAGTTGATCGAAAGGTCATCGATACGCGGAAGTGGATAACGATTCTTGATAGTAACTTTGGTGAGAGCTCGGTAGTCGATGCACATCCGCATGGATCCATCTTTCTTCTTGACTAATAGTATCGGCGCTCCCTATGGCGATGAACTAGGTCTTATAAAACCTTTCTCGAGAAGTTCGTCCAATTGCTTCATTAGTTCTTTCATTTCGGTTGGCGCGAGGCGATATGGGGCTTTGGCGATCGGAGTAGTTCCGGGAATAAGATCGATTCTAAACTCTACTTCACGACCGGGTAGAATGCTGGGCAGTTCGTCAGGAAAGACATCGGCATATTCAGAAACAACGGGAACGTCTTCGAGTTCTTTGGATCTTGATTCCTCGGTGACGTAGGCCATGAATGCTAAATATCCTTGATTTAAACATCTGTTAGCCCTTATCATAGAGATTAAGCTAACTTGGCCAGCGTCTTTATCCCCTTCAATTTGTATGGTACGTTTATCAGGGGCTTGGAGTTCAACAGTCTTGCTGTTGCAAATGATACGAGCATGGTTGTCGGATAACCAATCCATACCCAATACAACATCAAAACCAGCAAGAATCATGGGTAATAATTGAATAGGTAATTCATAACCGGCTAACAAGAATTTTCCGTTTTCTAAAGCTTCGGAGATTTTAACAATGTCGCCATTAGCGGTTTCGACGCTTAGAGTTTTATTAAGTTTGATAAAAGGTCCGTTTAATAGACTACAAAATTTATAATCTATAAAACTTAAATTGGCTCCTGAATCAAACAAGACCCTAGCATAGGCGTTGTTAATAAGGAACGTACCGGTTATGGTTTCTGGTGTGTCAGCTGCTTTCTTGGTATCCAAGACGAAGACCCTTGCATTGCCCTTCTTGGGCTCATTCTTTTGACCGCTACCACCCGCTCCTCTAGTCGCGGGTTTATTTTTGGGGCATTCAAAACTGAGATGTCCCATTTCCTTGCAGTTGTAGCAAGTCATTTTCTTTTTCCAACAATCGGCCGTGGCGTGGCCGGGTCGATTACATGATTCACAAACTCGGTAAGCAAGGTTGCATCTACCCCTATGATATTTCCTACAAATTTTGCATTGAGGGATGCCAAGATTGTAGCTAGACCTTCGTTGATCAACACCTTTACCCTTGAATCGGGTATCTCCTCCTCTCCTTGAGTCGTGAGTCGTCACGACCTTCTTATATTCTTCTTTATTGCGGATCATTCCGCCCATCAAATATCCTGCTAACTCCATCGCGGAGTCAACGGTTTGTGGCAAGTGCAATCTTACCATGTCATGAATTTCACGTGGTATTCCCCAAATGTAACGTGTGACTTTGCTGGATTCCGGGGTAACCAGCTAGGGTACTAAGCGACAATACTCGTGAAATTTCGTGTTATACTCACGAAGGTTTGTTCCGACAACCTTGTGAGCCAAGAACTTTGTTTGAATTTGATCTGTCTTGTGCATTGGACAGAACTTTGACATCAACAATTCTTTAAACTCATTCCACGTCAAACTATACATTACTTCCCTTCATCTACTCAAGATTAATGCGTTCCACCATTCATGTGCTTCGCCTTTAAACATCAGGGCGGAGTATTGAATCTTTTCTTCTTCCGTACACTTACTCGTGATTACAATCGTTTCCATCTCTTCGAGCCACCTTATGGTATTGATGGCTCCTTTGTCACCGTAAAACTCTTTTGGTCCGTAATACTTAAAATCTTTAAACGAGCAACCATTTATCTTAAGTTTCTTAAATTCTTGTCTCATGCCTCCATCGGCATTTGATTCGTGCATACTTTCATCCATACGGGAGGGTCTAGATCGGGGTTTAGAAACAGACCTTTGAGAAGGATGTTCAGATCGAGAATGTTTTGTTTGGGATCTATTTTCAGATTCTTCCCTAACCGCTTTCTTAATCATTTGTTGTATTTGTTTCATATATTTTTCGGGAATCGGATCCTCTTGTGCTTTCTCGGGAAATTTCCCTTTAGCTTCTCGTTTCTCGGCTTCCTTTCGGGAAACCTCACAATTATCGCTTTGTCTAGACATTTTCTTTTAAATCTTTTATATCTTTTGATCTGAAATTTAGCACATTTCTTTTCTTATTATACAAATTTTTATTTATTTCGCATCCATATACATATCATAAATGATATGTATATTATTTTACATCATACTTTATATATCGTTAAAATGATATATAAAATCCTATCCTTATTACATATCATACACATATCATACAAACTATTCTACACACAGAAACTTCATTTCCACGCCATCTACCTAGTCCTTCATATACTTCTTCACAACTTTGGTGAGCTTGTTGCATTTGCGAAGTAGTTTGTCTCCTATCTTCTTTTTCTTTTTCTCATCAACCGCAATCTTCTTTCTTAAATCATCGGTCTCATGTAAGGCTCGATCCAGATGTTCCTCTTGTGACTGGGGAATGTCATTGGGATAACCGTAACGTGGTAGTGGATCACAGTATCCCATCATCACTACGTCAAAGTGATTCCTTGGATCCGGGTAGGGGGGAGCAGTCACATCGGATTGATAGTTGAAGAAAGTGTCGGCAACCTCATTCTGCTCTTGTATTTCCTTTGCTTGTTCTTCAACTGATGGAATCTCCCCAGTGTAAGGTGGGAAGCTCGAGGATGCTTTACCCTTGAGTTCTTGTAGAAATTGCATGTAGGGGTCTACAGAACCATAACTTGGGGTTTGTTGGGTGTATGGTTCTTCCACCGGTGTCATCTCTTCATTTGGGTTGTCAGGAAATTCCTTTTCTTCAGGATCAATTTCCTCCTCGGGTTCCGCTTCCAGTTCTTCTTCGGTCATTGCCGGCATGTGGATCTTCTCGTACGGCATAGTCACTCTCATCTTAGGCTTGTGAGATGGCCCTTCATTGTTGAGGTGGGAGTTTGCAGTATCCATGGTTGAAGTGCTGGTATGCCATCTTCGCTGGTCGGGGTGACATTTCATCCATTCGGAAGAAGGAGATTTGGGTTCCTCCTAGATTGATAAGTTTGCGATGAAAGGATATAACGGATGTGGATTTGGCGATAGTTGTGTTGAACCTCCAGATGAATAATATGGCGGAATCTCCATGGGTTGATAGGTCGGAATCTTAAAAGGATAATACGTCGGTACCTCCGATGGTTGATACATAGGTAAACTTGTTGGATGATAACTCGAGTGTCTCGGCGGTTGATACACTTCATGTGGGGTGTTATCCAAATGATAGATAAGACTTGGTTCCATGTTAGGATGTTGGCTAGGTCCTTCGTTGGAGTTGAAAAATGACTCGAAGTAATCTTTGCTCATGATGTCCTTGGGGAATTTGTAATACTTCCTTGCTCTTCTTGCTTCATTATCATAATACTTCATTAATTCTTCATAAGACATCTTGGGGTGGTTTAGAATGTGGAGTGGGTAAGAAAGGGTTACCAACCAATCTTATCCCTATTCAAATAAACAAATAAATATTTCCTATGCTTGGATCGAAGCTTGAGTATTGTTTTATGATACCCAATTCGCTAAGATCGATGGCTCTGATACCAACCTGCCACACCCCTATTCTAGGCCTAGGAGTATGAACCATAGTTGGTATCGTATTTGTAAATAAATCAGAGTTACGGTTATTAGCGGAAGTCTTATAAAAACATAATGATCGATATTATAAATATTTACAATACAAAAGACGAGAAGAAGGTCTCGTTTAGTTTTACTTGTTTATATGTTTTACGAAACCACCATATTTTAATATTTACAAAAAGTTATCCGAGCCATCGGATACTTGAGCTTCTTCGTCCTTTCAAGCTCTACAAATGATTACCGGCAAAATGTAAATTAAATACGTCAGCAACCGATACTGGTGAATATGCTGACACAAAAATATTTTCTTTACTTAATTACCCCTCGAGACCACGTAAGCCTCGGCCCATCTTGGCTTAGGAATAATCAAGTTAAAACAATAATCATTATAAACTCGAGTCTCTGCACTAGGTCACCTCAGTGAAACACCGCAGCGTTTATGACATAGCTTAGGTACTACAAATATACACATGGCCATTCCCCACTCGGACGTAACTTAGGTCCGGCCCATCGTGGCTGGAGGTCGTGACCAAGCGTGGTGCGATGTGCCCACCGCGTTCCACATATGTAAGGATCCAAACAAATGTATACCATAACCTGAGGGCTGGCTTATACTCTTATTTACAATGTTTTTAGAGACTTAGTCTTATGTAAAGTTTACACATAACACGTTTGTTTGTTTGAACACAAGTTTGTAAAAGTGGGGCGTATTCACCTTTTCAATGGGATCGGTTTCCAACACCGTCCGTTAATCTTCCTTCGCTATCTCGCACCTATAGTACGAGTATAACATTCATTAGTCGGATACACGATCCGGCTTAAGACCTTTAGTCTTATTTATCTCGGTGAACCTTTAGTTCCTTTTCTCTTTTACTTTAAAACCTTTAGTTAAAAAGTAATCTTTATAAACATTTAGTTTATTTATAAAGCCCGACGTTTCTTCTTCTTTAAGAAACGTATTCTTTTCTTTATTATTTAAGTATACTCATTATACTTTAAATAATATATTTCATAACAAAGAATAATTTTATATATATCTATTCATAAATATATATTTTCTTTTCTTTATTTTCTTTGTTATATCTTTTCTTTGATTATCGAGAATTACTTCGACTTAGGGTATTAAGCCCTTTCAATATTTTATTATTATTTTGGTCGGGCATTATGCCTACCTTTTTCGGCTTAGTATTCCCTTCTCTCTCGGGCAGCACTTCGACTCTATTCTTCTTATCAAAACACGCTCGATCAATCTTTGACACGTTTATCGAGACACCAACACTCTTGGCACACACTTTGAGGTAAACGTCGGGACGTCAGACAGCACCTCCTCTTAACTCGGAACGTTGACGGAAAGTGGCACGGAAATCGAGGTAACGGGCACGGAAAATGAGGTTTCGTGGCATGTTTATCGAGACGGATTGAGGGTACGAACTTCGAGGTAGAGAGAGTCTATAGAGAGAGTATGTGTGTGAAAATTTGGTGTGAGTGGATCAATCCCGCTGCCCTCCTATTTATACCATTTTTGAACCCCCATCGTTGTACGCGATGGGTTCCCTGGCTCCCCTATCGCGTACCGTGATATAGGGTTGATGAGTCACAGGGTAGGCCTGCCACGTGTCAACACGTTTGGCACGTGGTAGGCGCCGCCACACGTGTCAACACGTGGTGACACGTGGCAACAGGCGTTGCCACCGTGGCACACGTGTCAATCTGTGTCAGACACCCCATCGCGGTACGCGATGGGTGTCTTTCTTGACCCTATCACGTAGCGCGATGGGTCAGAAAAGCAGATTTTACATTTTTGCCCCTGAGGTTTGGAAATTGGCAGAATTGGTCCCTTGAATTTTGGAAGTTGACATTTTTGGCCCGAATTTTACGTGATGTTACAGTCGGTGGAGTGTCGTGCCTCGTAAGGCAAGGCTTCATGGAGGACTTTCGAGTCCTTGATATATATATATATATATATATATATATTCTTATATTACTTGTTTATACATATTAACCATGCTTAACTTCTGCTCATTTTAGTTTGTATATCATATTTATGAAGTTCCATGGTTATGGGTTTGTAGAGACTAGCCTCGGTTTAATCGTATATAGCTCTAATCCGTAAACCGAACTTTGTTTACTAGTTTTTGTTTAAACATGTTTTTATGTAAGATTCAAGTTTCTAAAATCATTTTATAAGTTCTATGGTTATGGGTTTGTAGAATCTTACCTCGGTCTTAACCCGAAACAAGATCCGAACCGAAAACGGAACTTTCGTTTAAAGACTTTATTGTTAACTTTTTGGTTGCAAAACTTGTGTATTATTATTTATAAATTATTATACAAGTTCTTTGATATTTGGGCATGTGGCAACCATCCATGAACTTATTGTGAGATGGAAACCGAACCAAACCGAACTAAACCGATTTTCACTCGCTTAGACACACAAGTGTGTTTTTAGCTATCAAGACTTGTATAGATCTTTAAAAATACTTTAGAAACTGATTTTAATTATTTTCCTAAGTACTTGGAAATGTTGGATCCAACTTGATCTCATAACAAAGTTTTGACCGACAAAACCGAACACTCGCTTAACGGATGTTGTTAGTTCTAAAACAATAGAACTACATACTTGGTTAAGTTTTTTTAAATTTTATTGAGTTATCTCATAACATTTATTATTTTGGAAAGTTGACTTTGGGGTTGACCACTTATCAAGACCCGAACCAACAACCCGAACACTCGTTAAAACCCGTTTTAGTATCTATATTATAAATGGACTTGTAATCTTGCATTTTTATCCATCTTATTACTTAACATAGGTTGAGTAAATATTAAGGCTAGATACTTTAACCCGGTTTCGAGCAAACTTATATTTTTAAAGGACTATTGTCATAATTTCTTAAATAGTTACATTTTAAACCTTAAACTTTAATTATTTACATTTCTTATCTCGTATTTTAAAGTTTTCCTAAAACAACCTTTCTAATTCAAGGCTTTTCCTTTTTATTTAGGTTTTGCTCGTTAAACTCCGTCTTTTTACCGATCAAGTTTATACTTGAAAGGTGAGTACTTTTCATACCCCGTTTTCCATCTTTCGTTTTGGGGGTGATCTTGCATACTTATTCAAACTAAATGCTTACACTTGAGTCTTAAACCACAAACTTTATTGTATACTTTACTTAAATAAATGCTCGATTTGGTGTTCTATGCTTACATGCGTATATGCTTATGTGTTTACCGCTTTTGGGTTGGTTGGTTCATATCTCCGTGAACTATCTGGTACTCTCTTATAGCACGGTGTCGTTAATGTATTCTTATTAACGATCTCATAGAAATCCGAATCTATTTGGTATTCTCTTATAGACGGCGTCGCTAATGTATTCTTATTAGTGATCTCATTTTATCCAATTTGTAGCTATTATTTATCATTTTGTATACAAGTTGTGGCATTTTCTTATTATATACATATTGTTCAAAAACTATGAAATTGCTTACCAACCTTTGTGTTGATAAACTTTATTTTATGCAATATTACAGGTTTGCATTTAGGTTGATCTCGAGACTTGGAGAAAACACTATCAAATACCGTTAGAATATTAGCCAAATAAAATGAACAATATATTATTTGCTTTATTTTGTTATGATATTCGTATGAACATGTTATGTGATATCTTATGATTTTGTGAAATTAAATGAGTTGTTTAAATATTGTCACTTTAATAATTTCATGTGTTCTTGGGCAATCGTTGCACCCCGGCATGTTCCGCCGCCTTTGGTCGGGGTGTGACACATTGATTCAAACCGGGTTTAATGTTGACTCGCCATCCGTAATCATTATTGTCGTCTCCTTGGTTCGTGAAGCGCTGGAATACCTGGAATTTAGAAACCGTTGATGAGTGTGGCTCCTATATCAAGTGCCTGCAGCATATTATTAACATATTTGCATATTATTAACATATTTGGGCTGTTTTTTAGGACTTGGGCCAATGGACTAGAATTAAATGTGGAAAAAATTGGGCCTTGTGCCGCTGCCTAAATCCGGCTCTTGGTTAACCCTATATCTCTCTATATAGATCTCACATTGGCAAAAACGATCTACCCTAGATCTCTTCACGAAGGCGACAGGCTTCCATGCGGCGGCTAGATCTTGATATCAACCCTGGGTACCTCAAGCTTGGGCCACGATTACACCAAGCTTTGATACCACTTCAAGGTACATAATCTATCAAACACTTTATTATTGCAAGATAAAACTGACTAAAAAATTCGTGACAATAATTCCCTATTGATCACACATCTAAAGCCTCTAACCAAGCCTTATATTTATAATGTAACCCTCAATTGCTAACAAAGACATTACCATAATGATCATATTACATTAGGTCATTCCATGTTCACCGACTTGTGAATACGGTCCGGAATTACCAACACTTAGTTACCAATTTATCACATACAAATATAATCTCTGTAATGACAAATGGATGGTTAAAAACCTTATCTAAATTGTGTTCTTGATAAACTAGTCAACTGTCCAGCACTTCTATAATCTTTGCGTTCGTTTTTGTGATATATTGACTTTCATATATGTTTGACAGGTGCTGGATGAGGCAGACCTAAACATCAATGTTTTTGGGTTAAGATGATGGAGAATTGTGACTGGAAGGCTGTTCCCGTTTGAAGCTGAAGAGTGGAGATTTAGATACTGGCCAGGCTTTTAGTTGTATATCTTTATTCTACTTAATGCACGGGGCACTTGTTTAATTGATTTATAGTATCAGCAGTCATCACATCACTAAAGTTTTGGATTTTATTGTTTAATTGGTTATTATATATTTATAGTATATAAATTTACTCTTCATTTTCATTTGGTAGGGTGGTAAAGTGGTTAGCGATTAAAAAATTTAGATGTTAAAAAAGAACAAGTACATAAATATACTCAATCCATTATCCTATCATGAACAGCGAACAGAGGATTACGGTTGTAGAAAAGTCAAACACACTGGGCCAGACACGTGCTTGGTTTGAAGGTACAAGATCCAAATGGACACTATCCTAAACAGGATACTTTTCCTATAAGTAATTGACTAAACCAGTTTCCAAGAATTCATATTTCTTTTTGTTCTTTTTATCATTGAATAAGGAAAGTAAAAGTTAGAGAGAAAGGATATGGAGAGTGTGTGCGTAACCGGTGCAGGAGGATATGTTGCTTCATGGGTAGTGAAGGAATTGTTGGCCAAGGGTTATATTGTTCATGGAACTGTTAGAGACCCTGGTATGTTACACTACTTTGTCTTGTTTAAGTTGATATAATGGGTTAAATTATTTATCTAATATTTGCTATAAAATTCGGCTATAGATGATACGAAGAAAAATGGTCACCTGAAGCAACTCGACCACGCTAAGGAGAGACTTCATCTCTTCAAGGCAGACTTGCTAGACTATCAAGGTGTTTGCGGTTGGATGCACGGGTGTAATTCATGTCGCGACACCCGTTCCTGCGGGGAAAGTAACTAATCCTCAGGTAAGAGTTTTTCACTAGTAGATGAGCGTTGTGCATAGTGACGGAATCAAAACTTTAAGTTATGGGCCATAACATAGAAAAATATGATTTTCATTTGTTAGCATATATGATAAGTATTTTTTACGATATATAGATAGCTTAACAAAGGTCTTTTTATTGATTAAAACAAATATCTAAGTTAAGTATTAAATAAAAACAATATCATAGTTATATATTTAAAAAACGAAAACCCTTATATAAGAACTATTAGTGTTTTAGTTCGGGTCAGGTCGGTAAACGCAGACGGTGGTAAAACTCAAGAATTGAGGTAGTAAGTCGAAGCAAATTCGGTCGGTTTCGGTTACACACGTTATAGTACCGTTTCGTACAAGAAATTAAAACTAAAAATAATATAAAAAAATTATAAAAAATTGAGGTGGATCAATTGGGTGGGCGTCGATTGGTAAAACTCGAGCGTTGGTAAAACCCGACCTCTGTCGATCTTGGGCGTCGAGGCGGCAAGTGTACGCAAACTTGGTCGGTTTCTATTGCGTTTTTTACGGTACCAGAACTAAAACAAAAAATCGGCATTCGGTCAGTTTTCGTTACGTTCATTACAATACTGGAACGAAAACAAAACACAGTGAGTTTACGCAAATTTGATCGGCATCCGTCACGTTTGTTATGATACCAGAACTAAGCAAAAAAATGAAATTTGGTCGGTTTTTACTACGTTCGTTAGAAAAACAAAACTTACACAGATAAAGTACCACGAAGTTGCCCAATAGTGTTTTTTTTACACCAAAACTCAATTTTTATATTTAATTAATAACTGAAATAAAGTAATAATATAAGAAATGCATACCGTAGCCAAAAATAATAATAATAATAAAAATTGTAAATGTTCTTTTCAAATCCAAATCTAAGTAAACTAGAAATCTAAAATAAATTTAATGTTAAAGTTATTTATTTATTTATTTTATTATAAGGTTACCTCACCAGTCCTGCAATGGTCACACTAAGATCATCTACAACAACAAACGGATACAAATCGTTAAATCATCGTCACATCATATTTCAGATTTTGATCAAAACCCCCACTTTTTTTCATAACAACAAACTTGCACAAACCTCATTAAAAATTATTAAAACTATGCATATAATGTATGTACATATATATGCATGTGAGAGAATGAGAGAGAAAGTTGAGCCACCATGGAGTCCTACTCAAGTTTGCATATAAACTTCAGTCCACAACAATAATGTTTTTGACCCTCAAGTTCTTTTGATACCACCTAGATTCAAACCTTGGAATTTGTAGCTTGTTGTGGATGCTCTAAGTCTGCAACTTCTTTGTTTGACATAAAAAGTCATTAAAAGTTACCCAAAGATTAATTATGCGGGGATGTAATCATGTAAATCATCCTCTCTCCCATAAAATGTTGGAAAACTTGTATTATAAAATCCAGAAAAATAAACGAAATTAAACGAAGCAGTAAAACCGGGCTTGTGTTTAACACAATTCCCTTAAACAGATTCTCGGTCTGTTCCCAGGGTACTCCGGTTCGAAACAGAATCGGTGCTCTGCCGGACTCGGACACTTGCCTGAAACGAAATCGTAAATAACAGTGTTGCTGCAATAGGAAGAAGATGAAGTGTGTTGTGATTGTTGGTGTATCTAAACTGAAGAGGTGGTCTGGTTTATATAGCCACACAATAACAATAATAATAATCAATATTGTTAATGACCATTAAATAATAATAATATCAAATAATGGCCCATTAGTGCAGATTACAAAACCGAAATACGATAATCATTTTCTTAATGATTGATTATTAATTGTGTTGACCAGACCAGCTTTTAAATTTCAAAAACAAACGAGTTCAATAAATTTCTGGTCCAGAAACCCAAATTTGCACCCCCCCCCCCCCTTGCGCGCGCACAGGACTTGTGGTAAAACATGTCATAAAGAATTTAAATGGGTGTAAAATCACTACCCTATAAACCATTCATTCTTTTGTTCCCAACCCGATGTGGGACAAACATTTACCACTTCCACCACTTCCTTCGTTCACACACTTAAAACTTCCAACATAAAATATGAAGTTACTTAGTCATTATTAAAAGGTTAATTATAATTAAACCCGTGGTATATATATATTTAATTAAAAGGATACATTATTAAAATAAACAATTAAACTAAATTAATAGATTTCTTTTAAGAACATACGCATTTTTAATCTGCTTTTAATTACATCTATTTGTCCGACTACGGACATTTAATATTTCATAAATAAAAGTGTGTTTGCGAAAGTTTATGGTTGAGACAAAATGCTCTGGCCGCGAATATTTTTGGCGTTTGAAACCGTAATTAAGACATTAAGTGATGATATTTTGCGTTGGTAATTAGTCGGATATCTAGATGGTTTCTGGATATATTTAGCGACTAGTTTGTGATAATATAGCTACCATTTTGGCGACCAATTCAAAAAACCTTCATTCAAACCTAGCGACAAATGAACACTTCACACCATAGACTACTTGTTATTGGCTAACAAGTGAAAGTGTTATACACTATTGAAAGTTAATCCTAAAACGGATTATCAAGAATGTTGAATGGGTCAATTAAGTGAAAGTGTTTTAAACTTTTAATATGTTTATTTTAGTATGGTAAGAATATTATCGGTTATTTAGAATCCTAGAATAAGTTTTCTTGTTTAACAAGTTAGTTTTAGTATAAGATGGTTTGGTGGTAGGGGTGTTCTTCGGGTTCGTTTTTCGGGTTTCGAGTTTTTCGGGTCGGGTTCTTCGGGTTTCAAAGTTTTAAATCTTGACCCGAAACCCAACCCAAATCTCTCACGGGTTTTTCAGGTTCGGTTTTTTTCGGGTTGGATTAATCGGGTCTCGAGTATCCTAGAAAAAAACATACAAAACCAATATTTTTAAAAAAACACTACAATGATAAAATTAAAGCAACATATTCTTCTTTGCTTACACACAAATAATCAAATAATCAACTAACCTAACTTGATAAAACAATAAAAAGAAGAGTATAACTAACTCGAATCATAATCGTATTCAATCAGACGTAATTTGGTTGTTCGATTACGGTTTGCTATTAGTTAGTAATAAACGGAAACCATAAATTAAATAAGAAATCGATCCATAATAGTTAGAATGACTACAGTCGGTTACAGATTCTGATAACTTTAGTGGTTAAGACATAGCCTCTTATACATAAAAGTATATTTAATTTCAAAACTGAAAGTTTATTCGGGTTGACCCAGATCTTATAAATCAAACCCAAGAACCAACCCGAATTACTTTGGTTCGGGTTCGGGTTAGTCTTTTCTCGGGTTTGGGTTCTTAGAGTCGAGTTAGTCCGGGTTTGGGCACGGGTTTTTTCGGGTCGGGTTTCGGGTAAAAGTGACAGCCTTATTTGGTGGTATTGTAATTTGTGTGCTTGGTTTTATAATAATTAAGAGTCAAACAAGCTGTTCAATTTCGTGTTTGTGTGTTCGATCAAGGGTCTGATTTCCAACCATACACATGGGAAGTAACGAACCGTAGGCGCCAAACATGGGGTGCCACCCCCTTAACGGCGTAAGAGAGATCATAAGAAGAGGGGATGGGGCCCTGGAACCTCCACCAATCACCACTTTTTTTGCTACATCACAACATAGCCTAATAATAACAAATAATCGCATAGAAGAGTATACATAAAAATATATTCTTGGGCTTATTTTGCATATATCACACGTTAAAACAGGAGGAGATGCTTGACCCTGCCATAAAAGGAACACGAAATGTAATGAATGCATGCTTGAAAAGTAAAGTGAACAAGGTTGTGCTCGTTTCATCTATACTTGCTGTTGTTGTAAACCCTAGTTGGCCCAAGGATCAAATAGTGGATGAAAATTGTTGGACTGATCCTGAATTTTGCATGAAAACTGAGAAGTGGTATTGCGCTGGCAAGGCTATATCAGAGCGCGAAGCTCTGGAATTCGGAAAAAAGAACAACATCAACGTTGTCTCAGTTTGTCCATCCATAGTATTCGGTCCAATGCTTCAATCGACGGTATGTACCACTAACTTGATACTTTTGAACCTCTTCAAAGGTAAGAACACTTTCAATCTCATTGAGTTCGACAAAGCCGAGGAAGATATAGATATTCCTATCGTGGATGTTCGTGATTGTGCTAACGCTTTGCTCCTAGCCTACGAAAAACCTGAAGCAGAGGGGAGGTATCTGTGTTCGTCACATGTGTTGAGGACAAAGTCTTTGATAGAACTGTTGAAGAACTTGTTTCCTCATTACAGTTATCCTTCTACTGAGTATGTTTTTCTAGTTTCTTTATATCTAAAATCAATTAAGCCTCTTAAGACTTGACAAATTGTACCTGCCTTTCTATTACAGTCTCCGTGTTTCGAACGAAGAGCTGAATTACACATGTGAGAAGTTGGTGAATCTTGGATGGAACTATAGGTCGTTGGAGAAGACTTTGGTTGACTCTGTTGAAAATATGAAAGAGGCCGGTTTATTAAGTTGATTCTAGTCCCTTATTGCGAGTTTAAAGTTTGTTATATACTAAAGCCTGCTAGTTTCATGGACACAAATGATTCCGAGTATGTATGATATTGCTAGCAGTACTTGTGCATTAGTGTGAATTTAATGATGTGATGGATCTCCAAGCCATTCATAGTACGTTTCTATGTGTTTGCTCAATACAGTATAATTTTCAGCATATCTGTTGTCAAATTAGATAAGTTTCTATATATGTTTTTTATTGTTATATGTTAGTTTCAAATTAGTTTTAAGGATGTTACATTAATATGTAAATTATGTATGGGTCTATATAAAATATGGGTCATATTCCTCCTTTTAACTTTCAATTCTTTTAACAATTTTGATTGACATGTTACTCCCTTCTAACACTACTTCAATATAAAAGTATTAAATATCACATAACATTATATATTTAATTCTCAATTCATAAAATTTATGTTTATTACATAAATACACTATTTCTTATTTGTTTTTTAACTAACAATATGATTAGAAAATGTATACTACTTCTAAAAATGATTTAAAAAGGCACTCTAAAAAAATAAAACAATTATAAGAAAAAAAACTTACATTTAAATAATAATATATGTTTTTTCGTTATTTTAATAAATTAAAAAATCATTTTAAAAAATATATAAAACAGTAAACAAAATAAAGAGTAAAGTGCCGAAATCGTCCTTAAGGTTTGATCGTTTTTGCGAATTTAGTCCAAAAAAACTTTTTTGTGCATCTGGACCCTTGAGGTTTCCCAATCGCTGCCAATATAGTCCAAATCACTAACTCCGTTAATTTTAAGCGTTAAATTAAGGGTAACATTGTCTTTTTACCTAATTGTTATTTAAACACAATAAAAAACAAAGTAAACAAAAATTTTATTATTATTTCTATTAATTGTATTTATTATTATTATTATTATTATTACTATTTCTTATTTAAAAATATATACATGTACATAAATCAAAGGACCACCAACAACCACTACCTTCTATAGCTATCACCACTACCTTCTCCGGTCATCATCAGCAGCATCACCACCTTCTCCGGTCAACTTGGGATGCACCAAGATAAAAAAAAAAAAAAAAAAAAAAAAAAAACTCATAAAAGGGTGCATCTTCTTCATTCTAGTTGAACCCTAGAATCACCTTCCACAATTTCAATTTTAAAACTCAAGTAAAAAGTAAGAAAGGAAGTCAAGATCATAGGGCTTTGAATCGATGAATGGAAACGAGCAAATAAACAGTAACTTACTTCAAAATGGTGCTGCACTCGATTGTCGACAAGCCTGGTTGGAAAGTTTTTGGCGGTGGGCAGAAATTGATAACAGGGAAAAAATGAGGTGTGTCCCGAAACGGCTGGAAAGCTTGTGGAGTATCCGCATGTACAAGCTTGAACACCGTTTCCGATTTCCCCTTACTTCTGTTTGATTAATTGTAGATATAATAATACGTTTGAAGGTTCAAATCAGTTTCATATCATTCGGTTTCAGGTTTTGAGTCAAGACGTGTAGGTAGTTGGACGGCATCGGGTCTTTGTTCGAGCGTTTAAGGCTTGGCGTAGTTGCAGGACGGTGGCCGGAGATGGCGTCGGAAAAACTAGGTCAGGGGAACAGGAAAGACAGACAATATTTCATCTTTAACCCCCTTAGGTTTGTTTAGCATTTAATATTAACCCCTGAACTTTGTAAAACATTAAAATGTTCCATAATATAAAATTAAGTAAAAGACATTATTGCCCCTAATTTAACGATTAAAGTTAACTGAGTTAGCGATTTGGGAAACCTCAAGGATCCAGATTCACAAAAAAAGTTTTTTGGACGAAAGTCACAAAAACGACCAAACCTTAAGGACGATTTTGGCACTTTACTCCAAAATAAATCTTACAAAGTGTGTTTTAAAAATAATATAAAAGATAACAAAAAGACAAAAAAAGAAACACCAAAGGGTTGAATCGTATTAATGTAAAACTTGAGGTAGCGATGTATATTTAGTAAAAATGATTGGAAGGGGTACGTTTAGCAACGCCCATAAAATAAAGGGATTAATTCATATAATAGTAACCAACTTTGAAAGTTGTTCCAATCAGGTCATTGATAAAAACTTTTGTTCCAGTCAGGTCATTTAACTTTCATTTTTGTTCCAATCCTAGATATTTTACCTGGATAGCAGGTAATCTAGCTTTTTTTTTAACTCTAAAAAAAATTTAAAAGAAATTAATAAAAAACCATAATTCAAAATATAAAACAAAAACAAAAAAGGAAAAAAACTAAAATGTTTCGGCCGATGTCCTCGTTCAACAAACAAAAAAAAACGACCTACTCATTCCAACATGGACCCGTTCTGACCCGAACCTGTTAACCCTAACCCGTTTCGGCTCGAACCAAAACAACCCATTTTGGTCAAAACATCTGAAAAAAGTTGTTAAGTGCTGAAACGAACTGAAAAACCGCTTAAACGAGCTGTTAGGTGCTGAAACGAACTGAAAAATTGCTTAAACGAGCTGTTAGGTGCTGAAACGAACTGAAAAATTGCTTAAACGAGCTGTTAGATGCTAAAACGAACTGAAAAATCGCTTAAACGAGATGTTAGGTGCTGAAACGAACTGAAAAATTGCTTAAACGACTTGTTAGGTGCTAAAACGAACTGAAAAATCGCTTAAACGAGCTGTTAGGTGCTGAAAGGAACTGAAAATCGCTTAAAAAGCTGTTAGGCGCTGAAACAAACTGAAAAATCGCTTAAACGAGCTGTTAGGTGAAGAAACGAAATGAAAAATCACTTAAACGAGCTGTTAGGTGTTGAAACGAACTGAAAAATCACTTAAACGAGCTATTAGGTGCTGAAACGAATTGAAAAAATCGCTTAAACAAGCTGTTAGGTGCTGAAACTAACTGAAAAATCACTTAAACGACCTATTAGGTGCTGAAACGAACTGAAAAATTTCTTAAACGAGCTGTTAGGTGCTGAAACGAACAGAAAAATCGTTTAAAACGAGCTGGTAAGTGCTTAAACGAACTGAAAAAATCGCTTAAACGAGCTTTTGCTGTTAAAACGAGCTGTAACGTGTTGAAAACGCGCTGATTCGTTGGTCCAAAAACAAAACTGACCCGAAACCCGTTTTGACCCATTCCGACCTTGACCCGTTCTAACCTGAACCTGTTGACTCTAACCCGTTCCGACCCGAACCAAAACAACCCTTTTTAAGTGACCCGTTTCGACCATAACCCGTTTCAACCCTGACCTGTTCCGACCCATGACCCGTTTCGACCCAACCCAATCAATTTGTCACCTCTAACAATATAACTAAAACGATTGTAATTTATTGCAATTAAAAAAAATTGAACATTTTTGCATTTTGTTTTTCAATTTTTGCAATTTATTGCAAGTTTCCGAACTTTTTTTTGCAAGTTTTCAGAATTTTAAAATTATATTTCGCATTTTTACTAATTTTCGCAACCTTTAAAAGTTATTATGCAAAGTAAAAACATTGAAAAAAATAAAAAAACCCTAGATTACCTTCTATCCAGGTAAAATATCTAGGATTAAAACAAAAGTGAACGTTCAATGACCTAATTAAAACAAAAGTTTTATCAATGACCTGATTGGAACAAATTTCAAAGTTAATTACTATTCTATGGAGTAATCCCTAAAATAAACGATGTAGTTTTTCTTTAGAGCATTCCCATTCCATTCTCCATATAATGTGAGGGGAATCTTCATTTTTTAGATATGGTTAAAAGTTGTTGTGAGAGGAGAAGAGATAAAATGTTACTTTCATGGTTAAATTTGGAGAAACACATTGTTCACCTCTATATTTTTTTAATGTTTTTTAAAGTGGTTGTGAGTGAATAAGAGATAAAAGGTAATGAAAAAAGTATAAAAAAATATTATTTAATTGAAAATGAAGAGCAAAGATGATGTTTTTAGTGTAATTATAGAGATGGAAGAATAAGAATGCTCTTAGTTATGGTTTAACACCAAAACCATCACGGCAGTTATGGTTGGCGCCTCTTCGAAGGTGAATCGATGTGGTCATCATAATTTGACATTTAATCGAATTATCAATATTTTAGTAATCTTTTATTCATATATATGTGAGTGTCAGAGCCGGCTGTAGGGTATGGGGGTAGTCGACGGCCACAGGCTCGACACCCAGTTAGGCCCGAAATTTAAAAAAAAATTATATTTACTTTTATGAAAAAAAATATATGTATATTCAATGTTTTAACACAATTATATGACCACTAGCTTGGTCTAGTGGTAACGGGTATGACATCTAACCAAAAGTTTGTGTGTTCTAATCTTATTTGAGACATTTAATCTTATTTTTATACAATATTTTTTTACACAACTCAAATCACAATAAAGTAAACTCATTTGGAATTAAATTGTTTAAACCCAAAAAAATATTCCTTTTATTAAAGGTCCAAAAAAATTTCGTCTTTAACCCTAAATTTGTTTCCATTCTTGGAGCCGGGCCTGGTGAGTGTTTATGTGGGTACTCAATGAGTATATTAGTCATGATATAATTGGTATCCGAGAGTAATGCTCTTGTGACCTCTGTGAAAAGGTTCATGTTTTTGCAAAAAGCTGTGTAGATGGAAGATCATGGCATATCAAGCCAGGAATGGTGTGGATGATTCACCACATATATATAATCCCTTCTTTATGTATGTGTGATGAGCAAGGGGGCATTGAAGATGTGTGTATGGTGGAAATGAAGAATCAGCGAAAGGCAAATAAGTTCTTGATTGAATGGAAGCGAAAGGCTGTCAAAGAACAATTCAGGAGGAGAACCATGAAGAAAATAAACAACGGGTATTCATTTCAGTATCACACATGATACTACTGCAAACAACCAGAAAGGTCTAGAGAGGTATGTGTTTCTAGAATCCAAGATTCTGAATTTATGGGAAATGGTATAAATGAGCAAGGGTGAAACAATATATAGTTCGTAAGTCTTAACCAGCAAAACAAAAGGCATGTGGTAAAAGAGTGGATGAGGAAAAATGAACTAAACACGCTACATCAGATTTTCATTTATTCACTTTTAAACACAAAAAATTCTCATTTTTTTCAACACTTCACCCACTTTTAAACACCTCTATATTACATATATAAGTAAAATACTTTTATAAACTAAAAATACCTTTAAACATCTATTTCTATATTTTCTTTCTATAAACTAAAAATACTTTTATTTAAGTATCTTATTTTTTATTTCATATTATTTAAAAATAACATAAGTTCTAGTAAATAAATTTACATAAATATAAAGTCATATAAATAAAAATTTAAAATTACACAAACAGTAAATAAAACAACCGCACACAAACATAAACTAAAAAACTTACATAAATTAATTTTAAAAAGTCTACCTCACTCAAACCGACTATTGTTTAATATATATGCTCCACTAAATCATTTCGAAGCGCATGATTAGCTTCATTGTTACGTGTAATCCTGAATCTTGTCAAGTGTCCTTCGAAAAATGGTTATTGTTGCTATTAAAGTTGAGAGAAAAATAAAATTATCTTATTAAAGATTTTACCGTTTGAAACTAAAAGCAAATAAAATAATTATTTTTTAATTTAAAAAGAAGAGAAAATTACGATTTGACTCCCTGAGTAAAATCGGTGGGGGCAATAAACCCTGAAAACTAAATTGCGCTTGTTGTACCAATGTGTTTTTATAATGATGACATGAGCGTGTTGAACCCCTGGTTTTAAGTTGACCGTTTGATTCAAGGGCACTTTAGTAATTAGATAAATAATAGTAATAGTAATAGTAATAATAATAATAATAATAATAGAGCAGCTCATCATCATCTTCTCAACCACCATCATCATCATCATCATCTTCTCAATCATACCCAAGCACGAACCCTTTTCAGAACTCTCACCACCAAACCCAAGCACATTTTCAGAACTCTGTCATCCCTCATCCGCTGCCACTGTTGCCGTCGTCGTCCACCGGGAAAACTTCCCAGCACCAAACCCAAGCACGAACCACCTTCTATTTAAACCAAACATCATCCTCATCCAGATTTAAACCCCTAACCACATAGGTTTTATACAAGAATTTAAAAAAAAAAACATAGATCTAGATTTAATGTGTGGATGAGATTTGAAAATAAATATGACGATTCCACTTTGGTGAGCAAGAATGGTAGCGCATGGTGTTTGGTGAGTAGTGGTGTGATGATGGAGGTTGAAGATGTGAAAAGTGTTGAGAACGGACTTCCGGCAGCCGGTGGCCGGAATCCGATTTTCCGGCACAGAGGCATGAGAGGATGGCGACTGTAATGTTTAATGATGGAGTACGGCAGCAGTGGTGGTTGGTGATAAAGATCGGGTGTTCAGAATACTATTTCCAGCGGCAGTGACGGGTTGCGAATGAAGAAGATGGCGGGGTGGCGATGAAGATGAAGATATGGGTAGTGGGTATGTTGATTTCCGGCAACGTGTTCTTGAATTTCCGACGGTCGCCTCCGTTGAAATTATGTATGGTGGTGGTGGTGTGGCGACGGAATGGTGGTGACGACGGCGGTGATGGGTTGCCGGTGAAGATGGGAGGTGGTGATGAAGATGCAGATGAATGACGAAGATATGGGTTTGTGTTTGAATGATGATGTTAATTTATATGTTTGTATAAGATTTATGGGTTTGTGTTTGTGTTAGGGTTCTTGATGTTCTTGATTTTCTCGGTTTGTGTTTATGTGTTTGAATCTTGATGTTGAAGGTGAAGATGAAGGGTATATTGGTCACTTACCAAATAATTAAAACTGCAGGGAGCATTATGATCATAATAAAAAACATGCGGGTACAACAAGCGCAATTTAGTTTTCAGAGTTTCATGGTGCCCACGCTGATTTTACCCAGGGAGGCAAATCGTAATTTTCTCTAAAAATAAAGATAATTAAAGTGGTGGTTGGAATTGGTTTTAAAACTTAATTGGAAATGAATTACATTAGGCTCAATTATCATGTTTCGTTACATTCAGTTTTCTGAATATGCTCTAAACTGAGCATCATCTCCAATGTTCATTTATTCAGTTCAGAATTCCAAACAATGTCACGTCAGAACTGAACATTATACTTTAGATTCTCTAACAAACATCTCTTCAAAACCCTAAGGAAGTCTTTTAGAATAGAAACACGTGTAATGATTTCTACAGTGATCGTATTTATGTGGGAAATGGCAAATTAATAGAGATTAATAATATAGTGGATGAAGATGCATCATTGAGTCAGTTTTCTATGTGCCCAATTTGAAGAAAAACATCCTATGTCGAGATCAATTATTGTGTCAAATATTTTCAAGTGGCATGGAAAATAGAAAGGAACCCTATGTTCCATTGAAAAGACTTTCGAAACCTGAATCAAGATCTTTTTGTCAATTTGAACAATAGGTCAAAACATAAGATGAACAATGAAATGAATATTTATATAATCTTGACATCGAGGTCACTAAGGATAAGGATTGATAATGGAAGATGCCAAATATATATAGTCCCTTGAGGTCAACAATCATCCAAAACAAACCTTGAGCCAATGATCTAAAAGCACCTACAAACTGGCCAGTTGAACCGTTAATACCGGATTTCGTATAGATTTTGATAATTTGAGCCCGGTATTTTGAGCCGGTAGGGTTGAACATCAAACCATCGGTTTTTATTAAAACATCCGTATACATTGGTAAACCGATTTTAAGCCCAATAGTATTTGGTAATTAGCTAGCCCACCTTTTATTAAAAATAAAAATAAAAATTGAGTACTTAATTATGGGTTAACTTTTGTCTATAGATTATTTTTTAAGTTGAAGTTATATATATATATATATATATATATATATATATATATATATATATTAGTTAACCCTTATGATACAACGGTTTAAACAATTTTTAAGCCCAACATGTACATGTTAAAACCGGGTTTTAAAACATGCCTTACAGCCAGCTCATCTAAAACATTACCAAATAGACAAACAAAAGACAAAATGACAAAACTCGTCCTTAATGTTTGCACGTTTTTTCAGTAGTCGTCCTTTAGCAAACTTAATGATAGAAAACATCCTTTATATTCAAAAAACCTTGCACGGTTCGTCCTTTTCACTAACGAGAGTTAGTTTTTCTCGTTAAATCCAGTCATGTGTGGGCAATTTAGTCTTTTTAATAAAATAAAAAATATATTAAAAATATTGGTGGGCACTAAATTAATTAATAATAATAATAAAATAATATATGCTGCATAACATCATCCCTACTGCACCACTCGTACCCGACCAGCAACTGTCAACATCTCGAACACCCACTACCATCGCCTAAACTACCACCAACACCGTGCACTCCCTCTCTCTCTACACTACAACCACCACCACCGGACCATCACACCACCAATCCACCATACCCTAATAGCTACAGACCACCACCGTCAATCAACTATATCCCCGTGTTCACCTCACCGGAACCCTAGAAATGTGGTCGGAATTGCACAAATTAGCCCCAAAACACCTTGAAACGATGATATAGGCTTTACAATTACCGCGTCATAGATGAAAAATAGAGCTCCGATTTTCAATTTCACGCAAAATCGAACTTGTCGGACTTAATAAAACCATAGAAAATCAAATACCTACCAGAAAATTTTGGGGTTTCGTCTTACCAGATCTGAACCCTCTGGTTGAGGATGTCAACAATGGTGGAGTCTTTATAGTTAATGTATACGCGGTGGTTGCATGTGGTGGTGGATTGGTGTATACGCGGTGGTTGCATGTGGTGTCGGTCCGGCGATATGGTGGCGGTGGTGGTCCGGGGCTAAAGTGGCGGCATGTGTTAGTGAAGGCAACATGTGGTGGGTGGTGCCATGGTGGTGGCGACGGCAAGTAGTGGGTGGTGCCGTGTTGGTGGCGGCATGTCTGCACAACTACCCTCATGTGCAGCTACCCTTGAGGAGATGGAGAGAAAAGGAATAAAGAGAGAAACAAGAGAGAGAGAGTGTGTGTTGTATATAATTTTTATTTTTTTAATTTTAATTAGTAAATATACTATAAAATTACAAAGCTACTCTCATGTGTACTGCACATGACCAAACTTAACGAGAAAAGTTATATGGGTTAGTGTCAAAGGACATAATCTGAAAGAGCTTTAAAGCATAAAGGATGTTTTTTGTCATTAATTTTGTTAAAGGATGTCCACTGAAAAAACGTGCAAACATAAAGGATGTCTTTTGCCATTTTGTCCAAACAAAAATAGATCTTTTTAAAAGATCAGTAGCAATATCATCCATTGGTTTAACCGCCCTCTACTCCGAGAACGAAGCTGAAAGCGAAATTTTTTTGGGTCTTAAATAGAAGGAATATTTTGTTGGGTTTAAACAATTTATTTTTTATTTGAGCTTACTTGGTTATTAAAATAGGATTAAATATGTCTCAAATGATACTAGAACTCATAACTTTTGTTAGGAGTAATACCTCTTTGCCACTAGACCAAGCTAGTGGTTATGTAATTGAGTTTAAACACTAAATATATATATTATTTTAATAAAAATACACTTAATTTAAAAAAAAATTGGACTAGTGGGGTGTTATGTATGTGGTCGTCGAACACCCTGCCACACCTTAGGGCTGGCCTTTGTTGGGAAAAACGACCACCTAGCCACGAACGGTAAACAAAAATTGCGGGATTAATCTTCGTTTGGCTAAACTTTATTCCCGACCCAAATGAACCAATGAGAATGCAAACAAATAGAGTAATTTAAAAGTAAATATGACACAATAATTTTAGCGTGGAAAACCTCTTAAGACGAGAGTAAAAACCACGGGTGACGGGACTACTAGAGCCGCTTAAAATCCAATATCACAAATAATAGCAATACAAAGTCTTCTCTAGATAAAACTAGAGGCATGCACAAATCATCATATACTTGGTATAAACAATCTTCAAGTATATGGAACCAAATACAAAAGGATAAACAAGTAAGAGATAACACCAATAAAAAAAATACCGGTCTCTGAAACGTCTCTTATCTCCTTAAAAGCCACCCAAAATAATAGAGTAGACAACGTTGTCTTCGTCTTGTTGGTCTTCGGCTGAATACAAAAGAAATCAAAACAAAAAGTCTACTTGTTGTTGTCGGCAGAATATTGAGCATCACAAAAAAAAATAACCTTTTGTAACCTTCATGTTTCTTGTTCTTCACGTAGTATAAGCCCATCACAAAATTACCACATCAATTTGTGGAGTTCATGTGGGTCACAGCCCACCAAAACCCAACGTCAAATAATTCCTTTTTTTCCTTTAATTATTAAAACATAATAACAATATTAATAATAAACCCATGAAGCAAAAAATATTTGTTGGGCTTTCTCATGGCAAAAATACCCCAACAAATCTCTCCCTTTTTGTCTATGAGAAAGAACTCACCACCCCGGCGAGCGAGCAACATATCTTCTGTTAAAACGATAAGGCATCATCGACTTTCATGGGTGGATAGGTTTGATCTCGTGGGGAGGCTTCGGAGGAGATCAAGATAACTAAAAGTATTTTTATTATGTTATGGTTTATCCATTATCTATGTTTATCTTTTAAGTTTGTTTTTCAAATTAGTAGTAGTATTTGAATTGAATTGGGAGTCTTGTAAGGGTCTATATAAACCTGGTCAGAATGTTTGTTTTCAGTGTGTTCTATTTTTTAGTTTTAGTAATCAAAAAGAGTCGCTCTTGAGTTTGAGCAGAGATCGGTTGTTGTGTTTGGTTTTCAGTATTTGGTTTCACTTGTTCCACATTTTACAAGTGGTATCAAAGCCAATCACCGAAGACGTTTGTTCACATCTGATTCTTTAATCGAGGTCCAGCGCGGCCCGTGGGATTTAATTCATCGATTGATTGCTTGTTTAGGCGATTGATTTGGCTGTAGGTTAAAAGAATCGTTCGGTGAAAAGAAGAACGAGACAGACTCGAGAATCATGTCGACTTCCAAGTCGTGGGAGGTGTGAAGAAATTGAACAATTCGAACTCTAACACGTGGAAGACGTGTATGCGGTCTTACCTTCAAGGGCAAGATTTGTGGGATATTGTCAATGGAGAAAGCACCGTGGAACCAAGGAATGATGTGAACGGGGCTATTGGAAAGTGGCGAGTAAAATATGGTAAAGCCATGTTTTATCTGAAAACAACTATTGAAAAAGAACTTTTAGAACACATCCAAGGTTCGAGACGCCAAAACCTGCATGGGATGCGCTAGTTGCCTTGTTCTCCAAGAAAAATGACTCAAGGCTTCAACTGTTGGATAATGAGTTGTTGTCGATCAGTCAAAAAGATCTGACGGTACCCCAGTACTTTCACAAAGTAAAAACATTGTGTTGTGAGATTGGCGAGTTGGATCAACAAGCGAGAATTGGGGATGCTAGAATGAAGCGAATTATTATCCACGGGTTGAAACCCGAGTTCAGAAGTTTTGTTGCAGCCCTGCAGGGATGGGCGAATCAGCCCTCTCTTGTTGAGTTCGAAAATTTGTTGGCAGACCAAGAAGCTTTGACGAAGCAAATGGAAGGTGCAACGATTGGGTCATCGAAAGATGTTGACCAAGCCCTATACGTCGGGAAGGGAAGAAACAGGTTTCGAGCAGGAAAGTTCCAAATACGGAAGCGTGAAGGGAAATAGAAACCGTGGGTTAAGAAAGATAAAGAGAAAGAGAAAGAAGAAAGAACCGGAGATAAGAATAAAAATGTGGAAAATATGAAGTTTTCTTTCCGGTGTTACAAATGTGGACGTAAGGGTCACAGAGCAAAGAGATGCCCGGAAAATAACCAGGAAGAAGGAAATAATGCTGCTGTTGAACAAGATGACGAGTGGGATGCAGATGCGTACTTCACTAAAATTTCCGATGCTCATGCATATTCGGCAACAGTTCAGCATAAGTCTAACAACCTTGATGATTGGATAGTTGATTCTGGGTCTTCAAATCATATGACGGGAGAGAAAGGTATGCTGTCTAATCCCATAGTATATGGTGGTAGCAAGGTTGTCGTTATTGCTGATAATTCTAGGCACTTGATCACACATATCGGGAATATAAAGTTTCCAGCCGGGTCAAGCAAAAATGAGCTAATCCTAAAGGATGTGTATCAGGTACCCGGGATGAAGAAAAACTTGTTGTCGGTACCTCAACTCACCGACGCGGGTCATTACGTGTTGTTTGGGCCTCATGATGTTAGAGTGTTTGATCACTTTGAAACATCAAGTAAACCGGTTCTGCAGGGAAAGAGGAAGGAGACAATGTATGTATTGTCAGCAGAATCAACGTATGTTGAAAAGACTCGCAACAACGAAAACGATGATTTATGGCATCGACGCCTTGGGCATGTCGGTTTCGATAAGATTGGAATTATGATGAAAAAGGAGACTGTAAGAGATCTACCGGTTCGTGATGTGCACCCGGATCAAGTATGTGCTGGTTGTCAATTTGGCAAAGCGAAACAACAGCCGTTTGAATCATCGGATTCCAAGACCAGTGATCCGCTCGATCTCATTCATACGGATGTCTTCGGACCAGTAAAGCAACCATCACTAAGCGGTAAACGTTTTATGATCACCTTCATTGATGGCTACTCACGTTTTGTGTGGTTATATTTTATGCACCAGAAGTCAGAAGCCTTCGAGAAGTTCAAAGATTTTAAGCTTGAGGTCGAACGTTTAACGGGGAGAGAAATAAAGGTTCTAAGATCTGACAATGGTGGCGAGTACATGTCACATGAGTTTTCAATTTTTTTGAAAACTAACAAAATTGGAAGGCAACTTACGTGTTCAAATACGCCTCAACAGTACGGTATATCAGAGAGAAAGAACCGACATTTAGCTGAAGTTTTAGGAAGTATGTTACACGATAAGAATGTACCGGGAAGTTATTGGGCTGAGTCAATGATGACGGCAACTTACGTAATTAATCGGCTGCCGCAACAAGGGCTCGAGTATACATCTCTGTATGAAAGATTGTTTGGGAAGAAACCAAGTGTTAGGCACCTGAAGGTTTTTGGGTGCATGTGTTTATTCCTAGCCACCTTCGTCACAAGTTAGAAAAGAAAGCTGTTCGGTGTATTTTTGTGGGGTATGATGCCCAAAGAAAAGGATGGCGTTGGTTGTGACCCGGGGTAACAAGAAAATGCTATGTCTCTCGTAACGTAGTGTTTAATGAGATGTCGGCTTGGTGGACATCTAGTAAAGAAGCCCTACCCGATACCGATTATTTAAAAGAAGAGTTGAATCATGTAAAGCTAAAGTTCAATAATGATTCTGATGGAGAAAACATTGAGTCAGGTTCGATTCCAGAAACGAATGAGGAATCTGGCCAAGTCCAGCCAGAATCAGTACCGGCAAGAAGATCGTTTCGAGAAAAGAAACCAATCCACGGTATGCTAATGTTGTCTGGGTTGAAGAACGAATTGTTGAACCAGATTCGTTTGCTGAAGCGAGTAAAAAGGAAGAATGGATTGAAGCTATGAGAGTCGAGATGGAAGCTCTTAAAGCTAACCAAACCTGGGATTTAAGTTGAAGGATCTGGGTCGGCTACAACATTTTCTTGGACTAGAACTATAGTATAAAGAAGCTTCAGTAATCCTACATCAAAGGAGGTATGTGATAAATTTGTTACAAAAGTTTGGATTAAATTGTTGTAAACCGGCGGCAACTCCGTTCGATGTGAATGCTAAGTTGTATCCAGAAGACGGAACCGAGCTAGAAGATCCTACTGAGTATCGGCAGATGGTGGGAAGTTTAATTTATATTACTCTAACAAGGCCTGATATCGCGTTTGCGGTTGGTGTTCTAAGCCGTTTCATGCAAACTCCAAGAAAGCCTCACATGTATGCCATGCAACCAGTCTTGAAGTATGTTAAGTCGACATATAGATGTGGTGTCAAGTTTAAGAGGGAGTCGTGTGTTAAGCTTAGAGGCTTTTGTGATGCCGATTTTGCTGGCGACCCAGGAAGTAGAAGGTCAACTTCGGGATATGTGTTTTTGCTCGGTTCAAGTGCTATATCGTGGTGTAGTAAGAGACAGCCGATTGTGTCTCTTTCAACTACAGAAGCTGAGTACGTGCTTCAGCGGTAGCAGCTCAAGAGTTGGTTTGGCTTGTTCGGTTGTTAAAGGAATTGGGACAGAATGTTGAGCGTGGTGTGGACTTATTTTGTGATAATAAGTCAGCAAATTTAGTTAGCTGAGAATCCAGTGTTTCACGCTCGTACTAAGCATGTGGAGGTACACTATCATTTTGTTCGTGAAAAAGTGTTGAAAGGAGAGATTTACTTGCAGTATGTAGAGACAAGTAAACAAGTAGCTGATATGTTCAGTGGCGGACCCAGGATTTTTTGCCAATGGGGTCCCATATTTTCGGTGTTCAAATTTTTCGGGTCGGTCGTTGTTCAGGTCGGGTCGAGGCGAAGAACATAATAAAAAACAATATCATAATAAAACTTTCTTTTCAATCATCACTACCTGAACGGGTCAAAATGGGTCGGGTTGACACATAAACACTTTGTTTTCCCTTTCTTAAACATTTTTGAGATAGAACCTAGATCCACCCTTTCATAAGCATGTGTTGAAAACCATTAACTTAAACTAGTGAAAAATAAAACTGATATTTTAAAGTGTTTGAATGTTTCTAAAGAAAACCATACATAAAGTTGAAAACAATGATATGTATTTTAGAGGTGTTTGAATGTTTCCAAAGTTATCATTGCAACATTAGCAATCAAATGATTGATTAACACTAAAAATTAACACAAAAAACCAAAAACTGAGCCTTGTAAGACTTGAACCCATGACCTTTCAAAGATAAAACAAGGGACTTCCCACCAGACCACATCAACATTAATAGTATGGGTTCCAAGTATTAAATCTTATGGGGTCCTCAAAAAATTTAATATACCGCTTCTAATAAATTTTTAAAAAACATTGGTGTCCCGGGACCCCGATCCACACTATGTGGGTCCGCCCCTGGATATGTTCACGAAGGGATTACCGAGTACTAAGTTAAAAGAGTTTTGTGCCAATATGGGAATGAGTATGGTCGATGTTGAGAGGGAGTGTTAAAACGATAAGGCATCATCGACTTTCATGGGTGGATAGGTTTGATCTCGTGGGGAGGCTTTGGAGGAGATCAAGATAACTAAAAGTATTTTTATTATGTTATGGTTTATCCATTATCTATGTTTATCTTTTAAGTTTGTTTTTCAAATTAGTAGTAGTATTTGAATTGAATTGGGATTCTTGTAAGGGTCTATATAAACCCGGTCAGAATGTTTGTTTTCTGTGTGTTCTATTTTTCAGTTTTAGTAATCAAAAAGAGTCGCTCTTGAGTTTGAGCAGAGATCGGTTGTTGTGTTTGGTTTTCAGTATTTGGTTTCACTTGTTCCACGTTTTACATCTTCAGCTTCTCCCTTGTCATAGCTTTGGTTAACATATCGAAACAATTATCATCGGTGTGAACTTTATCAAGTTCAAACAACTTGTCTTCAATTTGATTATATGACAAATAATGTTCATTTAGTCTAGTTGAATTATTTATTTATTTTCATCAGTAAGATTTATTTATTTTTTTATTTTGTCATCAATAAGATTTAAGTTTTCATTTATTGGCGGCGTTCGTTATTCACCGGAGATCGACTACAGAGTTCAGCATTAACCTTGAGGACGTTAGGCTCTTAGATTCTTATGAGTATGGCTATGATGATGATAGAAGTAAGGAGAAAGAAGGTGTTACGAGAATTCAGATGAAAATCACCAGGATGGCGTGTGCTGCGTGCTTCAATTACATCGAAGGAGCGATTAGGAGTCTCGATGGAATCGTCAGCCCTTAGAGTCTGAATTTTGGCATCTAATCAGGTGCGTTTGTTAACATTCCTCTCTTGGTAACAGATCACCTCAATTTCTGGCGAATTTGAGCAAGCAAGGTGGATGATAAACAGTGTGCGTGCGTGAATTTACTAACTTGAATTGTTTTCACACACTGTTGAGTGCAACAAACATTTCTTATTATTAGATGTATTTATAACTTTAAGCACTAATCACTGACCAGATGAAGTTGTTACCAATGGCTATTTATTGTGGTAAGTTACCAATTAAGTACTCAAACCTTGTATTTTACGACACTGCAAATGCACTTGATGCACCTGTAAAGTATTCAGTAGTTGACACGATGGTTTTCTTAGACGAACCAAAGTGTCTGAACCTATAGACCCCCTTACTAGCTGAATCAGGCACATCCCATTCAAGACTAGCTGATCCATAACTAGTATCATTATCTATATTCCACTTAAATATCAAGCTGAAATCATCGTCATCATAGGCCGGGATCCACCTCTTTCCTTGAAGCATCTCGACTACAGCATATGTGCCTTCGGTTAATAGATCATATATTGGGTTTGGACTCCAAAACACGGCGCTTGGTTTGTCACCTTTGTTAAAGAATCCACTTTTTGGTATGGAAACGTCGTGTTTCATATCTCCAAACTTTACTCTTGGAGGCGGTGACTCTCCTAAAGGGTCTAGTAAGAGTGTTAGTTGGATGGAGGAAAGATCCGGTGGTGATGGGCCTTTTTTCACTATCTTACACCCTTTTGCCATGGACTCTGCTAACTTGTTGAATTCTTGAATGTATGCCGATAGAGTATATGGACCGTAGAGAGTTGATGCACCCTGTAATTCAATTTTACGATATTTAGACAGCGTAAGTCGTACAAGTGGGGAAAACATTAGTCTTGAAATTTGTAAAGAAAGTATTATATAAGCTAATGCGTCACTGCATGAATGATAAAGGTTATTTGCCAGCTGTGACACGTTAGTTAGTAGGATATTGATAGGTCTCATAAATTTAGTGGTAACGGATTTTTATGGTTCAAAAAATGCATGATTGATGTTTTTGGTTACCTCGTATCTTTGTTGCTTATATTCTTCTGGAGTAGCGATGTATTGGGAGTATGTGTTGGTCAATCCGGCTATTACAACATGCGTATCTTTGTCAAAATCACCCTTTCCGTTATTTATTAGCGTTTGCTTCACTGATTCTCGTAATCTTCTACCCGACATTGTTGTGAATTCTGAAATAAAACTAGGAAACATTAGTTCCTTAGGAACTTCTAGTCTCCTACACAAATAGCTTTTTGAAAGAGTGAGCCAAACCTCCCGGAACGGCTAGTATGACTAGTTTCCCAATTCTCAGGATTTGAATTGGAACAATTGCTGGCTGCAATATCAAATGGAAGCAGTAAGAAATTTCAATTTTATGAATGGGAACTTACCAAAATGGACATCTTGACCGATAAGTTTGACAAAATACCATTTGACATTTATTTACACAAATATCACTGGACTTATATTTATCATTAAGAAACTGTGTTTCATCCAACATATGGTGTCTCATGCCTACATCATGTGGTGGATCAAAACTCTCTTGAAGACTGCAAATTGACTTGAGACAACAAACATGGATATCATACACCATGTTTAGATCTACTACTTCAATTCAGAAAGGTCATTATGAAGAATTTGGTGCATGAGCTAGAATGGGATCTACTATGCCAGTCTTGAATTATGTTACATTAAAAGACACGTGTCAAGTAGTGATTGATTGGAAATGTAAAGTCGTGGTTATTTTGTCAGACTTGTGGTCAAGATGGCTATTTTGGTGATTTTCTTTTGTATCTAATCATTTATGAAAAACATTCAAGAAATATTACCGCCCACGCATAAGGGAAAAACATCTCTCCTGTGGAGAGTAGAACCGTCTTTGGCTTTTGACAATGAACTTGATAATCACTCGGTTTCTTCAGAAAATCTCTTACTCGTTTCCAAAACTCGTTAATCTACACATGTAACATCCCATAAATATTCAAGATACTAAAGCTAGATACTTATAATACTATGTGATGGATCCAATTCTGATCACCTTCGTGTCGCCTTGTTGGAATCCAAAAGCACCAGGACCATCAGTAGTTCCAGCAGCAAATCCCGGACCTAAGGCTGCCGGACATGTTTGGACAGTCCGGTTACCAGCTAATGCAACTTCAATGTTTGTGAAGTTTAAGTAAACATGGCGATAGTCAATTTTCCCGGTCAACTGTTCTTTAGCTGAGGTAAATAATTCAACCGCCTTTTGAAATTGTCTCTCCCCTATGATTTTTGTACTCTTTGTTTCATTTGGGTACCTGTACAATGTTTAGTTTCATAAACTAAAGAATACAAAGACCTATATATTATGGCGACACAACAGTCTGTTGGTCATAGGTAATGAGACGGATTGTTAGGTACCCAGGACCACGACCGACACAAAGCAAATCGTTTCCATTGCAAGAGGAGTGATTAAAATCACAAGGTAATCCGGTATCCGTGCAAAATGCTCCTAACACGTTAGGACTAACGTCTCCTACATTTGATTGACAAAATGCACCAACAAATCGAGACGCACCATCGTTCTTCCTCACCTTGAATGCTTGGCTTGATGTTTGACTACAAGGCTGACCTCCCGTGGCTTTGATGGTCGATGCCTTATTTATTTAAACACTGGCATCCTCTGTTTAACAGTAAATGTGATTAAATCAGTCATTAAAGAACCTTACAACAGTAGTTGATCTAATAGTTTGCCAACTCCTACATGGACTACTAAGACAAGAGAAACAAATGGGCAAATAGCCTAACATTAAAAAGACATAGCTAGAGATATGAGTGAAGTTAATCGGATTAGTCTCCGAATCCAGCACTTTATGATTTCCCCTTATTTTAGTCATTTGAATCTTTCTTTTCAAACACAAAACTTGTGCATAACTTAGCTTAATTTATGTGATTGTGTTTTTAATTCCACAATTAAGTGTATGTCTTTAACTTCGATTATAATTATAACATCTGTCAAATTGTCCATGTAAAAGGGATTTTAATTGTCGTAAGAAACACCAAGTTCCCCATGCTTATGTTACAATCACCCGTACCTTGCGCACCAAAGGTAGTGGAGTTTGTACTTGTGGAAGTGAACCAATCTTCAAAGAACCTAGCAGCAGCACCCTTGTTGTCACCACTAATTAGTTTATTGTCTTTGCTCATAGAGGTTCCATGAGTTGCAAACCATGTG
Organism: Bidens hawaiensis; assembly: GCF_021521415.1. NCBI lineage: Eukaryota > Viridiplantae > Streptophyta > Magnoliopsida > Asterales > Asteraceae > Bidens > Bidens hawaiensis. The sequence continues at coordinate 398,953 of NW_027492170.1, forward strand.
AATGCTCCCACACTTCTCCCACTTGCACCATCCACAAACTTCAAAAGAGTCATCAATGTATCCACATCTCTTGGATATCGAACCCTCTCCTCTGGAGGGTTAAACAAATACGCACTCGGACTCCTGTTCACTCCCGCATTATCCAAATCCCCTACAAAAACATCAACACATCATGATGTATATATGCATCTATATTGTCGCAATCATATTAATATATAGGTTACACCACACCTGTGTTGATGAAAATGGAACCAGATTTGAGATTATTATGAGCTTGAAGAATGCTCATTTCAATGGCGGTGACTATTGCATCAAAGGACTGAGGGATGAAGCCAAGTGACGTTACGGAGTACACCACGTACTGCAAGTACCCTCCTGGACCTGCATGAGTGTGGGTCCCACTTATCGCTACGTTATCTTCACTATACAAGTTCCCAAACCTACACCAAGCAAGTATTAGCAACCATGTGGGTCTCGAGGGGATCCAAATGCAAATCCTCTTTACGTTTAGTTACCGAAGTTCGATTAATACACACACACACACATATATATATACAAAGTTACTCACTACAAAAAAATTGGCCTAAGGCAACTTTTATTTCACAAAAAAGCTGCATTAGGTGAAGTTGCATTAGATCTAGTGCAACCTTTTTGTTAGATTACACAACTGTTTCTTTTAAATCCAACACTTTTAAAGGGTTGCATTTGAAAGAAACAGTTGTATTATCTAACAAAAAGGTTGCATTAGGTCTAATGTAACTTCACCTAATGCAGTTTTTTTTGTGAAATAAAGGTTTTCATAGACCAACTTTTTTACCCAATAGCTAATGACCCTTTTAAAACTTATAATAATAACTTAATTTAATAAGTTTTGTTTGTATATATAAGTTGCTGCTTTAAGTTGGACTATTTTTACTTGTTAGATAATGAATTATGTGTATATATCTGTACTTTAAGAACTTCGTTTTGTCACTTAAACAATACCTTTTGGATAGCCTGTCAAGGACTTTAATCGCGACGAGTTGCGATGCCATTCCTGCGTCAAGATTGACGAATGCAAATCTCGGGCCATCTAAACTCTCGGCTACAATGAACGCTCTTGCTCTTAGCCGGAAATGTATTCCAGCAGTGCTTTGGTCCAAATTTGCATACCCCATCATGTTGACTCCAGCAGCTGGTCCGGTGCTATCATAGCTTCCGACTCCAATCAAGTAATCGGCTGTTGCCGGATACAACAAACAATAAATGAGTAGAGTAAGTAACAAACTTAAAGAATTTTGATGCATATTTTATTATGGTTGATTGTTTAGTCAAGTAGTTATGATTGAATATATAGGAGTTGGTTATGGTTTTCATCGGATGGTGTTTCATAGTTTAAAACGAGTCTATTAGAATTGATCGAGGATAATGTTTTGTCATATAATTGTTAGCATTTTTGCCGTCTTCACAGCATAATTTGATGGAATTTGTGGCCCAATTACACACGAATACAATTAATTTAACAATTTTGTTACGGAAAAAGATAATCATTACGTCGTGTTACGGCTGCGGGACACAAGTTCGGTTGGTATCGGTTAAGTTCGTTAAATCATCAACACTAAATAAAAAACAATAACTTTGTAAACGTTCAAAACAGTATCAACCAACATATAACTTAAAATCAAAGTGATACGAATGTGGTCGCTATCGGCCCGGCTCGTACCGGCATATACATTAAACCCAAAAAAATAATAAACAACCATAATAGCAGTGACACTCGTACATACAAAAAACCAACATGTATAAAACAAAAAATTCCAGCTACGTTTGTTATGGTACCGGAACTAAACCAACAAAAATTCTGTCAACTTAGCATGTTTAAAACACAGGTGTAGTAGTAGCGAGTTAAGATGAATTCGATCGAAATCAATTAGGTTCATTACGGATACCGAAACTAATGGGGTGTTTGGGATTCCTTATTTTTATCTCCTTATAACTTATTGACTTTTGTAAGTTAAAAGAGTGTTTGGATAATGTGGCTTTTTTAAGTTTTTAAAGAAGGAAAAATGAGTTTTGATAAGTTAGGATATTGTAACTTATCAAAAACTCCTTAAATAAGACAAAAGGAAGTGTAAATAAGGAATCCCAAACATGGCCTAAACCTAAAAAATAATCTCGTCAAATCATCTTATTTAAAACAAATAAAACATGCTTAAAAAACTGAAAAGAAAAAAACTAATAAAGCAATCAAACAACACATACATATAAAATCAAAGAAGAAATAAATAATAAAAAAAACTTACTGCCTGGGGGAATAGAACTCGCGCAACATACTACAAAACAGGAGTTATATGGAACGCCTTCAACCATTATACCAAGTTAACAAATTGTATATATTTCAAAGTTTATTATACAAAAGGTCAAACTGAAAACTTAACAAGTGCATTTATGGCACCGACATTTGGATTTTTATCTATATAGAAACTGAGGAGCCTATTACTTTATACATAAAATAAGAAAACTAACGAGCCAAAATCAAGGTTGTGTAGTGAATGAAACCTTTATGAGAGCATTTTGCGTCATGTGTTGTCACGTCATCATAAGGACTTTTTGACTAAAAGGGGTGTAATGAGCCTCTTCAGTCATTACATCATTATTATTTTATTGTTAATCTTTATAAAAAAACAAATAAATAAATAAGCCCACCAACCCCCCCCCCCCCCCACCACCACCACCACCAACCCCCCTCCTTCAAGCGTCCCGGGGGCTGCGTACCCCGACGCTTTTCACATCAGATCTAACCTGATGAAAACCAACTTTAATGTGATGTTTCAACCTGTTTCCGTCTCCGACGTGAGTTTTAAAAAAAGTTGATTTTTGAGTTTTTTTTAAAATTCATCTCCAAAGTTGAATTTCATTTGAATTTCGTCTTTTTTAAAAAAATCATATTCATCATCTTCTTCATCAAACTCCCTCCATTTCCTCCGCCACCTAATGCTACCAGACACCACCAAGACATTTATTAGCTAAAGATGAAATTTTTCGTGCCGATTTCAGCACGCAGTCTCCTTCGAGACGTGGGTCCATTAACTGATGAAACTTTTTTGAATCTGCAACGTACGGTTTCACCCATTCTATTAGTTTTTGCTCGTTTTTGGTAAGTTCCGCTCTACTGCTCGTCGGCCCGTGATAAGCTCGTATAGTACCACGCCGAAACTCCAAACGTGTTTTTTGATGTCAATCTACCCATGTGCAGATACTCTGGTGCTGCTAACCTACTGTTCCAACAACCTAAAAAATATCATGTGCATAAAATGGTGGTGCTTGTTATTATTAATGGTTATAAACATTTAATGCAGAGGTGGCAAAATGAGTAGAGGGTAAAAACGAGTATTTTCAATTGTATTCGACAACTGTTTATAAAAAAAAGTTACTCACGTGACCCGTTAGACAGATAAAGAAGTGTAAGTGTGTAAACGAGCCAAGCCGTTCATGAGCTGCTCGAGATCAGCTCGTCAAAAGATTAAACCGAGTCGAGCTCAAACAAGCTCAAGCCTGAGAGTGTAATAAACAAACTTGAGCTTTAATTTTGGAGCCTGAAATGACTCACCGTCCTAAACGACCACCACAACCACCCACCACCACCATTCAACCACCCACCAAATTGCAAATGTTAAATTTTTTGATGAAGAAGATGATGAATATGATTTTTTTTATAAAGACAAAATTCATTTGAAATTCATCTTTGGAGATGGATTTCAAAAAAACTTAAAAAACCATAATTTTGAAAACTCACATTGGAGAGGGAAACAGGTTGAAACATCACGTTAAAGTTGGTTTTTATCAGGTTATATTTGATGTGAAAGCAAACGTTTAAGACGGATTTGAGATGAAAACTCGTGTGGTAGGTGGGAAAACTTGACAAATGGCAGTTTTTGATTGGTTCACGAAATATCACGGGGAAATTCCCAATGTCATGTGGAAGTTGGATTTGGAGGGCTATTTTGGGAAAATGAAACCTCACGGGCTATTTTGGAGTTTCTCTCTCCTCATAAGGGCTATTTTGGGAATTCCCCTTTATCTTTTACCCCCTCTAGTTAGAGATTGGAGATCCTTTATGCTCAACTAGTCGAGTAAGGTATGGAAGTGTTGTGTACCCAAGGGCTTGGTGAGAGCATCATCGATTTGCATCTTTATTTTATCTGCATGGTTATTATTTCCTTTACTTCGACCCGCTCTTTAATGAAATTGCAGTCCATTTTTACATCTTTTGTTCACTCGTTAAAAACCGGATTATTTTCTATGTGACGAGCAGCTTAATTTCCACAAAATAGTTGTGTCGGTTCAGATGGGGGTATTTCAAGTTCGTTTAAAAGTCATCTGACCCACAAGATCTCGCTAATGGTAGATGTTATGGCTTGATATTCTGCTTCTGCCAATGATCGGGAGACGACAGCCTGTTTCTTTGATTTCATGATATAGGTGCACCTCCCAACAGTAGCAAGTAGTCGGTCCATGATCTTCTATTGATTGTGTGCCCCTAACTAGTCAGCATCCATGTGACTTTTTTTCAGGCCTCTCGTGTAAAAAATGTCGGGTCTGTTAGCTTATAAATAGAGAAGTTTGTCATCTTGTCTTTGATATAGGTTCGCATCCACTCGTGGCTCACATTTGTTTAGGTTTCACTTCCACCGGAAATGGACTTGGACGACGACCCATCATACTCGGGTATTCTAGTATATCAAGAATATATTGTTGTTGACTTAGTACCACTACCAACCCCTCTTTCGTACGAGCCACGTTCCCTAGTCTCAAAAGAAGAATATTTTGGGACCAATATCTTTGATGCTTAATTTCTTGTCGAGGAATGTTTGGTTTCTTAAATTGTATTTGAATAGTTGTCCATGATGATGATATCATCGACATAAATGAGTGCAGAAACAGATACATCTTTAGCCTTGAAGAGAGCTATGGAGTGATCAGCTCCAGTCTTTTTGAAACCAACTTCAATCAAGGTGGTGGTAAACTTTTGATACCAATTCCTTGATGCTTGTTTGAGCCCATATAGTGATTTCTTTAGTTTGCAAACCTATCTTCACCTAAACATCTTCATGCATATCTCCATGCAAGAAAGCATTGTTAATGTCTAGTTGTTGGACATGCCACCCTTTCTTGACGGCTATGGCCAACAAGCTTCGAATGGTGACCAGTTTCGGGACCGATGCAAAGGTTTCATGAAAATCATTTGGTATGTATTTTATTTTGTACACTTATTTTGAATCTATTGCATGCTATCCTTCCGGTAATCTTTTTAAGGTCTGAGTTCCATTCTCTTTTAGAGCTTGGATCTCTTTCTTCATAGCCTCTCTCCACTTCAAGTCTTAAATGGCCTAATTAATTTTCTTTAGCTCACTATTGCTAGTAAAGGCCACCAAAAAGGCTTTATGATTATTAGTAAACTTTTCATAACAAAGAAATGTGCTAAGGGATGTACCGTTCAGGACCTTTGATCCCGAGTGGGTTTCTCATGCACTATAGATGGGGTAAATGAACTTCGAAATCATCGAGATGCTTTGGTCGAGACTTGTTTCTTTTCTTTCTTGGTGGTTCTATGTTTCTAGTCTTGGAGCGGGTATGTGTACAACTTCAAAGTTGGATGTTCCTTCTTGAGTAATGAGATTTGGGCTCAGAGGTTTGTCTTGGTCCATTAGGCCTTCATGATGATTTGTATTTTCTGTTTCGTCGCTCATGGAGTTAGATTCCAAAATTATTTGTGGTCCTATCAAGCCCATGTTTGTTTGTTTTAATAATAGAGCCTGACTCCATGTCTGATATATTCCTATATTCATGTCCATCGTGTCTTTATTTCTGTCCAGTTTTCTTTAAGTCTTTTGCTCATCATCCCATCACTTTGGTGGGACAAAAATCTCTTCCTTCTTTACCATTGTATTTTTAAAAGGAGAAATATTTTATATAAATTTGACATCCCTAGATATTATAATTTTGTTGTGCTTGACATAAAAAATCTTGTAAACTACTAGAAAAATGGAATTTAACAGCGGTTCGAATTTTTGCTATAAAGCGGTTTGTATATGAAACCGCTGCAAACTAGAAAAGCATAATAATATAAATTAATAAAATAAAAAAATCCCTCATGAACCGCTGTAGATGTCCCTCTAGTGCTCCCCCAAATATTTAGATTTCCCTCCCAATCCCAAATCCTTCATCGCTTGCTCTTTAATCAACACTCTCTGCCCCTCGCTTGCAAGGTAATGATTTCAACTCATATGAATCCTGTTTCAAGCCCTGGCTAATCTTTTACTGCATTCTGTTCAGTTTAGCGGCCTTTTTAATCCAACTCTGAAATTATGTTATAATTCTTTCAGAAACTCGTTGAAAGATTACCCTACTCATAGCTTTAGTTTGATTTGTAAGTTTGTTTTTGTTTCTCCTTTTGATTGAGTTGGCTCAACTCTCTTATGATTTTGGTTTGTTCTCTATTTGGTAGGGGGTTTACTTTCAAATCAGCAGCAAAAGTGTTACACCAACTGCTACGGGTTAGTGACTCAACTTCAAAATATACTTTGTGCTTATTAAGTTTAAATAGAACTGCAGCAAGCAACAACATTATAAGTCTATAACCAGAACCATAAACAAAAGGTTTCAACAAACTGCTAGGCTATAAGAATCTTTTAACTTGATTACTTTTTGCTATCGTATATTTATAATTTGATTTTGTTCAACGTTTGGTGTCTTTAGTAGTAGCCCTTGTTGGTGTTAGTTTATAAAACATTGTTGCGTGACTGTACCTTTTCTAATCAACCTTGTGCTTAAAATAAAATTTATACCACTACTTAATATCTGTTTCTTTATGTTCACATGCTTACGCGTGTTTAAGTATTATGTACCTTGTACCTGAACACGAGCACGCTCATTTTCCTAATGAAACGAAGGAACATGAACAAGCCTTATTCGTGTTCGTTCTGTTCGTTTAAAGGCTTACTTATATTTTGGTGTGTACTAATTTTACATGCTTAGTTGTATATAATAAATTGTATGGTCTCTCTTGATTGGTACTCAGTATAGATGAATTAGTAGATAGAAAATATTAGTAGTACATGTAACAACTCGGGTTTTCAAACTTACACTCTTACCCGAATCGGTTCAACGTTCGGGTTATTTTATTATGTATATTACGTTTATCGAGTCTAAATTTGTTTTATTATTAATATATTATTATTATCATATTATAACTAATCTTTATTGTTGTTACACCTTTAACCCAAATTATAAAGCTTTACACTTCTTGTACCCAACTCCAAACTTCAAGGTCCTAACTATAAATTTATTATATAACCCATTTCGTTATTTGGATATCCGTTTGCCGAACCCACCCATATTCGTACTTTTCTTGGACCCTAATCTACAAATCAATAACTTGGACCTTAATTTTCGCTTGTATGATGTATTTGATCTGGGAAATTGCGTGTTGTTACCAATTACGGCCTTAACCGACGACAATCCATATATGTTAATCATATTATTTTGATTCGTTCTTCCTCTTTTAACCCAACCGACAACTTATTTACCTTATTGATCATTAAAGTCGTCGTAATATTTCAATTGAATTCTTAGATACGATCTTTAAACTCTAGCCGACCTTAACCCCATATATAATTAGATTAATTTGGCCATTATGTTGCTCGTTCATACTCATCTTAGTGCCGGCCCTGTTCGATCTCGTTCACACACTTCTGATCAGTGATTGAGGTAATTAAATACATGTTTGGAGTCGCGATCTGATGATGATCATTAGCCCCAACATCAATTCGATTGATTTTGTTGGGATAGGTCGAATTGATGTTGATTAGGGTTTGTTAGCTATTCTTTCTGGCCGCATATGTTTATAATCTGCGGCTGCTATCTGTATGTGCGTGTGCTGGTTAAGCCCAGCTGGTTAATGCTTGTGTATTGTAGGGCGGAGGTCGGGGTTCGATCCCCCCTGCACTCGTTATTTTTGGAATTTTGTTTATTTCTTTTAAATCATCTAAACTAATATATTATTAATGATAATAACTAATTAAACTTATTTTAGTGAAAACCGCTTTGATAATACTCGTTTAACTCACGTTTTTCATTCGTGTATATACGTATATAAGCGTATATGTGTATATATTAATTTAAAATCTAATATTTATAAATAAAATCAAGTAAACTATATGTATACTTATATTTAAAAGGGTTAAAAGAAATATTTTTCAAGATATGTTTTCATGAATCGAGATAATTATTTTATATAATTATATATATATATATATATATATATATATATATATATATATTATATTATTATCATATTAATTTAATATTGTTTATCTAGTTGTCGTAATAAATTTTGTACATCTACTTAGCGTATCCGTTTGCTCTCGTTTCTCCTAGGCTTTAATGTTCGCGCGTGAATTTTTTTGTCTTCTCATTTTCTTAATCATCCTTTGTTCGTCTATCGAGGTGAGTACCGCATTCCCCTATTTTACCGCTTTCAACATTTTGGGGACATATGCGTAAATATATTTCTCATTATATACTTATACTTAAAACTGCAACTTTGTCTTATGTGTTAACAACTTATACCTTACTTGTTTACGTGCTTATTTGCTTTGTATGCTTTCGCATTCGGAGAGGTCCAACATAATCTCAGTCTAGTATGATCATACGCCAGTCGTTAGCCTTTGTGCTTCTCGACATCTCAGTTATACTTATTATACTTGCTCATTTGGTTATTTTGTTATTCTCATATGACTTGTTGCAGCTACGTATTTTGTTATATATATATACTATATGTACAACTAAACTGGTGTGTTGCTCACTCAACATGTGTTGTTGACAAAACTTTATTTTATACGCATATGCAGGTTGGTGAAGACTTAGTGAAGAATTTAGCCAGAAGAATATTATAATAAAATTTGTATTGTTGTATGAATTATGTACTTGTTTGTATTTGATTTATCTGATAATTGAATTCAATTAATAGATATTGTCATTTAAATATTGTGCATGATAGTAACCTTGAAAGCTGTGACAATCAGTTCGCGCCCCGGTATTTCCGCCGTAGGTTGGGGTGTGACAGTACAAATATTGAGCTTATATAAAAATGTCGTCGAATTGAAAATATATGCATATGGCTTATTCTAATCACTCTTCTGATGAAGACAACTTGATTTTTAGGAACATAAACTATATTTATTATTATTATTTGTGATATTTTCAGATAGTATGTGTGTTGTAAACTATTTCTTATCATAGGTTTGCCAATCTTACATTATCTATCTAACCATTCCTGTTATATTAAATGCAAGGTGTATACATCTCGGGAGTTAGGGTCGCTCGTTGTTTGGAATGTTGTTACATGGTTGTAAAACATATGTTTGAATTTATCTATAATCCTCAAAATCAATCTCCCGACCTTGTAAGTAGTTTCTATATGTTTATATACTTTGTTTAGTGCACCATTGTTTGAACTACCAAGTTGGGTTTGTTGTTCGGGGTTAGGTCTGGTTGTATGGTTTTTGGGTTTAGATATAATTGAAAAAAAAATGCATTCAAGTTGTTTTCTGAACTAACAATGTTCGTTTTTTGGGTTGAGATATTATAAAAAAAATGTTTGGGTTGTTCAGTTTCGGGCTTACATATGATTGAATAAAAAATGATCAGTTTTTTCGGTGGTCAAAAGTAAGACGATAAATGTTTGGGTTATTTTTATTTTCAGGTTTGGGTTAGTACGGGTCATGTATGGCTTTTGTATGGGAGAGTTTGTATCAATTTGTTTGGTTTTTGTTTGCGTTAGTTTGGGCCGTGCTCGGTTTTTGTTTGAGTTGGTCATATTGGTTTGTTTGATTTTTGTTTGTGTTAGTTCGGGTCGGGTTTTGGTTTGTGCGGATTTTTTTGTGTTGTGTTAGTTATTCTAACTTGTATTTCTTTATTTTTCAGATTTGGCAAAACTCGGCGGTGCCACACTTACCGAGCTTGAAGATTTGATTATGAGATATACCGAAACTATTTGATAGATTGTTTGTAAGGGCCCAATGATTCTCATACATATTAATCTTAATCTTGGATTTATGTATTTTGATATTGTTGTTAGTGTATTTAAATCTGTAAGATTATTGGTATAAAATTTGGATTTTTTTTGTTGGTGAATAATTTGTATTTTAATGTGAAGCTGTAATTTTAGTTTAAAATTGAATATTTTTAGGTATTAGGTATAAATATAAAGCTCAATATAATGCTCAATAGTAACAAAGCTGGCTTGTTGACTAAGAACCGCTGTTTTCAAGAAAATAGAAAAAAAAACGCTTTGTGTTTTAGAAGAAAAACTCATACTGCTCTACTATAATCGCCTACTGTCTTTAGAAAATAACTTGCTCGTGTAAATGAAGACGTGCAATTCTTCCACCACACATCAAAATGTAACAAGTCAAAGCAAGCAGTTGTTTTAGTGGTGCTAATTGGAAATGGCAATTTGGCGAACTTGGCCTTAGTACAAGAATCACAAAAATCCATTTGGTTTAAACAAGCGTTTTTACAAAAATCATCATACAGAAGTTTTGAATTAGAAGCATGACCCATTCTATTGTGTCATGTATCAACTGTCACCATCATCGCCCTTTCTCTTATTTCTTGTCATCACCATCTTGTATAGACCTTTCTTGCAATCACCCACTTCAATCAATGTCCTCAAACTCATGTGCTACATGACACAAAAGTCGGGAAAGAAAGTAACAACACATTTAAGATCATTTGATAGTTTACTAACACATAGAAGATTAAATTTGAAATCACGTACATGAAAGACGCCCTTTATTGTTGTTCCATTGGGTAAAATAGTTTCTCTTCTACCGTCTACGGCTCTTGAATCGTCGTTTGTTATAACGACGGCAATGGGGTGATCAGAGTAGAAACTCATTGTAAATTATATTGTAGGTGGCACACAAGTCGATAACCCACATACCCTCATGACTAAAATTACTTGCATGTAATGACCCATGTACCTTCTTTCTTGTGTGCGTTCATCTTGTCACCAAAGATCTTCACAAATTGTTGGTATTGCTCGTTGGTCAAACCGAGTATTTTACTAGTCTCCCCCTCAACACAAGCATCTCTTCGATTGTTTTTGTTTCCTTCTAGTTTATCCCCGATCACGGTGGTGATCAAAGTTCTTTTGAGGGTTTGTGTTAATTATTTTTTTGAGTTTTATTTTATTTTTTATAGGATCGTTAGGTTCTCTTTGATATCATAACAACTTTGTTATGTGAAAAGATAATCATTTCAATGAAAAGCCTATTACCTTATACACAAACTAAGAAAACTAACGAGCCAAAATCAAGGCTTTGAAATAGGAAGCTCTAATGGAAAGGGAATGAAGTGTAGATGAAAATAATATATGACAAAAGCCAAGTAGAGATATGCTAGACTAATGGTAATATCTTTTAGGTGTGTTCATGAATCATGGATATGACATTCAAGTTACTAAATGACGTTCGGCTGTTATTTTTATTTTTATTTTTTTTAATAGGAAGATATTATACAACATAAACCGAGCAACATCTGGATAATGGGTAAGCGGACAACAAGCTGTTATTTGAAAGTAACATATGTAATTATAATATACTAAAATATGTAAAGCACTTCATCCTATGCATTTACTGTTTACTAAAAATATAATTTCTAACATACAGAACTTTATAGGAATATACTATTTTGAGGCAAAATTGTCGTCCACTTTTTGGGGTAAGTGCATTTTAACGGCTGCGTACATAATTAACAGGCTACATTCAAAAACGCTTCATAACATAACCCCTGATTTTACAACCAAATGACGTTCGGTTGTTAACTTTTATTCGGAAGTAACATTTACTGTTTTACTATAAATAAGATAAATTCGACATATATAACTTTGTAAGAATATACTCTATAAGAGGAAATCCACCATATCTGCATATCAATTGTAAAATCATTGGCCCTTTGACAAAAAAACGTAAAATATTATTTATATAAATGCATTAAAATTCAAAATCAAGTGCAGTTACGTTATTGCGTGTATATATTTGTATGATGCTAGCTTTATCACATATATGCATGCACCTTGAAGTTAACTAGTACTCAAATAGTTAAACATGGCTCCCAAATCCTTTATCCTACATACCCTCCTAACCTTGTCAATATCCTTCCATGGAATCTCTGCCATGAATTACTCTGTGACAAATAAAGCCGCCAACACCCCCGGTGGGATTCGTTTCACAAATGAAATCGGTATTCCATTCACAAAGCAAATAATGGGTACCATCAATGAATTCATATGGACAACCCTTTTCCAACAGACCGATCCCTCAGATCGGAAACCTATAGATTCGGTGGAGCTTTACATTGTTGAATTCCTCAAAGGAGCCGAAGCAGACGTATGGGACATTTACAAGATTAATTTTAGTTCAGTATTTTTAAATGACTACCAAGGTTACCTGAAGTGGGCATTCATATCCGTACTTTACCATGAAATGACCCACGTTTTTCAATGGAATGGTGAAGGTCGTGCTCCAGGAGGATTGACCGAAGGAATTGCGGATTATGCGATATTATCAGCAGGTTACGCACCAGACGGGACGTTCGCAGTACCAGGAGAAGGGGACCGTTGGGATCAAGGGTATGGTTTCACCGCCCTATTTCTTCAGTATTGTGAGGGGATCAGCTCTGGATTCGTGGCAAAGCTTAACAAGAAAATGAGGTTTGATTACGATGACAAGTATTTTGAAGACTTGACCGGGAAGCCCGTAGATCAACTATGGAAAGAATACAAGGCTAGTTATGGACAATGATCCATATATGTAATAGTATGATAAATCAACTGTGGTTGAATGTAGGGAAATAATCACATTTTCAAATTAGAATATATTTATATAACGAAGGAATTGGCAATTAAGGTTTTGCAAATTCTTGGACTAAAATCTAATAATCTTACTCAATATCAAGATTATTCCACAAGAGAAGTGGCTATCAGGTTTTAGTTAACAAATTAACAAACAAACAAATGTACCTTACGTCACTCACAACAATTAAATATTTCTTTAAAGCGAATGATGTAACCAAGTATAAAATCTATTCTGAAAAGGATTACGTTTTATAAATCCATACCACGAAATTTAAAGGATTATAAAGTTGAAGAAACACTAACCGGACCCCGGGCAGGTTACTGGTAACCTGGGGGTTGGAGAGATGTTTCCCACGAGGGGTTAGACCCTTGGAAGATGGTTCTTCTGATAACCTGCAAAACAGACACCGTGAGCTCGTCACTGAGAAGGGGGGGGTTCCTCCTTGTGACCACCCTCCGGCGTGAGAATCAGACTAGATTGCTCTTTAAATATAAAAGTATATTAAGAGATTGCTAGAGCAGATATCAGGTGTATTATGATGATAATGTAATAAGATATGATAAGATGAGATGATCATACCATTTGTGGTATTTATAGCCGAAGGTAGGTTTCCAAGGGGTTTAGCCGGCCCAACACGCTACCAACTGTAACCTATGCACGTGCCCTGCCTGTGAGTGGTGGATAGGTAGCGGCTGACACAGAGCAGGCGTGTCGTGCACTCTTCCTCTTCTGCCAACTACAGGCTAGGCACGTGGTATGGCAGGATTTGGTGGGTAGGCGGCGGCTATTGGTCACAGTGCTGTGGCGTGCTGTCTGCCATGCTGCTGTCAGTGAGCTGTCGCATCTCTGATCAGATCTTTTGCCCATACCTCGTCAGGTACAGTAAAAGATCCTTCAGTATACGGACTGGCTTATTTGGGCGGGAGTATTCCCCCTCCCGCCTCTGTGCGGGATTGCTCCCGGCTTGGCTCATTCCTTCAGGTGACACTGAACGATTGAGAGCTAAGTGCCTTGTGCGTGTAGCCATGCTGCGCGGGTGGCCTTCCCTAATGGCTTGTATCCGAGGCTGCGGGGACAGGCGGAGTCCTTCACCATTGGGAGGCATTTCCTGCGGGACCAGCTTGCGTACTGCGCGTAAGGACGTCACGTCTCTGAGCATGGTTGGTCCTGCGGATCCAGTTGGTCTCTGCGCAGACGTCCCTGTTTAAGGTGAGTCTTGCGGGTCCAACTGGGCTCTGCTGGGACCTACCTCTTCAAGTCCCCCCAGTCCAATGTTCTTCTCATGAGTGTTTAATGAAGTGAGGTGAACTTTTGGACTTGAGCAAAGGGTTTTGAAAAGGGTTTTGTAAGGTTTTCCATGGGGATTCTTTCCGCGGAAGTCCTTGTCAATTGCAGAAATGCCCGAGTTTCCTGCTTGGTCTTTGGGTATGATGCGGGTAGGTCTGTAACCTCCTCGCAAGTCAGGAGCATTGAGTCCCAGTTGTATGTATTTTCCATGAGGTTTTGGTAGTTTTGAACATAGTGATCAATTATGTTAAGACCACCAATTCCATCCTGGAGCTTCAAACAACGTAGTTCTCGATGTTCCCGCTATGCGGGGATGCTATTTCCGTTTCCGCAAGCATTGCCCAGAAGATCCTTCTTGGTTTCAATTCCCAGCGGAGCGCTAGGTATGTGAAGGGTTTTGCCTTAACACTGTACCTGCGCTCGTCTTACGGTTACTTTACTCTCAAGGTATTCCTGGCGTCAATTCCCTGCGGGTGCTAGGTATGTGAAGGGTTTTGCCTTAACACTGTACCCGCATCCGTCTTACGGTTACTTGTTCACCAAGGTTCTTGGCTTCAATTCCCTGCAGGTGCTAGGTATGTGAAGGGTTTTGCCTTAACACTGTACCCGCAGCCGGCTTACGGTTACTTGTTTGCCAAGGTTTATTTGGCTTCAATTCCCTGCGGGTGCTAGGTATGTGAAGGGTTTTGCCTTTACACTGTACCCGCATCCGTCTTACGGTTACTTGCTTGCCAAGGGGTAAGGGGTATTTTCCCGCTTACTTTTTAATACTTTCGAATTTTGAATTTTGAAATTCGAAGAGTTGGTGAAAAGATAAACCTCTGAAACGTCGTGCGACGGTTTCTTCTGACTGTGTCAGGACGTGCAGGAAGTTATGGTGACGTGACAGAACATGGTCATTCCAGTCGCTTTTTCAGGCGCGTGGGAGCGATTTTTCGGGCGCGTGGCCGCGAAATTACTGGCACACGTCCTTTCAACAGCTGTTGCCAGCTTGCTTTTTGCCACGTGTCATAGTTTCATTGCACATTTGATTTCTCTCTCCTCCGCATTAAATTCACCGCATTAATTACGATTACTATATAAAGGGGGAGAGGGTTATTTGCAATTCACACTTTCCACTTTCATCTCTTCTTCTCAAGTAATTTCCGGCGAATTTTTCTGTTCAGTAAAGCATTACCCTGAAATCTCTTTTCGTCTTTCTTCCACCATGTCTTCTCATGATGCTGATGACCAGAAGACTGCTGGCGAATGCCAGTGCTCTCTTCCTGTCGATCTGTACCAGTATATCATCAGGAAGTTCATGCTCGAGTCTCTCGAGCCTGAGTTTCCTGAACCCCACCATACTGTGTACGATGCCCCTAGTGGCAAGATCGGGGTTTATGCTGCATTCTTTGTCTACGGGAACCTTAGGTTTCCGTTGACAAAGTTTGTGTACCGTGTCCTAGAGAGGCACGGTGTGCACCTGACAGAGGTGCACCCCATGGCCATTGCCAAGGTCCGGCACTTTGAGTGGGTGTGCCGGATACTGGGCCTTGAGCCCCTCGTTGATCGCCTGATGACCTTCTATACATGGAGGTGCATCCAAGGGTGGTACACTCTTACAACCCGTATCAAGGGTTTAAAGATTTGTACCACCGAGCGGAGTCTTCGCTCATGGAGAAGAGAGTTCTTCTTCATATCCGCTCGCGCCATCCCCATCGCCATGAAGTTCAAGAATGGCCAGGCGCTTCCGAACCTTCCCGCCCTCAACTACGAGGAGGCGGAATGGTTCTCGAAGATTTCCCGGGTCCAGTCCCCGGTTTTCCGTTTTCCGGAGTCGGCGATGGTGATGTTGGGGATGAGCCGGGTGTGGAAGGCGGCGAATGCGGATAAGGTTCCGATCGTCCTTGAATATGGTTCGAACTCTGTCCCTTATGGTACGTCTTGTTTCATTTTGCTGACTTCGATTTTTACTAACTTTCTTGTTGATTTCAGAGGGGAACGATCTTCAGTCGCTCCTGAACCCGCGGGAGGAAGATGGTCCCGCGCGGATGGGTACTCGTGCTCTGGACGAGAACGAGTTGCCCATCTTAGAGCAGACCGCGGGTCGGTTCGTGGAGGTTTACCCGCCAGGCCAAGAGATCCTGAGCCACCGACGGCCAGGTAAGCCTATCTTCTACCCTGAACCTCTCAATGCTGTGCCTGCTGCTGGAGTTCATGACATTTCTTCTTCTGAGGAATCCGCAGAAGGTCCTCCACTGGTGCGGAAGAAAAAGGCTGCCGTCGGGAAGGGCAAGGAGAAGGTGGCCTCTACGGCCGACCCGGTAGTCCTATCTGACTCGGAGTCAGATAATGCAGAGGTGGCGGGGAAGCCCGGTGGTGAGGAGACCACCGCTCCGGAGGCTGCAGGTGTTACCTCCGGGGAGGCAGCGACGACGACGGTTACCGGTGTCAAGAGGCCGGCTCCATCGGGTTCGCCCCCGCTCGTCCGTGCGTTCAAGCTCAAGAAACCCCGTGAGTACCCCCATAATTCTTGTCTAGATTTGTTGTTTCAAATAAATTTTTCTAACACTTTTGCTTGTGCAGGTGTGGATGTTGACGCATTCCAGGGTGGAGTTGGAGCAAGTATTCCCCCGCCAATGACGGTAGGCTCGGTCAGCCTTCTCGAGGCGTCGACCCAGGCGTCTACGCCTGCTTCCGCTGGTTCCAGCCTTCCTGAGGCTGTTCCAGCTGAGAAGGTGTCTCCGCCGGCCGTGAGTGCAATTTTTACAGCATCTTTCACGGAGCCGGCGGTTACTGTTGCTGAGGAGGTGGCGCCAAACATGGCTACCACAGCGGCTGCCACTATACCTGCGCCACCGGCACCGACGGCCGGACCATCAGGTATGCGCCAGGCTTCCCGCCGATCTATGCCACCTTCCCGTCTGCCTGACCTGTTGGATGGATTTCCTTTAGGTTCAGGTGATGGGTTTGGCGGCTATCGGCCTGTTATTGACCCTACAGGTACGTAGGGTTCTTTTTCCCTTATATATTTTTATCATCTTTTCCTAACTGCCTTTGTTTCTTTTGCAGTGTCGGATTCCAATGAAGTGTATGTTCCAAGATGGAACATACGCCGAGGAACAACCCTTCGTACCCCTGTGGAGTGCGTGGACTGGGCTCGCCACGCTGCTCCTCATGGTGCGTTGGGGGAAGCCATGGCTAGCTACCAAGAGGGTAGGCTAACCAGTGAGCTTCGGGTTCTCCAGGCCCGGACGCAGCCCCGCGTCGAGCTGCTTTGTCGTGAAAACGACAAGTTAAAAGCAGCTCGCGCCAAAGATGTATCTGAAGCGCGGGCTCTTCGGGAGGAGAACCGGCAGTTGGCCGCTGCCGCAGCCGAGAAGGAGAAGGCATTCAAGGCCCTCGAGGTTGAAGTCCAGGCGCGACTCGAGGCCCGCTCCAAGGCTGCCCAAGCTGTGAATGAACAGCTTCGGCTGGCCAAGGAGACTGCGCGAAACTCAACTGAGAGGGCTGCCAAGGCTGAAGCTGTTGTTGAGCCGCTTCGCGAAGAGAATGAGCAGCTTAAATGCAAATTAAAGGCTCTTCAGCATGCTCATGACGCCTTGGCAATGGAAGATGCCAAGAAGCTGCAGGAGATCCTTGACCAGAGGGGGGTGCTTGACCGCACTGAAAGGAAACTCAAAAGCGTCGAAGAGGCTGCCGCCAAGGAAGTTCAACTTGCCAACCTTGATAAAAACGGAGCCGAACGTGCTTACAAAGAAAGTCAAGCTACCCTCCAATGGCTGCTTCGAGAAGCGTTGCCTCAGGTATCTTTATCTTTTTCTTTACGCTTTCCGCTCGTAATTAGAAAATGTTCTAACTTGTATTCTTTTGTAGGTTGCGCGTCGGGTCCTTTCAGAGACCTCTTATGACGATGCGATGAGCGCAGCCCTCAACGCTTCTCATGAGGACGGGGAGAAGACTGGCTTCCTGCTTGGTCTAGGGTTTGCTGAGAGAGGCTTTCCGCCCTCCAACTTCCCTTTATTCAATGTTAATACTGAAGCTGCTTATGACCAAGCTGTGAACCAGTACGCTGCCTTCCCGCATCCAGTGGTGGAGAAGGTGAATGAGGCTGCTGCTGCTGACGATGGGCTAAACATCCTTAAGGCTTTCCTTGGGCAGCCACGCTCAGACGGTGCTGGTCCAAGCGGAGGTGGCCCTGAAGCCTGATCCTGAAGATCTCTTCCCACCGCTAGGATAGACTTAGCTTTGTATAGATTTCTTTTAGGCGGGTAGTTACCCGGCCACTGTTGTAATACATCATTGAAATATTAATCTTTTTGCGTATAATACTGTTATTTCCTTCTTTGGGTTCCTTGCTTTATAAACTTATGACTTGCATACTTAGTTTAAATTAGCAATTTTCCAAGTGTTCAGAATAAGAACCTTTGAACGTGGTTGATAGTGGGTTAAAGTTTCGCTTCCTCCTTCGTGATTGTGCGGGTAGAACCGTCACTTGCACTTGGTAGGATGGCTAAACTTTAACTTTTATCTAACCTGCGTGCTGGTTTTTCTTACTTTTTTAGGATAAGTTAACTTTTGAACGTGGTTGATAATAGGTGTGAAGTTTTGCTTCCTCTTTCGTGATTGTGCGGGTAGAACCGTCACTTGCACTTAGTAGGATGGCAGAACTTTACCCTTATCTGACCTGCGTGTAGGTTTCTCATCTTTTGAGGATAAGTTAACCTTTGAACGTGGTTGATAATAGGTGTGAAGTTTTGCTTCCTCTTTCGTGATTGTGCGGGTAGAACCGTCACTTGCACTTAGTAGGATGGCAGAACTTTACCCTTATCTGACCTGCGTGTAGGTTTCTCATCTTTTGAGGATAAGTTAACCTTTGAACGTGGTTGATAATAGGTGTGAAGTTTTGCTTCCTCTTTCGTGATTGTGCGGGTAGAACCGTCACTTGCACTTAGTAGGATGGCAGAACTTTACCCTTATCTGACCTGCGTGTAGGTTTTTCTCATCTTTTTAAGAATTTTGTTTTGAACCGTTCGACGCGCGGTTGTCGATAGGTTAGTGTTCATTTTCCTTTCATGATTCATGCGGATAGACCGGCACTTTCATTTAATGGGATGAACTCTTTCAATTGACCTGCGTGAAGGTTTGCCACGTTATTGGGTTCGTGCGGGTAAGACCGCCTTCCCACGCAACGACTTCACGTAATGTGAATGTCGTCACCAGTGTTGGATAGTTTTAACCGTTCGACGCGCGGTTGTTGACAGGTTATTATTCAATTTCCTTAATGATTCATGCGGATAGACCGGCACTTTCATTTTTGGGTGCTGAACTTTTTCCCCTTCAACTGACCTGCGTGAAGGTTTGTCACGTTATTGGGTTCGTGCGGGTAGGACCGCCTTCCCATGCAATGACTTCACGTAATTATGCGGTGAAAACCGGCATATTAGTGTCCAGAAAAGTATAAATGTAAAATCATCAGCTTCGATATTCTTAAAGAGAACCATTTCCATTAGAAGTGGCTCTTGGCCTTCTCTTTACAAATTGGAATTGATTACATGCAAACTGTGTAATTGAACTCCCTTCCATGTTGGGATGGGAGTGCCATCGAGCCGATACGCACCTGGTTCGGGATCTCGTTCTTTACGCAGCATGTAGTCTCGTTTTTGAAGCTGGAATTGGTTCGTGTTTTTCCCAGCTGGGGTTCTATACGCACTCGCCTGCCTAGCTTTTATTTCGCTACGAGGTGCGCGAGCGTCCCATCTCTGACGAATGTTTCGACCATGTCTTTTACGTCTATGCATTCTTCAGTGTTGTGGCCTTTTGTTCTGTGATAGTCACAGTACTTGCTCCGATCAGCATCGTGACGATGCCGGATTACTGGAGGCTTTGGCCATGGGAGCTCCTCAGTAGCAAATATGTCAGTGACGCTTTTGGTAAGTGGCGTCCATCTGGAGTTCCGGTGCGGCTTTACATTATCCCTTTCACCCAACCGGTGCTGTAAGCCGGATGAGGTGTCAAAGTTTACCCTTGACTGCCAAATGCCTTGCTTCCATTTTTTGTTCAATCGGGCGGTGAGGACGTTGTCCTCTCTCGTCCTCTGGGTGTAAAGGTTTGTGTTCTGCGGAAGGTCTCTACCCAGTTGCTTCTCCGTTTCCGCATAGCGTTTGGCTGCTGTCATGATGCCATCCCATGTGGATGGCATTCCATCTTTACCCGTTAGGGTGCGGATAAGCTCTGGGTCTTGCGCGCCCTGGATGAAGGCTGCGCGAACAAGATCCTCGCTGATATTGCCCAAACTTAACTTCTTTGAGTTGAAGCGAGTGATGAAGTTTGGCAGAGATTCATCTTCTTCCCGTGTGCATTTGAGGATTGTCCATTGCTCCTCAGTATACTTTCGCTGCTGGCTGAAGTGTTGGCTAAACTTCTGCTGGAAGTCTGCCCAGTCGTAAATGTGGTTAACCGGTAAACGATCAAACCAAGCCCTAGCAGCCCCCACCAGCGTCATTTGGAACATGTAACACCACGTGGGTTCCGTCCAATTGCTAACGGTTGCCCCCGCTATGAACCTGTTCAAATGATCGTCTGGATCAGATAGGCCGTCATATGTGCCTATGTTAGGCATTTGTTTAGCACTTTTCGGGGCAATTGCTTCAGCAATGTCCCTTGCAAATTTGGACGTTCCTGCATTTGTAACGTTTGGTCTGAACGTTTTAGAGAAGTCTCGTGGACTTCCATCTATGCTTTTTGGTTTGAAGGCTTGTCCAAAATGCCTTTTCGGTTGGGTTTCCGTTTCTTTACGCTTCCCTTTTGCTTTATGACGAGGGTTCGCGTCGGAGTCGGATTCCTCCGAGTCATCCTCCCAGTATTCGAATTCGTCGGCCTGTTGCACGGAACGCAAGCGTTCATTTAACTCAGCCTGGAATTCCTTTTGTCGTGCCTCCGCCCATGCCTTGACTTCGTCGAGAGTCTGGCGGGGGAGTCTTCGTTTTTCAAACTGGGTATCGGTGGATCCCAGTAGGCGGTCATTTACTGCACTTGCCCCTGCTTTAGTAAGTGGGGTAGTGTTCGTAAAATTTACTTCACTTGCTCCGGCTTCGGTAGCCGGAGTAGTGTTTGTAAAAACTGTGTTGCCGGTATTCCCCCCAATAGCTGGGGTTGTGGTTACCGGAATTTCTCTAACCATCTTTTGTATAAAGTTTTGAAAAAACTGGAGAAAATTGTAGTTCTAGCTTTATGCACGGATGGCGCCAATGAAGAAACACTAACCGGACCCCGGGCAGGTTACTGGTAACCTGGGGGTTGGAGAGATGTTTCCCACGAGGGGTTAGACCCTTGGAAGATGGTTCTTCTGATAACCTGCAAAACAGACACCGTGAGCTCGTCACTGAGAAGGGGGGGGTTCCTCCTTGTGACCACCCTCCGGCGTGAGAATCAGACTAGATTGCTCTTTAAATATAAAAGTATATTAAGAGATTGCTAGAGCAGATATCAGGTGTATTATGATGATAATGTAATAAGATATGATAAGATGAGATGATCATACCATTTGTGGTATTTATAGCCGAAGGTAGGTTTCCAAGGGGTTTAGCCGGCCCAACACGCTACCAACTGTAACCTATGCACGTGCCCTGCCTGTGAGTGGTGGATAGGTAGCGGCTGACACAGAGCAGGCGTGTCGTGCACTCTTCCTCTTCTGCCAACTACAGGCTAGGCACGTGGTATGGCAGGATTTGGTGGGTAGGCGGCGGCTATTGGTCACAGTGCTGTGGCGTGCTGTCTGCCATGCTGCTGTCAGTGAGCTGTCGCATCTCTGATCAGATCTTTTGCCCATACCTCGTCAGGTACAGTAAAAGATCCTTCAGTATACGGACTGGCTTATTTGGGCGGGAGTATTCCCCCTCCCGCCTCTGTGCGGGATTGCTCCCGGCTTGGCTCATTCCTTCAGGTGACACTGAACGATTGAGAGCTAAGTGCCTTGTGCGTGTAGCCATGCTGCGCGGGTGGCCTTCCCTAATGGCTTGTATCCGAGGCTGCGGGGACAGGCGGAGTCCTTCACCATTGGGAGGCATTTCCTGCGGGACCAGCTTGCGTACTGCGCGTAAGGACGTCACGTCTCTGAGCATGGTTGGTCCTGCGGATCCAGTTGGTCTCTGCGCAGACGTCCCTGTTTAAGGTGAGTCTTGCGGGTCCAACTGGGCTCTGCTGGGACCTACCTCTTCAAAAGTTCAACCAATAAGATGCACATACTTAATGACAATATTATGAAATGCTCATGATTTAGTATATTTTATCAATAAAATATCCCGACGGTCATTTTTTTAAACTCCAAACTTCATTTCATTAACACAAGCAAACACCCCACTAGCCCAAATCTAAATTTCTAGTCCTAATTTTAATACACAAAAAACTTAAAACCTTAATATCGTCCAATATTCATCCAACTTTCATTGAAATATTAGAGAATATATATTTATTGCAAGCTGTCTAAATGAACCAACATGCTACCATAATAATCAACCGAAAAAGCAAATATAGGTGGGATATCACACCATACACTACACTTACGTTATGCCAAACCGCCGAAGCGATATAACAAGAAGTGAACACATGCTCCACCGAATCACCCGAGGCAACAACAAATGTTTGAACCCGAAAACACTTTTCTCTTAATTATATTTTCAATTGTAGAAAGCCGGTTGAGAAGAGCACGCCACATAGCGACATTCACTTTAAGAGGCACCCAAGAGTTCCAATCTAAGATGTTGTTTGAAGAATAGGATCTACAAGATACAACAACCTTTTCACTGAGGCCACCATAAACGATCCCGAACTATCACCGTTCCACACCCACTTGTTAATACCACCTTTAAATTTAAAATTATATATTTTCTCCAACATGCCCATTAACTCATTGATTATTGTTCCATATGTTGGCGGAACTCTCCGATTCCAATTTAACATGATCACCCCGTCTCTTTCTTCACATCGATCCGCCACCAACCCGATTTCATCTCCAAAGCAAATAAATTTGGAAAACTATTCTTTAGCGGTTCATCGTCTAACCATACATCCAAACGTATTTTCAGCCCCTTTCTAACTTCGCCTTTAATCAAACTTGACAAAGACACTTGAGGTAATGCAAAGAAGTTATAAGTTTCCCAATAGTACCCCAAGTACCATTTAGTTTTTTATTAAAAGGAAGCACCATAAACGTCCTTAGAGTATCACTAATAGCCGAAACAACGTTTCGTCATAAACTTCCTACACCTTGAATCTCCGCCACCATCTAGATAACAAAGTCAAATTTGAGTTTTTAAGCGGACACAACCCCAAACCCACGTCTTGTTTTTTTAATTGTTACTCGGTTCCAAGCCACCCAACATATTTTGTTTTTATTTCATACTCTCCCAATAATGATCTTTATCTTTTAGGCTCCAACTTCTCTAAAATTATTGTCGACACTTTATATAGAGCTAATAATAACTAGGAAGGCATTCAAGATTCGATTTAACTAACGTTATCCGACCTAGCTCCCATAGAAAGTGTTTGAGCTTTCCAATCCGCCAAACTTTTTGTCAAAAGTATCAACTACTGGTTGCCAGCTATTAACTATATTCATGGTCGCTCTCACTAGATACATGAACAGAATATCCCCTGAATTACAATGCAACAACTTTGTCGTGTTTTTAACCTTCTGCTTAGAAACTTCCGCTCCAAACAAATTAGACTTACTCAAATTTATATTCAGCCCTGATAACAACTTGAAAATCCTCAAAAGACGAGTCAAGATCCGGAGGTTACCTATCGACCATTCTCCAATTGTGAGGGAATCATACACAAATAACAAGTGGGATAATAACGAACCGTCATTAGACGTTTTAAAACCTTTGAAAATACCAGCGGTGCAATTGTTTTTGACAACACCGAAAATGCCTCCAAAACTATTATAAAAAGGAATCAGAGATTGGATCTCCTTGTCGTGTCTTTCTTGAGTAATTCAATTCAAAAGTAGGCGACCCGTTCACAAGAATAGAAGAGCGCGCTGACAAAACAATCCCATAGATTTATCTTCTCCACTTCAGAGGAAAGCCAATATTATCCATCGTCCCATCCAAAACAAATCCAGTTAAGATGATCATAAGCTTTCTCGAAGTCAACTTTAAATAATAAACCTACTGTAACATCCTAAAATATTATTAACGTTAAATAAAGAAAGTTACGTTTAGTGATTTCGCGTTATTAATTAATTAATATCGAGTGAAGAACGGATCATGGACTTAGATTAATTAAGGTGGGTTAAATGGGAATGGGCCTTAGGTCCATGGGCTTTAAGGGATATAAATATCCCCTAAACCAACCTAAAACCCTAAACCCTCATTCATTTCCATCTTAATCTCTACACACTCAAAAACACACACATACACTTACACCTATATATGGCCGAGAGCGAGAGTGAGATCCAAGGCCAAGTAAACGAGATTCTTGATAGATCCTTCATTACGCAAGATAAACACAAGATCTATGGTCTGTGACTAAGCCAAACAAACACGAAAAGGTATGTTTTTATCTTAAAGTTTACGTTTTTATAAACGTTTAGCCTTGAAACTTAGAACGAGAATGGATCGGGTATGAGTGAAACGTAAAAATGTAAACTTGATGATAAAACAACCTAATGAACCCGTAAACATAAACGGCTCACTAAACCGTAGTTATGTTATTAAATGTTTTAAGCCGAAAGGTCCAAACTTTATGTCTTTCCGGGCTAAGTTTTACCCGAACTAGGCCATGGGAATGATGGCGGAATTAGTTAACGTAATATCCAAGAAATTATCGATGAAATAAGGGTGATTTTGGGGATTAAGATTGAACAGAGGCGAATGCTGAATAACTTCGCCTGCAAGCTAACTTCGCCTTCATGCAAGTTCGCTTGCAAGCAAGTTCGCCTAACTAGACAACTTCGCCTGGCATAAGTTCGCTTAAGGTTTAACTTCGCTAAGTTAACTTCGCCCAAAGCTAAGTTCGCTGAATGCTTAACTTCGCTTAATGTTAAGTTCGCCTAATGTTAAGTTCGCTTAACACTAAGTTCGCTTACAGTAAGTTCGCTTAATGTTAAGTTCACTTAACACTAAGTTCGCTTACAGTAAGTTCGCTTAATGTTAAGTTCGCTTATTGTTAAGTTCGCTTAATGATAAGTTCGCTGGAGTTAGAAAATTGGAAAATAAATTAAAAACCTAATGAAAAATGTGTTAAGACAGTTAATGGAAATAAATTTTTTCCAAGCTGACCTGGCAGCTCGACCCCAGCCAGGGGCTCTGCCCCTTAGACCCTGCTAGGGGCTGCCGCCCTTAGACCCCGCTGCCAGGGGCGCTGCCCCCGGACCCCCGTTCGTTGTGGGTTATATAAAGATAGAAATACAACATGAGTAGTAGTAGTTAATTGATACATGTAAATATTATACAGTTAGCCGTGCACAGCTCAAGAAGGGAATAACGATTAACGGAGAGCGTAACAGGATTCAGGTGAGTTTCTAGCCCCACTTCTGTGTTATGTTTTCGGGGCTGTGTGCATACTCGATATGTTTGTTAATACACTTATCCTAAGTGATAAGTGTATGCCTTATATGAATGATGTGAAATGTATGAATGATTGCTTGTCAATACGTGAACGATCTTCGGATATTGCACGTACTGTCAGGTTGTAGTGTTACGTATAAGGTAAGTATAATGTGTTTGCTTATATGTATGAATGCGATAAAGTTAATAAACGAAGGAAAGGCATGGTTGTATGGTAACGAAGAGGGACCAGACCCTAATAATATCTGTGATGTTAGGGACCAGACCCTTATAATATCTGTGATGTTAGGGACCAGACCCTTATAATATCTGTGATGTTAGGGACCAGACCCTGATAATGTCTGTGATGTTAGGGACCAGACCCTTATAATATCTGTGATGTCAGGGACCAGACCCTTATAATATCTGTGAGGTTATAGGGCGAAATGCTCTTTAAAATGTATGATTATGTATGTAAAGAATGTATGAAGGTAAGAATGAAAGTATATGCACTTATGTGTGTATGAAAGAAAGTTAATAGGTTAAGTATGAAATGTAAGAAGGTATTGTATGAGTATGTGATTAACTAGAACTCACTCAGCGTAGCTGACTTTTAGTATGCACGCAGGTGAGTAGAATGAGGCAAGTAGCTTGAGGAGGACACATGACAGAGTTGGACGAAGCTGGCATCTGAAGATTTTGCCATGATATTTTATTTTAAAAGACTATGTTTTGTTTTTAAATGACTATGAATGCTCGATAAGACAAGAAATATGGTTATGGAATGTAATGGTTTGAATGTTTTTAATGTTCCGCGAATGTTTTAATTAACTATGATATTTAGAACTGCGTTTATGAGTAAATCCAACACGAAAGTAGGGCTACCGGTAACGGAGCCTTACACCTACTTTTTCTTCTTTCTTAACTAGGTAATCCCCTCATTAATAATTAACGGGCCACCCAATATCGATCTATTATACAAAAAAAGCCATCTGGTTGTTTGAAATAATAGACATCATCAACACTTTTAATATGTTTGCAAGGACCTTAAACACAACTTTTGAAATTGCTCCAATAAGTTGATGGGTCAGAAATCTTGTAAAGTCAACGAATCCCGGGTTTTCGGCACCAACACAACAAAAGAAGAACAACATCTCTGATCAATACTATCGGTAACATAAAAATGATTCAAAAAATTACCAAAATTAGCCTCAAATAAGTGCCGAACTTTTTTAAAACTTGAAATTTAGCCCATCTTGACCTAGAGATTTATTATCTATGCATTACCACACTGCATCCTTTATCTCTATACTATCAAACGAAGTAATAAGAGTATCGGCTTCCTCTGTTGTTAACTGATTGAAACCACCACCCCAACTTACGTCTATTAGGGAGAGGCTAAGTGAACCGATCCCTGAAATGCTTCATAACCTCCTTTTTTTACTCTATTGGGAATAGAGTGACAACGTGAATATATATCTCGGTGATGGGTATTCTTTTTATTTTTCGTCAGCTTTTGAGTTTTTTATATGTTGAACAGAGAATATGCATTAAATTTAGATTAAACAAGGTGGCAAACTTGTTGTGTTACGACGGCATACACGAATTCGGTTGGTATTGGTTAGGTTCGTACATGGCCGTCTTCGAGAATCACTAAAGAAATTTTGGGCTGAAGGCGAGTATAAATTCGAGCCTTAAGTAAAACATAAATTTGATAACTCGTATATAAAAAGTAGCTGAGTGTTGTAAATAATTTGGATTTTGGGCCTCACTTATTGAATATTGTTTAAACAAAACTTTTGATTGGACCTAATATGGTTTATATATATATATATATATATATATATATATATAATTTTCATTAAAAGTTTCGGTTATAAGGCGATCGACGTCCCTGCCTCCCCGTTCCGGCCCTGGGTTTGTATCCTTATAGACATTAAAGCCAAAAAAAAATAAATGTGTATACGTACAAAATAGTAATGACACTCGTATAGCCTATGATACAAAAATTAACATATTTAAAACAATATTTATTCGGTCAGTAAAACACGAGTATAGCAGCGGCCAGTTGACGCTAATTTGTTCAGTACGGGCTATGCTTGTTAAGTTACCGGATTTAAACCCAAAATTAGTTCCGTCTAGTTAACCTATTTAAAACGAAAGAAAACACAGTCGTTGCGGCGACGAGCCAACGAGAATTCAGTCACTATCAATTAGTATCATTACAAGTAAGAAAACTAAACCTAAAAATAATATCATCACATTATCATATCCAAAATAAACTGCCAAGGCCCATCTCCACTTTGCTGGCCAGGCCGGCTTGCTTGCCTTCCGCCCAACAGGTTATAGTGCCCCAGTGATCCAACAACCAAATCATCAAAAAACACATTTAGATCGTTATACATATTAGCTTCATTTATTTTTGTCTATTCTTTAACAAGATTTCATGTTTTATTTAGGCCTAAAATTTTATTTGATTTTAACTAAATCAAATTTAAAGTGTCTCAAGGTCTTGTTTAACCAAATTAAATTTGTTGATTCCCCCTTCCAGTTGTAAAATTGGATTGTTCGTAATTGAAACCACTCTATTATCAACATCTTACAACACAAATATATGTTATATAGGTTCAATTTTACCCAAATCGAACAATAACTATCCTAACTTTCTTCGTTAATATTCACACATAATTTGTAATCATATCAACTTTTGACCATCTGATGGTTATAGGTTAAATAGAAGGTGGTCTCAAAAACTGGTTAGCCAACAAAAGCAAGATGCAAGCTTTAGTTGTTTTAACATTTATTTTGCTCTATTTCTGTTTTGGTTCACTCAACCGGCTAGTCCATATATATTGTATGGCTCATCCAAGTTGCAATATCAATAATATTTTAACCATAAAAACAATGAGCCTCAGCAAACTTTTGTATAATTATATCGTCGTAAACAGCCATAGCGGCGTTAAATTGTACTACATTAAAAAATACCTTTTAACTAATTATTTACTTACTGTAATTAGAATATTGATGTAGTATAAGGTAATTCCTACCTCCTTCTTTTGGGGTTAAGGGTTTAAGTCCCGCGTTAAACATTGGTCGTTATGCACATATATTAGGAGGTTACGAGATTCATTTTTAATTAATTCGTAAAGTGTTAATTAAAAAGATATATTATCTTATGCAATAATCTCTTTAGTTATACTATCTCATTGCACCAAGTCGCGATATAAAACAATATTTTCTAATCAATGATATTGATTTATAAGAATATTAAATTTTATGGAAAATTACGTGTAATCATTAATCTACATTTTCAGAGCAACTAAAATAATAAAAAGTAAAAATAATTCTCAAGTATTTATAAATTAAAAAGTTCAATAAAATATTTAAGGGTTTTTGAACAAAATACATTCTATACAAATAAAAAAGTATAGACTTATGACCCAAATCCAAGTAACACCACACTAGAAGTTTCAAACTTCAAAACAAAAACATGAAAGAACACTTATTCAAAAAGACATAAAAGCATGAACACATCACAAGGCCCACCCACACTAGTAATAGAAATCAAACCAAGCCACCTCACAAACCATTTTGCTTTTGCTTTTGAATCATATCAATCACACTCCTTTACTTTCTCTTTTTCTTTCTCCTCTTCACTCTTGGAATGATACCCTGGGATTTTTTCCTTAATTTTCTCAAAAATACCCTTCTTCTCCTTATCATCATGCTCCACCGCAGCTGGCGGTGGTGGTGGAGGAGCAACAACATGCTCCTCCTCTTTCTTGTGTCCACCAGGTAGTTTCTCCTTAATCTTTTCAATAACCCCCTTTTTCTCCTCAGGGGCGGGAGTAGGGGCCGGGACCGCTACTTCTTCGTATTTCTCAACGGGGACACATGTGTCGGCCTCAAGCTTTTCAATTTTTTCCTCTTCCTTCTTTTCTTTATTCCCTTCGATCTTTTCCTTGACCTTATCCTTCAATGATTTCTTTTTCTTCTTCTTCTCTCCGTTCTCGTCCTCCTCATCACTAGACTGTATAAAATTCCAAATCACAAAACATGTTCAATTAACTATAATCCAAATTAATCAAATCGAACATGATCTATAACCAATACAAATAAGTGGATTCAAAAATTAACAAACTTTTATCTAGGACCAACTAGAAAAAGACCAAAAAATTTCGGATCAACTTCATATCATGAAAAATATAGTT
This sequence comes from Bidens hawaiensis, assembly GCF_021521415.1. NCBI lineage: Eukaryota > Viridiplantae > Streptophyta > Magnoliopsida > Asterales > Asteraceae > Bidens > Bidens hawaiensis. The sequence goes on from NW_027492170.1 coordinate 428,884, forward strand.
ATATAGGGTTTTATATCACTATAAAATACCAATAATGTTAACTAGTGATACAATCAAATAAATCTACTTTAGTGATCAAATACTCTATGTAACCAATGTCACGAGTTGTATTATATGCATGGATGCTTGCATATTTCTTTTTTAAAGACATATTTCTTTTAATTCCTTATATTCATGTATATACGTTATATAGATTTTTTAAAGACAAAAAATTCTTTTAACTCAAACCCAGGACCGTTGGATGTTTATTAAAAGATATTTTGTTTTTGTCACTAGGCCACCAACCCAAGGACATATACGTTAAACAAATATAATAAGAACTTACACTGCTGGAACTGCTATCAGATCGGTGAAGTTTGGCCAGCAAGCTTTCTTTCTTCTCCTCGGCTTTTGGTTCGGGTTCAGTCACCTGAACTTTCTGTTCAAACTCGGACGAGATAGCCACATCTTCACACTTGTTCTCTTCCTCCTTCTTCTTGCCAATGAAATCAAACAACCCACGATCCGATTGCTCCACGGTCTCAGCCTCCACCTTCACATCAGCGATCTTAGGTGTTTCGCATGGCTCTTCGGTTTTCGGGGCATCATGGTAAACAGCTTCGTTAGACATGTTCAAAGCAAAATCAACAACAAAAGCTTCGAGTAATTAATAATTTATGTAAGGAAATGAAATATTTGTTTGATCGAATTAGAGAGATTTGATTGTGTGAGTGAAGAAGTTGTGAAGGGTTTGTGTTTATAGCCGCATGGGACACGTAATTGACGCGATTAAGATAATAAAAGTTAACGAGAAGATTCTGAAATGTCGGTTTTCTGTGTGTAAAGTAAATAATTTTAAATTAAACATTATATAAATAATGTTGGTTTTGAATATAATGATGATATTATTAGTCTTGCAAAGAATTAATTTTAGTGAAAGGATCCATCATTATTATGAAATGACTCGGCAAGAAAATTAGCAATTACATCCTTCATTTAAGGCATACTATTTAGAGTAAATTTGTATTCTAAATGATAATTTTTTTGTAGAAAATCATGAAAACAATATTTATACTTTCTAGTGTTTAGAAAAGATTTACACTCATACACGGTTTTACAGTTGTACATATTATAACATGTTTTAGTTTTGATAATATAAGCCATGGATAAGTATATAATACTGTGATCTGTGTATTATTTAAAGAAAAAAAATTACATTTTTATATATACACAAATACGTATGAAGTAAAAATACTCAAATCCAGTTCGTTTATCAAATAACCTTCGGTCGACGAAAATGCGTTTTTTAATCATTTTATGAACATTAAGAAGCTATATTAAATTGATAAAAGGCATTATATTTCAAGTTACGTTCTTGCGCTAACATGTTCAACATACTTCAACGTATATAAATTCCTATGTGTAAGATAATCAAATATAATTAGATTTAACATTTTATGATAAACTAATACTTTGATTTCTTAAGATCAACAACAAATTAAAAAAAAAGAAAAACAAAATTGTTTCATGAACGTGGGTAACTACTAAAGAAACCAACCAAAGTTTTGATGTTCTAATATCTCCAACAAACTTCAAATAACATTATATCAACTATTCAACTTAAGTCACAAAGCAGTCGCGAAAAAGATAACTAGATCTGTCAAATCAACCTCAACCTACGGCTTCATCAATCTTTAACGTCATATATGCCATATATTTTATAAAACATGTGATGTCTCTAGAATAGTAAATACATATATAACATATAAAAAAAATATGTTATACATATAAAAAATGTATCATTGTCTTGTGGCATCAGTTTTCAATCCTAATTTTATAAAGGTAACATATTAAGACGACAGGACATGTGCCTTATTTCATTTTATGTAACCAAAGTTAATTATTAATGAAATTTATATGCTAATTTCTTGATGTTCAATCTTATTTGTTGATAGACAAAAAAATGGTCTTTCTATGATTGAGTAAGCTTTTGAATTTTTTACAAAATTTCTCACATAATTTATTTATTTTAGATCGAAAAATTTTATTGCATCAAATATAAAATGTTATGTACTACTAAAAAGTAAGATCAAATATAATTTTAACATGAGAAATTAAGAAAAAATAGAATAATTACAATAATAGTGAAAAAAAATAATTATTATTTAGTTTACTTTGGTGCAGGGTAATAATTATTACACTATAATAAAATGATTTATAGTAATTATATATATTATTGCACTAGCTACGTGCCCGCGTGATGCGGCGCGGTATGCATGCAAACATTTCATCGGATGCGTAACCAGCGTTACTGTTTCTGTATGTGCGTGACTTCACAATAGTATGCGCGTAACCCGAAGATAGTATGTTCGTATTGCGGCATTGGAATCTTAACCGGTATTATTAATTGTACGCGTGCAATCAGATGTCGGTGCGCACTTAACGCTGCATTGAACTCGTCTTGACCCGCAACCAGTTCCGTTTGACATTGTTCTAACCCGAAATTCGTTATGACTTGACTCCTTTCAACTCAAACCCGTCCCTACCCAAACCAAATTAACCTTTTTGTATTGACTCATTCCAACCTTAACCTTGTAGACTCATGACCTGAACCCGCCCGATTCGTTTGCGGTCTTTAATGGTAATCACGTAACACGTTAAGTTTTAGAATAGAAAAAGTATAGCAATACCATACTCAAATTAAAGATAATAAAATACTCGTTTTTATGGTATAATGTTTTAAAAAAATATTAGCGTGTGAAAAAGTTATAAACGTTTAAATGTCGTCGGGATAGTTGGTTTAAAATAAAGGGTATAAATGTAACTATTATATAAGTTAACAAAATGCGCCTAAAGTTAAAGTTTCAAACTTGTAGTTAATTTTGAATAACTTAAAAATCAACCTTAACATGATTTTACTTATGCTAAAAGACAAAATTGTCCTTAAAATGTCTTAATTGTATGCATTTAATTTGTACTAAAAGCAACAAGTTTGGTACCTCTTAAAAATTAAGAGGTCCTTCACTCATGTTTTATATATAGTATAGATTAGTTAAAAACTGTAGTATATACTTTAATTTAATTATATAAGGTTCTTTACACTTTTAGCGTTAAAAGTAATGTGTGCCAAATTCCACACTATTTGTAATAACATATTTTTGTATCTAAAACCCTACTAGTGCTTGTTTGGGCGAGCAATTCTTTCAAGACACCACGCTTTCAACCATGTTCTATGATGAATATTTGCATATGGTAACATAAGTAGACACTACGTATGTAAATGTTTTTTTCTCTTCTTTTTTTTACAGCAAATTCTTCACCTAAATTTCTTCAAACCTTAAATTTGTAAAGATTAACATCTTAATTTAAATTTGTGAGGATGAACATCATGACAGTAGACTCTCTCTCTCTCTTTATATATATATATATATATATATATATATATATATACATACATAAAATGTCAATTTAATATTTAACTGTTTTTTTGTTAATTTAATATATTATCACACTATTTTATACGTTAAATACATAACACACGTTTAATTTGTATCAGTTATGATAAAAACTTGTAGCGTGACATGATTTGTCCTTGAACTAATTTAAGGAAACAATATATTTATTTATAAACGTTAAAAAATCATCAAGTGTTTTTTCTCTCACTTTTTATAAACATAATTAATATATACGGATGTAAACAAGTAGCTAGAATTGTCCGTGAGTTACTCAAAATCGGCATGTCAAAACTTCGAATCATTCGAGCTGGACCACAGTCGAGCCTAAATGTAAGCTCATTTAATAAACGCGTCTGGATCAAATAAACTCGTGAGTTTAAACGAGCCTATTTTAACATTAACGAAATAACTATTAAATAATTAAAAAAAACATGCCCAAGCAAAGTCGAAGTTTGAACAATTACTCACAAGCCGCATTTAAGATTAGAGATATAGAGTTCGAAACGAGATGAACTCGAACTCTTGTAATTGGCATTATGATTAACACGACTTATATTCTTATTAATATAAACCTAATGTTTCATTTTTTTATATTATCTTCTTAAAGATTTCACAACCTAAGCAAGAAGATGACTTATCATAACTAATTCAATACTTTTATATATTCATTCGTACCTAATAATACCATTTCCGAATAATTCGACAAGGAAGGAACCAAAATAAAGTGTATAATGCTTTTAATCATTGAAGCCATGCCGTAAGGAAGGAGTCGAGTGGGGCAAAGCATAAAAGCAGGAGCCAGACACGCTGTAATGCGTTAACATACTTAGCCACTAACATCACGCCACGTAGGATGGATACGTGGATGGATGTATCTATTGCCAGTGGGGCCCACCCTATTTGGTACCGGTGATGGTCGGTCGTCCGTTGTCAGTTTTCATGCCTAATATCCAACGTACACGTGTCATTTGGTAAGTGGTGGGATTTGTGTCGACATTTGTATACGTCGTCGTGTTGTGTGTTGGCACTAGACAAGTCTTGTCAATTTGTGAGGCGGGGCCGGGGTTTATGCAGGTATGGTCGGTTTGATTAGGCTGACGTGTTCACTTTAATAACTGGAAGAAATCAATGGACTCACGTGTCTGGTGGGTCCCATGTCACATGACATTGCATTTACACAAAACTGAATATAAAGTAAAGTACAATAGCACATTTTATCATATGGACATATACATTGTATTTAGGAGCAAGCCAGCAATACATGTTATCCTCGTAAAAAGGCAAAGAACATCTTTATGAATATTGGAAATATATGTACCATGTAAGTTGAGAGGTGAACTGATTTTAGGAATTTTTATTTTATTTTATGTATAACGTGTATTGTAATTGTTAATTGTTTTATTGGCTTATGATAGTTTTGAACTTATGTAGAAAATACAAATTAATATTGAGTTTCATTGAGTGCTTAATTTATCACCGACCAATTAACCTTATTGGATGTATTCCAAATTTCCAATGGTGATACCTAAAGTCCTTAAAAACAGGCTGAAAATGATCATCCAACCTATTATTATTGGCAAGTTTCAATCAACTTTTATTCAAGGTAGAAACATCTTAGAGGGCCCTTTTTCATGTTGTTCAAAGTTGATTTTAAGGATGATTTTGAATCACTTAGTTGGATTACTTGGATGAGGTTACACAACATAGCACTTTCCAATTAGAGATGAAGACTGTGGATTTGGGGTTGTCTATCTTCAGCCGAAGGCTCGATCCTAGGGAATTGAGCCCCAACATGAGAATTCAACATCACGAAAGTAGTTCGATAGTGAGATCATTTATCCCCATTTTTATTTACAACTGCCATGAAAGGCGTAAGGGTTGTTACAAAGAAAACTTTGGATATATGAATCTTCCATGGTGTTAGCATCCCATAAAACGGTATGATATTTATTTATTTTATGCAGATGACATATTGACAATGCTTTATTTCTTGGAGAAATGATCATTATCCAACTTCAACAACTTGGCAAGAACATTGTAATGTTTCTATTTGACCTCATGTTTATGTAACACCCTAAATTTGAAAACGACTATATAATATATTTTAGTGCGAAAAACGTAGGCCTCGATAATTCTTTAAACATCTACGAAAAAATATAAGTTTCAACAACTTATTAATGACGCACTATGTTTACGAAATATTAAATTTTCTATTTAACATATAATACTTGTTTCAACTTTAGACGCCTTTATTTAGAAACGATAGAATTCCGAGTTGTTGACGCGTGTCCATAATTCATCCCGAGCACTAAATCATTTTCTAACATGTTATCCGGAAGCCTTACTGAAAGTGTTACAACACCACAAGGCAGGGTTGATAATATATAACCAAACACAAAAGGATGAAATTCAGGGGAGGCTCGGAGGGTGTGCGAGCCGCACAATCGGCTGAGGCACATAAGGTTCGAGGGCACAAACTTTTTATACATATCTATAATATATATAAACGAAAACATAAAAATCCTACGTGTCACGGTGTGGTCGCTTCCCACTTTTTTTGGAGTCACCAGATTTGCTTGATTTTTAAATAGAGGATTCTCATGCATTTGACCCGAATTCATGGGTATGGGTCTTACCAAACCTAGATATTCCTTAAACGGGTTATAACATTTCATTAAATTAAAAATTATTCTCACCAAATTATTGATGTAAAAATCCTATAAAATAGAATATACTAAAAATTAATATCTTATTTATTTTAAAAAATATATATTATTTAAATTAATAAACCAATTTTATAGTTAAAACAATAAACGGGTCTTGGGTCTCATCAAACCATAAATATATTATTAACTTTCATAAATATTATTTATAATTAAGAAAACCAATTTTATAGTAAATAAAATAAACGGGTCTTGGGTCTCATCAAAACCATATAACTTTTAAATCGGGTTATAACATCTCATTTATTTGTGAAACAATTTATCATCAAAGCATAAGTATATTATTAACTTTCATACAATAAAATATATATAAATTCAAAAAATAAATAAATATTAGAACAAACAATATAAAACAATCCCTGTAATACGGGGGATAAAAACTAGTTACATATATATATATATATATATATATATATATATGTTTTTTGGTGTTAAAATAAGGTTATTTGCAATGATTTATTAAATATATACATGCTCAGAATGATTTCTGCTTATAATAAACCGGACGATAAAAGTTTTATCTATGTACGCTAGCGAATAAAAAATTTTCGTTAAGGCATACAGGCCTTTTTATTTTTGATCAGCCGAGGTATTTAAATTATCGGAGACGGTAAGGATGAAACTAAAAACACTTAAAAGTTTCAAAGCCTTAAAAAGCGGGCTGGTACACACCAGCGTACAATGGAAGCTCACCGGCACAAGCTATGAGGACAACGTAGCCTATACCCCCATTGTGGTGTAGCTTAAGTCCAAACTTGCACGTTTTGACCCAATTAGTTTTTGAGCTCACATTGGTTAGTACATTAACTCATACCTTGATTTCAGGTCAATAGTCGTATGTATTACAAAATATTTAACTCGACAAAGCTTGTGTCTTCAAATTCATACACTTGAAAGTTCAATCCTTCTTGGCCTATTGCAAGTTTCCACATTAATCCAATATAAGGAATATTCACAATACTAACATGCCTCAACGGCTACCATTCAACTTTCAATACGTACACGTTTGACTTTACGTCAATGATGTTTAACCGTCAACTAAGAATGTGTCCATTGATTTATTAGAAACCACATATGATAAAACAAGTTTAGAGCACAAAGTAGGTGGTATGATCCCTTGTGTTTATTCACTAACCATGGACACTCTTACTCTTACATATTGACACGTTTAATAGTTTAATATGGAAGGGTCACTCAACTATACAATTAATATTTATATGCAAATATTGACAACAAAAGCGTCATTCAACTAAACAATTGCTATGCATTTGTATAAATAACTTATATCATAAATTTAAAGCCGTTACACCCGACTTGTCCCATTGACTCACAAGCTTTAGGACACCTAGCTTGTTTGAAAATCAACATGTAATCATTAGGATACATAATACACAACCTTTGAAAACCAATATTAGTTTAACTGAACACGCTTATTTAATCATCAACAAGATTCAACACAAATACAATATGTTAACCAAACGGTCTAAACCATTTCATCAGTTAGTGCAATTACTTGCATACTTCAATTTCAATTATATAAAGGTGAAGAAACACGAATCCATCCCTCAAGGTTTAACACGTTAGTCCGAGGGTAATGGTTAAGTATTCCACACGATGGGTTATAAAGCCTTCTTGGCGCAGACAAGTGTAACCTGCAAAACAGAACACAGTGAGCTCGTTACGAGGAATTGGGAGATTCTCTCGTAACCACCCTCCGGCGTGAGAATCAGTACTTGATAGTATGAGAGGGTATAATTTGGTAGTGATAGTAAGAGAAAGTATCCCCTTTACCATTTGGAGGTTTACTGGTATTTATAGCCGGAGGAGAGAGAGTGTGACCAACCACCTTGTCAGGTTCTCCACCAATAATATTCCCCACTCGTGCGGTCGTAGTGGTTGGTGGAAGTTGGTGGGCATCATGGTCTTTTGACAAGGACGTGATTGTACTGTTTGTACCGTCCTGTATGTGTTGTCCAATCCCCATTGGTTTGATGTTTATCCCTATGTGGGTTACCATCTTTTTGTCCCATGCTGATGGGACCTTTGCATTACCATTCCCGAGGTGTCAGGAAAAGTTATATTGGACTCCACTCTTCGCGCCTTGCACTACGCCCGGCGTTAGTGGCTTCCTGGCGCCTAGTGTTCCGCCCAGCGTATGTAATTAGTGTCATACTTTGTCAAATGGTGGGTTTCATACCCTACCTCTACAAGTCCCCCTAGTCCATAGTCACCCTTCTTTCAAGAAGTGGTGGCTGTGGACTTATCATGGGCTTTTGGTTTTCACCTTTTTTCCTTGTTGGTTTGGTTTATTTTCGTGGGTAATTCCACATGTTGGGCGGGTGACTTCATTAATCGTAACTGTTGGTTGGCGGTTGATTCATGTTAAGTCATCCCGTGTTGTAGCCTATTCTGGCGGGTGATTTATGTTAAATCATCCAATGACGAAGCCTGTTTTGGCGGGTGATTTTTCTTAAATCATCCAATGGCGGAGCCTGTTTGGCGGGTGATTTATATTAAATCATCCCATGGCGGAGCCTGTTTTGGCGGGTGATTTTTCTTAAATCATCCCATTACGGAGCCTGTTTGGCGGGTGATTTATATTAAATCATCCCATTACGGAGCCTGTTTTGACGGATGATTTTTCTTAAATCATCCCATTGCGGAGCTTGTTTTAGCGGGTGATTTATCTTAAATCATCCCATGGCGGAGCCTGTTTGGCGGGTGATTTATATTAAATCATCCCATGGCGGAGCCTGTCTGGTGGGTGATTTATATTAAATCATCCCATGGCGGAGCCTGTTTGGCGGGTGATTTATATTAAATCATCCCATGGCAGAGCCTGTTTTGCCAACACTTATCGTTTATGTTTCCTTTTATATGGATGACGTTAGTTTGGCGTGGATGAGTGAATTAAATGCAAGTCAGTGAAACGACTGCTGGACGTGACAGTTTGACGACGGTTGCTCTGCCCTGCAGACTTTCTGCCTGTGTCAGGCGAGTGGGCGAGAATCCCGGTGACGCGCCCAGCTGTAATACATATCCTCTGCTACCCTATTATCGTGGTGCTTTCTTATTGGGCCACGCGTTAATTATCCTTTTTGTATCCCCGTCCCTCATTAATTGCGATTAGTATAAATAGGGGGAGGTTACACCGTTTTAAGCACCATTTCTCACCGTTTTCTTTATCTCCCATTTTCTTTCCTTCGAGCCTTCTTTATTTTTATGGCTGAGTCTTCCCAAACCTCGAAGACTAAGAAGAATAATTCTATGGAGTTCGTCGGTTGTCGTATGTCTGCCGAGGACTTCAACGATATTTTCAGGGTGTACAATCTTGGCCCTGAGTATGAGCCCGAACTGCCTGCCCCCGGCAGGACTGCTCGAGAGGCTCCTACCGGCAAGATTGCTCGTGTACCGGGAGTATTTCTTTTTGGTGGATGTTCTGGGTGTTTTTGGGCTGCATCTCAGCCAGTTTCATCCGTTCGGAATGGCTCGTCTTCGCCATTTCGAATATACATGTCATTGCCTCGGTATTACTCCGACGGCTGATAGGTTATCGGCTATTTACTGGTGGCGTTTTGCCCAGGGATGGTATAACTTGAATACCCGCCCTGGTGCAAAGGCTATTGCCCTAGATGCGCCACCTAGTTTGCATGAGTGGAAGAGTGTGTTCTTCTACATCTCTGCTCGCGTGGTGCCACATCCCATGTTCTTCACGGATGTGAAGGAGCTTCCTGAGCCGAAAGTGGCTCCTTACACCGGTTCGGACTGGTTCACCACTTTGCAGGCTAGCCTGTCTCCGCTCCGTCATTATCCGGAGTGTGCCTGGGTGTTATTCGACATGAGTCGTATCTGGGATGATGCGGCTTTGGTACCGGTCATTCTTAATGGTGGTCAAGGTTAGTGTCTTCTTTACTTTTGCTCTGATGCATATTTTATTTTGTAATATCCTAACTTATTTCTCTTCAGAGGTGGACGACCGCATGCTCCTCCTGCAACCTGCGCCTAAGGGCGTTAAAATGCTGGGACGAAGGGAGTTAGGTCCCCACGAGGAGTCGATCCTTACTCGGACTGCTCGAAACTTTGTGTTTCCTTTTCCTATGGGGCAATCATATGCCTCGCGACCGCTGCCACCTCCTAGCTCTGTTACTTTTCAGAGCGGTAAGTTCAACTGTTTTCATCGTTTTGCTTTGTTTATTTTGCTAACGTTTCATTTTCTGTTTCAGGTAGACGATCTAACGTTGTGCGCCTTCCTAAGTGCAGTGGTAGTGGCGTGCAACGCAGTGTTGGGGAGACGGTTGCGTCTCCGATAGGCGCCGCCGCAGGAGGCGTCGTGGATGATGATGACGATGTCGTCATGATCTCCCATGTGCCTTTTTCGGATCCGGTGTCTTCTTCCGCATCATTGCTTGAGGCACTCGGTCTGAGTGCCAGCATGGCGTCTTCCCCAACCACCTCCGCGCAGGTTTCTGTTGGCTTCTCCTCGCCAACATCTCCACAGCCTTTGGTTGCTGTGTCTGCGCTGACTATAGCGGTCGCCACTCCAATTTTGGTGGCGACTGATGTGGTTTCTACAGCTGTAGCTTCTGGAACCGTTGTCGATACGACTTTCGTATCTACTGGTCCATCATCCTCTTCTTCCTCTTCAGTGGGTGGGGCGTTCACTATTCCACACCATTTGGGTCCCACCCCTGTGATTAATGAAGATGATGAAGAGATGCCCCGCGCTATCAAGAAACCTCGTCTTGGCGGTTTTGTCAAGCGTGGTCTTGTTAAATCGTTAGGTATAATTTTTGCTACTCTTTCTTTTGATTGAACTTGACCTTTTCTAAAATCGTTTGCTCATTTCAGGCGTGCTGGCGATTTCTTCATCAACTGTTTCTCCCGCAACCTCTGGCGTTGCATCTTCTCTAGCGGCTCTTTTTGCCAGTTTGCCGATGATGACAAGTGTTGGCAGCTTGTCGGAGGCTGGGCCTACTGTACAGATGCTGAGTTTGCCAATGATGGCGGGTGTGGTTGGCCCGTCTGAGGCCGAAACCATTGTGACGACTGTTCGTGCATCGACTGGATCAATTCCAGTTGTCTCAATACTGGCTTCGTCTGCGCAACCGCTGAAAGCGATTGTGGACGAATTTCCTAAGGTTAGTCTTGAATCAGCGGGCCTCTCTGTCGTTGATTTTTTGAAATCAAGACAGTCTTCACCAGACAAGGCTTTAATTCTTGAAGGTGATGAGGCTGTGCCACCGCCTCCTTTTCGCCTTGGTGCGACTGTGCAGGGTAAATTTTTCGAAATCCAAGGTAGTAGCAGTGGCGGGTTGAGTGGATGTTTGAGTGGGGGTGTGCTAGATGTGGATATGGACCCCCGCAACTCCATGGAGGCAAGCCAAGTTTTCCGCCCTCGGTGGAAGGTTAATTGTGGCGCCAACTTTGAGGATCCTGCCACGTGCTCTGAATTTTGGAGTATGCGGTTCCTCCTGGTGAGCGCATTGCTCGCAAAATTCAGCCCCAGAGTACTTTGTATTCCGACGCGGCTTTTCACCAAGTCCAGGCCTTCTCCTGTTTCGCGGAATTGTTGCGCGAAAACCGCGCTCTTCACGAGGACAAAATTGATGCTGGTTTTCGCATGAGGGAGATGGAACAATTGGTGAAGGATGCTGAGGCTGGCGCCTGGAAGGCTGGTAAAGAATCGTCTGATCATCGCCAAGCTTTAAGTGATGTTCAGGAGAAATTGGCAAAGGCTGAGGCGGATCTGGCGGAGTCTGCCCGCGACTACGCCGCCCGTTATAAGGAGTTTGAGGCTGCGTGCAAGAAGTCTAATGCTGATTTTGCGGATGTACGCAGCCGCGCTGTTGCTGCCAAGGAGGCTTCCGCTCGACTCGAGAATGAAAACGCTGCCTTCCGCAAGCGTATTGAAGAGTTGGAGGCGGAAGCTGCGTTGAGGAAGGCGGATGCTGGTAAGCTGGCTGACACGCTGGCTTCTAATGAGGAGGCCATTAAGGTTTTTGACCTCTGAGCTTGCTGCCACCGTTTCCTATTCTTTCGGAAGTTGCTCAGTATGCCAAGGAAGAGAATGGCGTGCAGCTGTTGAGGAATTTGCTTGAACCTTCGCAAGCTGGACCTTCCGCCGCTCCTGCTGGCGACCAAGAAGATACCTCGGTCGTTGACTCTGGAAGGAGTGTCAACGATGTAGATTAGGCTTTTTATTTTTTGTTCTTTTTTTTGTGTGCGGGCGTAAGTGCTCGCTTGTAAATTTTTGTCTATAAATGAAAAGGTTTGTTTTGTGAAATGCGGAGTATCGTTTCCATTCAGATTTGACCCTTAGCCTGTTTTTACAATTGAAATCGATTTACATATAACACCTTCGCAATTGTGTTGCGTTCCATGTTCTAGGAATCGGTGAGCTATCGAGATGCATTAGAGTGTAGGCGCCTTTTCCCAATACTTCCTTGATCTGGTATGGGCCTTCCCAAGATGGCGCTAGTTTGCCTTGTGGTTGTGCTCTTGATGCCTCGTTGTTGTGAAGGATGTAATCTCCGATATTGAACTCACATATTTTCACTTTGGCGTTGTAATACTTTTGTAGCTGGCGCTTGTAATTTTGTTCTCTTATTGCAGCCAACTCTCGACGCTCTTCGAGAAGCATTAAGTCTAACCTTCTTTCTGCGTCGTTTTCCTTGGTATTGTGATTCTTGGTGACGGAACGCCGACTTCGGCGGGGATCATTGCTTCGGTACTATAGGTTAGGCTGAACGGCGTTTCTGCATTACTTGTGTTTTTGTGCGTTCTTATGGCCCATAGTACGTGAGGTAGCTGATCGACCCATCCAGATTTGTGGTTTTCCAATCTTTTCTTGATTCCGACCACGATTGTTCTGTTGGCGCATTCCACTTCGCCATTCCCTTGTGGATGAGCAACAGAGGTGAATGTTTGCGTGACGTTGAGCTCTTTCAACCATTTTTGGATATGTCAGCAAATTGTGTTCCATTGTCGCTGACTAGATTCATGGGTAATCCAAAACGAAAAATTATAAATTCCCAGATAAACCTCTTGATGCTGGCCGCGTTGATTGTTGCTACCGGCTTTCGATCCACTTTGTGAAGTAATCGATCGCTACTATCAAAAATTTCACGCGGCCTGGCGTCTCTGGAAATGGTCCAGTTATATCAATTGCCCATTTCTGAAATGGCCAAGAAGCTGTTACCGGTATGGCGTTTTTCGACGCAAGGTGTTTGGTGCATGGCGTTGACAAGCGCTGCATTTTCTCAATTCTTTCTCGGCGTCAACATGCATGCCTGGCCAATAGTATCCTGTTTTCATGATTTTGGCCACTATCATTCTTGGACCTGCGTGTATGCCACATATTCCTTCATGAATTTCTCTAAGCAGATAATTTGCGTCCTGTGGGTCTACGCATCTGAGAAGTGGTCCCAAGTACGATCGCCTATAGAGGACACCCTCTTGAATTGTATAATTCAACGCTTTATGGCGGATCTTCCGCGCGTCTGCTTTCTTTTCTGGCAAGATACCTCTCGCGAGGTAATTTATGATTTGTGTCATCCAATTTTTTCCTGCTTCTGAACAAACCAGAACTTCTTTGTTTATTATTTAAGGCGTAGCTAGTACTTTGATGCGGACGTCTTTCGCGAGGTGCTCAAACCCGATGGATGCAAGTTTGCTTAAGGCGTCAGCCTGTTTGTTCTCACTTCTATTGATGTGTTTCACCTTGCATGTGGCAAAAGTTGCCATTAGCGCCTTAGCTTGCGCTAGGTATGATGCCATCTTATCGTCCTTCGCATCATACGATCCTTCAATTTGATTTGCCACTAACATGGAGTCCACATGTGCTTCCAAATGGCGGGCCCCTAGCTTTCTTGCGATTCTCAACCATGCCAACAATGCTTCGTACTCCGCCTCGTTGTTTGTGCTTTTGAATTCTAGGCGTAATGCGTACGTGAAGTGTTGGCCTTCTGGGTTGGTTATCTTTAGGCCCGCTCCCGCGCCTTCGTCATTAGAAGCTCCGTCTGTGAAAATCTTCCAGACTTCATCTTTCTTTTGATCCACAGGGGCTTCGATCTCTCTTTTGCATTCTTCCTCTTTTTCTTGAGGGATTTATGCGATGAAATCAGCCAAAACCTGGCCCTTGATTGCTGGCCTAGGTTTGTATTCAATGGCATATTCTCCCAATTCTATCGCCCACTTAGCAAGCCTCTCAGACAATTCTGGCTTGCTCAGTACATTTTGTAAGCGAAAGTTGGTGAAAACATGTATTGGATGGCCCTGGAAGTATCTTCTCAAACGTCGCGCTGTCTGGACCAAGGATAAGACTAACTTTTCCAAGGTGGAGTATCTTGTTTCCGCATCTGCCAGGGTGCGACTTATGTAATAAATGGGCGTTTGAATACCATTTCTTTCCACCATCAAGACTGCGCTGACTGTTTTTTCTGATGCTGCTAAGTATACTATTAATGGTTCTCCAGCTTTGGGTGCTGTGAGTGTTGGTAACTCTTCCAGGCATGACTTGATTTCTTGGAACGCTTTTTCCGCTTCTTCCGTCCATCGGAATTGAGACTTCTTTAGGTAATTTCTCAAGGTTGAGACGAACGGGAATGATTTTTCAGCATGACTAGACAAAAATCTATTCAGCGCGACTAACCGGCCGTTGAGCGTTTGCACTTGTTTGACCGATTTTGGCAATGGCATTTTTCGCACGGCTTCCAATTTTTCTGGGTTGGCTTTGAAGCCACCATTCGTCACGATTACTCCTAGGAATTTTCCCTCTTCCATGCCGATGGAACATTTTCCTGGGTTGAGCTTCATGCTAATCGACCTTAGAGTTTTGAAGGCCTCCTCGATATCTTTTAACATGGCTCCTTCCGTCCTACTTTTAATGACGAGATCGTCCATGTAGACTTCCAAATTCCTCCCAAGTTGAGGTTTGAACTCTTTGTACATCAACCTTTGGTAAGTAGACCCGGCGTTCTTGAGGCCAAATGACATCATTTTATAACAATATGTTCCGCTGTTTGTTTAGAACGCCGTTTTGTCTTGGTCTTTTGTCGCCATGTGGATTTGATGATACCCTTTGTAAGCATCTAGAAAGCACTTGAACTGAAAGGGTACCAGTGCGTCAACTTTAAGGTCGATCTCTGGCAAGGGGTAACAATATTTTGGGCACGCCTTGTTTAGATCTTTGAAGTCAATACACATGCGCCATTGGCCACTTGCTTTGGGTACCATTACCGGGTTTGCTACCCAAGTTTGGTACTGAATTTCTCGGATTATACCTGCATCGATTAGTTGCTGGACTTGCTCATCTCAGGCTTTTGCCTGTTCTGGCCCCATCTTTCTTCGCTTTTGTACCACCGGGATGAAATTTGGGTTAACTTTTAACTCATGTTCCGCTTTGCTTCTTGGGACTCCCGTCATGTCCGCCGGGGTCCAAGCGAAGACATCGATGTTTTTGAGTAACAAGCTCTTGAGCGCCGCGCGCGCTTCTTCTGAATGGTTATGCTTTGTTCTGGGAATTTTTGTTGAGCGTCCATTTTTCCACTTCTCTGATCTTGCTGGTTTTTTGCATCTTCTGTGGCGGTGTTTTTCTTTCCGCCATGTTACACTCCTTGTTGGCATGGATCATTGCTATCCCGGTCGGGGTTGGTACCCCTACTATCCCGTGTGCTGTTGACGGGGTAGCTTTAAAGTCACCAATGGCTTCTCTTCCCAAGATTATATCATACTGTAGGTGAGGGGTTTTCATTACCAGGAAGTCGACGTCTCCCGTTTGTGAATGGAGCCCATCACTTAGCTCGAATGGAAATGTCAGCTGTCCCAGCGGGTATGCAACACTTTGGTTGAACCCCGTGATTGGAGCGTTAACTACTGTCAATCTACGTTTGTCTTCTTCGTTTACCAGACGTTGCCCCCTTGTCAACAAAGAAGCGCGGCGTCCTGTAATTACCGAAAACGGCTGTAATCATTAAGGGTGCTTTCTTGTTCGCCCCTCCTCTTACTCTTGGGAAGATGACTTGTTCTTCTTTCCATGGCGCCCATTCTATCCTCCTTTTCTTGCTCTGAACATTGTTCGAGATCATATTAGCGTGTAGATCTTTGATCTTCTTTTCTGGCTTTCCGCTATCTCTTGGAGGTGGGCGTTTGTACTTCTCTCGTATGTTTCTCACCAGGTGATCCAATTTGCCATTTTTGACGCATTCTTCGATCGCGTCTCTCAAGTTGATACACTGGTTCGCCGTATGGCCATGTTGTTCATGAAAGTCGTAATAACTTTTCATATCTGTGCTCGGCCCCTGTTTCACTTGTACCGGCTTCTTCAGTTGGATCCTCTCGTTGTACATTATATGGGCTGGACTTTTTGTCAGCGGAGTCCACCTGGATCCGTTCGTTTGGGGCGTACTCGACTGACCCTTTTGTCTTGTTTTGGATGGATCGAATGCGGACTCTCTTTCGCTGTTCAACCTTGACCATACGGAGGACATTCTTTTGCCTTGGCGGGCCCTATTAATGTCTTTTCTGGCGTCGTTCTTTGCCAGTTCTTTTCCCAAAATTTTTTCCATTCGCGCGTACCTTTTGGCCGCGGTCATAACATCGTCACATCGCTGCGGCATGCCATCTCTACCCGTAAGGTTCCGTATAAGATCGTCACACTTTACGTTTTGGCGAAAGGCTGCCCGCAGAAGTTCTTCACCTACGCCGCCGATGTTCAAGCCTTCTTGGTTAAATCTAGTGATAAAATCTTCAATCGTTTCGTTATCTTTTCTAATGACATTCAGAATGTCTGTTGGGTCATTGATGTGTCGCCGTTGCTGGCTAAACTGTTGAGTGAACTTTTTTTCTAGGTCTTCCTAGCTTGTAATTTGGTTATCTGGCAACCTTTCGAACCATGCTCTAGCGGCTCCTACTAGGGTTAGCGTAAAGATATGGCACCATAACGGCATGGTCCACCCTGATAGTAACCCCGCAGTCGTGAAGGTTTGTAAGTGATCGTCTGGATCCGAGATCCCATCATATTGACCCACCGTTGGCGGGATTTTGGGATTTTCTGGTAGCTCAGCTTCGGCTATTCTTGCTATGAACTTTGATTTTCCCGCCGATGTTGTTGGCCGATAAGGTTTGGAAAAATTAACCGCCGCTTCTGGGTGGTACTTTACTAATTTCCTGGCGTCTAGTCCTTCCAGCTCTCTTCATAGTCAGGCTCGTCTAGGCGTGAGTCTGCCTTTAGGTTCGACCGCTGAGACTTATCTCCTGCTTTGCTGTTTTGCTTAGCAGCAGTTGTTTTGGCGAATGGTGTTTTCGCACGAGCTGGTGTTGAGTTTTCTTCAGATTCTTCTTCGTTGCTACTAGAAGCTGTATCAAACAGTGATATAGGTTTCACAACGGACGCCATTTTTTTTGTACTTTGTCTCTTAGTTTATGTTGTTCTGCTTCCAGCCACGCCATGATGTCTGGCGGCATGGTTGCCTTGGAACGTGTTTTTGTTTTTTGTTTATCTGTGACAGTAGGATGTAAGGTGGAGGTATTAAGGAGACCTCCGCCCGTATTCTCTACGTCCAAATTTTCGACGTTTCCTTCTAGGTTGGTTTTTTGGCCAACCTCCTTTGGTGTGGTCTTGCCACTCATCTGAGTCAAGAACGGAGTGAGTTACTGTTCTAGCTATATGCACGGATGGCGCCAATGAATAAACACGAATCCACCCCTCAAGGTCTAAAACGTTAGTTCGAGGGTAATGGTTAAGTATTCCACACGATGGGTTATAAAGCCTTCTTGGCGCAGAGAAGTGTAACCTGCAAAACAGAACACCGTGAGCTCGTTACGAGGAATGAGGGGGATTCTCTCATAACCACCCTCCGGCGTGAGAATCAGTACTTGATAGTATGAGAGGGTATAATTTGGTAGTGATAGTAAGGGAAAGTATCCCCTTTACCATTTGGAGGTTTATAGGTATTTATAGCCGGATGAGAGAGAGTGTGACCAACCACCTTGTTAGGTTCTCCACCAATAATATTCCCCACTCGTGCGGTCGTGATGGTTGGTGGAAGTTGGTGTGCATCATGGCCTTTTGACAAGGACGTGATTGTACTGTTTGTACCGTCCTGTATGTGTTGTCCAATCCCCATTGGTTTAGTGTTTATCCCTATGTGGGTTACCATCTTTTTGTCCCATGCTGATGGGACCTTTGCATTACCATTCCCGAGGTGTTAGGAAAAGTTATAATGGACTCCACTCTTCGCGCCATGCACTACGCCCTTCGTTAGTGGCTTCCTGGCGCCTAGTGTTCCGCCCAGCGTATGTAATTAGTGTCATACTTTGTCAAATGGTGGGTTTCATACCCTACCTCTACAAAAGAGATATTGGTTTTAAATACTCCGAACTTTGACCCATTGGTAGATAGTACTTCCAACTTACGAAATGTTCCCCAACACTCCCAACTTCTAACATCTTTTCTTCTGGCACTCCCGGAGTAACTAGACATTGACTCCGTTAGTGTTTGGGTAAAAAATGTCATTTTTCAATGTTAATGAATAAAATCAAAATTTTATTTATTATATATTCCACACCCTTCTCCACCCAACCACCACCCTTCTTCCATGCCAACAACCACCAACCACCACCGCCATTGAAGACCACTACCACGACGAAAGAATATGTCACCACCACCATCGTAACTTAGCCTCGCTACCAGATCTGAGGTCATCGCCTTACCCTACCATCGCCCTGCTATCATCACTATATCCGGCCAACCTCATGTTTCTCTTTGCTTTTACGGTTACTGCACCGCCGTAATCATCTCTTCCACACACACACAAACACCATCGCCATAATCATCACCGATTTTTGGATTTTGAAATTGGGGGTTTTGTTTGAAACTAAATTGCTAAACAATTGAAAATTAAAGATTTAGATTAGTAAGTCAAGATTTCTTATACATATGTCATCTTGAAATGGGGGGTTTAGTTGGAGTGATAAGTTAAAAGGTCTAATATACCATCATCAGAAAAGCTGCTAAACTTAACCATAATATGGTACAATGAGTTTGAGGCGTCGGTAAATTCTGTCAGTGGTGGTGATGGTTGGTGGCTGCCAGTGGTGGTGGTTGGTGGCTGCCGATGGTGGTGGTGGTCGGTGGTTGTCGGCAGGGGAGAGGGGTGGTGATTGGGTGGAGAATGATGTGAAACATATAATAAATAAATAATTGATTTTATCCCTTGAACTTTGAAAAATGATATTTTTTAACCCCAAACACTAACGAAGTTATTGCCTCGTTACTCCAGGAGTGCTAGAAGAAAATATGTTAAAAGTTGGGAGTGTTGGCAAACATTTCGTAAGTTGGGCGTGTTATCTATCAATGAGTCAAAACTGAGAGTATTTAGAAACAATATCCCTTATTTAAAACACTCAAAACACACCGTTTTATTATTGTTATTTCACTAAAACATCAATTCATTATCAGTACAAGTGTGTCCAAATTCCATATGTACATGTTTGTATAAATTAAAATAAGACTAATTAATATATGTGTAGCACTTTCTATGCAACTGAAGTCACCGTCTGATTTGATTCAATGACCACATTTTCCTTTGTTCTAAAATTATGTAGAAGCCAAAACAGAAGTACAGCCTCTAAGCCAAATAGGCAAATAGCTACCACCAACAAAAACCGACTTGAGCTACATTAGAAATAATCCAGAGGTTCAACACACATAGTGTCCCAATCAATCGATCGAACTACTTTTTTTAGTTATGTTAGCCACATTGGGAGTTTTAAATAGTGTGCCAAAACAAGTCATTTGTAGATTCTTCTGCCATAGATTGATCCTTTATAAGATTGAAATTGGCATTTAACAACACAAAGTTCTATAGAGCGGATGACAATCGATTTACTTTATGTAATAGTTTTTATAGGTAAATTTTTCATTACTAGAAAATTGAGCAATTGCCATCAAAATTTGCTACCGAAAAAAACCGATTGCAAATTTAGCAACCGATTTAGCAAATTTGCAACTGAAAAAGTCAATTACTTAATATGGTGGCTAAGCGGTCGAAGTTTTTGCAACCGATGGCTAGGCGGTCGGAGTTTTTGCAAGTGGTGGCTAGACGGTCGGAGTTTTTTTTGCAAGCGGTGGCTAGGCGGTCGGAGGTTTTGCAACCGGTGTCTAGGCAATCGGAGTTTTTTTTTTTTGCAACGGGTGGCTGGGCGGTCGAAGTTTTTGCAACCGTGGCTAGGCGGTTGAAATTTTTTGCAACCAGTGGTTAGGAGGTCAGAGATTTTGCAACCGGTTGCTAGGTGGTCGGAGATTTTGCAACCGCGGTCAAAGTTTTTATATAAAAAAAGGATTTGTTTATAAATAAATCACTTGACTTATATATGCAGGCCACACTTTTAAACACACACTGGATTCAACATATTACATCGTAATTACTGGATTCAACATATTATACTGACATATTACATCTTTGAGATGAAGGTGAGTAAAGTATTTGTTGAATTTGCATATAAACACCAACACTTAACAACATACCGTTATTAACAAACCTTCATCTACAACAATTTGTTTGTTTATTTATGAGATTCTTAGTACTTTTTTTTTTGTTTTTTCATTTATTTCAATCGTGCACACAAGGTGTTTGATGAAATATCCAAGTCATATTTTGAATCAAAAAGTGTCCAAGTGATTCTTTGGCTTAAGTGATAAAATTTTCTTTGTTTTTCACTTATTTGAGTCATGCACACCAGGTGTTTGATGAAATGTCCAAGAATATTTTGAATAAGTGTTATGAAAGAAAACCGAATTAAAAATAATGCTTTCGGTTCATTTAGGTAGAATCATATAATACCCTTGAAGTTTGTTTTCATCATTTGTAGGCCAGTTATGAATAAATTACCACTCAATATTTTTCATGATAATCACTCACTCAAACTTTTGTTGTATTTGAAGACTTTTAGTAATTCTTGTTTTTGACACAATAATTTTTGCAGTGTAATTGTTGAAGTTTTGAAGGTGAATAGTCTCCAAAAGATTTGATTTGGAATGGCATGGTACACTGACCAAAAGTGGATGTATGAAAAGATTGATAGTGACGGATTTCTTAATTCTGAATACTATGACAAGGTGGATTTGTTTCTGGACTTTGAATTTTCTAATTCTAATGATGTTGTTCATACGAGGGTGAATATGTATGATGAGACCATACATGAAATAAAATGTCCTTGTTAAAAATGCCAAAATATAGGTTATGGAGACAGAGCCACTGTTCAAAAACATTTGTATAAGGTTTCATGCTTCGTTATGAAACATGGAGTGAACATGGTGGAAATTCTATTCGTGGCATTGAACAATCTTCTGCCGCAATGGAAGTTGATGATAATGATGACAGATACAAACGCATGGTGTTAGATAACACGTATGCACGCGGTTACACTTCAAGTAATTTGGAAGGAAATACATCGAATCCAAAAGCCAAAAAATTCTATTGACATGTTACAAGTTGCTAACGAACCTTTATGGGAGGGGGAGAAGGCTACGAATTGTTCCAAGTTACAAGCTGCCACGAGTTTCTTGACATGGAAATCATTTTTCAATGTGTCCACTACAGCTTACAACTATAACATTTCCATGGTTAATGCATTGTTTCCTGAAGAGAATAAGCTCTCAAAAAGCTTTTATGATACAAAGAAGAGTTTAGAAAAGGTAAGTCTTCCTTGTGAAAGAATTGATGTTTGCAAAAATCATTGCATGATATTCTATAAGCAAGACAAGACATTGACACTATGCAAATACTGTAAGGAATCCCGTTATAAGAGTGACCGGAATAAGGTACATAATTTGGTGATGTCTTACATGCCAATTGGTCCTAGACTTAAGAGGTTATATATGTCTACGAAAACAACCAAAGATATGACTTGGCACCATCACCACAACACAAAGAAAGGTAGCATGCACATTCAAGTGACGGCATGGCCTGAAAGCATTTTGACTCGGAAAATCCAAAATTTGCAAAAGAGATTTGAAATGTTCGTCTTG
This sequence comes from Bidens hawaiensis, assembly GCF_021521415.1. Classification (NCBI taxonomy): domain Eukaryota; kingdom Viridiplantae; phylum Streptophyta; class Magnoliopsida; order Asterales; family Asteraceae; genus Bidens; species Bidens hawaiensis. Next base: position 451,071 of record NW_027492170.1, read on the forward strand.
GATTATGCACTGATGGTTTTAGTCCAAATAACTCCAAATCAGTTCCATACTCACTATGGCTCGTCTTTCTTACAATGTATAATTTACCTCCTTGGATGTGCATGAAAGACTCGTTTATTTAAGTATGTTTGATTATTCCTGGAGGAAAGAGTCCGGGTCAGAATATCTATGTGTTTATAAGACCATTAACAAATGAGTTAAAATAGTTGTATAAGGAAGGCATTGAAGTTTATGATGCTGACCGTAAATATAATTTTATTATGCGAGCTATTTTGTTTTGTGGACGGTTAGTGATTTTCCTGCATATGCAATGTTGTCAGGCTAGAGCACGCATGGTCGTTTAGCTTGCCCTACGTAAAGCTTGTTGGTTCGACTGTCATAGATTATTTCTACCAATGTCACATCATTTTCGTACTGATAGGTGGATTTCGAAAATCAGTAAGATCGTTATTGGGACCTCCACCTGAGTTAACTAGTTGGGAAATATTATCACTTGTCTTTTCTGAAAGGTGACCACAGCCCCATGTTCTCTGAAGCATGGTCCCGTGTCCAGCTGTCCAGTATATTTGTCTTTTTTGTAGATTTTTGTCTTTTCTTGCACATAAAAACATAGGGGCGTGTTCCATGAAGCATGGGGGTGTGTTTTGTTTTTTTCTTTGATTTTTCTTTGGCTTTTCATTCATTTCTTCGTTTGAGGCTTGATTAACCTGAAAATACATTTTAACATGATAAGTAGTTTTTGAACTATATTTTATGATAGAAGTTGCAGTTTTTAAAGATTATTTGACGCTAAAAAGATGTATATTTTTATATACATCATGTGACCTTAGGTTCTTCGTCATAATTCAACTTGTCCTTATCCCCTTAGCTCGCTCTTATTGAGCATAATTGTTTATCAGCTCCCTGAGCTGAAGGACGTTTCGTTTAACACCCTCCATCGTTATATCTATTCTTTCCATCAGAAGGAGAAAATCACTCCTTGGTGAGAATGTTCCACTTCTGGACGAGGGTGGTTTTTGGAACTCAAAGGATTGTGATGACATGACCAACGGTCTGGTCATTTCCGGCAAACTACAACCAAAATTTTCCTCCAGCGAGGAGTCGTTTTCCGGCCGATCATCGTTTGTAGAAATGCCTTGATTAGGATCACTCTTTTCAGCCATAAAAGGATAATACTTGAAAACGATGGAGCTAAAGCTACCAGAATTGTTGTTTTAAGTAGCGTTGGTCCCACGGTGGGCGTCGTTTGTTGCTACAACGGATATAGCACACAAAGGTAGTATGGCGGTTCAAGAGTGTGATCCTATCGAAGCTTCCTAACCTGCTAAGAATCAAAGAAAACACGGCCAGTTAGTCTCACCGTAGGAGGGGGGCCTCCTACGATTAACCTCCGGCGTGAGAATCAAGGGTATGATACACAGAGATTGTAGGAGTATGAAGAGAGAGTTGAGAGAGAATAGAGTGAGTGAGAATGAATAATATCTTTGGTTGAGTGTGCTATTTACAGGCAGTTTAGAAGTTTCTCCGAGGAAGCTGAAGTTTCTCAAGTAGAAAATGTCAGCTTATTGGGTTTTGACATGCCTTAAACAAATGTTTTTGGCAACGGAAGCATATTTAAGCATGTTTAGTTTTAAAACTTTAAAATCTAAACCCATGAACAAGGATTCATATGTATGTTTCTTGAAATAAAGCAACCATAGAAAGGTTTTGAATGACCTTTACAAGAAGGTGGAAGTATGAAAACTTCTAACTTGAATGTTCTCTAACTAGTGACACACCAAGCAATTTGGATTCCAAGATGCTAGTCTTGAACCCACAAATATCAAGAATAAAACTCACAAGAATCACCCTTTATTCTCGTTTCTTTCTTTTCTCTAAATTTTCGGACTTATAGAGGAGTTTTGAAACTAAAATATTTCATTTTATCCGTAACCCACATGTGTGGTCTATTTATTCAAGATTTCAAGATAAAGTGTTTCAAGAATTACAAGAAGTGAGCATGTAGGAAGTCAAATGTATAGAAAGTTATTTCCCTACTTTCCACAATTAAAACCTATGGTCAATATTCCAAGTGAAGTCCCATTCATATTGCTTCTGTAAAGCTCCACATGTATGTGTAAGAAGTTTTAAATAAACTTACACCAAAAGGGTAGATATTCACATAAAAAGTAACCAATACTTTTTCCTTTTATTATTGAAATCCGATTTCAAAACATGAAATATGACCAAATGAATTAATTGTCTTTATGATATATTGATTTAATGTAATTGATGCATTAAAATAGATTGTTTTCAATAAAATACAATAAATTAGTTTTAATATAAATTCACTAATTTAATGTAAGAATTCTTTAAATCAAATATATCACAAAATACAATCCTTAAATAATATTATCATTTTACTCAATGACAGTTATCTTGACATAATATTAGGGTTATACACAATAAACCAAGTTTGAGTGTATACATGGAATATTTACTTAGTGTGTGACCCATCGGGATCATATATCATTGGCCACCACTTTATGCGCTGTGTCGGCATCTCATTCCAACACAACTCTCCTTTCAGCTCATGTAGACTGGACATATGCCATTTTAATGTAACATTCGTTTAGCTTTTATTTTGTTTTATAGCTGTTTTTACTTTATGGCAGGTGTCAGCTTTTGGACAGTTGTGACTTGTTCTGAATTTACTGTAGCATGAGATTCTTGGTCAACTTAGAAAACTAGTTGGGCATGTGTCAAGCTTTCCCATTTGGCATCTTATCTTTGCCGCTCTTTTATTTCTAAGCTTCCTGCTTGTGAGCTGCTTCTCTACTAGCTTCTCTACTATTAAACTTGTAGGTGGGTAAAGGTACCCATGTCATCAAGAAATGTGTACAAAATTCCACATGTACATGTTTTTATAAATTTAAATAAGACTAATATACGTGTGGCACTTTCTATGCAACCGTGGTCACCGTCTGATATGACTCAATTACCACATTTCCCTTTGTTCTAAAATTACGTAGAAATCAAAACAAAAGTACAGCCTTTAAGCCAAATAGGCAAATAACTAACACCAACAAAAACCGACTTAAGCTACATTAGAAATAAGCCAGAGGTTCAACAAACATAGTTTCCCAATCAATTGATCGAACTACTTTTTTTAGTTATGTTAGCCACATTGGGAGTTAAAAATAGCGTACCAAAACAACAATAGATAGTCACACAAATCATTTGTAGATTTGTTGGGAAAAATGACCACCTAGCCACGAAAGGTAAACAAAAAATGCGGAATTAATCTTCGTTCGGCTAAACTTTTTCCCGACCCGAATGAACCAATGAGGATGTAAACAAACAGGGTAATTTAAAAGTAAATAAAACACAATAATTTTAGCGTGGAAAACCTCTCAATGCGAGAGTAAAAACCACGGGACTACTAGAGCCGCTTCAAATCCACTATCACCAATAATGACAATACAAAGTCTTCTCTAGGTAAAACTAAAGACATACACAAATCATCATATACTTGATACAAACTAACATCAAGTGTTTGGAATAAAACAAACCAATAAGAAGTAACACCAATGGTCTCTAGAACGTCTCTTATCTTCAAAACACCAATAAAACTTGGAGCACACAACCTGTCTTCATCTTTGTTCTTTTTGACGGCAACAACAAAAGAAGAATAAACTCAATTCTTTTCGAAGGTGGGTATATACTACTGAAGGAGATCACCACACACAATAATCCCTTTTATATCTTTCGAAAATCTTGGACCTCACGTAAATTTACCATATGGTTATGGCCTATGGGGCCCAAATATATAAAACCAATTTTGGTTTAGTCATGCTACTGAACGGATAAGAAGTAGCAAATATACATATATCTTATTCTTTTTTTTTCTCAATTAAAGAAAAAATAATAATAGTAATAATAAAAACTCATGTAGATTAATATTTGTTGGGCTTTCTCATGGGCAAAAATACCCACAACAAATCTCCCCCTTTTTGTCTATGAGAAAGAACTCACCACCCCGACGAGTGAACAACATATCTTCAGTTTATCCCTTGCCAAAGCTTTGGTCAACATATCGGAACAATTATCATCGGTGTGAACTTTATCAAATTCAAACAACTTGTCTTCAATTGCATCTCTTATCCAATGATACCTCACATCAATATGCTTCTGTTGCTGCCATATACTCTGCCTCGGTAGTAGACAAAGCAACACACTTTTGCAATCTTCATTGCCATGACACGGCTCCCCCTACAAATAACATCAAATATCCGGAAGTAGATTTCATGTTGTCCTTATTTCCTGCCATATCAGAATCCGTGTAACCAACAAGCATCGGCTCCCCATTTCCAAACGTTATACCCAATTTGGAAGTACCCCGTAGATATCTAAGGATCTACTTAACTGCTTCCCAATGCTTCTTACCCGGATTTGAAAAGAATCGACTAACAACACCTACTGCATGGCAATATCAGGCCGTGTACATACCATTGCATATATCAAGCTTCCAACCGCTGATGCATATGGAACACCATCCATCTCTTCAATCTCTTTCTCAGAAGTAGGGCAATCTTTTTCAGTTAACTTAAAGTTGAGAGTACCTTTTCAATGTATTGCTCTTGTGACATGTGCAACTTCTTTGAAGCTCTATCTCTAGTAATCCGAATGCCGAGAATATTCTTAGCTGGCCCCAAGTCTTTCATAGAAAATGACCTGCTTAATTCTTTCTTCAGATGGACAATTTTTTCTACATTCTTGCCAACAATTAACATATCATCAACATAAAGCAATAAAATGATGAAATCATCATCACCAAACCTCTTAAAGAAAACACAGTGGTCAGACGCAGTCTTCCGGTAGCCTTGCTTCCCCATAACTGACTCAAACTTCTTGTACCACTGCCTCGGTGCTTGCTTCAACCCATAAAGACTTTTATGAAGTTTACAAACATAATCTTCTTTACCTTTAACCTGAAAACCTTCAGGTTGCTCCATATAGATTTCTTTATCCATATCACCATGAAGGAATGCTGTCTTGACATCCATTTGCTCAACCACAAGATCAAGACAAGCAACTAAACCAAAGATCACCCTGATGGAACTCATCTTCACAACTGGAGAGAAAATCTCATCAAAATCAATACCCTTTCTTTGATTGAACCCTTTAACCACCAATCTTTCCTTATACCTAGGCCGTGAGGTATGTTCTTTAGTCTTCACTTTGTAGACTCACTTGTTCTTCAAAGCTCTTTTGCCCTTAGGCAACTTCACTAACTCAAAGGTATTGTTCTCATACAAGGAATTCATCTCATCGTGCATGGCTTCAACTCCCTCTCTTTTATGCTTATGTTCCATGGCCTCTTTATAATACTCGAGCTCTCCCCCATCAGTGAGTAAGACGTACTCACCAGTAGAATGACGAGTAGAAGGTTGACGGTCTCTCGTAGACCACCTGAGTGGGACAAATACAGGTATATCTAATGGTAACTCGGGATGAATATCCTTATCCAACTCTACCTGCTCTTGATTATCAACATTATCGGTACCATGTTGTTCGTCATTTTGAATACCATCTTCGTGATGTGGCTTAGAATGCTGAGTAGAAATATGATCCAAATCAATGAGATCATTAGTGTAATGAGGAACTACCTGTGTCTTCTCAATATCTTTCAAACTTTGATCTTCCACAAACACAACATCACGACTTCTAACAAGATTCTTTGAAACCGGATCATATAGCCTGTATCCAAACTCATCTTGCCCATAACCAAGGAACATACACTGTCTGGACTTCACATCAAGCTTTGATCTTTCATCTTTAGGAATATGCACAAATTCTTTGCATCCAAAGATCCGCAAATGACGATACGAAACATCTTTGCCACTCCAAACCCTGTTTGGAACATCATTATGCAAAGAAATACAAGGAGTAAAATTAATAACATGTACCGCTATATTTAAAGTTTCTCCCCAAAAAGAATTAGGCAGCCCAGCATGCGAGAGCAAACACTTAAACCTTTCAACCAAAGTTCTGTTCATCCGTTCTGCTAAATAATTCAACTGTGGTGTCTTAGGAGGTGGCCTTTGGTGTCGAATACCCTTCTCTCTACAATAAGCATTAAAATGACCAATGTATTCACCTCCATTATCTGTACGAATGCAATTGAGCTTCTTCCCAGTCTGTCTCTCAACTAGGGCATGAAACTGCTTAAACACATCAAATACTTGATCTTTAGACTTTAAAGTTAAAACCATACTTCCTCAAATGATCGTCTATAAATGTGACAAAATATAAGCAGCCCCCAAGTGTTCTAGTCCTCATAGGACCACATACGTCTGAATGCACCAAATCAAATATACTTTCTTTTCTATGAGGCAGATGACTATGAAAAGAAACTCTCTTTTGTTTATCATTCATACAATGAGAACACTTCTTCAAATGAACATCTTTCACACCGAACAAAACATCATTTTTTCAATAAAATAGACATCCCCTTTTCACTCATGTGAGCAAGTCTCTTATGCCACATATCGGTCACATCATAATTCGTCAATGAATTAACCGAGTCTTTGGATATCTTTGGATGTTCCATGTATAACTTTGAAGTTCTTTCACCTCTTTCCATGATCAACGAACCACGAGTGAGTTTTCAAATTCCACCACCAAAGGTACTGTGGAAACCTTCATCATCTAATGTGCCTACGGATATCAAATTAAGTCTAATATCCGGAACATGTTTCACATTGTGTAAAACCAAATCCATCCTAGTATCAAACTTCAAGCAAACATCCCCAACACCAACGATCTTTGATAGCCCATTATTACCCATCTTGACATTCCCAAAATCACCAGGAGTATAAGACGAATAAAAATTCCTCTGTGATGTCACATGACAAGTAGCACCACTGTCAACAACCCAAATCGAATCATCACGTTCAATGTTCACCCTATCATAATCACAACAAATATGAAACTCTTCGGTGGCAATGTTAGTTTCAGAAGTACCTTCATCACCGTCATCTTTCTTGTAGTTGTTCTTTTTATTGTTGTAATTAGCCTTCTTGTTCTCCTTTTTCAGATGTTTGCAATATTTTATTGTGTGCCCTTTTCTACCACAATGATTACACTCATAATCTTCAAACTTCCCTCTAGACTTACTGCGGTGCTTTGCTTTATTACTCGGATCTCTGATATGGCTTCTCCCCCTACTTTCGGTAACCAAGACATCTGAATGTGAAAAGGAACCTTGTGACTTTCTTCTCATCTCTTCATTTATAATACTACATTTAGCCAATTCCATAGTAATAATACCGCTAGCTGCGGATTTGGACAACGATGTCCTAAAAGTCTCCCAAGAATCCGGTAAAGTACCAAGAAGCCATAAACCTTGTATCTCGTCTTCAAACTTAATACCCATACCTGCAAGCTAATTAATAACACCCTGAAAAACATTCAAATGGTCAGTGACAGGAGTTCCATCATGGTATTTCAAGTTTATCAACTGTTTAATCAAAAACAACTTATTGTTCCCGGTGTTTCGAGCATACAACTCTTCAAGCTTGGTCCATAGTGTACGAGCATGAGACTCCCCGCTAATATGGTTCAAAACATTATCATCAACTCATTACTGAATATACCCGAAAACCTTCCTATGCAAAATATTCTATTCTTCAACAGTTTTATCTTCAGGTTTATCGGTACTAAAAACAGGCAAATAATAATCCTTCACATAAAGAAGGTCTTCCATCTTGCCTTTCCAAACATGATAATTAGAACCATTCAAATTCATCATCCTACCTGTATTAGCTTCCATCGTTCAAACAAGTCTTAACCCAAGAACAAGAGTTGAAGCTCTGATGACACTCTGTTAGGAAAAAACGACCACCTAGCCACGAACGGTAAACAAAAAAAAGCAGAATTAATCTTCGTTTGGCTAAAGTTTTTCCCGACCCGAATGAACCAATGAGGATGCAAACAAATAGGGTAATTTAAAAGTAAATATGACACAATAATTTTAGCGTGGAAAACCTCTCAATGCGATAGTAAACAACGGGACTACTAGAGCCGCTTCAAATCCACTATCACCAATAATGACAATACAACGTATTCTCTAAGTAAAACTAGAGGCATACACAAATCATCATATACTTGGTACAAACTAACATCAAGTATATGGAATAAAACAAACCAATAAGAGGTAACACCAATGGTTATGCTGCCATAGACTGATCCTTAAAAGATTGAAATTGGCATTTAACAACGCAAAGCTCTATGGTGTAGATAACGATCGTTTTACTTTATATAAGACAGAATTACAGAAATCTTTCTTTATGTTTACACCAAATTTCAGTGTTTGTCCTTTATATTTAAAATTAACACAATTTGTACTTTACGTGTCCAAATGTTACACCGTTTGTCCTTTGGCCCTAACCCAGTTAGTTTTTCTCGTTAACTCTGGTCACATGCCTTGAACATGAGGGCAAATTAGTAATTTTTAGTGATTTATTTAAAAAACATTAATAAATACAAAAACAAATTAATTTTTTTTATATATACACACAAACGTCATATACCACCGTCCACCATCGCCACAACGACACCTTCATCGTTGTTTACTGCCACACCGTCACCACAAATCGATTTATGCAGATCCAAATTTAAACCCTACGGCCGCTGCAACAACCACCGTCAACATCCAAGCCTTAACCAGGCGATCACCTCCTTCAACATCGCCTTCCTTGCCACCATAACAGAATGAAAACCCTCACCAATTTACTCACCAGATCCATCGAACGGACCTCTCTCCAATGAATAAACTACCACCATTTACCTAGCAGTAGACAACAACTTCAAATTGACGGTCAATTTGATGATAATTACATGTTCTAAGCATCAATTTTAAAAGACCCGTCTAATCAAATTTGAATTGGGGATCGACTGGTGTTTAATTTCATCTTAAACATATGTAAGATCAGTTGGGTTAGGGTTTTGGATGGTGGCTGATGATGGAGGTTGTGAACCAACAGCTAGGGTTAGGATTTGGAATGGGTGGTGGTGGCCGACCACCTTTCCAGCGACGGTGGTGGTGTGGGGGTGTGTGGTTATGGTGGTGGGTCTGGTAGATGAAACTTGAATAGGAGAGAGAGAGAGAGAGAGAGAGAGAGAGAGAGAGAGAGAGAGATTGTGTGTGAGAGAGTGATTTTTATATTCTGTTTTGTTAATTATATAATATATGTTAAGTTTTTTAATTAGTTTTTTTATTTATTTAAATATTTTAGTTAGATGGTAAAAAGACTAATTTGTCCTCTATAATTACATGCATTGATGAAAACAAGTTAAAACGACCGAATTAAAGAGAAAAATTATAAAAATTAATCAGGATTACAATACATCATATATACAAGGTTCAGACCCTTATAGGGATTATATATAACATGTAGTAAATCAAATGGTGTTCTAATCATGGGAAATAAAACAATATGTATTTTGACATATTGTCAAATATCAGTTCGTAAAAGCAGGCATACCGATACGTACCCAACCCATAAAGACCCGACAGTAGTGAAACCATGTTCCAAGTCCCATGCTTAATTTATTTAATTTAATTGCAATGTTTTGTTTTATGTGTTTCAACTTCCCACGCCTGCATGTATCATCCCATGTTTCCCATTTTATTAGCTTCCATATATTGTATCTAAATGGCATTTAGTGATTGAAAAGGCAGAGAAGAAAAACGTTCTAAAGTTTTGTGTCTTTTATCTTTATTTCTTTGGAGTTTAACCTGCTCAAAAGGTCTCTATGTTAGGAGATTAACCATCTTGAATTGGCTTACTATCACATACCCTAGTGGTGTCACATTCTTCTAGATAAGATTTTCTCATTCTGTAATATTTGGAAATGATCTCTCTCCTTTTCAAATTCATGTTGCATGTCACTTTACTCATGTGAACCTAACCGGATTGAATTCGTAATATTGAATGTATTTCGACGTCCCAAAAGATGGCTTTCATAGTATACACTTGGTAGGTTTAATAACCAATAAATCTGAAACAGAAACTCTACAATTTACTAATAAATACTTTCCAATATGTGATCTACGAAAGTCTGACAATCTTTGTTGATCCGTCGGTCATTAGGGACCAATTATGTGTCTCACTAGACCTTTCCCGGTTCAATTCCCTATCATTCGCGCCAATACTTGTTACTGACGTCTAGTCCGTGAGAAACCTTATATTTTCCAAAAACTAGTCTTTAACAGTGACGGATTCAAGAATTTTTTTCATAGGTGGAGATAGGGGCGAATCGAGATGTTCGCATACGAATAACACTGAAAAATAAAATTAAGGTGGACAATTGCCCCTCTCTCTAAGGGGTAGATCCGCCACTGGTCTTTCGTAAACAGTTAGTTAACTTGACAGAATCGGTTCAGATTTTTTCTCGTTAAATTTTTGACAAACTTCCATTGGTAAATATGTTGGTAATGATTTCCATATATGCATGTTAGAATTCTTTCTAAATACCAAACAAAACGTTGGTTCATTTTCGTTTCGTCCTGGTCGTCTGGTGTTGGTTTGGTGTTAATAGAATGTTGGAATTGGCAGTTTCAAAATTCAAATACCACTTATCTGTATGTAGTATTCACAAAACGTTTATAAGATATAATAACACCTATATTTTTCGAATTTCATTTATATGAATACTCTGAAATTTTACAGTTTCAAATTATGGTCCCGATCTAGAACATTCAAAATTAGGTAGCATAATATCATTAATTGGTGTCAGTAGACAACTTGATCAAACATCTTCAATTGGAAAAAATAGAGATGTGCACAAAATTTAACCGGGGTGCAAGTTTTATACAAAAACATGTGAATGGTTGGTGTCAGCTACAGAATATGCTGTTGTTCTAATAAAACTTGGTAAATTCTGATTGATACCATAAATTTGATGATAATTAATGACCTAATACAAACATATCCACAAGGATTTATTACAAAAACATGAAATACGTAAACGAAACAAGCACGCTAACAAATTAATCTTCCATCGAATCCATAACTTTTTCAGCAACATTCTACTCAAATCTTCACTTTACTTATTTTGTTTAACCTCACCTTCAAACCATGCTTCATTTGAAGTATTATGGAATCGGTTGGAAACACGGGATGGCCTTTCACCAGCTCAATGTGGTAATGAGAAATGATCTTTGCCGCAACTATCTTCATTTGAGTGAAACTCATGTCCTTACCTAAACAAGCCCTCGGTCCAGCATTAAACGCCGTAAATTTGTATGATGGCTCATGTTTGATCCCTCGCCCCTCCTTCGAGAGCCATCTTTCCGGCTTAAACTCCTTGCAATCCTCTCCCCATATATTTTTCATCCGTCCCATCACGTAGAAGTATAGGATAATCCTTGTGTTAGGGTTAACTCGGTGGCCACTTGGAAGGATATCAGGATGTAATGGGGATTTATGATTAAATGGTATTGGAGGGTAAAGCCTTAAGGCTTCACATAAAGCTCCATGAAAATAAACAAGTTGGTCTAATTGTTTTGAGCTCCACTTCTCATTAGCTTCAAGATTTGTGTGAATCTCTTGTCGGATCTTGTCTTCGACGGTTGGATTTGTTGCTAGGAGATAGAAGAACCAAGAGAGTGTTGTGCTGGTTGTTTCTCTTCCTGCACCCATTAGACTCACTATGCTGTCTCTTAAAAACTTTGGTTGGCCTTTGAACTCTCTCATTAGAGCTGTTAATAATCCGACTGTGTTCGTTTCGTTGCAATTGTTTTGTTTTCTGGCTAAATTTGCGTAGATAAATTGATCAATGGTTTTCCATGCATCACTCAACTTCTTCTCATTCCCAATTCTAAGTAGTTGTTGTAGTTTCCAAAAGCTCGGTGGGAAAAAATGGCGGTACAATATCGCTTCTTCGACGTCTGGCATCGCCTTCTCACATGGAATGCATGGAAACTCAAGAGACAAGCTTTGTAGATCATAGTCTAGGAGCAACATACACATTGTGTCAAAAGTGAACCTTTGAAATATTTCTTGCAAATCTATCTCGCTTTCATGGTTTGCAATCGATTCAAAAACGGGTAGAAGTCCATTTTCCACTTTATTCCACACAATTGTTTCCAACAAACTTTGAAAGTTGGGATGTCTTAAGAGGGACATGGTGGTTTTGCGGTGAATCTCCCATAAATGGCCGTCGGCATTGAAGATTCCATCCCCAAAGATGTCGAACATCTTACGAAAGTTGTCACCTTTTGGGTAATTAGAAAAGTTCTTGCTCAGAATGTGGTGGATGTCTAGAGGCTCAGTGGTAATAAGCATATCCATGTTGGCAAACCAAGGTCCTTTTAACATGAAAGTGCCACCATTACGTATCAAAATGCCGGTAGCAAAATCATGGAATCGGTGCATGTTGGCAAGGACATGTGATATCTTACCAAGAACATGCAAGTGTTTGTAAGGTTTGAAATGAAATAATATGATGGATAGGAAGATGAAAATTGTCAAGCATTCAATCAAAGCCATTCTCGAGAATTGAAGGAATGCGAGGAGAGATTTTGATAAAGGTTGTATATGGTCAAGAGCTAGTATAGTAGTGATATATAAATGAAAGATCCTTGTGACAAATTAAATGACGTCTTAATATAGTAAATTACACTTTAATATTTTATGTTCGAAAGGATGAGAGTAAATTACAACTCCCATGATTTCAAGAGGGATGGGTGGCCACTGGCCCGTGGGTAGTGTCATGCAATATACATGTTGGTTCAAGAATTACTTGGGACAAGAAAATAAGAGATTTCAAGTTATATTAGAGGGTTTTTTTTTATCTGGGTCAGGTAATTCTATAAGCGGAAACAAAAATAAAAAGAACAAGGAGGTTTTGAATTCACATAAAAAACCTTTTAAAAAGTTTTAAAAAAACCATAACTCAAAATTTAATAAAAAGACGAAATAAAGTAAAAACAAAAAAATATTTTCACCGTTTTCTCGTTCTTAAAAATAAAAATAAAAAACATAATGGTGAGTGAAAAAGATCATTGTGTCTTTTTGCTTATGATTGTGTTTATATTCTTCATTGATTGTATATTTTCTCGTTAACATTGTGTATTTTTTTCTTGAAATTGTGTTATATTTTGTTCAGCATTGTGTTATATTGTGTCTTGTTTTAGTTATAATCGTGTCTTTGTTCATTTTCGTCATTGTATCTTTGATCTCGGCATTGTGTCTTTTCATCAATTTTTAAACGAGGATGACGGGGAAACATTTTAGAAGTTAATTTTTTTTTTATTTATATTTTGAGTTACAATTATTTTTATTTATGTTTTTTTGAATTTATTTTTAATGAGTTTTTATGTTGTCACAAATATTACGTACAATTCTTATTTTTTCCTCCCTTTATATTTAACTTTACCCTTCTCATCTATAGTGTTTTCTCATGAGTATGGTCTCCATATAAAAAGAGAGAAAAATTAAATGGGTTCTATATGTTTTCTAAATATCAATAAATGGCCAGCACAGGTTCGGTGAAACTCCGTTTTCAAATATTCAATTACCTTATTCGTAATAAACTTCTCTTTCATGTCAATAATGTAAAATAGTTCTACACTACTAGCCTATTATATTTGTTATTCTTCGAACCTATTTACTTTATACTGATTATTTGATTAATATTTAGCAGGCAAGCAATTTTGAAGTTTATTCTCTTCAGTTTCTTAAAAAGCACAAGCACAGCACCTATCGTCATATTTTATTAGACAAAGGATCTCTGTTAGGGTACATGCACGTGGAAACAACAACACACAATCACGATCAAACACAAAAAATAAACGAACGCAAGGATGTAATGTGATTTAGTCTGAATTCACCTGATCCACATACTGCAACTAGGAAATTCTTTATTGTTCAACTTCTCATCACTCGTGATGAGGAATTACATGAACGAGATGCTTCATTATAATTACAAATTATAGTTAAAAATTTTGTTCAACAAGAAAAAATATAAAGTGCCTTGATGTAAATCAAAACCGGGTTGTCTACCTTTTTAATTTGTTGCCCCTAGTTAATTAGTTTGAGTTAAGTGCCATTTTAGTATCTGTGGTTTGGCTAACTACGCAACTTTAGTACATATTCTTTATTTTGTGCAAATGGCTACCTCAGTTTCAAAAAACTTGCATTTTTAGTACTTTTTTTCTAACCCCGTCTATTTTTTCCGTTAAGTCAGGGATAATCTGGTAACTTCGTTATTTTCTTTGTTTTTTTTCTTTTCTTTTAAACGCTTATATCCTGTAAACCCCAAATCATAACATCAAAATCCAAATTCTAATCCCCAAATATCGTAAAAATTCACACCATATGATGATATGGAGAAAGGGTTTGGGGATTTAGGATTTGGATTTTGATGTTATGATTTGGGGATTTAGGGTTTACAAGATATAATCGTTTAAAAGAAAAGAAAAAAACAAAGAAAATAACGAAGTTATCAGATTATCCCTGACTTAACGGAAAAAAATAGACGGGGTTATAAAAAAAGTACTAAAAATGCAAGTTTTTTGAAAATGAGGTAGTCATTTGCACAAAACAAAGAATATGTACTAAAGTTGCGTAGTTGGCCAAACCACAGGTACTAAAATGGCACTTAACTCAATTAGTTTTCTACGCGAATCCAGCCCAATACCATTCAAACCTCCATAACCTACCAGTCTCCCACTTAGATGCGCTATGAAAACTTGTATATCCAGTATTTTCCTCAACTTTCCTACTTGTAGTGGCCTTCTCATCAGTTAAGATAAAGGCCCGTTGAAGATGCCACTTGTTTGATGTGATTAAGGGAGAAAACGAGCCGAGCCGAACCCAAGTTTGAATAGCTCGCGCTTGACACGACTTGTTTGCACCCATAGAAGTGATAACATGAATATAGGGTATGTCTAAATGTTGGAATAACATTTAGATCACCCGTGCTTCGCAACGAGGTCGGATTGTAGGAGGGTGGTGCTGACGATGCTGTATTTTTTTTACCTATTATATTGATAACTTATTATAGACCAACAAGACTAAACATTTCTACATGTAAGAATTTGCTTAAATTATAATAAGTTAAACAAAAAAGAATTAAAAAAATAATTAAACGTATAAAAAGCAATAAAAGAAAAAAATATATTAAAAAATGGAATATAAAACTTTAATAATTAAAATGATAATTTTATTAAAGTTAAGTGATAAAAGTAAATTACTACAGAAATTATTGGAGTTAGAGGCTGTACGTATAATTCTACTAAAATTAAGGGGTTAGAATGTAATTTGGCTATATGAACAAAAAGGTAGAAACATAAATTTTATAGAAAAAAATTATTAAAGTTAAGGGACCATATAACAACTCTACTAAAGTTCAGGAAAAAACACGTAAGTTTCTTAAATAAAAAATAACCAGTAACATATATATTGTCACGTGATGCCACAAGCCCAATCCAGAATTACAACCGTTCATTCACATTAAAAAAATGTTGTCATATATAATATATTTTCATATAGATTATTTTGATATCAAGCTATCCAAAATCCCGGAAGAAAAGTTGTTTTGTGAAAAGTATTATGGGTTTGGGTAATTAAAACCTAAAACCGAAAAAAAAGAAACAAAAAACTATAACCGAGTAAACAAATCATGCCGAACCATATTACTGTATTTTTTTTTTCAAAATGTCAAAGATTTTACCTAAATTCGATTTTTTCCACTTAAGTGAGAAACCTCTTGCTGAACTGACTTTTCTTAAATAGGATTTCACGTAATTGTATATTTTTATGTACATCTATAAACGCATGCATGCATGTATAATAGGTAGTTCTAAGTCCTAATCCAAGTAACTAGGTTATATGTGCAAATTTTCTTGTCACCCATTCTTCTAATCAATGTAAATCAAATCTCCATAACTCACTCCATGCGTAACTATTGGTGTTCATGAGTGTTCTCGTCCGAAAAGGTAACACAAACCCTAAGACAAAATAAGTAACTTTCACCTAACTGTAGTTGGGTAAAAATCCATCCACACAATGCAGACATTAATTATGAACCTGATAGTAACTACATAGAAATAGCATTAACTACGAATAAACAACATTAAAGTTAGGCATATTTATTTCTATATGTTATTTATTTTTTATTTTTTTTAACAACTAATTTTTAACCCAATGTCTCAAGTTTATTTAGTTTTTAACAACTAATATTTTTTTCTACATATTTTTTCCCAGTTATCAAGTAAGACTAAAACTCATAACAATTTAATTAAAGGCCATACACGTTAGAGATTGTTTTTATCGGTTATTTTAAAAAATAAATAAATATTTTAAACTTTTATTTACAAGAATATTTATTTCAATCTATTTTAACTGTTTTAGAGTTAACCAACACCCACCATCACCATTTTTATTATTTCTCACAAGCGACATGATATTTATCAATAGAAAAGTGTCAATATTATTATTATTATATATAATAATTGATAAGTTTGGTGTCGCTAAGCACTGAATGGCCACTTAGCGACATCATACTTCTCAATTGCATTTTGTTTTTTGTTTTTATTTTGTTTCAATTTCCTTTTTTGCTTTTTTTAATTATTTTCTTTTAGTTCTAGTATCGTAACAAAATAACGAAAACCGACCAAACGCCCAGACTATAGCTCAAAAAGATAGAAAATCATTTCTTGATTTGTACATATATATTGGAGAGAGTTAATTGCAATTATGGTCTCTATGGTGAAACCCAAAATGCAAGTTTCAATATCGTGGCGGCATTTTGCCATATATGCATGTGGTGGTTCGTTTTTTGCAATTTGGGTTTTTCCGTCCAGTCAAACATTTTGTTGACTGTTAAATGATGATCGTGTCGTACCGATCACGCAAAAACCTAATTTTAACAATAGACAGGGTAAGTCAGGTATCGAATCCAGAGGAGCATGTGGTCAATGTCATATGTTTGTTCGTTTATATCTAAATATATTTACAAAACAATTATAAAGCAAATATTTTGAAGTTGTGTCGAGTGTTGATCACGCTGATCACACTAGCAGGTTTTGTTTGGAAGCAACAAACACTTAAACGAGTTTAACAACTAACGAGAACAGAATCACACCTATGGCTCAAGCATGCAATTAAACAATAATCTCATGCTATTTAACACATTAGTTATTGATAAACAAATTTGGTTAACTCATTAATCTATTCCTAGGCATCAACAATCGCTAACACGCAACACTGGTTATAAAACGGTCCCTACCAGCATGACTCAGCTAAGGGCAATTGTATGCTTTACTGACCTAAACTAAACATCAGACCCTATGACAAACGTATCACAGCAATTGGCAAACTAATTGTTCTAATCGAAATAAACCTAAACCGACTGAATGCTCAACAATACCTAACATCAATGCTCATAGATCATAAAGCAATAACTACAATCATTCAGTTCTAATACATGAGAAAATAATGAAAAGTTACAATACTCTACATCCCAGGAATAACTCGAGACGAATCAGCCGCTCATGATCTTCGACTAGTCTTCGGCTATTGATTCAGAAAGATGAACAATGTGATAACTTGTATAGAATTGCAATTCATCGATGTGTCTGTAATACAAAGAAAACCTCCATATATATAGAGGAGAAATTATACCAATACAAAGAAACTATAATATTTCATAAACTAAATACAATTCCCTTTTCAATATATATCTTCTAGAATATATTTTCAATATATATTGTCTAATATTCCCCCATAGTTTGAGCGTGTGTCGACCGAATGTTCAAACTATGTCTGAATTCTTGGAATAATTGACGCGGCAGCCCTTTCGTGAAAATATCAGCGTACTGAGAAGAAGACGGCACATGGAGAACACGAACGTGCCCAAGTCGAACCTTTTCCCGGACAAAATGCATATCAATATCCACATGCTTGGTACCCTGATGTTGAACAGGATTTTGAGACAGATACACAGCCGAGACGTTGTCGCAGTAGACTATAGCTGCCCGCGATAGTGGAACATTAAGTTCAAATAATAAGTTACGAAGCCAGGTAGTCTCGACAACGGCATTAGCAACCCCGCGGTATTTCACCTCTGCACTAGATCGGAAATGGTAGCTTGGCGTTTAGAAGACCAGGAGATCAAATTGTCACCCAAATAAACCCAATAACCTGAGGTGGATCGTCGAGAGTCTGGGTACCCACCCTAGTCAGTGTCACACCCCAACTACGGCCTAGGAGTATGACACATATGTTGGTACCACATTTGTAAATAAATCAGAGTTACGTTATTTAGCGGAAGATTTTATAACTTGTGAGTTTAAAGTGTAATATTCCAAAAGACGGGATTTTAAAATACCCGTTTAAGTTATAACAAAAAGTATTACTTGTTTTTAATTACAAACCACCATTTAAGATAATACAAACAAAATCCGAGCCATCGGATATATAAGTAGCACTTCGACACTTCAAGCGTTGATCTTGGTTACCTGCAAAATGTAAGAAAACACGTCAGCAACGAATGCTGGTGAATATGCTGACGCTAAAATCTTTTCTTTTACTTTATTACCCCTTGAGACTACGCCTGCCTCGGCCCATCGTGTCTTAGGAATAACAAAGTTAAAACAACACATTTATAAATTCGAGTCTCTACACTAGGTCACCTCAGCAAAACACCGTAGCGTTCGACTTAGTTAAGTACCCGTATGTATACACATGGTCGTGCTTCCTGCAGGAAAGCGTCCTACGACTAGGCATGGTGCGATGTGCCCACCGCGTACTACCATATACGTAAGGATCCAGACAAACGTATTCTACAGTCTGAGGGCTAGGCTTATACTCTTATTTATAAGGTTTTAGGAACATGTAGTCCCTTGTAAATAGTTTTCATATAATACGTTTGACTTGTTTAAAATAAGCTTGTAAAAGTTTGGGGGCGTATTCACCTTTTCACTTTGGGATCGGCTTCAATCACCGTCCGAGGGAGGGTCTTTCCCTTTTTATCTCGCACCTATAGTACGAGTATAAACATTTGTTAGTCGGATATACAATCCGGCTTAAGACCTTTAGTCTTATTTTATAAACTTTACCTCGATGAACCTTTAGTTCAAAATCTCCTTCACTTTAAAACCTTTAGTTAAATGTAATTTATAAACCTTTAGTTTATTTGTAAAACCCGACGTTTCTTGATGTGTGCGTGCGTGCGGTATAAAATATAGAAGGATGGAATGATTTGCTTTTGGACAAGATCGTATTTTAAATTTATAAAAGTGATTTCTACGAAGACTAAACACACACAAAATAGGCAAGTGTACCTATCGTATATGTAGAATAGTATTGGTAAGAACCAAGTATCGATCCGTGGACACAAAGGTTTCTAATAATAAATCGTTGTTTTGCTTTAATCGGAGGTTTTAATCATTTTGGGGTTAATTTTGAACTTTTTATAAAATGTAAATACTTATATATAATATATAGGTGACCAAGACAAGAAATTCTAAACGAGTTGTTCAATTATGCGAAGGTTACAATCTAAGATCAAGAATCCACTCCATTTTAACATTGATAATTAATATTTGGACATGTGATAAACTTGCCATAGTAATATATGATAGATGGCTCCTTAAACCTTAAGTGAGCATCTTTGGCACTAAGGAGATAGCATGCGCATTTTAAAGTCCACCCTTTCCTAATGTCATGCCATCTCAATGATGTCAATTTAAGTTGGCAAGTAGTTTTGTAAAGTAGAAAGATTAGGATTGACTTCTATTTATCAAATACCAATTCTAACAACTTCAGGTGGTTGTAGTTCATCACACAACCTCCCCTTGGTTGATTTATGTATGTTATAATTACACAACCTCCCCTCCGCGTTAACATATGATTTCTTTAACTAATTTGATATCCTAAGCAAAGCCATTTTCGGATTACCAAGGTTTAGAAAAATACATCATAACTTATATCTCATCATTTCTAAGTACAATATAAGGATCCATGTTTCGATAATGTATCAAAGTATTTCTATCTTTCAAGAACATGAATCGATCATGAACGATTGCCAATGGAATTGACAACCACCAACTTTGAATTAGTGATTTAAGATGGTGAAACATTTCTCATCAAAAGATAATTGTAATATAGCTATGTACTTTACTAGACTACATCACATGTCTTGATTAATTATCAAGTAAAACAAAGCTTCTTCATAGATTTTAGATGGTAAAAGGAGTTTAGCTCATAATGAGCATGATGATAGACATTAAGATGATTGATGATAACAAATACATGATTAAACTTAGAACAATCTAACCAATTATAGATGAATCTTCCTTCTTAATGATGGTAATGATGGTTGATGATGATGGTTGATGGTAGTGATCTCCAAGCCTTCAAACTCTTCACTAGATCTTCAAAGTGAGTGATAGTGTGTGTTTTTATAAGAGAGAACCGAATAGATTTCTTTTCAAGGCACACCAAATGAGTGCAACATAAGCCACTATTTATAGGCAATCTGGATAGTGAGGCACGACCACGTGCTTGATGAGCACGCCCCCCGTGCATTTTTGTGACATGTGCCAGACTTGTTTTGTCTTTTCTTTGAGGTGGCAACAACCCCGTGGTTGGTAGGCATGGCCCCGTGGTTTTTAGTGACATGTGCTCAATTCTTCTTTGTCTTTTCTGTATTCTCGTCCACGGCCCGTGCTTGATGAGCACGGCCCCGTGCTTTTGCTTCCAGATTTTGTCTTTTCTTGTGTTTAGAAGCATGGGGGGTGTGTTTCTTGAGGCATGGGGGCGTGTTTCTTTGTTTTCTTGTGTTTTATTCTGTTTTTCTTCGTCTTTTTTGCTTGTTACTTCGTTTGGGGCTTGGTTTCACCTGAAATTATGTTTTATTATGATAAGTAGCCTTTTATGCTATGTTATTTGATAGAAATTGCAGTTTTTAGAGATTATTTGATGCCGAAAAGATGTATATTTCTATGTACATCAAACATCCCCACACTTGAACATTGCTTGTCCTCAAGCAATCTTCTTATAAACATCCTCTAAAAACAGCAAGCTTAGATTATAACCATCCCTTAAGTGAGCCCCAAGAAATGAAAAAAAATAACCAATCTTTATGTTAGTGATAAATACGAAGGAACTTTTGTTTTTGTGAGCTTCTGTTTATGCAAAACGTCACGTTCTCACAATGTTCACTTACACTCGATTTTATATCTGATCATACCTGTGATGTATGTATGTGAACACTATTAGTCAAAATGCGACCTGTGATAAATAGGCTTGTAACAAGTTCAAATCTCCACCTTTTAAAGGGTTGCATAGATCAGAAGGTAAAAGGGTTTGGTTTTGTGTGAGTAGGGATTTGGTATTTTTTAATGGTGGTTCAAGGGTTAATGAGGATGGTAAATACAACTTCCACTGATTGTCGGGAGTCTTGAGATGTCTTCAATAGTAAGCTCCTTTTCTCTGAGTTTTTTTTTCTTTCTTTCAAGTACCTAATGACTCTTTTAAGGTCTGATCGTCAAGACCAGTTTTATCGAGGATGTGGATCAATTCTTCCTCAATCCTGTTCTGAATATAACTTCCAACTCTAATGGATCGTTCGGCTTTGAGCCTAAAAGCCCCCACCCTCATTAGTTCGGTATATTCATGCTGAGACTCAGTTTGACTTTTTCTACATCTTCCTTAGTGGGACCAGTTTCCGCAACCTAAGCATCGTTCATATCTTTTTTCTCTTCTCTTCATTGCGTTTTCCACAGAATGGTGGCCTTTTTTCGTCTTGGCGTCACTTTTTCCTCACCTCATTTCTAAAGAGAAAAATTCTCTCCCTAAGTTCTGGAGGCAACCTAGGTTTTGTGAAGTGTATGCAGCAAAGGAAATTGAAATCGAAAGAATGCATTTCCAGTTCTTTAGGGTCTGCCGGTAAAAGACAGTGTTGTGTTTTACCGGTGAAAATGGATAAAGTGATCGGGTTTTTGGTTTTTGTAATTTGGTAATGGGTTTGATGGAATTGTGTAAATATTACCTTCTTCCTTATACAACGCTTCGTGCGGTATTGAAATGAATAATTGCGACAAGTTCTAAATCACACGAAACATATGACTCACTTAAAGCTTCCGAAAAAATGTTTATATGGCATGAGGTTTATCTCACAGTAACGGAGGAATTGGGTAATAATGCTATATTTTGCATAAATTTATTCTCAATATTACAAAACTTCTTTCTACTTTTTTCACTTTTTTGTAATGATTGGTTATTTGCAAAATTTTTCTTGGTTTTCTCTTTAGGTTTTAGAATAATCTTTGTTTGCTGCAAAAATATTTTTTGTTTTAGAGAATTTTTATAAATAATTGGACAATCAATTGGTCAAGTAATTCCCCTCCCCACACTTGAATCTCACATTGTCCTCAATGTGACAAGATTCATGAAAATATAAAAATTCTAATTGAGTATTATGGGTAAAAATGGAGAGTTACTTCCCTATGGGTTAACGAAATTTCGACAGAGCGTCCCCTGTTTTTCGTCCGTTTTCCTGTTTTTGTACCTGTATAATATACAACTGCAAACATCCACAAACAACCAAGCATAAACTGCTGAAAATTGGGTATGGAATCATCCATCCCTTGCCCTATCGGGCTAAATTAGTACCTAGCATGATGTATTTGGCACCCATGGCCATAAAAATTTCCAAACCAACATAAAAACAAACAAACAAGTACGACGGAAAGTAAATTATTTAAAACACACATAATAAGTTCATAAAATACTACCAACCCATGCTCGTGCCCGACCTACCAGTGCCGCCAGTCATCAGTTACCCGTGTCCGGGTCAAATGGTCCCCATTGCCTGTCCATACGATAGCCCAATCGTTCAATCTCTCGCCTCGTTTCTTCATACTCGGCTGCTCGCTGTGCATCGGAGGCAGCCATCTGCTCATTGATCCTGTTAAATGAGGCGGTAGTGTTAGTTGAGAATTGATCGATTAGTCCATATATACCCTCCAAAGAGTATCGGCTGTCACGTGACGAGCTGGGACCGGCCCCTGATGAAGATGGGCCTCCTCTCTGACAGTAAGTTCGGTGACGGCTTTGTCTGGGTGGTGATTGTCGTATTTCGGGCACATCTTGTATCATCATCTCAGTTGGGTCCTCCGGATCCCAAACCTGGTTGTTCTTATTACAAAACCTCCACACATTCAGGCTGATTTGCTGGATCATTTGCATGCTCTCACAGTAATCAAGGTTGAGGGCTATTGGGTCTGGGCTTCGAGTTCCTTATGTATCTGCACCATAGGCTTCATAAAGGTTGCGGATCCACGGACCACCGAAGATCGGAGTATTTCCTCGGGCACTTGCATTTGTCATGAACAATTTGCAAAATAGCATTGTGATATTGCATGCTAGATCGTTTTTTTATGCAGTATAATGCCCAAAGATCCCTCAGGTTGACAACCCCTTCGCTCTGTCCTCGAGCTGTGACGGTGTGACTGAGCAAACGGTGGATGTACCTCATGAGTGGGTCACGCAGTGCTGTGCTTTTTGAAAGGCTTGGTTTGTACTCTGTTGTCCCATAACTCAACTGTTCCCAAGCTTCTTCCCTTATGTTACCTGCTTCAGCTTCATCATCATCACCTTCACCTGTAAACGTTGTTTTAGCCTCGAACCAGATGTCTGAGTCGGTTTCCTCGGTCGTGTAAATTCCCAAATCAATTCCGAGCTGGGTGACAGAAGTGTTACGCCATATACCCCCACATCGGAACTCGATTGCCTCTTCATCCCACATATCAAACTTTTTCTTTTTCATATTGAACGAGGCTAAGAATTCCTTTGTAAGTTCCGTCACTGGTTCTCCTGTTTGGCTAAGAACTCGTCTCCAAGGTCCCCTCACAATGTTCTCATAACTATTCCATTGGTTGACGTGTCTCAAAGTGTCTTCACAGGCATAGAAGTTGGATTCTGGATACATGTTGTTTAGATAAGTTAATCTTGTGTTTGCTTGTCGGTCCTTTGCTTTGCGGTTTCCGAAGACTAGAATGCATGAACTTCTTCTCAATACTCGGCCATCTGCAATTTAAAGCCGAATTAGTCAAAATTCGTGAAAAATTTTCAATTTGCTGAAACAGAGAGCAAAGCACGGCGGCGTGCTTTCAGAAGCACGAACCCGTGCTGCTGCTTCTGGTCCAGTTTCCTTTGATGTTTGACTCTTGGTTGACCACGACTCGTGTTGGTTTGGGCACGGCTTGTGTTTCTAATACTGATTTCTAACTTACTCAGAATCGAACCCTCATTTTTAACCGGTTATATCAATTAGGTTTAATGGTGTGTCGGGTATTTATGCTAACACCCAAAACCCGAATTGTCCCTTTCGATTAAACCCTAACCATCAAACATTCAACAATCTATTCATCATAAGCAAGCAAAATAACCCATATCCTTTTCGGGTTTTGACCCGATTTGGTCGATTTGAGCGATTTTAGGGTTAAACTAAACCTAAAATGACGAATTTGAACAATGCAATTGTTAAATTAACATACCTTAGGTTTTGAATCGAAGATTTGATGAAGAAATTAGAGAAATATTGGATGGTCGGCGGTTTTCGGTCCAGAAACGTAGTGAATGGTAGGTTTGGTGGTTGGAAAAAATATTTTATTAGGTTAAAACTCGTAACTGTTCTGTGACTAAAAACACGGCCCCGTGCTTTTTGAGGCACGGTACTGTGCTGCGTAGTGCAGACAGTGTCATTTTGAATTTTTGTTTATTTGTCGAGCTGGTTTGTTTTTTAACTGGGTTTTATTTTCTTGGTTAGTTTAACATGGTAATTAAAAATCCTAGACTTCATTAAAACATGAAAGGTGAAATTAAAGACATAATTAAACATAGATAAAATGAAAAGTACAACAACAACTCTCGGATCCTAACACATAGTACTAGCGGAAACAACTTCAACACGAAACAAAGTTAGAACTTCAACGGCCACCACTTCCGAACAAGTCCTGGATGTGTGGTGGTGCTCGTTTGGCTTCCAAAAGTTCGTCAAGATTTTTGTTGAGCGTGACGAGTTCTCGGTTGAGAAAGTTAAGTTTGGAAGTCAGGTCTTTGTGGTGGCCATCCACAACATGGAAGTTCTCGAACCTAAGCAGGTCGACTTTGTTAATTAACTCGACTACTCGAGCTTCGGTTTGCATGTTGCTCTCAACTTGATCTCTTATGATGCATTGGAGTCTCATGACCTCCTCCTCAAGGTATGAGGAGGATTCATGTTGTTTCCCCCTTTTCACTGGCCTCCATTCAACCATTTTCCCTTCCATTTAGGTAAGTTGTGTTTGGTGTGAATGGAATAGTGAGTTTATGCATGCATTATATAGAGACTGGAAAGTTGAACACGACACCGTGCTTTTTGAAACACGGCCCCGTTCTGCTAGAGGAATAAATGTTTCTGAGTCAGAGAATTGTACGGAGTCAGCACGTATCATGCTGAAGATTCTGGGGTGACCACGGTCTCGTGCTTAGGAAAGCACGGCCCGTGCTTTTTATCACAGTTACTTTCTTTGTAATTTCCATCAAGATGCAAGATCGGGAATTCTTAGAATGACGTTTATTGTGATAATTTAAAAGTTTGGTCATCTAAAAATTACTTTTCATTAAAATAAAAGTCCTAGAACAATTACGGGATAAGCTCGGGTTTTCCTAAGAAAAGAAAATATTCGGGTTAAGCCCGAAGTCCTAACACATTGTGCTTAATGCACTTTTTTACACATAAAAACAGAAAGTTAAGGTTCCTAGAGTTCCCTGAAAGGCTCTCCTCCCCCGAATGGTCCTGGTGGTGGAAAGTACGTGAAACCGAGAACTTGAAACTGGAGTTGTTCATTGATGTCTCGGAGTTCCATTTTCATGTTTTCCACTGATTCGGTGAGTTGCACGAGACGCATCTCAGCAAGGAGATTCATTTCGGTGAGTTCTTTCACGAGTTCTTGAAGTTTCAAGAGAAGCTCGGTTTTGGAAACATGGTGGGCATCGTTTCTCGAATGTCGGGAAACGGGGATTGCTTTACTTATCTCAGTTGGCATGCTGAATTTTCAAAGGTTATTGGTTTGTGCAAAGAATACAATGACACAAGGTGCCTTTTATAAACAACCAGTAGGCTGAGCACGGTACCGTGCTTTTGGAAGCACGCCCCCGTGTTTTGGCTCTGACAATTCTGCTACAAGCCAGTCTGACTGAGATTTTTGCAGCGAAGATATCGGTCCGCATTTCTAGGCACGGGACCGTGCTTTTGAAGGCACGCCCCCGTGGTTTTTCAATTTCATTATATATATATATATATATTTAAAAAACATTTATTTACAAGGCCTAGCTTTTTTGAAGGTCTTGGCCAGACCTTGTTTCCCTAATTTCTTATTCAAGAAGTTTGGAGGGTTAATACCTCCAAAACTTCTTTAAGTGGACCGTCGATATATGGCTTTAATCGATGTCCATTTACCTTGAACATTTGGCCATTTGAATTTGAAATTCCGATTGTCTCATAGTCAAAAACTGATTCAACTATGTATGGTCCTATCAATCGGGATTTCAATTTTCCTGGGAAAAGACGTAAACGAGCGTTGTATAACAGTACACAAGCGCCAGTTTGAAATTTTTTGTTTCCTTTTAAATGGGCGTCGTGTATGCGTTTAGTCTTTTCCTTGTAAGACCAGGAGTTTTTGTAGGCCAATTTTCTCAGTTCCTCGAGCTCACGAATTTGATCTTCCCGGTTTATTCTGGCGGACGTTAGATCAAAATTCACTGCTCTAAGGGCCCAGTAGGCTTTGTGTTTTAACTCTACTAGCAGATGACATGCCTTCTCGTAAACGAGCTTGAAGGGTGTCATTCCTATGGGAGTTTTGTAGGCGGTCCTGAGGGCCCATAAAGCGTCATCTAACTTTTCTGCCCAATTTTTGTGATTCATTCCTACAGTACTTTCTAAAATTCTCTTAATTCCTCGATTTGAGACCTCTACCTGCCCACTGGTCTGAGGGTGATATGGTGTTGCCAGTCGGTGATGGACCCCATATCGTGCTAAGACTTTGTCCATCAGAGCGTTACAGAAGTGGGTACCTCTGTCGCTGATTAGGGCTTTCGGAGTGCCGAACCGTGAAAATAACTTTTTCAGAAATCGCACAACTACTCGAGCATCGTTAGTGGGAAGAGTTTGTGCTTCTACCCATTTAGACACGTAGTCGACTGCTACAAGGATGTACTTATTCTCGAATGAGTTAGGAAATGGGCCCATGAAATCTATTCCCTATACATCAAAGATCTCACAAATTTGAATGCCCTTTTGAGCCATCTCATTTTTCGATGAGATGTTCCCGGCTCTTTGACAAGCATCGCATGCTTGGATCAAAGTGTGTGTATCTTTGTATATAGTGGGCCAGAAAAATCCTGCATCAAACACTTTCCTGCATCAAACGAACACGTAGATCGAGGAATCAGGGCACGCTTATCGAGACGAATCCATGGTATGGTTTATATAATCTAGAGAGATGTTAGAGAGAAGTGAGAGAGCAGGTTTTGGTGTGAAAATATGAAATCCCGGACCTGCTACTTATAGACATTTTCTGGGATCCCATCGCGGTACGCGACGTCCACCTAGGCACCCGTCGCGTACTGCGACATGGCCCTGGCCAGTCACAACGTAGGTCTGCCACGTGTCGCCACTTGGCAGACGGTGTGCCACTTGTTGACACATGGCGGACGACGTTCCATGTGTGGCCACGTGGCGGATCACGTGGCGACCGGTGTGCCACGTGTGGCCACGTGGCAAGCCACGCGTCTCGCTGTCAGACACCCCATCGCGGTACACGATGGGTCTCTCTTCTGATCCATCGCGTAGCGCGATGGGTCAGGAAAACAGAATTTTCCTTTTTAACCCTGAGGTTTGGATTTTGGCATATTTAGTCCCCAGACTTAACAAGTGGGGGTATTTTTTTCTCATTTCCAATTCGAGTTCCCATGTATACTCAGGCCCTCTTCGTGAGTCCCATTTAACTTTCACAATTTTCAATGTTTTTCTTTTTAATTTCTTTGGTTTCGAATCTTCTATTTGAATTGGACGTTCTACGAATTTTAAGTTTTCATTTATTTCGACGTCTTTTAATGGCATAGCTAATGATTCATCAGTTAGACATTTATGCAGATTCGAAATATGGAATACATCGTGTATCCGTTGCATTTCCTCGGGCAGTTGCAAACGATATGCAACAGTGCCAACTCATTCAAGT
Source organism: Bidens hawaiensis (assembly GCF_021521415.1). Taxonomy (NCBI): domain Eukaryota; kingdom Viridiplantae; phylum Streptophyta; class Magnoliopsida; order Asterales; family Asteraceae; genus Bidens; species Bidens hawaiensis. Next base: position 479,353 of record NW_027492170.1, read on the forward strand.
ACCTCGAAGGGTCCAACGAATCGAGTACTTAACTTTCATTTCTTACCGAAGCGAACGACGCCTCTCCAAGGCGAGACTTTCAATAATACTTTGTCACCAACTTTGAATTCCAACGGCTTACGACGAATATCGGCGTAACTCTTTTGGCGATCACGTGCCGTCTTAAGTCGTTCTCGGATTTGGAGAATCTTGTCGGTGGTTTCTTGGACTATCTCGGGTCCAGATAATTGATTGTCTCTGGTTTCAGACCAACAAACAGGCGTTCTACATTTTCGACCATATAACGCCTCAAATGGTGCGGCTTGAATACTTGTGTGATAGCAATTATTATACGAGAATTCCATTAGGGGTAAGTGGTTATCCCAACTTCCACCTAAATCAAACACACAAGCTCGGAGCATGTCTTCCAACGTTTGAATCGTCCTTTCGCTTTGCCCATCAGTTTGCGGATGATAGGCGGTGCTAAGGTTAAGCTTTGTGCCTAAGGCTTGTTGGAAGCTTTTCCAAAAATGAGATGTGAAATGACTGTCTCGATCAGAAATTATAAACAGCAGTACTCCATGCAAAGCAACGATGTTGTTCACATAAATACGCGCTAGTATATCCATTGAATATGATTCATTGATGGGTATAAAGTGTGCGGATTTTGTTAATCGATCCACAATGACCCATAATGCATTATGTTGTCGAGCCGTTTTAGGGATTTGGTAATGAAATCCATAGTGATTAACTCCCATTTCCATACGGAAAGTTCGGGTTGCTGGAGCAATCCCGAAGGCTTTTGGTGTTCAGCCTTGACTTTCAAACATGTTAAACATTTCGCAACATGCGAAGCGACATCCCTTTTCATCCCATTCCACCAGTAGTTCGATTTGAGATTATGATACATTTTGTCACTACCGGGGTGCATCATGTACTTGGATTTATGGGCTTCGTTCAAAATTTTCTCACGCAAGTCCCCAACGATTGGTACCCAAATCCTATTTCCGAGTCTAAGGATACCATCGTCACCCTTGACTAACGAGTCAATGGTGCCGTTACGTTTTTCGTCGGAGATTTGGTTTTCATTGATCGCTTGAATTTGAGCAGATTTGATTTGTTCGAGGAGATCAATTTGGAGTTATAGATGTAACGCTCGGACTCTTTTGGGCTTCTCATGTTCCTTGCGACTTAAGGCATCAGCCACGACGTTGGCTTTGCCTTCATGGTAAACAATCTCGCAGTCGTAATCATTGAGAGTTTCCATCCAGCGTCGTTGGCGCATGTTGAGCTCTTTTTGATCGAAAATATGCTTTAAGCTTTTATGATCAGTGTACACGATAAATCTTACTTCATAGAGATAGTGCCTCCATATCTTAAGTGCAAAGATTATGGCGCCTAACTCTAGATCGTGAGTCGTATAGTTCTTTTCGTGTACTTTGAGTTGACAAGAGGCGTAAGCGATTACTTTCTTACGTTGCATTAATACACCCCCCAAGCCGGAGTGAGATGCGTCACTAAATACCACAAAGTCCTTAGTACCTTCTGGCAAGGCAAGTATAGGTGCTTAGGTGAGCTTTTGTTTGAGTATATCGAACGCCTCTTGTTGCTTTGTTCCCCATTCATATTTGATGTTCTTGAGAGTTAAGGAGGTTAGGGGAACAACGATTCGGGAAAAGTTTTCAATGAACCTACGGTAATAGCCGGCCAAACCTAAGAAACTTCGAATCTCGGTTGGCGATTTTGGGATACTTAGAGATAGCTTCAATCTTAGAGAGATCGACTTGAATACCGTTGACGTTGATGATGTGACCAAGAAATTATACTTCATGCAACCAAAACTTGCATTTTGAGAATTTAGCATACAACTTCTCGGTTCTAAGAATTTCAAGCAAAGTTCAAAGATGGACTTCATGATCAGCCTTTGACTTAAAATAAATAAGTATGTCGTCGATGAATACAATAACAAATTTATCCAAGTAAATAAATCAGAGTTGCGTTAGTTTGCGGAAGACTTATAAAACTTTAGGGATCGAAATATAACATTTACATATATTCAAAAGACGGGATTATAAAATATCCGTTTTAAGTTGTTACAAAAAGTATTACTTGTTTTATAATTACAAACCACCATATATTAAGTTTACAAAATGAATCCGAGCCATCGGATATTCAAAGCACTTCGTCACTCCAAGTGCTAAATTTGTTCACCTGCAAAATGTAAGAAAATACGTCAGCAACGAATGCTGGTGAACACGTTGACGCAAAAATAACTTCTTTTACTTTATTACCCCTCGAGACTACGCCTGCCTTGGCCCATCGTGGCTTAGGAATAACAAAGTCAAATAACACATTATAAACTCGAGCCTCTACTCTAGGTCACCTCAGCAAACACCGTAGCGTTCGACTTAGTTAAGTACCCGTAAATATACACAACGGTCGTACTCCCTGCAGGAGAGCATCCTACGACCAAGGGTGGTGCGATGTGCCCATTCATCGCATAGTACCACCTATGTAAGGATCCAGACATACGTATACCACAGCCTGAGGGCTATGTTTATACCCTTATTTATAACGGTTTTAGGAACACATAGTTCCTTGTAAACAATTTCATATAACATGTTTGACTCATTTGAAAACAATTTTATAAAAGTTGGGGCGTATTCTCCTTATCTCTTTAGGATCGGCTTCACTCACCGTCCAAGGGTCTTTCCCTTTTTTATCTCGCACCTATAGTACGAGTATAAACATTTGTTAGTCGGATACACGATCCGGCTTAAGACCTTTAGTCTTATTGTATATCTCAACCTCGATGAACCTTTAATTCATTTTCTTTTACTTGAAAACCTTTAGTTTAAAAGTAAATTATAAACTTTTAGTTTATATTAAAAACCCGACGTTTCTTCTTCTCTAAAAAACGTATTCGTTTTCTTTTATTATTTAAGAATACTCATTATTCATTAAATAATATTTTCATAACAAACAGCATACATATATACTTACACACATATATACGTATCAATATTCAATATCTTTTCTTTCATTCATTTCTTTGTTATGATTATTTTTCTTTTATCGAGGTATCGAGTATAACCTCGACTTAAGGCTTAAGCCTTTAATATAGTATTATATTATATTGATTTGTTGTTACGCCTAACCTTATTGGCGTATTGGAAACCCTACGAAATCGAACAGTACTCTGACGCCGCTTTACTTCTTGATCAACTTTGGTATGCCAACTTCAACACTCGTCGGCACGTCTTTCAAGACTCCTCGCCATTACAACAACGCCTTTTTTTGATCGTATGTGGGTGGAGGGTGGCACGAACTTCGAGGAAACATTGATACACTAACGAGGAAATCGGGGCACGTTTATCGAGGAAATAAGGCACGAACTTCAAGGTAAATTAATATGGCTAGTGAGTTTTTAGAGAGAGAAAGAGAGACTGAATTTGTGTGTGAAAATATGAAGACCCGGGGCTGCTATTTATAGGCAATTTTTGGTGTCCCATTGCGGTACGCGACCGCCTTCTGGGCACCTGTCACGTACCGCGACGTAGCCCAGGTGATTCACTTGCCTAGGCTTGCCACATGGCGACACGTGGCAGCCGTTGCGCCATGTGGCGACACGTGTCAGCAGGTGGTGCCACCGTGTGCCACGTGGCACACGTGTCACAACGTGTCAGACCACTACCAAAAAAGTGACCATTAAAGACTAAACCATAAGGGACTATAATATCAGTCTCGAATACATAATATTTGGGATTGATTTTTCAGTAACTGATAATATTGGAGACTGAATTTTATGTGACTTACACTAATGACTGATAACTAGTCGCTAATATTTTGTCATCTTTTTTGAGACTAAATTTCAGCAACAAATATGTCTTACCAATATAAGGTTTTTGAGGAAAACTTATTAGAGACTGAATTTCAGTTCCAAATACATTATCTCTTTAATGAAACATGGCGCAAATGTATTTGCGACTAATCTCCCGTCTCTAATATCGAGGAACAAAATGAAGACTGAAAATTAGTTCTTAATATCCCCAACATAGATCAAATTAAGGACTGATATTTAGTGTTAAATACCTTTTGTATATGAAAACATATATATATATATATATATATATATATATATATATATATATATATATATAATTTTCTTTGTTAAATGCAATCGAAAAGTTAGCGTAGTACAAAATTTTTAATATGACATTTGCTTCATTGCTTGAGCTCTTTAATTCTATAGTAGGTGCTCGGTTTTGAATTTCGAATATTATCATTCTCAAATGCCAAATTGTATCGTTTTATTGCCTTTTCCAATTCTCTACTTATTGCATATATGTTTCTACAATGTTTTCCATTGCGTACCGCGACGGGTCAGGAAAATAGAATTTTTATTTTTAACCCTCAACTTTGAAATTTGGCAATTTTAGTCCCTAGACTTTGGAAAGTTGATACTTTGAACTCGAAATTTTCACGATATTACATCCTCCCCACCTTGAAACAAATCTCGTCCTCGAGATTGCTTTACAAGAACAAGTGGGGGTATTTCTTTCTCATTTCCGACTCGAGTTCCCAAGTATATTCGGGCCCTCTACGCGAGTCCCATTTTACTTTCACAATTTTCAATGTTTTTCTTTTTAACTTCTTTATTTTTGAATCTTCATTTTGAATTGGACGTTCTACGAATTTTAAGTTCTCATTTATTTCAACGTCTTTTAATGGCATAGCCAATGATTCATCGGTCAAACACTTACGCAGATTCGAAACATGGAATACATCATGTATTCATTGCATTTCCTCGGGCAGTCGCAAACGGTATGCAACAGTGCCGATTCGTTCGAGTACCTCAAAAGGTCCAACGAATCGAGGACTCAATTTTCCTTTCTTACCGAAGCGAACAACGCCTTTCCAAGGCGAGACTTTTAATAACACTTTGTCACCAACTTTGAATTCCAACGGCTTACGACGGACATCGGCGTAACTCTTTTGGCGATCACGGGCCGTCTTAAGTCGTTATCGGATTTGGAGAATCTTGTCGGTGGTTTCTTGGACTATCTCGGGTCCAGATAATTGATCGTCTCCGATTTCAGACCAACACACGGGCGTTCTACACTTTAGACCATATAACGCCTCGAATGGTGCGGTTTGAATGCTCGTGTGATAAATATTGTTATACAAGAATTCCATTAGGGGTAAGTGGTCATCCCAACTTCCACCTAAGTCTATCACATATGCGCAGAGCATATCTTCCAACGTTTGGATTGTTCTTTCGCTTTGCCATCAGTTTGTGGATGATAGGCGATGCTAAGGTTAAGCTTCGTACCTAGAGCTTGTTGGAAACTTTTTCAGAAATGAGACGTAAAGCGACTGTCTCGATCAGAAATTATGGACAACGGTACTCCATGTAACGCAACAATATTGTTCACATAAATACGCGCTAGTTTGTCCATTGAGTACGACTCATTGATGGATATAAAGTGTGCGGATTTCGTGAGACGATCCACAATTACCCATATTGCATTGTGTTGTCAAGTCGTCTTCGGGAGTTTGGTAATGAAATCCATGGTTATTAACTCCCACTTCCATACGGGAAGTTCGGGTTGATGAAGCAATCCCGAATGCTTTTGATGTTCAGCTTTGACTTTCAGACAAGTTAAACATTTCGCAACATGCGAAGCGACATCCCTTTTCATCCCATTCCACCAATAATTTGCTTTGAGATTGTGGTACATTTTATCACTTTCGGGGTGCATCATGTATTTAGATTTATGAGCTTCGTTCAAGATTTTCTCACGCAAACCTCCAACGATTGGTACCCAAATCCTATATCGAGTCTAAGGATACCATCGTCACCCTTGACTAACAAGTCAATGGTGCCATTAAGTTTTTTGTCGGAGATTTGGTTTTCATTGATCGCTTGTGTTTGCGTGGATTTGATTTGGTCGAAGAGATCTATTTGGAGTTCTAGACGTAACGCTCGAACTCTTTTAGGTTTCTCATGTTCCTTGTGACTTAAGGCATTGGCCACAACGTTAGCCTTGCCTTCATAGTAAACAATCTCACAATCATCGTCATTGATAGTTTCCATCCATTTCCGTTGGCGCATGATGAGCTCTTTTTGATCAAAAATGTGTTTCAAGCTTTTATGATCAGTGTACACGGTAAATCTTACTCCATAGATATAGTGCCTCCAAATCTTAAGTGCAAAGCTTATGGCGCCTAACTCTAGATCGTGAGTCGTGTAATTCTTTTCATGAAATTTGAGTTGACGAGAGGCGTAAGCGATTACTTTCTTGTGTTGCATTAGTACACATCCCAAACCAGAATGGGATGCATCACTAAAGACAACAAAATCCTCAGTACCTTCTGGCAAAGCCAAGATAGCTGCTTGGGTGAGCTTTTGTTTAAGTATATCGAACGCCTCTTGTTGCTTCGTTCCCCATTCATACTTGATGTTCTTACGAGTTAAAGAAGTTAAGGGAACGGCAATCCGAGAGAAGTTTTAGATGAATATACAGTAATAGCTGGCCAAACCTAAGAAACTTCGAATCTTGGTTGGCGACTTCGGGACCTCCCACTTAGAGATAGCTTCAATCTTAGCGGGGTCCACTTGAACACCGTTTACGTTAATGATGTGACTAAGAAATTGCACTTCGTGCAACCAGAACTCGCATTTCGAGAACTTAGCGTGCAACTTCTAAGTTCTAAGAATTTCAAGAAAAGTTCGGAGGTGGACTTCATGATTAGCCTTGGACTTTGAATAGATAAGTATGTCGTCGATGAATACGATAACAAATTTATTCAAATAAGGCTTGAAAATACGGTTCATCATGTCCATGAACGCAGCCGGCGCATTAGTAAGTCCAAATGGCATAACGGTGAACTCATAATGGTCGTACCTTGTTCGAAACGCGGTTTTCGGAATATCCTAGGATTGGACTTTGAGTTGGTGATAGCCGGAACGAAGATCGATTTTAGAGAAGAAGCTAGCACCTTGAAGTTGGTTGAAAAGATCATCGATACGAGGGAGTGGATATCGGTTTTTGATTGTGACTTTGTTTAACGCACTATAATCGATACACATACGCATTGATCCTTCCTTCTTCTTGACGAATAGAATTGGCGCTCCCTAAAGTGACGAATTCGTTCGAATGAAACCTTTCTCCAATAGCTCATCGAGTTGTTTCTTTAACTCCTTCATCTCGGTTGGCGCTAATCGATATGGAGCTTTAGCGATCGGAGCAGTACCGGGAACAAGATCGATCCTAAACTCTACTTCACGATCGGGAGGAATTCCGGGGAGTTCATCAGGAAAGACATCAGAAAAGTTGGAAACGATAGGAACGTCTTTGATTTCTTTTGGCTTGGACTCTTCAGTGACGTAGACCATGAATGCGAGGCATCCTTGATTCAAACATTTGTTAGCCCTAATCATGAGGATTATGCTAACTTGGCCAGCATCTTTGTCCCTTCAATTCGAATCGTCCGTTTATCGGGGGCTTGAAGTTCAACGGTTTTGCTATTGCAGATGATACGAGCATGGTTATCGGATTACCAATCCATACCAAGTACAATATCAAAACCAGCCAGACTCATGGGCAACAGACAAATAGGCAGAATATAACCAGCTAGAAGAATTTTTCCGTTTTCAAGGGCTTCGGAGATCTTAACGATTTCGCCACTAGCAGTCTCGACGCTTAGAGTTTTATCTAATTTTGTTAAAGGTTAATTTAATAGACTACAAAAGCTATAATCTATAAAACTTAAGTTCGCACCCGAATCGAATAAAACTCTAGCATAGGTGTCGTTGACTAGAAACGTACCGGTAATGGTTTCCGGCATGTCAGCGGCCTTCTTTGTGTCGAGTACGAAGACTCGAGCGTTTCCTTTCTTATCCTTGCCACTTCCACCCGCACCACCAGCAGCGGGGTTGTTCTTTGGGCACTCGAAACTTAGTTGGCCCATCTCCTTGCAATTGTAGCAAGTCATTTTCTTCTTCCAACAGTCAGCAGCCGCATGACCCGTACGGTTGCATGACTCTCAAACTTTGGGAGGCGGAGCAAAGTTGCATCGGCCTTTGTGGTATCTTCTACAGGTCTTGCAAAGCGTTGCATTTGAATTAAAACGACTTTGGTTTGCGCCCTTGCCTTTGTAGTTGGCGCCTCCTCCAGTTCTCCCTTGAGTGGTCGTTGTTGTAACCTTCTTTTCCTCTTCTTTATTGCGAACCATGCCGCCCATCAAGTAACCAGCTAGCTCCATCGCAGAGTCAGCGGTTTGAGGTAAGTGTGACCTTACCATGTCGCGGATTTCCCGCGGCAGTCCCCATATATATCGTGTGATTTTGCTGGACTCAGGTTAACCAGCTGGGGAACCAGACGGCAGTATTCGTGAAACTTGGTGTTGTATTCACGAAGGTTCGTCCCCACGACCTTAAGATTGAAAAACTTTGTTTGGATTTGGTCGGTCTCATGCATGGGACAGAATTTTGCCATCAACAAGGCTTTGAATTCACTCCAACTCAAACTATACATCATCTCTCGTCCTTTGCTCATCAACAGAGCATTCCACACTCCAGCGCCTCTCCTTAAACATTAAGGCGGAGTACTGAATCTTCTCTTCATCGGAACACTTACTATTAATCACAATCGTTTCCATCTCCTCAAGCCACCTCACGGTTGAAATGGCTCCTTTGTCACCATGGAACTCTTTCGGTCCATAGTACTTGAAGTCCTTAAACGAACACCCACTAATCTTGAGTTTCTTGAACTCTTGCCTAACTCCACCATCGGCGTTAGAATCATGAATACTCTCCTCGATACGAGATTGTTTTCGACGGGATTTAACGGATTTGGAAGGATGAACGGATTGAGAATTTCTAGTTTGTCTAGAGTGAGTTCTATTCATCGATTCTTCCCTAACCGCTTCTTTTATCATCTTTTGAATTTTTGTCATGTATTATTCGGGAATTTCTTCCTCTTGCTCGTTTTCGGGGCCTTTCCCCTTTATTTCTTTTTCCTTTCGAGCATTCTCGATGTTGTTACTTTGTTCAGAGATCTTTCTTTTATCTTTTTTTTTAATTAAGTCTGAAATTTTTAACAGCGTTTCTTTTATTAAATACATATCTTTATTTCACATTGATATACATATATCACAATTGATATATATATTTTATTTTACAACACACTTATATATATATATCGTTTTGACGGATATATATATTTTATCCTATCATTGCATGAGAATGTTTTCAGACATTCTTTATTACACATATCATATAAAACTATATTACACATAGCTTCACATCACTTTCCTATTTCCACCATCTTCAATCTTTCAAGAACTTCTTCACAACTTTCGTTAATTTGTTGCACTTGTGAAGAAGCTTCTCTCCCATGTTCTTCTTATTTTTCTCTTCCTCAACCACCTTCTTCCTCCAGTCGTCAGTTTCGTGCAAAGCGCGATCCAAATGTTCTTCATATGACTACGGGACTACATTTGGGTATCCATATTGTGGAGGTGGGTCGCGATAACCCAGTGTCACCATCTCGTAGTGATTCCTCGGTTCAGGATACGGAACGTAAGTCATGTCGGAGGCAAGGTAGAGGTATGTCTTGGCGGCTTGGTTTTGCTCACAAATCTCATCGGCTTGTTCTCCTTGGAATGGTGGGAAGCTTGTCGAAGCTTGGTTCTTAAGTTTCTCAAGGTATTGGACATATGGGTCCACAGAACCATAGCTCGGGTTTTGGGAAGTGAATGATCCATTCATTGATATTGACATCTCGTTAGGGTTCTCAGGATGCTCTTCTTCCGGTTCTTCCTCAAACTTTTCTTTAGATTCCTCCTCTTCTTCGGGGTCCTCTACTTCATCGGGATCCTCCTCTTCATCGGGCTCTTCTTCTTCCTGTTCATCTTCCTCCATGGGTTTTGTAGTCTCAATGTTTATTGAGGGCATCTGGAAACTCTCGAAAGGCATCATTATCCTCATTTTTGGTTTGCGGGATGGCCCTTCATCTTTTTTTGGTTGAGAGCTGACTTCATTAAAAGTAGAGCTTCCGGTATACCATCGACATGGATCGGAGTGGCATTTCATCCAGTCGGAAGATGGGGATCTTGGTTCTTCCTTGATAGGTAAGTTGGATAGGAAAGCATATGATGGATGTGGATTTGGTGGTATGTATCCAGTCGGAAAATATTGTGGTACCTCCGTGGGTTGATAAGTGGGGATCTCCGATGGGTGATATGTCGGGATTTCAGAAGGTTGATACATTGGCATTGTTGGTGGATGATAGCTTGAGTGCCTTGGTGGTTCAATACTTGGTTTTGGTGGACTCTCGGGAACATCTATTGGGTAGTGTCTACTTCCGGGATAGTAGAAAGGTTTGGACAAGTCTCGTTCCACGTCTAGGTCAAAATAAGCTTCATAGTAACATTCACTCATGTTGTCTTCGGGGTAAGGTTCGGCAATTCCGGCTTCCTTTGCCTTGCGCACATATTCTTCGATATGAGCTTTGAACGACATCTAATATTATGGGTGGTTTAGAATGTGGAGTGGGAAAGAAAGGTTACCAGCCTATCTTATCCCTAAAACAAATAATCAATTAATTCATATACTTGGATCGAAGCTTGGGTATTGTTTTATGATACCCAATTCGCTAAGATCGATGGCTTTGAAACCAACCTTTCACACCCCCATCTAAGGCCTAGGAGTGTTACCAATAGTTGGTACCACAATTGTAAATAAATCATAGTTGCGTTAGTTTGCGGAAGACTTATAAAACTTTAAGAATCGAGATATAACATTTACATATATTCAAAAGACGGGATTATAAAATACCCGTTTTAAGTTGTTACAAAAAGTATTACTTGTTTTATAATTACAAACCACCATATATTAAGTTTACAAAATGAATCCGAGCCATCGGATATTCAAAGCACTTTGTTACTCCAAGTGCTAAATTTGTTCACCTGTAAAATGTAAGAAAATACGTCAGCAACAAATGCTGGTGAACACGCTGACGCAAAAATAACTTCTTTTACTTTATTACCCCTCGAGACTACGCCTGCCTTGGCCCATCGTGGCTTAGGAATAACAAAGTTAAATAACACATTATAAACTCGAGCCTCTACTCTAGGTCACCTCAGCAAACACAGCAGTGTTCGACTTAGTTAAGTACCCGTAAATATACACAACGGTCGTACTCCCTGCAGGAGAGCATCCTACGACCAAGGGTGGTGCGATGTGCCCATTCATCGCATAGTACCACCTATGTAAGGATCCAGACATACGTATACCACAGCCTGAGGACTAGGTTTATACCCTTATTTATAACGGTTTTAGGAACACATAGTTCCTTGTAAACAATTTCATATAACACGTTTGACTCATTTGAAAACAAGTTTATAAAAGTTGGGGCATATTCACCTTATCTCTTTAGGATCGGCTTCACTCACCGTCCAAGGGTCTTTCCCTTCTTTATCTCGCACCTATAGTACGAGTATAAACATTTGCTAGTCGGATACACGATCCGGCTTAAGACCTTTACTCTTATTGTATATCTCAACCTCGATGAACCTTTAATTCATTTTCTTTTACTTGAAAACCTTTAGTTTAAAAGTAAATTATAAACCTTTAGTTTATATTAAAAACCCGACGTTTCTTCTTCTCTAAGAAACGTATTCTTTTTCTTTTATTATTTAAGAATACTCATTATTCGTTAAATAATATTTTCATAACAAAGAGCATACATATATACTTACACACATATATACGTATCAATATTAAATATCTTTTCTTTCATTCATTTCTTTGTTATGATTATTTTTCTTTTATCGAGGTATCGAGTATAACCTCGACTTAAGGCTTAAGCCTTTAATATAATATTATATTATATTGATTTGTTGTTCCGCCTAACCTTATTGGCGTATTGGAAACCCTACGAAATCGAGCAGTACTCTGACGCCGCTTTACTTCTTGATCAACTTTGGTATGCCAACTTCAACACTCGTCGGCACGTCTTTCGAGACTCCTCGCCATTACAACAACGCCTTTTTTTGATCGTATGTGGGTGGAGGGTAGCACGAACTTCGAGGAAACATTGATACACTAACGAGGAAATCGGGGCAATTTTATCGAGGAAATAAGGAACGCAATTTAAGGTAAATTAATATGGCTAGTGAGTTGTTAGAGAGAGAAAGAGAGACTGAATTTGTGTGTGAAAATATGAAGACCCGGGGCTGCTATTTATAGGCAATTTTTGGTGTCCCATCGTGGTACGCGACCGCCTTCTGGGCACCTGTCACGTACCGCGACGTAGCCCAGGTGAGTTACTGCGTAGGCTTGCCACGTGGCGACACGTGGCAGCCGTTGCGCCATGTGGCGACACGTGTCAGCAGTGTTGCCACGTGGTGACACGTGGCAGTAGGTGGTGCCACCGTGTGCCACGTGGCACACGTGTCACAACGTGTCAGACATCCCATCGCGTACCGCGATGGGTGTCTCTTCTGATCCATCGCGTACCATGATGGGTCAGGAAAATAGAATTTTTATTTTTAACCCTCAACTTTGAAATTGGTAATTTTAGTCCCTAGACTTTGGAAAGTTGATACTTTGAACTCGAAATTTTCACGATGTTACACTAGCACCTTGAAGTTGGTCAATAAGATCATCGATTCGAGGGAGTTGATAACGATTTTTGATTGTGACTTTGTTTAACGCTCGATAATCGATACACATATGCATAGATCCATCCTTCTTTTTGACGAATAAGATTGGTGCTCCCCATGGTGACGAACTCGGTCGAATGAAGCCATTTCAAGAAGCTCGTCGAGTTGTTTCTTTAACTCCTTCATTTAGGTTGGTGCTAAGCGATACGGAGCTTTGGCAATCGGAGCAGTACTGGGAATAAGATCGATCCTAAACTCTACTTCGCGATCGTGAGAAATTCCGGGAAGTTCATCAGGAAAGACATTGGAAAAGTCGGAGACTGATGTGCGTCTAACGATGCTCTCACAACTAAGCTTTAAATTTATTAAACGAAATTCCTAAAGAAGCCACACAAAACCGACAAGTGTACTGATCACTAATAGTATAGCACTAAGGAAGTCCGAGTGTCGAACACAAGGACACGTGAACACGTATCTAATACTTAACCCTAAATAAGACTCACCTAAGAATAATATATTTTAAATTGATTTTTATATTATTAAATACTTAGCCTAACTTAATTTAATTAACTTAAAAGACTTAATTTAAGAAGACTAAACGAAACTTTGAAAATAAGATTTATCAATGGGAAAAACGTCTACCTAGATAAGAATCCTATTGAAGGTATAGTAAGCTACTGGATTGTAGAATCTCACGACACCGGCTCCTAGGGAATGACACAACTAAGGTTCACTCAGGAAGCTAGATTACCTCTCGGTCTCACTAACAAGCCCTAACCTACACTTAGTTGATTTTAAGAACAAACCGGGTGACGAGTTGTTAACGTGCTCTAATGCCGACTCTCCTCTCGGTCTCACCGACACACTACCCTAATGGAGACGAATACTACGCAACCAAGGATAGAGGAACAATTCAGTTTAACTTAAACTAGGTCAACTAATCGCTAACAAACCCAAATCCGACAAGAACCGAACACGCTCTCGCGCGATCCTAATCCTAACAAGTAAAAGCTATGAGACGAGTTTACTTCCTATCACCTCTCGGTCTCAAGGAAGGTGTCTACCCGCTGGTTTTAACTATTTAATATACCCAAACTTACCCTACGGTTGTACACCCCGCAAACAATCTCTAAACACAAAGTAAAGAGTTCAAACAAGCTAAAATCAACTAAAACCGATTCAATCAATCAAAGCAAGAGGTAATTGAGTATTATTAATCAAAACACAGCCACTAAACACAACCTAATTCAATGTTAAACCAAACTTTACATTAACAAATCAAGTCATGATCATCAACAATCCAAACTACTTACTAAAACCTAACATTAATCATCTAACCTAGGTAGAACTAACAAATTTAGCCTAACATTGATTTTGGACAGCAGCATATAGTTAAGATAAGCATCAAATAACTCAACCAAAACATAATAAAACTCATTCAATGATCAAGAACAATCAAACATAAGTCAAACTTCAAATTACTTGCAAAACAATCCAACAAAAAGCTTAAACTTAACAAGTTAGGGTTCTTGAACAAAGAACAAAGTTTATGGATGATTACTTAGGGTTATATGGCTGAGATTATGAATGTATATGACCCGTAGCTGCTGTCCACAACTATCTTTAGCCTCCTTCTTCTTCCCTTGGCTCAAGAATTGCAAAAAAACGAATTTTTCCTCTTGAATGGGGGCTTTTAGGGTTATTTTTTTACTAGTTGGGGGCTGATTTCGGGATTGATGGATTGTTAGGGTTCTTTTTTCTTTTGTTTAATTAATATATTATGCATGTAAGGCTTCTAACTTGTGGGCTTGGGTCGGGCCTTGAGTTATAGTCTTCAAAGTTGCTCAAATAAGCCCCTAGAGTCTTCAAACTTGCCACTTTTCTTCATTAAAACTCATAACCTACAAGTAAACATCCATCTTTGTAAAATTAAGCAAAAACAAGCTATACCTCTTAATAATTAAACTAAAAAGCAATTAAATCATGATAAAACGATAAGGAAAGTAAGTGTGTTTTACAACACATCAAACATCCCCACACTTAAGTCTTTTTCGTCCCTGAAAAAGTAATCTACACAGGATCATACCCAATTGAAATACAACAAACTCTCAGATAATTATCATTTTCAAAGCACAAGAAACAGCCTGACATATTACCCGGGATTGCCGATATTGTTGTCCACTTAAACCCATCCACCAGCCAGTCAAGCCCCCCTTTTGCATTAAACGTTTTAAGTTCAAAAATTAAGGCTACACCTACCCCATCTCAGACAAAGAGAGCTAGAAAAACTAGAGTCGAAGCAAACTGGTTCGACAAATCACCATAAGCCAAGGACACGTTGATAGTACTAATTAGATGCACTCGGTGAAATTTGGATGGATGAATGGTCATGTGGAGGTCATACGAGCTATTCCTAAATATTATTGGACTTTGTCCTATAAATTCCTAATTTTTATTTATTGACTAAGAACCTTCGAGCCCCAATAGTGTATCCTCAGAGTCACCATCCCCAAGGTAACCCGTAAACTCTAAGTCTCGTCTAGTATGTGCATCATTGGCCTCTTTTTCTAACTTTAAACAATGCTCATTTGGCATTTTACAATACATAACTTTCTTCATAAGCATTTTGCTTTTCTTGAACAACTTTGAATAGTACAATACATAACAAACTTTCAACACATACTTTTTTTTCTCTTTTCTTTTTCTTTTTTTTTGTTTTTTTTTCTTTTTTTTTCAATCTTTTATATACCCCTAAAATATATAACTATTTCTAAGCTCGTAAAAGATGGACATGTGGTGTGTGCTGATTTTTAGTGCATTTAATTGTTAGCATCTCAAAGTTTTTAGATTATGGTAATCCACCCTAAGCATCGAAATTCGGTTTCACCGTTTTTAAATTATTATATATATAAAAACATGCTAAAGAGGACTATCAAAGCTAGTTGGGCCTACCGACACATCCCAAATCAGATATGCAAACCATCCCTTTTATTATTATATTATATTTATTTCAAAAGTATCCGAGAGTTCGTTAGCACATTGGTAATAATATCATTTCCTGCTTAACGTAGAATAAAAACAATTTTCAATGGACATTTTTTTCTTTAAAACTTTTTATATAATCTTTTTTTTATTTTTTTTCTACAACTAAGTAAAATAAATTCTCATCCCCACACTTAGAACGAAATCGTCCTCGATGAGAACAATGAAAAGAAATAAAATAAAATAAAAACTGAAAAAACAAAATTAAAACTTAAAGCAAAAAGTAAAACAGAGAACGGGTTACTCCCCTGGTTTAGATGCAGAATCTTCACCAGCTATGTATCAATCGAACGACCGTATAGCATTTCATTCGCAGCCGCAACCTCGAGTGAACCAGTTCCAAAACGCCATCAGAGCTACCATGCGCATAATAATATCTGCAATAACTCAAACTCGCTCGCATATAGCGACGTACAAAATAAAAAACAAAACATAAGAAATAAACATATTTTTGTGTTTTTGATTTTTATAATAAATATCCAATTTTTTGGTATTTTTATGTTTTTATAAATATAAATAAAAATAAAAACAAATAATAACGAATGTCATAATACAAACTCTAGAACTCGGGCTGTCTCCCGAGAGTGCTTAGTTTAACGGGTCCTCAGCCTGACCCCAAATCTCAGTTTCAATCAGGTGGCTTCACCTTTATCCGTTTCCCACTCGACCCGTTTCGTTTTATTCGGTTACTATTAGTTGGGAAAAACTCACCAGAAAAATTTAGAGAGATTTTGAAAAACTGAAACGGGTCGGACCACCAAGACTTATACTTACCCGGACCAAAATTTATACGAGTCGTGTAATGAAGGAGGATGTCATCTTTGCTGTGTGTCAACTTTTTATGTTGCTTCGTATGTCGTATCCTCACCTTCAATTCCGTTTGATCCAAGTATACATGTGTCCTCTTCTGTGGCGTGTCTCTGAAAATTAATCATTCTATTCCTTCAATGTCACCTCCCGGGTCTAATTGCGTATCATCTACTTCCATTGAGGTATCATCCACAAGCTCTTCATGACAACCCTCAATATCCAAGACAACCACATTCGTCTCTTTAATCAATTCAGACTTCTGATGTTCTCCTTCTAAATCCTCAATCATATCATTCTCACAAGACAAGTGTGATGCATCAAATGGATCTGTTTCATGGCCGGGTGGATTCTCACCTTCTTCATCCAATGAGGACAAATGCTCCTTCTCTATCTCCTCCCCTACTCTTGAATCCTCAATTTCACTTAGGCGTTCGATAAGCGTTTGACTCGGAGGTGGAACATATACCGAGTCATTCACAATAGCATGCAGTACATCGTCCATTATTGCCTCCAATTCCGGGGTGGGCTCTAATATATTTCCCAATGAATCCCTATACCCTAAGAAGTTTCCCATCAGATCATATGAGAAACGGTATGGAGGTTCTACCCAAAGTGATTCGAAGTTAGCCTTTTGTGCCTCGGTTTCTATCCTCCTTCGCTCATAAGCGTCATGTACCCAGTGATCTCCGCCACACACTTTGCACCATGGCGTTCCAAGGTGTCGTCCAAACATATTTCCTTTAAAGAATACTCAAAAGAAAAGGATAACGGGCACCAGATAAAAATAGAATAAAATACTTAAAATAAAATTAAACTAAAACTAAACTAATTAAAATAACTAATCAAATCTAAATATACGAAAATACAATAGGCAAACCCTAACTCAGGTCGTTCTCAATACGCCTCTAACCGTGTCCCCGGCAACGGCGCCAAAAACTTGATGTGAGAAAATATATATAAATAAAACACAAGTCGCAACTAAGCTTTAAAAACCAAACAATTCATCCTAGTTCACACAAACGGCAAATGTACCGGTCGCGTATAGCACAGATGAGGAAAGTCCGGATATCGAACTCGAAGACACGTGAAAACGTTTATAATTACTAAACTCTAACCAAGACTCACCAAAATATTTAATTGATTTTTTGAAGATTCGATTTAACTACTTAACTTAACTAAATGAAAACTTTTAATAAAACTTCGGAAACTTTGACTGCAGTGATAAAAACGTCTACCTAGGTAAGAATCATATTGAAGGAGATGATAAGACAATGGATTGAAAACTCTCACGACACCGGCTCCTAGGGAATGACATAACTAAGGTTCACTCAGGAAGCTAGATTACCTCTCGGTCTCATTAACAAGCCCTAACCTACACTTAGTTGATTTTACGAACAAACCGGGTGACGAGTTGTTAACGTGCTCTAATGCCGACTCTCCTCTCGGTCTCACCGACACACTACCCTAATGGAGACGAATACTACGCAACCAAGGATAGAGGAACAATTCAGTTTAACTTAAACTAGGTCAACTAATCGCTCACAAACCCAAACCCGACAAGAACCGAACCCGCTCTCGCGCGATCCTAATCCTAACAAGTAAAAGCTATGAGACGAGTTTACTTCCTATCACCTCTCGGTCTCAAGGAAGGTGTCTACCCGCTGGTTTTAACTATTTAATATACCCAAACATACCCTACGGTTGAGCACCCCGCAAACAATCTCTAAACACAAAGTAAAGAGTTCAAACAAGCTAAAATAAACTAAAACCGATTCAATCAATCAAAGCAAGAGGTAATTAAGTATTATTAATCAAAACACAGCCACTAAACACAACCTAATTCAATGTTAAACCAAACTTTGCATTAACAAATCAAGTCATGATCATCAACAATCCAAACTACTTACTAAAACCTAACAATAATCATCTAACCTAGGTAGAACTAACAAGTTTAGCCTTACATTGATTTTGGACAGCAGCATATAGTTAAGATAAACATCAAATAACTCAACCAAAACATAATAAAACTCATTCAATGACCAAGAACTATCAAACACAAGTCAAACTTCAAATTACTTGCAAAACAATCCAACAAAAAGCTTAAATTTAACAAGTCAGGGTTCTTGAACAAAGAACAAAGTTTATGGATGATTACTTAGGGTTATATGGCTGAGATTATGAATGTATATGACCCGTAGCTGCTGTCCACAACTATCTTTAGCCTCCTTCTTCTTCCCTTGACTCAAGAATTGCAAAAAACGATTTTTTCCTCTTGAATGGGGGCTTTTAGGGTTATTTTTTTACTAGTTGGGGGCTGATTTCGGGATTGATGGAGTGTTAGGGTTCTTTTTTCTTTTGTTTAATTAATATATTATGCATGTAAGGCTTCTAACTTGTGGGCTTGGGTCGGGCCTTGAGTTGTAGTCTTCAAAGTTGCTCAAATAAGCCCCTAGAGTCTTCAAACTTGCCACTTTTCTTCATTAAAACTCATAACCTACAAGTAAACATCCATCTTTGTAAAATTAAGCAAAAACAAGCTATACCTCTTAATAATTAAACTAAAAAGCAATTAAATCATGATAAAACGATAAGGAAAGTAAGTGTGTTTTACAATACATCAAACATCCCCACACTTAAGTCTTTTTCGTCCCTGAAAAAGTAATCTACACAGGATCATACCCAAGTGAAAAACAACAAACTCTCAGATTATTATCATTTTCAAAGCACAAGAAACAGCCTGACATATTGACCGCGATTGCCGATATTGTTGTCCACTTAAACCCATCCACCAGCCAGTCAAGCCCGCCTTTTGCATTAAACGTTTTAAGTTCAAAAATTAAGGCTACACCTACCCCATCTCAGACAAAGAGAGCTAGAAAAACTAGAGTCGAAGCAAACTGGTTCGACAAATCACCATAAGCCAAGGACACGTTGATAGTACTAATTAGATGCACTCGGTGAAATTTGGATGGATGAATGGTCATGTGAAGGTCATACGAGCTATTCCTAAATATTATTGGACTTTGTCCTATAAATTCCTAATTTTTATTTATTGACTAAGAACCTTCGAGCCCCAATAGTGTATCCTCAGAGTCACCATCCCCAAGGTAACACGTAAACTCTAAGTCCCGTCTAGTATGTGCATCATTGGCCTCTTTTTCTAATTTTAAACAATGCTCATTTGGCATTTTACCATACATAACTTTCTTCATAAGCATTTTTCTTGTCTTGAACAACTTTGAATAATACAATACATAACAAACTTTCAACACATACTTTTTTTTTTCTCTTTTTTTTTCTTTTTTTTTCTTTTTTTTTCAATCTTTTATATAACCCTAAAATATATAACTATTTCCAAGCTCGTAAAAGATGAACATGTGGTGTGTGCTGATTTTGAGTGCATTTAATTGTTACCATCTCAAAGTTTTTATATTATGGTAATCCTCCCTAAGGATCGAAATTCGGTTTCACCGTTTTTAAATTATTATATATATAAAAACATGCTAAAGAGGACTATTAAAGCTAGTTGGGCCTATCGACACATCCCAAATCAGATATGCAAACCATCCCTTTTATTATTATATTATATTTATTTCAAAAGTATCCGAGAGTTCGTTAGCACATTGGTAATAATATCATTTCCTGCTTAACGTAGAATAAAAACAATTTTCAAGGGACATTTTTTCTTTAAAACTTTTTATATAATCTTTTTTTTAACTTTTTTTTTCTACAACTAAGTAAAATAAATTCCCATCCCCACACTTAGAACGAAATCGTCCTCGATGAGAACAATGAAAAGAAATAAAATAAAATAAAAACTGAAAAACAAAATTAAAACTTAAAGCAAAAAAGTAAAACAGAGAACAGGTTACTCCCCTAGTTTAGATGCAGAATCTTCACCGGCTATGTATCAATCGAACAACCGTATAGCATTACATTCGCGGCCGCAACCTCGGGTGAACTAGTTCCAAAACGCCATCAGAGCTACCATGCGCATAATAATACCTGCAATAACTCAAACTCGCTCGCATGTAGCGACGTACAAAATAAAAAACAAAACATAAGAAATAAACATATTATTGTGTTTTTTATTTTTATAATAAATATCCAATTTTTTTGTATTTTTATGTATGTTATAAATATAAATAAAAATAAAAACAAATAATAATGAATGTCATAATACAAACTCTACAAATAATAACGAATGCTCAAATAAGCCCCTAGAGTCTTCAAACTTGCCACTTTTCTTCATTAAAACTCATAAACTACAAGTAAACATCCATCTTTGTAAAATTAAGCAAAAAACAAGCTATACCTTTTAATAATTAAACTAAAAAGCAATTAAATCATGATAAAACGATAAGGAAAGTAAGTGTGTTTTACAACACATCAGAGACTATAGGTACGTCCTTTATCTCCTTTGGCTTTGATTCTTCAGTGACGTAGGCCATGAATGCTAAGCATCCTTGATTTAAACATTTGTTAGCTCTAATCTTGGAAATTATGATAACTTGGCCAGCGTCTTTGTCCCCTTCAATTCGAATTGTTCGTTTATCGGGGGCTTGAGGTTCAACGGTTTTGCTATTGTAGATTATACGGGCATGGTTATCAGATAACCAATCCATACCAAGTACAATATCAAAACCAGCAAGTGCCATTGGTAAAAGTTGAATAGGCTATATATAACCAGCTAAGTGAATTTTTCCGTTTTCAAGGGCTTCGGAGATCTTAACGATTTTGCCACTAGCAGTCTCGACGCTTAGAATTTTATTTAACTTTGTTAAAGGTTCGTTTAATAGACTAAAAAAGTTATAATCTATAAAACTTAAATTGTCACCCGAATCGAATAAAACTCTTACATGGTTGTCGTTGACTAGAAACATACCGGTAATGGTTTCCGGCATGTCAGCGGCCTTTTTTGTGTCGAGTACAAAGACTCTCGCGTTTCCCTTCTTGTTCTGGCCACTTCCACCCGCACCACCAGTCGCGGGTTTGTTCTTCGGGCACTCGAAACTAAGATGGCCCATCTCTTTGCAATTGTAGCATGTCATCTTTTTCTTCCAACAATCAGCCGCAGCATGGCCTGTACGATTGCATGACTCACAAACTTTAGGAGGTGGAGCGAAGTTACATCGACCCTTGTGATACCTTTTACATGTTTTGCATGGCGTAGCATTTGAATTGAATCGGTTTTGGTGTTGATTTACGCATTTGCCTTTGAATTGATTGTTTCCTACAGCCCTTTTCTGGTCGTTAGTTGACACAACCTTCTTATCCTCCTTTTTATTGCGGATCATGCTGCCCATCAAATAACCAGCCAATTCCATCGCGGAGTTGGCGGTTTGTGGTAAGTGTGACCTCACCATGTCGCGGATTTCCCGCGGTAGTCCTCAAGTGTATTTTGTAACTTTGCTGGATTCCGGATTAACCAGCTGGGGAACTAAACGACAATACTCATGAACTTTGGTGTTGTATTCTCGAAGATTCGTCCCTACGACCTTAAGATTGAGGAATTTAGTTTGGATTTTCTCGATTTCATGCATGGGACAAAACTTTCCCATCAACATCGCTTTGAATTCACCCCAACTCAAATTGTACATCACATATCTCCCTTTGCTCATAATCATTGTATTCCACCACTCAAGCGCTTCTCCCTTGAACATCAAGGCAGAATATTGGATCTTCTCCTCATCGGAACACTTGCTCGTTATTACAATTGTTCCATTTCCTCAAGCCACCTCACAGTTGTGATGGCTCCTTTATCACCATGGAACTCCTTTGGTCCATAGTATTTGAAATCCTTGAACGAACGCCCACTAATCTTTAGCTTCTTAAATTTTTGCCTAACTCTTCCATCAGTGTTAGACTCATGAACACTTTCCTCGACACGAGACGGGTTCGGACAAGATTTTATGGATTTTCGGGAAGGATTAACGGAATGAGAATGATTTGAGTTTTTCGATTGAGACCTAGCCATAGACTCTTCTCTAATCGCATCCTTAATCATCTTTTGTATTTGGATCATATATTTATCTAGGATCGGTTCACCTTGTTTATTTACGAGATCTTTCCCATTTCTTATCTCATCTTCTTTTCGTGCATTCTCGTTGTTATTACTTTGTTTAGACAATTTTCTTTTAATATATCTTTTTATATCTGAAATTTTAACAACGTTTCCTTTATTAAACATATATCTTATTTCACACACACACACACATATATATATATATCACGAAAGGATATATATATTTATTTTACATTACATATGCACATATATATATCGTTTGATAGATATATATATATATATATATATATATTGATCATCCTATCCTTATTTCAGGAACGTCTCAACGTTCTTGTTACATACATATTTCACATAACATTCAAGATTATATTATACACACAACTTCACATTGCATCCTTCTCTACCATCTTCAATCTTTCATGAACTTCCTCACCACCTTCGTTAATTTGTTGCACTTACGAAGAAGTGTCTTTCCTATTTTCTTTTTTTTCTCTCCTTCAATGGCCATCTACTTCCTCTAATCATCTGTTTCGTGCAGAGCGTGGTCCAAGTGTTCTTCATACGACTATGGAACTTCGTTGGGGTATCCATATTGTGGAGGTGGGTCGCGGTAACCTAAAGTCACCATTTCATAGTGATTCCTTGGTTCTGGATACGGAACTTCAGTCAAGTCGGATGAAAGGTAGAAGAAAGCTTTAGCAGTTTTGTTTTGTTCTCTGATCTCATCAGCTTGCTCTTCTTCTGTTGGGATTACGCCTTGGAACGGTGGAAAACTTGATGAAGCTTGGTTCTTGAGTTTCTCGAGATATTGGACATATGGATCAACAGAACCGTAGCTTGGGTTTTGGGAAGTGAGTGATCCATCCATTGATGTTGATATCTCATTGGGATTATCGGGATGCTCTTCTTCCGGTTCAGATTCTTCCTCAAGATCCTCCTCTTCTTTGGGGTCTTCCTCTTCCTCCTCGGGTTCTTCCTCTTCCTCAGGTTCTTCGCCTTCCATTTGTTGAGTGGTCTCATTGTTTATCGAGGGCATCTGCAAACTTTCATAGGGCATCATTACCCTCATTCTAGATTTGCGGGATGGTCCTCCATCATTTTTGGGTTGAGAGTTGACTTCATTGAAAGTGGAGCTTCCGGTATGCCATCGTCGTTGATCGGAATGGCATTTCATCCAGCCGGAGGATGGGGATCTTGGTTCTTCTTTGATGGGTAAGTTGGAAAGGAATGCATATGATGGATGAGGATTTGGTGGTAGGTATCCAGTTGGATAGTACTACAGTATTTCTGATGGTTGGTATATGGGGATATCCGTTGGATGGTACGTCGGTACTTCAGAGGGATGGTACATTGGTATGGTTGGTGAATGGTAACTTGAGTGCCTTGGTGGCTCAATTCTTTGTTTCGGTAAACTATCGGGAACGTCTATTGGATAGTGTTTACTTCCGGGGTAGTATACGGGTTTGGTTAAGTCATGTTCCACATCTTGGTCAAAGTACGCTCATAGTATCCTTCACTCATATTATCCTCGGGGTAAGGTTCGGTGATTCCAGCCTCTTTAGCCTTGCGCACATAGTTCTCCATATGGGTTTTGAATGACATCTAACATTGTTGGTGGTTTAGAATGTGGAGGGAAAGAAAAGGTTACCAACCTATCTTATCCCTAAAACAAATAAACAATTATTTCTTGTACTTGGATCGAATCTTGGGTATTACTTTATGATACCCAATTCGCTAAGATCGATGGTTCTGATACCAACACTTGTCACACCCAAAACTACGGTCTAGGAGTATGACACATATGTTGGTACCACATTTGTAAGTAAATCAGAGTTACGTTTAGTTAGCGGAAGACTTATAAACATGTGGATTAAAGTTGTAAATATTTACATACACGAACACCACAGAGTTCGACTTAGTTAAGTATCCGTATGTATACACATGGTCGTGCTTCCTGCAGGAAAACGTCCTACGACCAGGCGTGGTGCGATGTGCCCACTGCGTACTACCACATATGTAAGGATCCAGACAAACGTATACTACAGCCTGAGGGCTAGGCTTATAATCTTATTTATAACGGTTTTAGGAACACGTAGTCCCTTGTAAATAGTTTTCATATAATACGTTTGACTTGTTTAAAATAAGTTTGTAAAAGTTTGGGGGCGTATTCACCTTTTCACTTTGGGATCGGCTTCAATCACCATCCTAGGGTCTTTCCCTTTTTATCTCGCACCTATAGTACGAGTATAAACATTTGTTAGTCAGATTTACAATCCGGCTTAAGACCTTTAGTCTTATTTTATAAACTTTACCTCGATGAACCTTTAGTTCAAAATCTCCTTTACTTTAAAACCTTTAGTTAAAAAGTAATTTATAAACCTTTAGTTTATTTGTAAAACCCGACGTTTCTTCTTTCCTAAGAAATGTATTCTTTTCTTTTATTATTTAAGCATAATCATTATTACTTAAACAATATTTTCATAACAAAGAATATATACTTACACACATATATATTTATCAATATTCATATTCTTATCTTTTTGTTTCTTTCTTTGTTATGTTTTCTTTTCTTTTCTTTTGTCAAGGTATCGAGTATAACCTCGACTTCAGGTTTAAGCCTTTCTAAGAATATTTTATTATATTTATTTATCGCTACGCCTACCTTGTTGGCGTTTAGAAACCCTAGGAACTCGAGCAGCACTCCAAAGCCGCTTGGCCTCCTGTGTCGTCTTGATCAACATCCCTTCTTGTCGCCAAACGATATCACCAATCTTCAACACTCGTTGGCACGATTCTCGGGATTCATTGCCATGATAACAAACGCCTTCTTGGTTATATGTGGGTGGAGGGTGGCGCGAACTTCGAGGAAACGAACACGTAGTTCGAGGAATCGGGGCACACTTATCGAGACGAATCGAGGGTATGGTTTATATAATCTAGAGAGTTGTTAGAGAGAAGTGAGAGAGCAGGTTTTGGTGTGAAAATATGAAATCCCGGACCTGCTATTTATAGATATTTTCTAGGATCCCATGGCGGTACGCGACGACCTCTTGGGCACCCGTCGCGTACCGCGACATAGCCCTGGCCAGTAACAACGTAGGTCTGCCACGTGTCGCCACGTGGCAGACGTTGTACCACGTGTTGACTCGTGGCGGGGCACGTGGCGACCGGTGTGCCACGTGTGGCCACGTGGCAGGCCACGCGTCTCGCTGTCAGACACCCCATCACGGTACGCGATGTGTCTCTCTTCTGATCCATCGCGTAGCGCGATGGGTCAGGAAAATAGAATTTTCCTTTTTGACCGTCAGGTTTGGATTTTGGCAAATTTAGTCTCTAGACTTAGGAAAGTTTGACATTTTGAACTCGAAATTTTCATAATCCATAAGGGAGCAAACCGGAGATGGAACAATAAGATGAGAATCATGAAGAGCAACTAAGATACCTAATAATACGCTTCATGAAACTAAAATGAGAATCACTAGGAGCATGCATGAAGAGGCAAACTTGTTGAACTGCATAAGTTATATCTGGTCTTGTAAATGTGAGGTACTGCAAGGCTCCGGCTAAAGCGCAATATATTGTGCCATCGGGAATTAAGTCACCATCAGAAGCGTTGAGTTTAGCCATAGTGTCGACCGATGTGGCACATGGCTTACAATTGGACAATCCTGCTCGCTCGATAATATCCCGAGTATAGGTTGCCTGAGATAAAAAAAGACCATGTTGATTCCTTGTGACCGTAACCCCAAGAAAATGATGTAGGCGCCCAAGATCGGTCATGGCAAACTCCTGCAAGAGGGTACCGATAATAGAATGCAGGAGTTGCGCATTCGAAGCGGTCAAAACAATATCATCTACATATAATAGCGAATATGCCTGATTCGAACCATGATTATAAACAAACAGAGACTGATCACATGTGCTTCGACGAAACCCATGAGTCATAATAAATGTCGAAAACCAATTGTACCATGCCCGTGGTGCTTGTTTGAGGCCATATAACTATTTTTTCAGCCGACATACATGATTAGGGTGGTTGCTGTCCATAAAACCCGGAGGTTGATGCATGAATACAATTTCTTGTAAATCTCCATGTAAAAACGCATTTTTAACGTCTAGTTGATGAATTTCCCATGATCTTGACACCGCCAAGGTTAAGACAGTGTGAATCATTGCCGGTTTAACCACCAGGCTGAAGGTGTCATTACAATCGACCCCCACTGTCTGAGATTTACCATTAACTAGCAATCGAGCCTTATATCGGTTAAGAGACCCATCAGACTTAAACTTGTGGCGAAATAACCATATGCAACGTATAATAGGATAATTAACAGAAGGTGGAACTAGTTCCTACGTATCATTAACCTATAAAGCCTGAAATTCGTTGATCATAGCATCACGCCAATTAGGATCCGATCAAGCGATTTGATATGTCTTGGGTATGGGAGATATAGGCGATGTGATTGTAGTGTGTAGGTTAAGTCGGGTGACAGGTTTGGTGATACCAGCACGTGCTCGTATGGTCATCGGGTGAACATAAATGTCGTCGGAGGGTTGGGATGAGATGTTGGATTGTGTAGGAGCAGCGGCTGAAGATTGGGCAGGTCGGGTTTGAGTTGGTTGGGTATTGGTGTGGGGTAACTTTTGGGGAACATATGGAGGTGAAGTAGGTGGGTTAATGGAACAGTAGGCGGGGTAGGGAATGCTAAATTGGGCATTGTTTGGGTAGGTATCGGGTCGTCTAATAAATTATATGTGTTAGGAATAAGGGGCTCCGATGTTGAAAATGAGTGTTCGTCAAAGACGACATGGCGGGAGATGTGTGTTTTACCAGTGATGGAATCAAAGCATCGATACCCCCGATGATCGGCCGGGTAACCAAAGAAGATGCATTTTATTGATCGAGGATGGAATTTGTGTGGATTTGTAGCGGTTGTATTCGGGTTGCAAACGCATCCGAAGACACGAAGATGATCATATGTAGGGTGACGACGATATAAGGTAAAATGTGGGGTGGAGAAATTTAAACATTTAGTAGGCAAAATATTGTGAAGATAGGAGGCGGTATGAAGGGCTTTGGCCCAAAAAACGGGCTGTCAATGAGCATGGTTAAGTAAAGTACGGACAATGTCATTTAATCGACGAATCATGCGTTCAGCACGACCATTTTGTTGGGATGTTTAAGGAAAGAAAAACGAAAGGTAAGGCCATGGGTGTGGGCAAATTGTTTAAAGTCGTTATTGTCAAATTCACCACCAATGTCACATTGGAAACTCTTTATTTTAATATTTAATTGGGTGTGAATAAACTGGTGGAATTTGGTGAAATTTGTGAAAGATTCTGATTTGAATTTTTATGGGTAAATCCAGACAAAGTGAGAAAAATTATCAATTAAAACCATATAATATTTATAGCCAGCCCGACTTATTATTGGCGAGGTCCATAAATCACAATGTACAATATAAAACAAAGCAAAAGTAATATAATTGGATTCATAGAATGGTAAACGTTTGTGTTTTGAAATTTGACAAGAATGACATAAAGGTAAGTGCAGTTGTTTATTACAAAAAATTATAGATAAACTAGGACGTAATAAAGATAATATGGGATCGCCCGGGTGACCGAGGCGATTGTGCCATTGATGAGCGTTGGTGTTGATGAAGGCGGATGGAATAACCGGTTCAGTGAATGGATAAAGTTCCCTCGTACTATCGTGGCGGGAAAGTCGAGCCCCAGTCTTGAAATCCTTCACAGTAAAACTGAAAGGGTCAAATTCCATAGAGGTCCAATTATCGATATTAAATTTACGGACAGAAAGAAGGTTTTTGATAATTTGAGGGGTGTACAAAATATTAGTTAATTTGTAGGTCTGGTTTTGTATGGGAAAAAGGGTGTTACCCGATCCGTAAATGGGACGAGATTACCATTACCAACGAATATAGAATTTACAGATAAATTAGACACGTGAGAAGAGATTTTACCTGGTTCCGATGTGAGATGGGACGAGGCACCTGATTCCGTATGCCAAGGATCCGATGAGTTGTAATATTGTTGACCCATATTGACTTGTCCCATGGCTTGAGCAAGATTGGTTGCATTAGATTATGAAAAACCCGCTAATTCAAAGTTTGGACCTGGGTTTGGGCCGGTAGTGGAAGGGGCCGATGGGTTGAACTGGTTTACTGGTTGCTGGGTTGGAGTGGAAGGCGGGCCTACTGTACCCAATGGTGGAGCACGCTGGTTGGTGGACTTGGGATAGTTGGACCATTGTTGATTGTTATTTCACTGATTAGGATGAACCGGTTGTGTATGGTATGGGCTAGGAGGTGGATTGTAGCCATTGTTGGGCCAACCATGATTGGACAAAATTTGATTACCTGATGATTGGGAATTCTCAGTTCCTTGTGAGTGGGAATGACTTTGATTTCCCGAGTAGCCACGACAACGACCCCTTTAATTTCGGCCACGACCTCGGTATGAATTTTATCCACGACCGCCTCGACCCGCATTATTATTATTAGAATAAAAACGTGGATTAGTACCTTTATGGGTCCCCGGTTGCATGTGATTTCCAGTTGCCATGAGGGCTGATTGATACCGTTGACGGGCCGCTTGTCGTTTTTGTTCAAGATCGAGTTGTGTGAGAGCTTCATCCCAAGATGGCGTGGACTGGTTAATAATGGCTGCTACAGCCTCGTATTCACGAGGTAAACCGTGGACAAGTGTGACGAGTCGAGGTTCACTTACCGGTTGATCAACGTCTCCGAGTTGATCGGCCAAATCCTTCAGTTTTTGGCAATAGTCCTCCATTGACGAGCATGCGGTTAACTGAAGATTGGTAAATTTTTGTTCAAGTGCGGCGGCCCATGCATGTTTATTATTCAAGTAGATACTTTCAAGTTTGACCCACGCGGCCCGAGTAGTGGTGTTGGTTTTTTTTCTTGTTTTATAATATTTTATCATTTTTGTGTGTTCCAAAATGGTTATTAAAGTTCTCAATTTCAAAAAGTTCTTTTAGGTATGTGTGTGTGTGTATATATATATATATGCATATACATACAAGCTTTTATCCCTCATATTACGGGGTTGTTTTACATTATTCGTTTATAATATTTATATATATTTTAATTTTATTTATTTTAAGGAAGTTAAATAATATACTTAGGATTCGATGATGAAAGTGTTTCACAAAAAAAATGAGATGTTATAACCCGTTTCTAAAAGTGATATGGGTTTGGTAAGACCCATGACCCGTTTATTTTTTTAACTATAAAGTTGTTTATCAATTATAAATAATATTTTTAAAAATCGGATATTAATTTTTAGTACATATAGGACTTTTATATCAAATATTTGGTGAGATTAATTTTTAATTTAATAAGATGTTATAGCCCGTTTAAGGACTATCTGGTTTGATGAGACTCATACCCGTGAATTCGGGTGAAATACATGAGAAGCCTTCATTTACAAATAAAGTAATTTGGTGGCTTGAGAGAATGTAGAGAGCAACCAAAAAGCTTTTAAAGGTTTCATTTATATATATTTAAGATATACATAGGGGGAGTTAACGTACAAATGAAATTAACGTGCTAATTGTGAGAATCAAGTAGGGTAATTATGTAATTACATTATAGAGTAATAATTATGTAATAACATACTTACTATATGTGTATATATGATTATTCTACTTAATTCTCACAATTAACACGTTAATTTTATTTGTATTTGATTCAAACTATATATAAAAGAATGATAATTTGAAAACTCATTGAGTTCTAAGAACTTTTAAAACTTATTTACAATCACACAGTTAATTAAATGTGAAGTTGTTTTGCATATGATTAAATCTTAAATAAAAAAAATCTAAAGAGAGAAAAAACAATTTAAAATAGTTAGGAGGGTATTTTGATAAAGTAAAATTTCATAATCTTTTATATATATTAAGAAGTCAAACTTGATAATTATTATTACAAACACTTTATTTTTATTTAAATTGTTCAAAATATTAAGCCTATTATTATTTTAAATGATATAAATAAACATATGTTTGTATAAAATATACTAAAACCCACTTTGTATTAAACATATTTATAATATAAACAATTTTTTATTTAGACAAAGTAGCAAAACCAGTCATTTATGTTTGTACGCTTTTTCATTAGACATCATTTGGTAAAAAAAATTACAACAAAACATCTTTTATGCTTAAAACCTTTATCACATTACATCCTTTGACACTAACTCCAATTTTTGAAAGTTTGAAATCAAGCCATCAAATTATCTTTTTTTACTTTATCAAACGTTTCTCTTTTAACTACATAAATTAAAATATTGTTCAAAATACTAATCACCCATCTCATTACGCAAATCCGTCTTGATAAACTTCATATTAGTAAATACCTTTCAACGGTTCGGTTGCAACCGGTAAAACCAATGCTAAGTTTAATATTCCATAAACCAAAGGAAAAGTGGCATGCTTTGTTTCTATGATTAGACGAGCATGAAGGTTAATCCTGAATTATTAATAAAGTGAAAGGGTTTATTTTGCTATGTTTTTATTTTAGCTAATTGAATTATGATAGGTTCAGGAAATGTTTGCCTTGTAGAGAAGGTTTAATAATTGGCTTAGAAAATAAGTTTAGTACAACTATAAGTCTATAACTAGAGGTCTATGCTATTGTTTTTTGGTGTGTTAAGGAGTGTCTTCTCCATGTAAGTTCATGAAGTTAGTTTGATTATATGAAAAGAGTCGAAGATTGTCACCTCAATATCTCGTATTAGTTTGTTTGTTCATTTGTTTGATTCGTCAGGGCCAATAGAGCAAGGTCATCATTCCACTCAGTTTTTTAAATTTATCATCTTTCTTTAAAGTGTGATAAATGGTCGTAGGATCACACTCCCTTGTTTCATTACTGAAACCTTTTGGATACATCTCAGAAAATACCACTACGTTAGATATGTCAAGCTTAAAAAACGAATCGTAAGGATTTAAAGCAGACATATTTTCTAACAAACTAGTTGAGACCTCACTGGATCTATTTCCAAGTTGTTGAATTTGCATATCCAAAACCGTGTTAAAAACTTTAACATTTAAATGATGTCTATTAGTAATGACATTCTTTCAGTTATTTTGATTACCATAACTTTCTGTTATATGTAACATCTTAATCTCTTTTTTTTTTCTCACACAGAGATGTCAATCTTGCCAACATCTTGTCAAAAAGTTTTGTAGTAGATTATTCAATGCTCGGTTTGCCCGACGGTTGTTTGTAGTATTATGCTCCGCCTAAACCAATGAGTAACAAGCTAATTTTTTGAAAAGGCTTAATAGGTTTGGGCTTAAAACTTTCGTTGGGCTCTTTAAATTGGTTGAGCTTTAAACAAACAGTGGTAACATTATAATTTTTCAGGGGTAACGAAATACGATAACGGCTATTTTTTTTTACAATGCTAACGAAAAGTTGAGGGTCAGCGAAGGCTACCCTTGACAATAAGCTAACTCCGCCTCTGTTCAAAATAATTCTTAAAGTTCTCAATTTTCAAATGGTTTTCACGTGATCCCAAACATCATCATCATCATCATCATCATCATCATCGTACTCAGTAAACCCCACCAAATAGCAAAGCTATGGTAGGGTCTGAGGAGGGTAAGATGTAGACAGCCTTACCTCTACCTCGTAGGAATAGAGAGGTTGCTTCCGGTGAGACCCCACCAAATAACACTCAATCATCGGGACACCGGTCAATTGGTGCATGTAAACCTTGTCTTTCGGCTATCAACGCCACCACATGATGCCTGATTAACCTTCTGCCACTTTTAACGTTATTTTCACTAGTAAAATAACGTCAAATTAGTGAAATTTCACTTTTACCCGCATGAGTGTTCACACATATATACATTATATGTGCGCACCGCAAGCAGGGCGTAACGTGATCCCAAACCATATATATAATATCTAATATATGGCACCTTGAAACAGTTTAGTAGCCGTCTCTCTACCTGAATCGTCGCTTACATTGGGGTAGCATTGTTTCCTCAACTATATATTAGGAGTTGTTTGTTTAGTGTGATTACTCAGTTCTTATCTCTTATATTTCATTTTGGATTCTTAGTGCCAACATCGATTTCGAGCTCAAAAAATTTCTCTATTTATGTTTCTATATAATTTTGTTTTAATCGTACGACGTCTGAATCTTTGATTTGATTAACTTACGAGTTTCCTATTCCACTATAAAAAAAGGCATTTATGTTTTTTTATTTTTTTGAGCACTTTTCATGCAACATTATTACAATACTAATATTATTATTTCGAAATTTAAAATTGGAACTATACAGTCATATTTAAATGCAAATGATGCAAATAATAACTACTCACAATAAAGAACAACCATTTGTTGGAATGAACTTCGATCATTTGTTCATCCAAATCACACACCGTAAGCTCTTACCTTCAAGAAGGAGATCGAAAGCCTTGTTGATGTCTTCGAAGTTGACCTTATGTGTCACGAAATCATCGAGTTGTAGTTCCTATAATTTAGAGAGATCACAATGTATTAGGTTCATTCCCCATCACCCAACATTATTAAAAATGAAAAATAACATCAATATTTATAACTTAGTTGTAGCCTGATATGATTACTAACTTGCAAAGACATATTACCTTGGTCATGTAGCGTTTTATGAGGATTGGAATATCAGATTTTGGTTTGAGACCTCCAAACAGGGCACCCGTTAGGGTCCTTCCGTTGTCAAGTACGTCGTAAGAATTGAAGGTCAACATTGCCCCCGGCTGGTTGTACCCCAAAACAACTGTTTTTCCCCATGCCTAAAGATTTCATTCATTGATAAACTTTCATTAGTGCATAGTATTCACTTTGAAAATGAAGAAAAAACATGGAGTTCAGTATCCCATGAAACATTTATTAATGTAAGGGTAAAACGGTCATTATGTAAAAACCAAGATCCAAAACAAAAGTCCATCCGTTTAGGGCGCTGTGTTCCTGAGTTAACTTAACGAAAGAAAAGAAAGTAAATGAAAACTTTCTTTTCCTTTCCTTTCACACATCCTATCTATTTTCATTTCCTTTACATCCAATTCTTTCCAATTTGGAAAGAAAACTTTCACCCTTTAAAACCTCACATTTCCCCCACTTTTCCTTTCCTTTCTCCCGTTAAATGAAACTTGAGAACACAAGTGTTTAACTTTTCATTCCTTCTTTTCATAAAAAAAACTTGGGAACACACCCACCTCTATTTTTCCATCCATTTCCTTTCCTTTCTCCCCTTAAGTGGAACTTAGGAACACGAGTGAAGAATAGATACTATAGCCGTAGTTTCTCATACTTGAGAATGGAAGTTAAAGTTTTAACGTAAGGACAGTGTAACTTATTCTTTTAAATTTTGCTATTTGCCCCCACTTAACATAGGATAACTTATAACCGGGTATTCAATACAGGGATAGAACAAAAAGAGACCTTTCTACAAGAAGCATAAGCTTCATGCACTAGTGACGTCGAACCTACACACTCGAAGCAGTAGTCCGCACCCCCATTGGTCATCTCGATTATTATCTATTTAAACAACAACTTTACGTTAATAAAACTGCATTAAGACTTTCATACTGAAACAAAGTTTAAAGTGCACATAACTTTGAAAAAACAAGCATGCATTAAGTCATTCAACATTTTCATTTCATGTTTGTGCATCTCCTTAGAAAGGGAGTTGCACACAAAATAAATATAAAACAAATAGAACCTAATTAACTAGCACAAACCATGGCTCGATCTCATTGTTAAGTTACCTGGCTCACAGTTTTGTCCCCACAGCTTCCCGAGTTCACGAAATCAGTAACTCCAAATTTCTTTCCTGTGGATACAAATATGTAGTCGCACTTACTAAGACCATTGTTAATCAAATCCAAGTAAAACTAGATCACCGCGGAAGATTCAGAATGCATATTATACATGAAATTACCTATTTCAAACTTGTCCGGGTTTACATCAACACCAATGATCCTCTTAGCTCCACATAGCCTTGCTCCTTCAGCAACCTGATCATCGTTAGAAAAATGAAACTTCATAAGAAATATGTCATTATCGTCGCTATAGGTTCGTTGTATCAGACGAAAATTTGTTGCAGTATGTCTATGTGTTTATTATGTCCAGTCATTAAGTTCATTGAAGCTTTTATGTGTAAGCTTAAATGTTTTGAAAAATATAATTGCACACACAATCATACCGCTAGCCCAATTGCACCCAGTCCAAATATAGCAACTGATGTCCCGGCTTCCACACTTGCTTTTTTCCACGCGGCACCAACCCCTGAAAGAATTATGTATTTTCATCTACTAGCTAGTGTTCCTTTAAAAAACTTATAAATGGTTATTAGTTTATCAAATGTACTAATATAATAGAACAACACCATAAGTATCTGTGTTCACATATTTCATCTTCAATCGTTTCGTATATTCATTGTGTTCTTGATATCCTACAAAGAAACCCATTAAAAACTCCTTTAACACTCCCCTTAAGTCCGCAACCAACTTGTTGTAGCTACTTGGGCTTTTCACCCCCTAACTCACAGATTGGGCCCAGTGTCGGCTCAACCTCTTTGGTGGCCTAAAACGATATCTAAAAACAAGGCCTTGTTGTAAAAAAAAGATATCTTGTTTTCCCTCCAAATAATCAAGATGTTGTCATTATTATTTACAAATACATAAGTAATGCAGATCCTATACCTTCCTAGACCTAATTCAGTTTAAACGTCGCTTAAATCACAAATTACAAATGTAATGTATAATTATTAGTTTTGTTTTGGAAATTAGAGGCCTTTGGAGGTGAGGGCCTAAAGCCCTAGCTTCATTTCGTTGTCCCTAGAGATAACCCTGATTGGGCCTTTGCTTGGGTCAAACAACATTTAAGCCAACACCAAAATGAACCAATATTGAGACAAAACATAATACTAAAGTATAAAATGAAAAAAAGACTCATTAATTACCAGCTGCAACTCCACAAGTAAAGAGACAAGCTCTGTCCGGCGGTGTTTGTGGATCAATTTTAGTTATATGAGCAATGTCAACCACCGTGTATTCACTGAAACTCGATATAAACATGAAGTGATATACAGTTTCCCCTTTGATGTCTGTAAACCTGCTTGTCTCCTCTCTATCAATCCATGGAGAAATACTAAAAGATAGTTTTGAACATAGGTTGCTTTTTACAGACAAACAATCGGTACATTCACCGCAATCTGGTAAAAAAATTGGGATCACAGTGTCTCCTTCAACAACTTCATGCACACCTTCTCCAACACTCTCTACAACCCTGATTTGTACGTGCATGAAATGAAACCATAATAATATGCTGCTCATGCATTTTAAAATAGTGCATTACTAAATTTGATAAATTCTTACCCCATTGCTTCGTGACCGAGTATTCTGGGGAAAATAGCTGGAGGAAGCTTCATCAAACAGAAAAAAAAAAATTAGTTAGCATCAACAGATGATCGGCCGAGTATATTAGTTAGAAGATTCTTTTACGAGTAATTAAGGAATAGTAACTACATATTGATTCTTTTGGAGAGTTGTTTACATGCACGGGAAGCTTATAACAAGATAAGTGCTATTTCATTCTTTGTTTAGCCTATTTCATTTTTTATTTTCATTGTAAGTCGCTTGATAATAAATATCCAATACTGTATTTCATAAGCTTGGATGAAACACAGGGGGGCGAACTCAATACACATTAAAATTTTCATAAACGAGGGACCGGACTCAAAATTTCGATAAAAACAGTAATTCAGTAAATTTACATTATGTAAAAAAGTTTTCAGAAAAAAACAGGATTCACGCCACTAAGGGGGTGTTTGGGATTGCTTATTTTCACCAACTTAAACACTTTTTGTAAAGTAATAAAGTGTTTGGGATTGCTTATATTATAAGAGAAAAAGTTGTATAATTTAATGAAAAGTTATAAGGAAGTAAATAAGGAATCCCAAACACCCCTTAAGCAAAAACACGAAGGGGACACCCGGGTCACCATAAAACCTCGCCCCTCCATGTGATTTCATATTTAAATTTCAACATCCATCCGTAATATGCCCTACAACAGCAAACGCCTAGGTGGAATTCTGTCGGCAATGAATTTCCATGAAATCTTTCAAATTTTCATTTTCAAAATTTGATAATATATTTTTCCCATTAAAAATATTGACGTAACAGGCATTCGTTCATAAATAGAGTTTCTTTTTTAAAAGTATTTTGTATGATCTCAGTCTCGGGCACTATATTATAACAAGTAGGGCTGAACACGGTTCAATTATTAGGCGAAACTCAAACCTAAAATGAAGTAATCGGTTATTTGAATATACAAACCGTTCGGTTTTCGGTTTTCCGGTTATTTTCGGTTTCGGTTCGGTTATTTTTGGGGTTTTTTCAATTATGTGTAGAAATTGCAAAAAGAAAACTAAAATGCATATTTTAAGTTTGTATAAGAACGTATTAGAGTACCACATGATATATTGAATTTAAAAAAAAATAGACACGTGTTACGTGGAATTATACGAATACAAAGTTATTAAATAAATTTTAAAATTCAACAAATTTCTTAATTAAAAAACATTATAAGTTTAGTCCCAATCTTTATTAATCATCTTATTTATCTTCAAAGTTTAGTCAATTCATCATCATCTTGATAATGTTTATCACCATGAATCGGTTCGGTTCGATTTTTTTTAAATGGATAACCGAATCGAAACCGAAAATTCGGTTTTTCAAAAAAGCAAAAAATTAACCGTCGGTTAATACTTCAAGTCGGTTTTTCAGTTAATTCGGTTTCGTTCGGTTAATTCGGTTTTTTGCTCACCCCTAGTAACAACAAAAAAGTAGCCGACGAATCTAAATAGACAAGAATATATGTTATTAGATTTCGAGATATGGGATCATTTTCCAACTCCTCCAAGTTGTTGGTGTATTTAGATGACGCGAAACGAAACTATTTTCTCATACAAACCGGCTTGCCTTGTCAAAACGGTGGAAGATATAAATTCTTTGGATATAAAATCATTCTACTTTTAAAAGCATTGTTTGGAAAGATTTGTTTCTTTGTAACATTTTTAGTTTCTAGCGTCTCGCTAGTTGTTTGAAAGAATTTGTCGTTCCAAACAAAATTAATATGATTTCGAAATCATTAACGTAGTACCTCGGACTTCCAAAAGGTAACATCCACGGGACAAAGAGAAGTGCATATGATTTTGATCCGAACTTCACGGGATTTTGGTGTGGCCACAGTCACTTCTTCTATCACCATAGGCTCCCCCGGCTTTCGAGCAATAGCCGCTATAGGAATTAAAAAATAATCAAAACTCAAAGTAGTTTTACAGATGATCAGCATGCATAGATCCGGATAGCTTCACATTTCAAATTACATATTATTCTAGTTTTTCTTTTCTTTATTTTTTTCAAACAAACTGATCCATGGATTTATGGTTTTGATGCATGCATGGGTTGAAGAGAATATTACCTCTGCAACGAATAGGCTTGCCGGCTGTGTTGCTGGAGGTTTTTCCGGTCATACTCAACGACAGTTTCGGAGCACTAAATAAGATGATAGAGTTGTTTCTTATAATATTTGTAAGTGATTATAGTGGTGGTCGTTGGTAGGTCCGAGTTATTTCAGCTGTATTTTTTTTTCTTTTCTTTAATATATATATAAATTAGCTTTTATTCTCGGTATTATGAGGTCGGTTTACATTTTCCGTTTAACATTAAATGAATCCTCTGCTTAATGTTTATATTTATTCGTTTATATTTATTTGTTATAATTTGGATATTATTTTTTGAAACATTTTCTTTAAGTTAAACTTAAAAGAAAATAATCACTAACATAACTAAATCTATATAGAGAAATTAAATTAGAGTTTGATAATGAAATAGTTAAATAAATAAATGAGATGTTATAACTCGTTTAAGATCGAGCGCTATACG
Organism: Bidens hawaiensis; assembly: GCF_021521415.1. Taxonomy (NCBI): domain Eukaryota; kingdom Viridiplantae; phylum Streptophyta; class Magnoliopsida; order Asterales; family Asteraceae; genus Bidens; species Bidens hawaiensis. The sequence continues at coordinate 517,864 of NW_027492170.1, forward strand.
GGTTTGGTGAGACCATGACCTGCTTATTTATTTTTTTAACTTATTGAGATGTTATAACCCGTTTAAAAGTTATCTGGGTTTGGTCATGAGATTAATTTTTAACATAATGAGATGTTATAACCCGTTTAAGGGTTATCCGGGTTTGGTGAGATCCATACCCGTCAAAATAGGTAAAGTGCATGAAAAACCTTTATTTATAAATGAAACAATCTGGTGGCTTGAGAGTGGTGAGGAGCGACCAGAGCGCGACATCTAGGATTTTAAATGTTTCGTTTATATAGATTGATTATTTATAATATATCTAGTAAACCTAAAAAATAGAGTGATGTGTATTAGGGATAAACATGATCAAAGGATAATACGATGGATAGTTTGTGGTATATAGTTTGTTACTAGCATATTACTTATATTTATCGTTTCTTTATGGTTGGCTTTTCAAAAAAAAAAAATAGGTTGTTCTAGTTTTATTCAGCATTTTCTAAAGTAATTATTTTTATATGATGTAGCTATAAGAATTGTAAACCTATATATTTAGCATTCTCAGACCTTTCTCTCACATTGCATGGCAACATTAAACTCCCAAGCAACCACATTACTGCTATGTTGACCATTATTATTAAACTATCTTTTTCTAGTTATCTATTGTAGTAAAAATATGTTGTCCCTTTTCTCGAGTATCAAAATCTTTTTGACTAGGTTGATGGCATCATTAAAACATATCAGCTTATGCCAATAGGTTCTATGTTTAACAGATCTAATAAAAATCTTTTTTTGCGGACTTTTGTAAAATATTGGAATAAAATATGCCAAAACGAGTCCCTAGTCCAAATAAAATTTAGACAATTCATCACATGTCCTGTCTCTTAATAACAACCCTTGATTGCCGAAAGCGTCCTTTCAAATCCATTTTTTTCACATCCACAGCCGAAAAGTATTAGTAATACACTTTTACTCGAGCCTTCTCTATTTAAACATCCATTTTTTTGTTTGAACACTTTGGCCCACCTATATGAGTCGTATAGCTCAAACTGCTCATATAGGTGGCAGCTTTTTGTCAGTTTCCTTTAACCAGTCAATACGATAAGGTCTATACGAGTGGAGGCCTATACGAGTGGAGGCCTATACGAGACAATTTGAATTTTTATATACGAGTGGAAGCCATACGAGGTGTATGCCGAATACGAGATGACAACTTTTTGTCCTTTAACCGCATTTTCCAAGACTGATTATATGAGTTGTATGGGCTATTCGAAATGAAATTTAAATTTTTTTTCTACCGATATTAGTAGCATTTATTTGTAATAAACAAAAATGTTTTTTTTTTCAAACGCAAATACGAGCAATATTGACTATGCGACTAAAATTATTAAACACTAGATATTCTCACTATAAAAAACATTTATGTTGCAACCCTTTTTAAAAAGAAAAAGTTTTATCGGATTTTTCTCATGACTAATTGAGAAAACAATTATTTCTCGTCCCATTGAATATCTGGAATACAATACAACATTCTAAGTTCGTTTATAGCTTACTTCATTTCACAACTGAATATTAATTATTTATTTTTTAATTGTTTTTTATAAAAAATACTAGTTATAAAAAACATAAACTTATAGATTATGAGTCTTTTTCTCATTTTTATAAATTTACGATACGCTAGAAAACACAAACATTAATATTTATAAGCATAATTAAAGATAAACATTATATCATTATATTTATAACATAATTAAAGATGAACAAATACGTGGTTTTAACGTATTCTAATCGAACAACAGGAGCGTCTCGAGGCACTGGCCTTCTATAAGTCGTCATTCGATCTGTTCCGATAGCCGTTGTTAATTCTTCTCGCACCACGTAGCTAATCTCATGGACCCCGTGAACACCAATGTATGATGTTTAATGTGAAAGACAAATGTATGATGTTTAATGTGCAATGTCTTTCGTAGTACTCAATGGAAGTAAACATGTATCTAGATCACCCGTCGGTGTTTAAAGTAGAACCATATATTGTTGGTGTTTTGATACCCAAAGTTTGGCATTATTAAATTCATATCATAGACTTTGAAGTTTTGAATTTGTATGAAATCCACATAATTTATGGCACCGTCGGCGTATATCCTTCTCACCAAAGCTGTAAAATGACCATAGTGGTAGATCTTCAAAGTAAAGTACCATGGTCTATCAGCGTACAGGTCAAAGTAAAGTTTTGAATTTGTATGAAGTACCACATAATTTTTTGTTTTATATTTTTTTATTTTTCTTAAAAAGAGTTTTGTTTGTTTTATAATTATATACACACACATACATACATGTATGAAAAAATATGTATATTTGATGTTTAAAGTTACTTACACAACCACTAGCTTGGTTTAGTGGCAAATGGAAATGACTTTTAACCAAAAGGTTGTGGGTTTTAGTTTCACTTTAAACATTTAAACTCTATTTTTATACAATACAATTATTACACAACACAAATCATAACCAAGTAATTGTTTAAACTCTATTTTTATACAAAACAATTTTTGTTTTATATTTTTTTATTTTTCTTAAAAAGAGTTTTGTTTGTTTTATAATTATATATACACACACATACATACATGTATGAAAAAATATGTATATTTGATGTTTAAAGTTACTTACACAACCACTAGCTTGGTTTAGTGGCAAATGGAAATGACTTTTAACCAAAAGGTTGTGGGTTTTAGTTTCACTTTAAACATTTAAACTCTATTTTTATACAAAACAATTATTACACAACACAAATCATAACCAAGTAAGTCAATTCAGAAAATAATTGTTTAAACTCAACATAAATACCCTTTTACTTCAGGCCTAAATTTTTTTCGCTTTTGGCCCAATTTTTTTTAACAATTATCGGAGACGGCCCTGGGTGTATAAAGATCCAAACAACTCGTATAGACTATACTATTCGACTTCGTCTAGAGGGTGTATGGGCAATATATGAGTAGTCTAGGCTATACTACTTGTATAAATATTGGCATCATCTCGTATAAGTCATACGACTCGTTTAAGAATCTGGTCAAACACGTTTTCCAAAAAAGCTGGTGGACATCAGAGTACTGAAGTCTATACGGATCGTATAAGTTATACGAGCAGTGGTGGAACCAGAACTTTACGATAGGAGGGTCATAATAAAAAAATGATATTACACTCATTAGCATACGACTACTTATGAGTTTTGCTAATTGATATACAACAAGGGGCGGGTTTAACATATTATCTAAAGCGAAAGCAAATAACTTGTCAAAACCGAACTGAAGTAACCTATCCAAACTAATAAACGATGGCTCGATTATGTTTTCCTTGAAAACTGAAACAATTTGATGTTGATTATGCCTCGCTCCAATACGCATCGATCCAATCTATAAGATCTAATTAAACCGACCTAGTTTAAATCATTAAATGTTTGAAATGACCGAACCTGACAACAAGTTTAAAATAGTTTACTCTTATACATGTTTAAAAAAGAAGAGTAAAATAATGTAATAAATATCAATTGCAAAGTAATAAATAATATAAAAAAATGTAAATATTAGTATCATGTTGTTGGGTCTTGTCCTATTCGAGAACTCGGTAAGAAACATTTGTTATGTAAATATTCTAAACAAACTAATATAAAACATTTAATTTTATAAACATTTGAAATATAAATAATAAAAAGTCTTGATAAACAAATTTAAGTATTAAATATAAAACGTACAAACATACATTCCGGTTAAATAATATATATTTTTAATAATACATTTATCATAAAACATGCAAAATATTAAATAATATTAAATGATCGAACACAAAATAAATGTTTGTTAAAAAATTAAGTGTGAATAATAAATGCAATAATGCATAATCAACCCAAGTCTAGAATATTGAATTAGTTAGTCTTCAACCATACTTCGACCCATAAAAGTTGGTGCAAATTTTAGATCTGTTTGCCAACGGAAGATTTTCTGGGCATTCTTCACATTCCTGGGTTTTGCATTGTTGTTAGATAGTGCAGACCTATAAATAAAGTAGCATGAATTCTATTGAAGATGTTCTTCAAACTTAGGAAAGTAAGGTTTGAACACACTTACTTGGATCTTCATTCCATGAAAGTTTCGCCTAGTTGTGATAGTTAAATATTAAATATATAAAAAATGATGTTAAATATTTTATATTTAGCTCCTCATCATTAAAATCATTTCAATTTACCAAATTTCGTTCACACGTGTGTTGTTTGGTTTTATCTGTTGTCTCTCAGTTTAATCAAAAAAAATTTTTGCTTCATTACGTATTAGGGACATTGATAGAAGAATTAATTACATAATTTGTTGTGTATGGTAGTTAATAAAATATTAAAAAATATGATGATCAATGCAAGAAAACAGAAAAACATACTTGGATGGTATAAACGTTTTACCAAAAGATGCATAAGAGTTAATCCTATATGTTTTTGTTATCACGTTATGGTATTTATAACATTATAAAATTATGAATCATTTAATGAGTTAATCGGTAATTTGAAAACAGAACAACTATTTTGAGTATGAATCAATCAATTTATTTTTAAAAGATTTCATGTAATTTAAAAAAATATCCTTAATTTGATTAAAATGTCAAAAATATGTAATTAACATAAATACTTGAAATTAAAAATTCATACATAATATGAGGTGTAATTAGCAATATTTAAATATTTATTGAATCTTTTTAATTTAGAGAAGTATAATTATGACGTAAATTACGGAAATAACATAATTAGAAGTTTATGTTTAAATAAGTAAGATATATTGTATGTTTAAGTTAGTTGACTCTAATTAATGAGTATAATGACAAAATACTAGATTATAATATCTATTTATATATGGTATATATTCTGTTAATTGGGTAGGGTATGGATATGAACCGATTTTGTAAAATGAGTGTGGTGGGAGGCGGGAAGTTGAGAGGAATGGTGGGTTAGACAAATGACACGTGGCATAAGGAAACTTTATTTATTAATTAGTATAGATTTGTAGTAACTCTATATTTTAACCTTTTATTATTATCTCTTAAATCTTGTCACACCCCCATTTTAGGCCTATGAGTGTGAACCATAGTTGGTATCATATTTGTAAATAAATCAGAGTAGCGGGTTAAAGCGGAAGTCTTTATAAAAACATAAGGATCATATTTATAAATATCTACAATACAAAAGACGAGACGAAAGTCTCGACTAGTTTTACTTGTTTATAAGTTTACAAAACCACCATGTTTTAATATTTACACAAAATTATCCGAGCCATCGGATTCTTGAGCTTCTTCGTCCTTCAAGCTCTAGTCTTGATTACCTGTAAAATGTTATAAAATACGTCAGCAACGATTGCTTGTGAATATGTTGATGCTAAAAATATTTTCTTTACTTAATTACCCCTCGAGACCACGTAAGCCTCCGCCCATCTTGGCTTAGGAATAATCAAGTTAAACAATCATCATAAACTCGAGTCTCTACACTAGGTCACCTCAGCAAAACACCGCAGAGTTTCGACGTACTTAGGTACCATAAATATACACAAGGTCATTCTCACTCGAACATACTTTGGTTCGGCCCATCGTGGCTGGAGGTCGTGACCAGGCGTGGTGCGATGTGCCCACCGCATACCACATATGTAAGGATCCAGACAAACGTATACCACAGCCTGAAGGCTAGGTTTATACTCTTATTTACAATGTTTTTAGAGACACTTAGCCTCATGTAAAGTTTTACACATAACACGTTTGTTTTGTTTGAAAACAAGTTTGTAAAAGTGGGGCGTATTCACCTTTTGATAGGGATCGGTTTCCAACACCGTCCGTGAGTACTTCTCTTGCTATCTCGCACCTATAGTACGAGTATAACTTTTGTTAGTCGGATACACGATCCGGCTTAAGACCTTTAGTCTTATTTATCTCGATGAACCTTTAGTTCATAATCTCTTTTTACTTTAAAACCTTTAGTTAAAAAGTAATCTTTATAAACCTTTAGTTTATTTATAAAACCCGACGTTTCTTCTTCTTTAAGAAACGTATTCTTTTCTTTATTATTTAAGTATACTCATTATACTTAAATAATATATTTTATAACAAAGAATAATCATATACATATATATACTCATATATATATTTTATTTTTCTTTCTTTATTTTCTTTGCTATATATTTCTTTGTTTATCGAGAATAACATCGACTTGGGTATTAAGCCTTTATAATATTTTATTATTATTTTGGTCGGGCATCATGCCTACCTTGCTTGGCTTAGAAATACCCTAGACACTTGGGCAGCACTTAGACGCCGCTCAATCAACACTTCTTCCTTGCAAACTCTTTTTCCTTACTAGGCACGCTTTTCGAGACAACAACACACTTCGACACGCACTTTGAGATAATCGTCGGGACTTCAAGACAGCACCTCCTTCTTGTTTGGAATATCGTCGGGGGAATGGCACGAATATCGAGGTTTCGGGGCACGTAAAACGAGGTGGATCGATGGCACGTATTTTGAGGTAGTGAGAGAAGTTAGAGAGAGAGTAAATGTGTGAGATTTTGGTGTGGGAACAACTGAACCTGTGGCCCTCTATTTATAACCAAATTTTGGACCCTATCACGCTACGCGATGGGATCCTGGGCACCCGTCGCGTATCGCGATATAGGGTTGATGACGCAGAGGGTAGACCTGCCACGTGTCGATACTTGGCACACGTCGTGCCACCGCTTGCCACGTGGCACACGTGTCACAACGATGTTTGGCACAATACTCTAGCATAGGCGTCGTTAACAAGGAACGTACCGGTAATGGTTTCCGGTGTGTCGGCCGCTTTCTTGGTATCAAGGACGAAGACTCTTGCATTGCCCTTATTGGGCTCATTCTTCTTACCACTACCACCCGCACCACCAGTCGCGGGCTTATTCTTGGGACACTCAAAGCTAAGATGCCCCATCTCCTTGCAGTTATAGCAGGTCATCTTCTTCTTCCAACAATCGGCCGCAGCGTGGCCAGGTTTGTGGCATGATTCACATAGTCACGGAGTTAGGTGGCATCTACCCCTATGATACTTCTTACAAGTTTTGCATTGTGGGACGCCGGGGTTGAAGCCACCTTCGTTGGTCAACTCCTTTACCCTTGAATCGGGTATTTCTTTCTTTCCTCGAGTTGTGTGTTGTCACGGCCTTCTTATCTTCCTCTTTATTGCGGATCATTCCGCCCATCAAGTACCGTGCCAACTCCATCGCGGAGTCAGCGGTTTGTGGCAAGGGCGATCTCACCATGTAACGAATCTCTCGTGGCAGTCCCCAAATGTAACGTGTGACTTTGCTGGATTCCGGGGTAACCAGCTTGGGAACCAATCGATAGTATTCGTGGAACTTCGTGTTGTACTCACGAAGGTTTGTTCCGACAACCTTGTGAGCTAAGAACTTGGTTTGAATCTGGTCTGTCTCGTGCATCGGACAGAACTTCGACATCAACAACTCCTTGAACTCGTTCCAGGTTAGACTGTACATCACTTCCCTTCCTCTACTCATCATTAACGTGTTCCACCATTCTAGTACCTCGCCTTTAAACATCAGGGCGGAGTATTGAATCTTTTCTTCTTTCGTACACTTGCTTGTAATCACTATCGTCTCCATCTCTTCAAGCCACCTTATGGTATTGATGGCTCCCTTGTCACCGTGAAACTCTTTAGGTCCATAGTACTTAAAGTCTTTGAACGAGCAACCACCGATTTTGAGTTTCTTGAATTCTTGTCGAACCCCTCCATCAGCGTTTGAATCATGTAAACTTTCATCCATATGGGAAGGTCTAGATCGGGGTTTAGAAACAGACTTTCGAGAAGGATGTTCAGATTGAGAATGTCTTGTTTGTCTAGTTTGGGATCTATTTTCAGATTCTTCCCTAACAGCTTTTCTAACCATTTGTTGTATTTGATTCATATACTTATCGGGAATAGGTTCTTTTCGTTCTTTTTCGGGACCTTTCCCTTTTGCTTCACGTCTTTCGGCTTACTTTCGGGAAACCTCTCGATTATCACTTTGCCTAGACATTCTTTTCTTTTAATCTTTTCTTTTTATCTTTTATATATCTGAAATTTTAACATGTTTTCTTTATTAAACATACACTTTATTTATTTCACATATATATATATCACAAAACGATATATATTATTACAACATTCTTATATATCGTGTATACGATATATAAGTCCCTATCCTTATTATATTATATGTTACATATAACACAGACTATTTTACACATACAAACTTCATCCCTTGATACACGCCATCCACTTCTTCTTAGTCCTTCATGTACTTCTTCACAACTTTTGTTAACTTATTGCATTTAGGGAGAATCATTTCTCCCATCTTCTTTTTCTTTTTCCCATCAACAGCAATCTTCTTTCTTAAATCATCGGTCTCGTGTAAGGCTCGATCCAGGTGTTCCTCCTGTGACTGTGGAATGTCATTGGGATAGCCGTAACGCGGTGGTGGATCACGGTACCCCATCATCACCACGTCAAAGTGATTCCTCGGCTCTGGATATGGGGAAGCAGTCACATCGGATTGGTAGTTGAAGAAGGTGTCGGCAGCCTCATTCTGCTCTCGTATCTCTTTTGCTTGTTCTTCAAATGAGGGAATCTCGCCATTGTAGGGTGGGAAACTTGACGATGCCTTACCCTTGAGCTCTTGAAGAAATTGCATGTAAGGGTCAACAGAACCTTAACTTGGGGTTTGTTGAGAGTATGGCTCTTCCACCGGTGTCATCTCCTCATTTGGTTTGTCGGAAAATTCTTTTTCCTCAGGATCTGTCTCCTCCTCAGGTTCTTCTTCCGATTCCTCCTCTGGTTCCTCTTCTGGTTCTTTTTCTGTCATTGCAGGCCTATGGATCTTCTCATATGGAATAATCACCCTCATCTTGGGCTTGTGAGATGGCCCTTCCTTGTTGATGTGGGAATTGGCAGAATCCATTATTGAAGTGCCGGTATGCCACCTTCATTGGTCAGAGTGGCATTGCACCAATCAGATGAAGAAGACTTTGGTTCCTCCTTGATTGGTATATTGGAGAGGAAAGTATACGACGGGTGAGGATTTTGTGGTAACTGTGTTGAATCACCAGATGGATAATATGGTGGAACCTCCATTGGTTGATAAGTCGGAATTTCGGAAGGGTAATACGTCGGGACCTCCGATGGTTGATACATAGATGGACTTGTTGGATGATAACTCGAGTGTCTCGGTGCTTGGTACACTTGATGTGGAGTGTTGTCCAAATGGTAGATAGGACTTGGTTCGATGTTGGGATGTTGGCTAGGTCCTTCGTTAGAGTTGAAAAATGACTCGAAGTAATCCTTGCTCATGATGTCCTTTGGGAATTTGTAGTACTTCCTTGCTCTTCTTGCTTCATTATCATAATACTTTATTAATTCTTCATAAGACATCTTTGGGTGGTTTAGATTGTGGAGAGGGAAAGAAAGGTTTACCAACCAATCTTATCCCTATTCAAATAAACAAGTAAATATTTCCTATGCTTGGATCGAAGCTTGGGTATTGTTTTATGATACCCAATTCGCTAAGATCGATGGCTCTGATACCAACCTGTCACACCCCCAATCTAGGCCTAGGAGTATGAACCATAGTTGGTACCATATTTGTAAATAAATCAGAGTAGCGGGTTAAAGCGGACGCTAAAAACCACCATGTTTATAGGTTTACAAAACCACCATGTTTTAATATTTACACAAAATTATCCGAGCCATCGGATTCTTGAGCTTCTTCGTCCTTCAAGCTCTAGTATTGATTACCTGTAAAATGTTATAAAATACGTCAGCAACGAATGCTGGTGAATATGCTAACGCTAAAAATATTTTCTTTACTTAATTACCCCTCGAGACCACGTAAGCCTCGGCCCATCTTGGCTTAGGAATAATCAAGTTAAACAATCATCATAAACTCGAGTCTCTACACTAGGTCACCTCAGCAAAACAACGCAGCGTTTCGACGTACTTAGGTACCATAAATATACACAAGTTCATTCTCACTCGAACATACTTTGGTTCGGCCCATCGTGGCTGGAGGTCGTGACCAGGCGTGGTGCGATGTGCCCACCGCATACCACATATGTAAGGATCCAAACAAATGTATACCACAGCCTGAGGGCTAGGTTTATACTCTTATTTACAATGTTTTTAGAGACACTTAGCCTCATGTAAAGTTTTACACATAACACGTTTGTTTTGTTTGAAAACAAGTTTGAAAAAGTGGGGCGTATTCACCTTTTGATAGGGATCGGTTTCCAACATCGTCCGTGAGTTCTTCTCTTGCTATCTCGCACCTATAGTACGAGTATAACTTTTGTTAGCCAGAAACACGATCCGGCTTAAGACCTTTAGTCTTATTTATCTCGATGAACCTTTAGTTCATAATCTCCTTTTACTTTATAACCTTTAGTTAAAAAGTAATCTTTATAAACCTTTAGTTTATTTATAAAACCCGACGTTTCTTCTTCTTTAAGAAACGTATTCTTTTCTTTATTATTTAAGTATACTCATTATACTTAAATAATATATTTTATAACAAAGAATAATCATATACATATATATACTCATATATATATATATATACATATATATATATATTATTTTTCTTTCTTTATTTTCTTTACTATATATTTATTTGTTTATCGAGAATAACATCGACTTGGGTATTAAGCCTTTATAATATTTTATTATTATTTTGGTCGGGCATCATGCCTAGCTTTCTTGGCGTAGAAATACCCTAGACACTTGGGCAGCACTTCGACGCCGCTCAATCAACACTTCTTCCTTGCAAACTCTTTTTCCTCACTTGGCACGCTTTTCGAGACAACAACACACTTTGGCACGCACATCGAGATAATCGTAGGGACTTCAAGACAGCACCTCCTTCTTGTTTGGAATATCGTCGGGGGAATGGCACGAATATCGAGGTTTCGGGGCACGTAAAACGAGGTGGATCGATGGCACGTATTTCGAGGTAGTGAGAGAAGTTAGAGAGAGAGTAAATGTGTGAGATTTTGGTGTGGGAACAACTGAACCTGTGGCCCTCTATTTGTAACCAAATTTTGGACCCCATCGCGGTACGCGATGGGCTCATGAGCACCCGTCGCGTATCGTGATATAGGGTTGATGACGCAGAGGGTAGACCTGCCACGTGTTGACACGTGGCAGGCGTTGTGACGCGTGGCACCACGTGGCAGCACGTGGCACACGTCATGCCACCGCTTGCCATGTGGCACACCTGTCACAACGTGTCTGGCCACGTCATCGCGTACCGCGATGACGTTGGCTCAACGGTGATCGCGTATCATCGTTGACTTCGTCTAGAAGGTTTGACCAGGTCCCATCGCGGTACGTGATGGGCTTGTCTTTTGTCCCGTCGCGTATCGCGATAGGACAAGAAATCAGAATTTTCATTTTAGTCCTTGGAGTTTGGAATTTGACAGAATTGGTCCCTTGACTTTGGAAACTAGACATTTTTTGCCCGAAATGTACGTGATGTTACAAATCTTCCTTCCATACATGACTATTAATTATTATTATTTAATTCTCTCTAAAATTACTCTTTCATCATTTCTAAATTCCCACCATTTTTCTATTCGTCTATATGTAAATAATATTGAAATAGAAAGTGATTTTTTTATTGTACACACAAATGATCAGTGACTTTTTTAATATTAAAATACGAAAGTTTAAAAACCTAAAGAATAAGTAATTTCATTATTATATGATAACAAAAAAAGAACATTGATCAACAAATGGTTCATCACAAATTGTTTTCTTGTTTTCACTTTGTTCTTCAATAGCATCTTCTTCAACAAAAAGCTCATTCATATCCAAAAGAACACATCCATTCATTTGCATAACGATAATAATGATTTATGTCATTTATTCTTAAAAAGTAGATATAAAGATAATGAAAGTGGTTATTTAATATTAAATACTTATAAAAAAATTGATGGAAAGTTAACAGTGAAGAAATAGTAATTTTTGTGGAAATTAAAATAAATTAATTAGTAGTCATGAATGAAGGATATATTTAGGAGAGAATAATAGAAGGTTAAATATGGTAGTTATTAAAATATTAATGTAACTAATGTGAAATGATGGTTTAATAAGAATATTTCACAAATAAATCATTCTTACATGTGCACTTAGTGCATATGTTCGAAAATCCTTAAGTATAATTAGAATAATTTTTAAAATTTAAAATCCTTTTAATTTAAACAAGATAAATACCTTAAATACCCTTCTCCACTTTCACATATATCTTCTTTTTCCTATTAAAATCACAATCACAAATACTCACAGTCACAAATACTACGGCCCTCCATATCATTGAAACTTTTTTTCAGATCATGTTATTTTTGTTCATGTTTCATTTCAACCACACAACTGATAATAATTTGAAGGGGTGCATAAGTGTTGGTGCATAATGTCAGTAGTTCAGTATCTAGTGTTTTGTATGTGTCAGTAATCGTGTTAGATTGGTTGTTTTGGTTTTAGATATGGTGTCACACAAGTTCGCCTGATGTAAGCGAACTTGTAGACAAGCGAAGTTAAGACAACTTCGCCTAGTCTGTTAGGCGAAGTTGTCGAGGCCTATATATGCCTAACTTCGGCTTGTTTAGGATGAGGGGGTTTTTGGGCAGAACGTGTAAGTGATATTCGAGATCACGTGTTGAAGAGTTGCAATACAACGTGTTAATTAGTATTGTAACGTGTGTTTGTGTATCGTCTCAACGTATTATATATCTTACGCTCGTATCGTATTACGTGGGGATTCCGCACCCTCATGTTACGAGATACTCCTGTGTAGATCCGGCTGGGAACCAACAATTGGTATCAAAGCATTTGCTCGTGATTATGTGGTTCGGGATTATCACACGGGTGTTAAGATCGTTCCGTTTGACTATTCGCGGAACGAGTTTACGTTGAAATACCTAGTTTTGTGTCTTACCCATCTCCCACCATCAAATATAACCCATTACGCCCTCGCATACCTTGCAATACGTCCAATTAAAACCTGAAAAAACCTTGTGTTCATCAGGCGAAGTTGCCGTCACTGTTTGTAGGGTTTAAGCGAAGTTATAGAAAAGGCGAAGTTAAGAGCAGGCGAAGTTATAAGCAGCGAAGTTAGGAATTTAAGCGAAGTTGAGTATAAGCGAAGTTGAGCACAAGCGTAACTTCGCTGTCTGGTCACTGTTTAAATATTAAATACTTTCTTGTTATTTCGAGTCGTGTTTCTTTCAACTATGACTTCAATAAACATTACAGAACTGGTAAAAATAGAGGTTGAAGCCGGTTCAGCTACTAAGGCTCCAAAAATGCTTAAGGGTACCGATTTCGTTGCATGGAAAGATCGGTTTGAACAGTACGTGAAGTATCAAGACGCTAAGATTTGGGTTTGCATTCAAGATGGATACATTCCACCAACATCCTTGTTTGAAGGTCGTGATCAAATTAAGAAGTACAGTAAGATCGAAGAGGAGGAAAAGAAAATGTATGAGGCAGAGAGTAAAGCTCATGCAGTAATAACCATGGCTCTTCCACAAGAGATTCTTCATACCTTCAAGAAGTACAAAACAGCTAGAGAGCTATGGGAAGCACTAGAAAATAGATATGAAGGTAATGTGGGGATACTTGCCTCCAAGACAATTCTACTAAAAACCCAATTCTCTGTATTCAAGTATTTAAAAAATGAATCACTTGACGATATCATCACCAGATATTATCACTTGATGACCGAACTTAGTAATTACTCCATTGAATACAAGGAAGAAGAGATAGTAGAGAAACTCCTTGATGCTCTTCCACCGAAATGGGAAATGTACACGGTTTTGATGAGAGAGGATAAAGACTTTGCCAATATTTATTTGGAAACAGCAGTCAATAAGTTACGAAATTTTGAACTTAACATGGTTCGGAAGGAGACACCAACTGATCAGGTTCACGATCCGGGAATGTATGGTGCGAAAGTCACTCCGAGTTCAAGTTCAAATCAGAATCCTCTGCCTACTACTCAAAGAGAGAATCAAACTCAAACTCAACTCGTGATGGTCATGTGACTCTCAATATGGATGGTGACGTATGTTTCGTAGCTGGAGGTAGTAATTCTTCAAAACCTCAAGCCACAACAGGAAATTTCTCGTCAAATGTTCCGAGCTACAGCTACTCACAGATGCCCATGAGTGTTAAATCAGCTGAACAACAGTTTGCTCTCTATGCATCCTTCATTGCATCTTATGAGAACTACATCAAAGGTAAAATAGTCGACCCTGCAACTTTGGATGAAGACTATGATCAGATCGATGCTGATGATTTGGAAGAGATGGATCTGCAGTGGCAGATGGCTATGATAGTAAGAAGAGTAAAGAGATTCATGAAGAAAACGGGTAGAACTTTTGGAGAAAGACCAGGGTTTGATAAATCAAAGGTTCGATGTTACAACTGTCAACAGAGTGGTCACTTTGCTAAGGAATGTACAAATGAGAGAGTCGAACGAAGTCAGAACAGGCCTGCACAACAGAATGGGAGTGGTAGTGAGAATAGGGCTATGGTATCCAGACAGAATGGTGGATACAACTGGAATATACACGTTGAGGAAGTGTTCGAACAGGCTAATTTGGTAAACATCAAAACTGGAGGAAGTGAGAGGGAGACGGGAGAAAATCAAGCATATATGGCAGAAGTGAACGATCAGCTCTCTGAGGTAAGTTCTGAACTTCATTGTATGCAATGTGAAAATCTGTCTGAACAATTGAAAACAATAAGTGATCAGTTTGTTAGTTTGAACGCACAATTTAAAACGTTAAAAAAGATCATCACTATACTAAAACTAGAGAAAACAGTTACTCGGTAAAAATAAAAGCTAGTGAAAAAGATATCAGAAGTCTAAAAGCCAATCTAGCTGATAAAATACAAGTAATTGATCTTAGTTATGAAGTGTTAGAAGAAAAAACCAAACTAGTTGCTGAAAAAGATAAACAGATAGCTGATTACCAGGTAAAAGTGGTGGAACTAAACAGAAAAATTGAACAGTTTAGAAAATCATCAGCTATGCTAGATCACATCATAAGTGTTCAACGTTCCCCAGTTAACAAAGGGGAAATTGGATTTTCTGAAGTTCCACCACCTTATAACAATAATTATACCTATAATCCTAGTAATCAGCAATCTGCTAATGTTGAGATTAATCAGACAGTTCCAGTCAAAATTTCGACTGAAGAACCTGAAGTCAAAAAGAGCGAAACGAGTAAGTCAACTTCTAAGGTTGAGATTTCTGTCCTTAGCTCTGTCTCATCAAATTTGGACCAGTCATCCGAATCGGGTGAGATAAAAGAAGAGGTAGTGTTACTAAAACGTGGGGAGGAATATAAGCCTAAATCCGATGAAAAGAAACCTTACCTAAATCCGTTTGTCCCACCATATGTTCGACAAATGGGTAGTAATGCAACCTCGACATCTGCAACTACTGTTGAGACGAAAGTTGAAAACAGAAGTTGTTTCAGATGCAATCAAGTAGGACACCTTATTGCTGATTGTTCTCTAAATCAGAAAAACCTTAGAGGTATGAGGCCTCCGAAAACACAGAATAAAACAAAGAGTAATTATTATACTGGTAAGAATGCGAAATCACAAAATTTCAGACATTGGACTAATCCAAGATTTCAAAGAAATCGGTCTCATTTTTCCCCAGTTAACTACCAAACCAACAATTATAATTCAGTTAATTCACTAAGGTTTGGATGGCCTCATAGTCAATCCTCAAGAAGGTTTCCTTTCAGAACTTACAGAAATCATCCTCAAACAGATTTTGGGCAACCAAAGTACTGGATGCCGGTCAACAGATTTAATCGACCCGAGACCAGTAGGTCTCGGGTCCCCAGATTTTAATCTTTTTCTTTAACTGTGCAGGAACAGTTGAACAGGGCTGTAAACAATCTGTGGGTTGTGGACAGTGGCTGTTCCCAGCACATGACTGGTAACAAAAATTTGTTACGTGACTGGAAACCTGTTCAAGGGGGAAGGGTTAGTTTCGCTGGAGAGAGTGGAGGTAGAATCACTGGTATGGGAACTGTGACAAATGGAAAAATGAAGTTAGAGAAGGTGAATTTTGTTGAAGAGTTGAAGCATAACCTGTTGAGTGTATCTCAGATTTGTGACAAAGACTACACGATGCATTTTACTAAAAATGAGGCAATCGTTCTTTATCCGGGTTTCAAGATACCAGAGGCATGGGTGGTGATGAGAGCTCCAAGAGAAAAGAACACGTATGTAATGGATATGAGGTCAACTGAGATGACAACAGAAGAATCATGTCTCCTGTCAAAGGCAACTGAGTCTGAGTCAGAGTTATGGCATCGAAGAATGGGTCATATACATCTTCGCGAAATGAATTACATTGTAAAGAATGGGCTGGTGCTTGGTGTTCCCTTAAAGAATTTTAACTTTGAAGATCAATGCTTATCGTGCAAGAAGGGAAAGCAACACAAAAAACCTCATCACTCCAAGAAGGTTAACTCAATTGTCAGCACCCTAGACATACTTCACATGGATCTCTTTGGTCCCGTGAATGTAAAGAGTCTAGGTGGAACGTCATACTGCTTGGTAGTAACCGATGATTACTCTCGATACTCTTGGGTATACTTTCTGAAGGCAAAAGATGAGACAGTTCAGTTGGTAATTAACTTGATTACCAAGGTTGAGAATACTGTTGGGAGAAAGGTTAAGTACATCAGGAGTGATAATGGTACAGAGTTCAAGAACTACCAAATGGAGATGTTCTACTTACAGAAAGGGATAGACCATCAGTACAGCGCCCCGTATACTCCGTAACAAAATAGGGCGGCTGAGAGGAAGAATAGAACGCTAATTGAAGGAGCCAGAACCATGCTGGCTGATTCTAAACTTCCCGTGGTGTTCTGGGCTGAAGCTGTTGCCACAGCCTGTTATATCCTTAATCGTGTTTTAACTGTAAAAAATTAAATAAAACTTGTTATGAACTCATGCATGGTAGAAAGCCAAACTTGAATGGTCTCGAACCTTTCGGGTCCCCATGTACGATATTAAAGACAAACTCAAAATTTGGTGAGAAAGCCGACGAAGGTATTTTAGTCGGATATGTTGTTGGGACACCCAACAGAAGAGTCTTTAATTTATCGAACAACAAGGTTGAGGTGGTATGTAACACTGACATCACGAGTTACAAATCACCAAAACCTAGCATGGGACCCGCTGAAGCTTTCGACTATGATAAACTGTTCAAATCTTTTAATATACCTTACTTGGATTTTGCAGAAGTTGATGAGAAAATTGCTTCACAGATTCTGTATGACGAGGAGGAAAATGTTGTGCAACGTCCGCGATACGATGATAGTCAACCTTCTTCGTCAAGTGCCGTTGATACTCCTGCTGCCTCTACTGAAGAAGATTTCTACAATCCATTTCACTCTCAATATCAATCACCCACGGATGAACTCTCTTCGAATTTAGAGAACAATCTGGACGTCGGACCGGTTCAGACTACTGCAATTCACAAAAATCACCATTTGGAGAAAGTGATAGGTAATCTGTCTGACGGTGTTCGAACAAGAGGAAGTTTGGATGAACACACATGTGTTTACGCAAGCTTTAAAGACTCGGGTATCATAAATGAATGCTTGTACACCTGCTTCATCAGTCAGATTGAACCGAAGAATTATAAGATGGCTCTAAAGGATAGCTCATGGGTCGAAGCCATGCAAGAAGAGTTACCACAGTTCGAGAAGATGGAAGTATGGAAATTAGTTGAAAAACCAAAGAATATAAATGCTATAGGTACAAAGTGGGTTTTTAAATGTAAGATAGATGAGAAAGGGATAATCATACTGAACAAGGCAAGGCTGGTAGTGAAAGGGTTTAATCAGCAAGAAGTAATCGACTACAACGAAGTGTTTGCTCCTGTGGCAAGATTGGAGGAAATTCGACTGTTTTTGGCATTTGCTGCACACAAAAAAATGAAGGTGTTCCAGTTAGATGTGAAAACTGCCTTTCTTAATGGTAAAGTCGATGAGGTGGTGTACGTTGAACAACCACCGGGTTTCCCTGACCCAGAATTTCCTGATCATGTGTATAAACTGAGTAAAGCTTTATATGGGCTACATCAGGCACCACGTGCCTGGGATGCAACTCTGTCCGATTATCTGCTTGAGAATGGGTTCGAAAGAGGAAAGATCGATAGCACATTGTTTGTCAAGAGAAAGGGGCGTGATCTTCTACTCATTCCAAGTATATGTGGACGACATCATTTTTGCTGCATCAAGAGTCGCCATGTATCAAGAATTTGAAGCAGTCATGAAAAAGAGGTTTGAAATGAGCGCCATGGGCGAATTAACTTTCTTTTTAGGATTGCAGGTTGATCAGAAGAAAGATGGGATGTTCATTCATAAAACAAAATATGTCCATGACGTACTCAAACGCTTCAAGATGGAGGATAGCACTCCATTTGATACTCCGGTTTGCGTCAATCACAAATTGGGTACTGATTCTGACAGTGATGAAGACGTGGATCCCACCCAATATCGAGCAATCATAGGTTCCTTAATGTATTTAACTGCATCTAGACCTGATATTATGTTTGCAGTTTGTCTTTGTGCTCGCTTTCAGGCAAGCCCGAAGGAATCTCACATGAAGGGAGTGAAGAGAATATTACGGTATCTCAAAGGCAAGCCTAAGTTGGGATTGTGGTACACGAAAGGGGGAGAACTGGATTTGGTAGCTTACACAGATTCTGACTATGGAGGTTGCAATCAGAACAGGAAGTCAACAACCAGTGGATGTCAGTTTCTGGGAGGAAGATTGGTGTCGTGGCAGTACAAGAAGCAGACCTCAGTAGCCATTTCCACCTGTGAGGCAGAGTACATGGCAGCATCAAACTGCTGCTCCCAGGTTCTTTGGATTCAGCAGCAATTGCGCGATTACGGTCTGAATTTCACTCAAACTCCTATTTGCATTGATAACACTGCTGCAATCTCAGTAACTAACAATCCCGTCAAACACAGCAAAACTAAACATATTGACATTCATCATCATTTTATACGGGATTGTGCTGAGAAGAAATTAATTGTGCTAGAAAGGTTGATTCGTTGGATAATTTCGCCGATCTTTTTACTAAAGCGTTTGACCGATCTCGTTTTCAAAATCTTGTTGAGCTGAAATGGGATGATCAATCCCGAGTAACCTTGTTTTTAATATTTTTACTAAAAAAAAAACATTACTATCGCTTAGATTATGTCGGTTGCTTCAGTTTGAATGACACATCTTCGGATATGTTTTGGTCCTTACTTCTACTAGTAGATTATGAGGATAGCCATTAACCAGATGACTGACAGTGACCGAGGCGGATTTATGATGTGTTTTATATTCTTTCGCTGAAAAATAGTCGTTCATACTTAGTTCGAAGGACACATACTCGTATGTGGTCGGTCCAGCTGATCCATTGGATCTTCAGGATAGCCGTTTACTTGAAGACTTTGACTTGATCGGGGCGATAGAATTTTAAAATATTTTTTTTTGGGGAGATGATATAATTTTTCAAGTCTATAACTTCGTAAGAAGTTTCTATACAATGTTTAAAAGAAAATTGATCCAACCTTGGAAAGTGATAGAAAAACCTATTTCTGTGTGCTTAACTGATGAAGTTATTAGGCCTAAAAGACTCTTGAACAGCCATTGTAAGTTATGGTAGCTTTATATGGTGCGTAAAAGTAGAAGTGATACAAACTAAATCTACTCGATTTAATGGTGAAGAATCATTCTGAGTTGTGCATGTCTCCATATACATCTTTCCGAATGATAGGCAGAAAAGTGATTACCCAGTCATACACGAGCCCGTTAGTGTTCTGATTCCGAGAAGATGGTGTGTCATGTACCTGCAGTGATCCAGATTCGGGACTTGCAGTCGTCTATTATTTAGAAGCTGTATTATATGTTTATTAAAAAAAAAATTGTTAATCCTTCTGAAGCTTATAGTGTTTCAAACATCAATCAAGAGGCAAGAAAGAGAACGGGAAGAAGACTCTAAAGATCGATATGTACTTACTGTTTAATCAAACACTACGGGTCGAAGTCAACTCGGGGTGACTTGGGGAAAGCCAAATACGCTTTGAGAATAGATAGGAGGCATCACAATCTCTCATGTGATGTCCATCTAAATTTTGAGCTTAATTGAACCTAATCCGTATCACAGAAACGAAGTGAAAACCATACTAAGTTTTATACCTGCTTACAACTTGTTTCTTTTATGTCAATAATACCGCTGAACATGGATCTATGTGACAGTCACTTAATTAGTATGATTCCTGTTCGGATCTTTTCTAAAACATGCAGGCTCACGTCAAGACTGAAATTTGATCCAGTTTTATTTAATTTCTAAAATTTTCATTGCAAATTTCGTTTTATGGTTTAAAACTTGGTTACTTGGTTCTTTGATTATAAAGTTTAAATCTTTAACGGAGGATTTTAAAAGACCGTTGAAATTTGATCAAATTTATAAGGTTTGTTAGTAATTTAAAAATAGGCGAACTTGTAAAGAGGCGAAGTTGACCATGGTTGACCTTAAGCGAAGTTAAAGATAATCTGTTGACCAGCGAAGTTGTCACAGGGGGCGAAGTTAATCTTAACTTCGCCCTTGTATTTTCAAACCTATATAAAGGTCAACCTGGTAAAACCCTTTACATATTATCAGAAACTCAGCGAACTTATATACACTCCTAACCCTCGGCGAACTTAATCCTCGAATCGAACCTCGTTATTATCTGTTTCCAATCCGTGTTAAAGGTGTGTAGGCTCGATATGAACATGTAATTCTTGTCAATGGTGTTAATCAGAAGTTTTTTTGGTCCGATTCGTGACTTCGGTCATGCAACCCTTTAAACACCCAATAATCAATCTGTTTCTAAGTGTTCGTAACTCATTTGATCGTCTAGATCTCCATAGTAACATCTTTTCATGTTTTCAATCACAAAAACACCAAACAAACCATGATCGGACCTCTGTTTTACGCCGTTTCAGATTCAGGCGAAGTTAGCTTTAGGCGAAGTTATTCTCAACTTCGCCCTAGGCATAACTTCGCCTGCTCATAATTAAATTAATTAATTAGTCTGGTTGTTCTTAGGCGAAGTTATGTTTAAGGCGAAGTTGTACTCAACTTCGCCATAATGGTTAACTTCGCCTGAAAATAAGATGTTATCATAACTTCGCTTATTGGTACCAAGCGAAGTTATGATCTGCTACGTCGATGTTCTAACTTAGACCGTTTTTTGTGCAGATATGGCTGCTGTGGCAGGAGCTGGTGATGCTAGTGGTGACGAAGGTGGTGACAACAACCGACAGTTCTTTCCGGGTCACAACATGTAGCATTACTTTGGATCCGGATGCTAGTGGTATCGATGACTATCGCGAGATCATCTCCTTCCTCGTTCGCTCACGAATTTTTCATGCCATCACTACAACTCTCCCCATTTCTCTACCGAATATAGAAGATTTCTGGCGAACAGTAGAATATGATTGTAGAGTTGAGCCTCTGGTTATGCGCGCCACAGTGAACAATCAGGAGGTGCAGTTCTCAGCAGATCAGATCAGAGTCGCCTTGCAGTTCGGGACTGAAACTGGAGATGATCCTACAGATATTTCACCTCCATTCAGAGATGGTGCATTTTTACGTATGGGCTATTCGGGTCCTTTGGGTGACACTCAAAGGCGAAAGGGATTCTTACTGGATCAGTGGCATTTTCTGATGCACGTGATGATTGTGTGCATGTCGGGTCGTAAAGCTGGTACTGACGGTATGGGGGGCAACGATGCAGTCTGCTATGACAGCCCTGACTTACAACAAGCCCTACAGCTTCAGTCAGATGGTGTTTTATGAAATCGATCGTCAGAGACGCGCGGTCGCTCGTGGATTTTTAATGTACCCCAGATTCTTACAGATGATTTTGAATAGTGTAGCACCTATGCTACCTCAACGACGTCCCATCCTTTATGTTGAGAGTGTAAGTAAGAGGATCTTTGCGCAATGTAGGTCGTCAATCGCACGTAGCAAACCAGAGCTTCGTCCGCGGCACACTCCATTGTTTGGTTATTTGGTGAACCCTGCTTATATTGCTCCTCGTGGAGATGAATTTCGGGACCCGGCACAGCAACAGGCTGATGTTCCTCAACCACCACCTGTGGTACCGCAGGCTTTGCCTGCTGATCCTGTTGCAGCTCCAGAGGAACAGGTAGATCTTGAAGCTGCTTTTGGTGGCCAAGGGTTCTTTGATATGGAGCAGATTGATCCAGCTGCAGAGGTTCAAGCACCAGAAGCTGAGGCATCTGGTGTGAATGTTTCGATGGTAGCTACGTCTGTAGCAGATTCAGAGAGAACTGATTCTGACTCCTCTGCTGACGATATCGCTAAAGCACGACAGATTCTGGTCACACAAGAAAGAATACATGGTAAGAGAAAGAAAGACTCAGATGAAAGTGAATCTGACTTCGAGGAGGAGTTAGACCAGTTGATACGTCGATCAAAGAGGGCCAGAACTGGTGAGGGTTCGGGAGCTGGTGAAAGCACAAGGGTGGTTAGTTTCTCTCCACCCTCGTTATCTGGTATGACCATGGTTCTGGCTTCGATGACTGTAACAGTACCAATCACCTCCAGTGTTCCCATGGTGACATCATCATCATTTGGTACTCCACCAACCACGTTTCAGTTTTCGACTCCGGAGATAGTTTCCTTGCCACCTCCTACTGTTATTCCATCGGAGGTTGTTGCAAGATTTTTTGAGTCGACATTGGTTGCTACTGCGGGGTTATCTGTCACAATACCACCCGCGGTTACTTTTCAGACTACTTCTGACACTCCAGCTAGTTTGGGAATACCTCCACCTTATGCTCAAGACGTTTCTCATATGCGGTTCGATTTTGATGCTACCTTGTCTGATTCTGAAAGGATAGCGGCTCTTGAAAGGGTGGTGGCTGAACAGCCAAGAATCAATCTAATCTAGACTCAAGCTATCCAGCGTCTTGTTGCAGAAAATCAGATCCAATCGTCCCTTCTCGTTGAGCACGGTAAACTTTTTGATGCTTTAAAACAGTTCTTAGCATCTCAGGGGGAGACGAGCTGCAAGGGCGATGAGTTGAGAACAAAGAAAAGTCATGACAGAGACGATGATCCCAATGCATCGAAAGGTGCAGGTGGTGAGTTGCCAAGAACTGAACAAACTCTTGGGACTTCCACATCTCAGGGGGAGTCAACTGGTACAGCAGGTGGATCAGGTATTGAAGATGTTGTGGTTGTGGATGATGAGGAAACGTTGGGTGATCACGATGTGTTACCTGTTGAAGAGATTGAAAAGATAGGTGAACAGATTGTGATTGATAGTGAGATTGAAGAGGGTGAGATTGTGAATGACAGTGTAGAACATGATATTCCAGGCGTTGACAAAGTAAATGTGAGTCAAGATATGGATGTGACAGATGAGTCTGAGTGGGAAGAGCAGCCGAGATGGAAAGAAGGATACGCTCAGTGGTTTGTAAAGACAAAGAAGCCAGCGGTTCCAACCATGTTCAAGAAAAGTTACAATATCAAAGGGTATGCTGAGTCGAAGAAGGGTATTATTTGCTGGTTGTATGATGAGCAGTTGAGGTTATTTGTGATTAAACGCTTTGATGGGATTTAGTATTTTAAGAGGATGTTGAGATCTCTGAATACCTTGCCTGAGTGTGAGGTGAAGGATTTGGCTAAATTAGGGTTGATTAATAGAAGTAATGATAATATGGCCAGAATTATTGGGAAGATTGTGTGGAAAGAAAGTGTGAAAGAGAAAAAGTTTGAGTTGTTAAAGCCGCAGAAAGGGAAGCTAGTTGAAGATAAGGAAAGAGGAAAGCGAGCTGATGGCAAACCTTGGATGGTAATGAAATATAAACCGGTTCGGTGTTTAAAAGAAGTGCCGATGAAGATAATGCCTAAGGATGTCTTAAAGAATCTCAAGTGGTGGTACGTTGATAGTCAAACAGCTGAAGCGGTTATGGAAGATGAAGACGAACAAGAGATTCTGAGAGCGTATGATCCCATGCACTTGGTAAATTTGTCTCAAGCTGACTTGCAGGTGCTAAACGATAAGAAGATATTCTATATTCCTGCATGGAAAGATGAAGCCAAGAAGTACCAGAGAGTGGTCTCTGTGTGTGTCAGACAGGGCGTTCATGCTTGAAGACGGGTGACACGAGATTTCGGGATTACTAGACACGTGATTGAAGATAGAGATATGAAGCTACTGCCAAGGGGAGTCTGTTGGTGCATAATGTCAGTAGTTCAGTATCTAGTGTTTTGTATGTGTCTGTAATCGTGTTAGATTGGTTGTTTTGGTTTTAGATATGGTGTCACACAAGTTCGCCTGATGTGAGCGAACTTGTAGACAAGCGAAGTTAAGACAACTTCGCCTAGTCTGTTAGGCGAAGTTGTCGAGGCCTATATATGCATTACTTCGGCTTGTTTAGGATGAGGGGTTTTTTGGGCAGAACGTGTAAGTGATATTCGAGATCACGTGTTGAAGAGTTGCAATACACGTGTTTATTAGTATTGTAACGTGTGTTTGTGTATCGTCTCAACGTATTATATATCTTACGCTCGTATCGTATTACGTGGGGATTCCGCACCCTCGTGTTACGAGATACTCCTGTGTAGATCCGGCTGGGAACCAACAATTTTTTTTTAACCGAATCTGCAGATCTTTTATATAATAGCCAAACTACGTTACAAACCGAACAAAACAAAAGACACGGCCGACCCAAGGTGAGCTCTACCTCGGGTCGTCCCACACGATTCTCCCTCTCTGTTTCTCTCTAGACAATTGAACTGAACACACAAAATTCTAACTTTCTGGATACTAAACCCTAAACAAGACACACATATATATAGATAAACCAACTTTGCGGGCTTTGGCTTGGGCCAGTAGGCGAAGTTGTTCTAACTTCGCCTAAGGCGAAGTTGTTCTAACTTCGCCTATGGCGTCTCCGCTGGTCAGAATTGCATAGCGACGGTCACAAAATGCACCAACAGATTCCCCTTTGACCGTTGCTCTCAATTCTAACAAACACAAAAGATCATCTGTTACAAAGCATGCACCAACAGACTCCCTCTTAACTGATGATCTTCTGTTTGCTCCTTCTTGTAGGACTCGATTGCACTGTGATCTTCAGACTTGAATTTCACATATACATGCAACATCCATCCTGTCTTCAACCAGCCGTGTCTGAAACTGTCTTGTAGCTCCACAAATCTACAAATCACCCGGCGTCTTCCATATCAGATCTCCCCTTCAGTGTAAGCTCCTCCGACTATATCGATCGAGGTCTTTGACATGCATGCATCCCCGTGCCTAATTGATCATCTCAACCAATCACGTGAAGTTCTTCTAACTTCACCAACACGTGAAGTACTTTTAACTTCACCAACACGTGAAGTTGGGCTCCCTCCACAACTTCACCAACACGTCGGAATTGTATAGTAAGATAAGGTTCAATCTTCAACTACTCAACATCAAGTGATCAATTTCATCACAAAACCACCTTGACATAATCTAACACACATGACCATTAATTAATCCGAAGCATCTTCAATCACCATGGATAACGATCAAGAACATAAACAAATTAATTCCCGATTAAATCCAACTTGTTCCAAAATCGTAACAGGGTCCAATTCTCGAACGCCTTGAAAATAACATAAATAATATGCTCTGACCGCAATCCAGTAATGACGAAAATCTTCAGTTCGATTTGACTTTCTTCAGTTGGTCAACCTCGAACAACAACAATTTCTTTGCCCACAAACACCCAAATATGTGTCAATATCCAGTATCAATCAATATCCCATTCACAACTTCAACTCCATATCCAGAGTTGACCCGTATTTGTTCTCACGTAAGACCAAGAGATACCAAGTTTCACTCGTTGTCGGAACAACACTTTCGGTCTCACAATAATCGTGTACACCTGGCCATACAGACGAAAACTCCAAACAATTTTTTTTTTAACTTCTCCCAAAAGTCAACTTCGCCCAAAAGTCAACTTCGCCTAAAAGTCAACTTCGCCCCTCATTAACTTCGCCTGGCTATAACTTCGCCCAAAAGTCAACTTCGCCTAAAAGTCAACTTCGCCCCTCATTAACTTCGCCTGGATTTAACTTCGCCTGAGCTTAACTTCGCCTGGCTACTAACTTCGCCAAAACCCTAAAATTTTAGCGACAACTTCGCCTGAACCCAATAACTTCGCCTACGGCGGCTGTTCAGCCAAAAACACATCAGAAACGTGCTAGAAACACCAAAACACAGATCTCGAACCATAGCATAAGAGCCTAAGGCTTTGATACCACTTGTAATGACGAAAACCAGTGGGACATTTTCGACCTCACTAGTGACATAATATGCATTTGAAAAGGCTTATAGGTTACTCGAAACCCGATTTACCCAACCTGAAAAAACCCGAACCCGAATTACCTGAACCCGAAAAACCCGTAAAGATTTTGGTTGGGTTTCGGGTCAAGATTTAAAACTTTGAAACCCGAAGAACCCGACCCGAAAAACCCGAAACCCGAAGAACACCCCTATCTTAAATAATATTTCAACTACTGATAAACCAGTAGAGCAATCAGTTGTTATAACACATGTTGTCTCGCAACTCAATCGGTATTGGATTTACAATATCACTATTTTTTTTTGAAATAATAATTTGCAGTTAAACGATTTGTATCAAATGATTCACAATGGAGTGGCAGGTTAGCAGGCAACAAGCTGCGCCGCAATACATAGGGTGTCGCCCATCAACCACTAGAGGTATTATTCGGGTTTTTCGTGTCGGATTCTTCTGGTTTGAATGTTTTAAATCTAGACCTGAAAGCCAAAACCCAACTCAAATCTCTCACATTTTTTCAGGTTATTCGGGCTCGGGTTTTTTCGGATTGGGTTAATCAGGTTTCAAGTATCTAAGAAAAAAAACAGCTTGGCTAACAAAAAACATATATTTATAGCTACAATATCATAATCGATTAACCCATGCTTGATTAAACAGTTAAGTCCAACAAAATATATACAATTGAAGTATCAAACTCGACTGAACCTGCTAAGCGATTAAAAGTTTAAAAACTATTTAAACCATTATCGATTAAACTGAAGACACCATAACCGATTAAACCATACTCGATTAAATAGTTAAGTTCAATAGAATATACCATAATCGAACTCGAACTCAATTAAAGCTACTATTCGATCAAATAGAATATGTTGTATACGAATTTTTTATTGAATCAACATGAATAATCATAACTTCAATAAAGAAAATATATCATAATCTATATCGATTGAATCTACTAATAATATCAGGTATTAAAACAAAAACTTTATTGGGGTTTTTCGGGTTGACCCGAAACCATAAATCCAACCCAAGAACCAACCCAAATTACTTCGATTAAGGTCTGGGTTAGTCTTTCCTCGGGTTGGGATAGTTCCAGTTCGATTTTTCTCGAGTCGGGTTTCAGATTCGGTTAAGAGTGACAACCATATCCACCACTAACACGAGCGGCCATTTACTACATCCTTATGCCGATCACTAGTCTGTCTAACACGATTGGGCACTTATAGTGCATGCGTTTAGAAAAAGCCATAATCCTCGTAGCTTCACATCCATGAACCCAAATAATAAGGTAAGTAATCATAATAAAAAAGGTGTGACAATGATAGTCCTCAAGCAACCTCACATTCTAAGAATCTCAATAAAGTATTTAACAGGGGCACTCATATACCCACTGTACACCTGACACGCAGATGTAAACAACGAGAGCTACCAACATTCAAAGGAGCGTTAATTCGCAAGGATCACAAAACGGGTTCCCACACACTCGCTCTAGATCTTGGATCTTGTTGATATTTGGTGTTTGTTTGTGAGTATGGAGAAAGTAAGAGTATAGAGAAAGAACTTTTGTTTTGTTCTTTCTCTATACTCTTACTTTCTTGTATTACAGAAAATGTTGATAATGTTTTTCAGAAAATGTTATATTGTATTACATGTCATGTTTCCTTATATATGGAAAGCATGGCCCAATAGAGTTTCTAGAACACATGCCAAATGAGCTTAAAACAAATGGCCTCAGGCCACATTACAAACAAAAGACAAATACAAAAATCTTTGTGTTCGGGAATAATACATAAGACTCAAATACCAAAATGGGCTCTACAATCTCCCTCTAGTCTTCTCATATTGTTCCTCAGCACCGGTCTTCAATCGGTTTCGTAATTAAAGGACTCTTCATTGTCAAATGGTTGATTCTCAACAAGAAAGCGTACAAGCTTGTTGAATGTCTCAACAATCTTATTAGTGTAGTCATGACGAACGTCCCCTACGGCTGACAAGGGTGATCTGTACAGCTTGAGCAAGTCTTCCTTGTTGAGAACAGCCAGTTCGTGCTTATCGAAGAAGCGGAGGGTGTGCATTCTCTCACAATGAATAATCACCTCTGTAACATCTCGGGTATTTCGTATTTGAATTCGTTTATGTTTAACCCGACTCGGAATGTAATTCGGATCTTTCGAATTATTTAAATTTTGTATTTTTTTTAGTATTTAACTTGGTCAAACTTAATTTATATTTTCTTAACTTTCAAACTTGTCAACAACTCTTAAAAACCCCTAAAATCGCTTGAAACAGCTAGAAATCGCATTTATAAAAGTACATGGACTATTTTTGACTCAAATCCCGAAACTTATGCCCCAAGATAAGTTAAATAATATTATAGCATGCCCATATTCTTACCTCTAGTATTAAAAACGAATTTTGACTATTAATTGGTTCGATTTTGCTATAATAACCTTATTTAGTTACCTTAAACAAGCAATTGCCAAATAAACGATTTTGGGATGTTTTAATTAACCAAAACACATCATAAAACCCTAAAATATTTTTGAAAACATCAGCCACCATCTCTTAATCTTTAAATCCCTCTTCTCCTTTATCAATTTCTTAAAGATTGTTCAAGTTCTTTCATATACGGTTTTACTTTGGTGTGATCAAGATTCTTTGGCTCGTCTTTTCCAATCTCTCCTTTATGTTTCAGGGTAAGTTGTCTTCATTAAAAACATTTATTTTTATCTAACTAACAAAAGCCTTAATCAATTTTACTGATTGATGGCATTTTATCGCTCAATTGCACTCCGGCCCGTTTTAGGGCATAATATTTTTGACTATCTGATTTCTCTATCTTCTGATAGGAATTAGCTTTCGGGCCAGAAAACTTTTATGTTTGTTTTGAAATTTTGAGTGTACTAGTCAGAATTCGACTTCCGACTCGAAGTTCGGATTTGAACTTACCGGCTCGCTTAAATCGTAAAAATCTCATAACTAGAGTTTTATACATCCGTTTGATCTAAGTCCAGCGGCTATGTTCTCTTTTTAATTATAGTTTACTGTCTCAAAGTTCCAGGTATGTTCGTGTCGGATCAGGCAGCTCGCTTAAGGCTCGGGACTCGTTTAATATATTTATTTTATCGTTTAACTCGCTTGAATATTAAGGTGAGTAATCACTTCTCTATTTTACATATTTTAAACCTTTTGGGGACCTTTTGCGTACCTTATAATACTTTTATATATCTTAATTACACTTGCAAATCTCAAGCATTGTGGTGTTGATCAATTGATTTATATGCTAGTTGCTTACATGCTCATTTGTTTATTTATCGCATTTGGAGAGATCCGTCATAATCACTATAAAGTATGATCATACACCGTCTCAGTAGCCAAAGCCCGATTCACTAGGCAATGGTAAAAAACCATAACTTGTATTTTTTTCATCATAGTAGCCAAAGCTCGATTCGCTAGGCTTTGGTCAAACAACACCAATTAGTTGCTCATTATTTGCTTAATATTTAATTGTTGATACTCATAATATTGATTTGCATAATTTTATATATATTATATTATTACATCAAAATCTGGTGAATACTCACCCAACATGTGTTGTTGACAAACCTATTTTTACGCATATTGCAGGATGTTTATCTTAGATGTTTGAAAAGTTATTGAAGAACTTAGTTTATTTGGCTTTTAGGGTATTAAAAAAAAAGACAAGATGTTACTATTACATTTGTTTTTATGCATATTGCCGGCCAATATTCTTTATTTTACGTCAGTTTTAGTTTTCTTGCCCTTATAGTCAATGTTGTAAAAGTAGGTTTCCAAGGCCGAGTACTCGTTACAAGGTATGTCACCGAGACAAGTTTCTTTAATTCCGCCTAGTTGCTAAGAACTGATTAAAGGTGGTCAACCTCAGTCAGAATCGCATCTAGTAGGTGAACTTGAGCCGATTTTGGCTTAAAAAATAAAACACAACTCGTATAGCTTTAATATTGAAGAATAAATATCATTTTTTTACCAAATGACTAACAATTTTTAGAATAATTGATAATTTAAAAAATGCATTTCTCTTATTTATATTAATATTTACTTATTTATAATAAATATTAGTAAATTTATGATATTTGACAAATATATAATATCCAAAAAAATTTCTTTATATTTACCATGTTAGAGTACTCTCTGAGTACTCCCTGAGTACTCCGAGTACATCCAACTCCCCAGTCGGCCGTCTAGGGTCCGTCTAGCGACTTTTACAACCTTGCTTATAGTAAGTAATAAACCCTAGATTAGTCTCTACATAAACAAAGTTTGTACATGTAATTTTGTGTAGAGATGTTCAA
The DNA here is from genome assembly GCF_021521415.1 of Bidens hawaiensis. Taxonomy (NCBI): domain Eukaryota; kingdom Viridiplantae; phylum Streptophyta; class Magnoliopsida; order Asterales; family Asteraceae; genus Bidens; species Bidens hawaiensis. The sequence goes on from NW_027492170.1 coordinate 548,683, forward strand.
CGAAACCGGTTCCTGGAACCGAACCGGTGGACCCGAACCGGACCCGAACCGGTTCCTACCCGTTTTTTGTAGGAACCGGACCCTATCTGATTCAACCAGATGATCCGTGACCGGTTCTTGCATTTCTGAGTGGGGGCGGGTAGGAACCGGAACCGGTTCTGGAACCGAACCATCCGGAACCGGTTCCTAACCGGTTCTAGCCGTTGGATCGAATATAGCCTTTGGAAATCGTTTTTTTGGCCGTTTTTTGACCGTTGGGGTCAAAAATAGCCGTTTTTTGGCTCCCCCAAACACCCCGCTACTAGTATAAATAGGTATTCTAATATGATGTTTGTTTAAATCTAATTGAAATTTTATTAACTAAAAATAATTTAATGATTCTTTTCAAACATATACAAATTTATAATTTGTAAAGCTTACAAATTTAAACTATAATAAATCTCTATAAGCCATAACAAACAAACCTATAAATAAAAGGTTTTAAAATTTTACTAACTTGGGAATGTGGGAATGTCACAATTGTAATATACGACTGTCGACAAAGTATAACAATAATAATCATTCCAATAAATAATGATTTCTATTATATCGAAAAACAAAACAGGTCAGGCTTTCGGGTTCAGAAATTGACAAATGTCACATGATTCACAACTTTTGGAAATTTCGTTCCAAAATTAATTAAGAAAAAAGAAACAAAATATACATAGATTTGTTTTAGTAAAACAAAAATGTTAATAACAAGTAGCAAAATAAAATAACACAGATTTTCGAATGACCCGAAAAAGGCTACAAACGTGAAATATGATAAAGACATTTATGTATAGGATGTATCAGCGACGTATCCACCATGATCTTATCATATTACATTTGTTCCTTTTCCCATTCATTTTCGATTCTTCATTTGTTCCTTCAGTAGTTGTCTTCAGTGGCAAACATCTTCAGTAGTTGTCTTTTCTTCATCAATTAATTGTTTATTTTTATGTTAATTGTTTTTTTTATTTTTCATGTTATACAAATACGAATCGTAGTTTAGAATCCAAATCGCAAATGAAAAACGAAAAAAAAAAAAAATTTTACACTGTAACCGGTTGGAACCGGTTACGGTACAGGAACCGGTAAGAACCGGTTAGATAGGTTAGGGGTCCGAGGGTGGGAGAACCGGTTCGGTTCCCTAACCGGTTCGAGCCTGGAACCGGTTTAAAAGGGGGTTTTGAATATAAAAACCGGTTAGAAACCGGTTCCGGTTCCTAGTCCCAAACCGTTTTGAACATGCCTAATTTTGTGTAGTCCACAATAATAAAGATACCTTAGTAGCAGCATGTGGAGTAGGTGTCTCACCGGGACCAAATGTACCAATCAATAATGTTGCTCTCGTGGTTCTTTACCAACCGTATCCTTAGACCCCCTTGAGGCTGTTTAACCACTACCCATGTTGGTATATCTCACGGTTTGATTCGCCACCATGTGTTCAATATTCAATATGTTAGTATCAACGACGACACCGAGTATGTATAGGTACCAAAGAGGAGTGAAGTTTATGTAATTCTTCCAAATTATAAACCCAATAATATTTACCTATGGCTACAGGCTACACGACGATCACACAACGAGCATACTCGCTAGGTGGCTTAGATGTAAGGAAGCTACTAACACGGTTTGTATTAATATAAGGTTTGCTATTTATGCTTGAAGGCTTTACTACAAAATCAAAATATAAGATTCCTTACTTAAGCTAAAAGAATTTTATACATATAAAGTATTCAAACACATTAACATTTGCTTACAATAACAAGTTATTTACGGTGAAAGAGGTTAACAGTTTGTTTAACTATTAACTGTCACACTCTAAATCATATACCTTTGTCCCCAAAAGGGACTTGGAACTCTCAAAACACTAACATGAATACCAATTGACGATTTAGATAGTGGCTAGATCACAATGACGGTTCCTGGTTCACATTGCTGCTTGCATATAGGTCAATGCTACCTATTTGAAACCGTGAATTTGCTTGCCCATCACGAACTGCTAAAAAGCGAAACCTGCCATTTCTTAACTATCAACCGACAAATCAAAATTATAACAAAATCAAGGGTTCTCATATACAGCATTTGCTTTGTTTGAATCTAAGAACCGAAGAACGTTTTTTCAGAACTAATACATATATACAGATACTGATAGATAGACAAAAGGTCTAGAGGAAATACCTGAATACATTTGCTAAAACTCCCTGCAACTTGACTTTATATGCTTTCCGCTGGAAACGGTTGTCAAATGTTTGACCAGTTTGTTCATCCAAAACATGCCAGCTGGAACCGCCGTCATCACTACCTTCAACCACCCTGAAAGAAAACTAACTGTCATTTTATTCCCTCTTATAACTGTGGGTCCTACATTCATTACTCAATGAACACATTTTTTTATATAGGGAGGGTTCAACCACAAATAATGCAAGAAACAATCTGAACCATTCATTTATTATCAAAAAAAAAAATTAATGTACAATTGTAAAAGATTAGATAATTTCTAACTAATTAATTTCACTATTGGTTTTCGTAGTTGCATTATCAACGGTTTTGTATTGAACCCTCCACTAAACCTATATGTTGTATATGTATATGCAAACAAACCAACAGAATAATACAATCACACAGTCAAAGTAGAATTGGTTCTTACCCAATAAATAAACTTTGTTTTAAATTGCATGTCTTTTGCATAACTTTATTAAAAACCACACATAATTTACATTTGTCATCTAGTGCCAAGATTTCATTAAAACACACACACACAATGTATGTTGTGTTTTTGCCTAACAAAACTCATCTTTAACAGACTTACCAGTCCGTTGGATCTCTTTCTGGAGCATCATTAGCCGACATTAGTTCATATGAGCACAGTTCATACACCTGGTTACCCATTGCTTTATATATTAACCAACAACCTGCAACATTAAATGTTCAAATTAATACAAGTAATAACAAGAAAACACAGGTTAATGCCCATTGTTTTATACCTTTCGCCCCATTCGGTTCTTCCCATTTTGACAAACGAATCCCATCAAACGCTGACGTGGCCTGCAAAATTTCCAAACTTTCATCAACAAAAATTCATTCAACAATATAAAACATGCCATGCGTACTTACAATTCCAAAAGGAAGCTCCTCCCCACTCGCAAGAACCGACCCACAACATATTCTGTTTAACTTTATCAAAGGCCAAGAAAGATTAGATTTATTATAGTTGTCACAAAGCTTTATGTTGTTGATGACATCATCCAAAGCATGGAACACAACAGGCAATGCTAGAGAGGCTTTCACAGGATTATTGTCCCCTAAACAAATTTCAACCTTCCCATCGGTTTCAACCTTACTTTTCAAAGAAAGAGCATCAAGCATTGGATTAAACGATTGCATCAGTTCTCGTAACAGACTTGAATTTATAACAACTCGTCTTGTTTTAAACGGGCTCTTTTTAAGATCTGCTAAAACCGTTCTGATAAACTGAAGAGCTTCAAGAGCTTTATGTTTGGAAGAATATTCTGCTAAACGGGATATTAAAGGCACGAACGCGTTATAGATTCTTGAAACGTGTTCGTCTGCACATACACGGACCGGGCAGGAAGAAGAACTTAATGAATCAGACCCGATTTCGGATCTTAACGTGCGCCATTCCATATTGCCACTTAATCTTCCAGGTAAGGATAAAGAATCGTTTTCTTGAGAATGTTGACTTTTTTCAAGCTCATTGACTTCGTTACGGTCACGTTCCTCAAGTGAAGATATCACAGTTGATGCCAAGTTCCTTCTAAGTTCTCTTGTTAGATTTGCAAGAATATTAGATGCACTAGACTCTGAAGTTAGGGTTCGACGCGATAGAACCTTCAAAATGATATTATATCCCTTGTTGGTCAAAACAGCAATTAGAAGAAGAGAATAAAGTTAATGTGGACATACCTCATGCCACTTCCTGGTGTAACGTTTAGTGACATCATGGACTCCGTCTTTTGCATAAGCAATAGCATAGTTCAGTTTCTTGTTCCACCTGTTTTTTTAATTATTATTATTATTATTTTTGTGGGGTGGGGGGGGGGGGGGGGTTGACTCAAGTTACTTGTTAACCTTTTGCATAAATAGATATAGATTTGTAGAGGTTGCAATTTCAACCGACAAGATTTTGGTTGCGCTTTTGTTTCATATGGGCCAATCAAGAAAATTGGGTATGTGTGAAACGGGTCAAACAGGTTAAAAGTTGACCAAATCTACTTATAATGCATATAACCTCCTAAATCGTTTTATTCAGGTTACTTTTGTGATTATATTGTTTTTTAATCACTATTAGCACATCCATTTTGACAAGTTATCAAACCAGACCATCTTGCCACCTCTACTGATTTGTGTAATATCATGGTGAAATGACGAAAGTACCCTTTTTCATATAGCAACGGAGTATCATATATTCCTTCACAGGGATCAAGATGCATCCATCTGCAACATGAACAGATAGCGACTTAGAGTAGAAAATATTAAAAATATTTAATGTTCTTGGTGTAAAATTACCTTCCCAATAATGTTGAATAGCACTCTGTCCACACGTGGTCTGTGAAATCCAGTATCTGAGAAGAATACTCTCAGTTGATCAAATTTACCAGCAACAAAGCGAAAACATATTAATATTGCAAATAAGTATCTTACCAAGCGAGTATCGTATCCAAAAGAACGGCAATAAAGTGAAAAACAATTGGCACACTCCCCACATCGCCCCTTCTTTGTTTCTAGAAGCTACATCATTAAACAATGCTCTATTAGTTTAAACAATCAAATACTTCTTAAAAGTAAAAAGGCAATATTTGCTTACCTTCAGAGGATCATTGTACCGTGGGAAACGAGTTGTTCTAGAACATACGTTGCAACTGGTCAAGTTAAGAAAAACATATACAAATAATCAATCAAAACGAATCCAAATATGGTAGTCTAGCAATAATATCTTATAAATGACAGATAATAAATCTAATCCTCATACCGATAAACTTCAACTCGAGAGGCTCCATAAGCCAACTCTGATGAATTTGCTACACCCATTCCTTGAATTGTGGTTTCATTCCCACAGCTTTCGCAAGGAGGTGAATTAACCCACCTACACTTACCAAATCACAATATTACAAACTATCAAATTACAAAGTTACCAATTCAAATGAAACAAAAAGACATACTTGAATGTCTGTTTGAACCAGAAAAGAAGTTGCAGCAGAAATGCATGATCAACCTCAGGTTTAGATGGATTTAAGTTCCCCTCCTGAATATAAATATTATACACGTAAGAAAAATACCAAATTACGGTTTTAAGTTACAATAAGATGGAAACTTGAACCTTGGCTAAAGCAACCAATGCTTTCTCCTCAAGCTTCTCCACCGGCACGGTTTTCCTTGCTGCTTCCTGGCGATGCTCGTCTTCATACTACTTGCGCATAACATAGTAGTGTTATGCTATGTGATGAAGCCTTATAACAGTATATCATACGTAATTGGAATAAGGTCATAGGTAGGGCTGTAAACGAACTGTTGGGCGGGAAGTTCGTTTATGCTTGTTCATTTAATAAAGGAACGAACATGAACAAGGAGTTCAATTAACAAAATGAACGAACACATACATAGACCATGGTCGTTCAGTTGTGTTCGTGAACGTTCGATAATGTGTTCATTTACACCGTTTACGTAGGGCTGGCAATTGGGTAACTGTTTAAGACACGATAAGACCTGTTAATCTAAAAAGTGCGGTATGTGATTTTTTTATTTTCTTAAATAATTGAAATTAGTAGGCTAGACTCCATCATTTTCCCTTATTGATACACAAAACTTAAAGCTGTCTTGTAGTCATGACATCTAAAGTTGTTAAAGAGTCGTATCCATGTTTGATATTTGTGTTACGTGCGTCGCTTCTTACCTGTTAAACCAGTTAAGACACGAATTGCCAGCCCTACGTTTACGTTTGTAGATTTAAGCAAAATTATGTGATTAATACGTAAGTAAATTAACATATGAATTTGAATAATCGTCTTCAATTTAAGATTTAAAAAAAAATATATGAATTTAAATGTTAAAACAACACCAACACAAACTTGTTTACAGCCCTAATCATAGGAAGTGAAAGTTACTAGACGAATTTGATCGAAATACGATCGAACACGCTGTTCGAATCGGCCGTTGTCTTCCGTAACAGAAAGCTGTTGAAGCATAAGTGCATCTTCCTCTTCCTGTAGCATACGAGCTAGTTCCTCATCAGATTTCAATGTCGATTCGTCGTGAATTGAAACCAATCGGAGGTTATCGGATATTGCAGTGAGATCAGAGTCATCGGAAACAACTCGATCTTCGTCAATTGTGAGTATCTGCAAGTAAGTAATTGATTATTAGGAGGTGTGATTCGATGATGAAAATAATATTAATTGACCTTTTGTTGATCTGGAGGAAGTGCAGTGAGAGAGAATAACTGGAATTTTAAGACTTCGAAGCCATCTTCAGTGTCGTAATCCACTTCATACTTGGAATCTTGATGCTCAACCACAAACTTTCGACCCACCATAATTTCATTCCACAAGACCAGACTGAAATGAAACCCCAAATCTATGAACTTTATTATTTGATTAACTCGAAATTCGATTCGATTCGACTCGTATTTGAATTTGACGGTTCGAATTCAATTTTCAGTCATTCGAATTCGATTCTGTTCGAACTTAATTTTAATAATCGAATACGAATTTATGATTATAAATTCGTATTTGATTCGAAATTCGAATTCAAATTATACATTTTATTTTTATTATATATATATAAAAGATAAACTAGTCCATTATGATGTACCAAAGTAAGAATTGATTAAGACTTAAAACACCAACATTGAACAATAAAAGTTGATAATTAAGACTTAAAACACTAATATCGGGAGTATCGGTGATATATCAGTCAAATATATATTAGTCCAATATCGGTCAAATATCGGTAAATATCATTAATATTATCGGTGCCGATATTCTGATTTATATATCGCCAAGGACCGATAACTGATATATCACTTATTGTAACACCGGGTAAATTTTGAGTTCAAAATGTAAACTTTTCAAAGACAATGGACCAATTTTGCCAAATTCCAAACTCTAGGGTTTAAATTGTAAAATATGTTTTCCTGGCCATCAGAAGGGACACCCATCGCGGTACGCGATGGGGTGTCTGACACATTGTGACACATGTGCCACGTGGCACACGGTGGCACTGTCTGCTGCCACGTGGCAACACTGCCACCACGTGTCGCCACGTGGCAAGCCTATGTTGTGACTCAGCAGGCCTATGTTGCGTACCGCGACAGGCCAGCCCAAGGACCCATCGCGTACCGCGATGGGATCCAAATTTTCTTCTATAAATAGCAGTCAAGGGCTGCTCATTTTCACACACCAAATCCAGCTCTCATTTCTCTCTCTAACATCTCACTAGCCATATTAACTTACCTCGAAGTTCGTGCCTTATTTCCTCGATAAACGTGCCCCGAATCCTCATTTGTGTACCAACGTTTCCTCGAAGTACGTGCCACCCTCCACCCACATACATACCAAGAAGGTGTTTGTTATCATGACGATGAATCTCGATAAGCGTGCCAACGAGTGTTGAAGTTGGCATACCAAAGTTGATCAAGAAGTACAGCGGCGTCGGAGTGCTGCTCGATTTCGTAGGGTTTCCAATACGCCAATAAGGTTAGGCGTAACGACAAATCAATATAATATAATATTATATTAAAGGCTTAAGCCTTAAGTCGAGGTTATACTCGATGCCTCGATAAAAGAAATACAAACATAACAAAGAAAAGAATAAAGAAATGATATGATAGATAAATATATATTTGTGTGCAAGTATATATATTCTTTGTTATGAAATTATTATTTAAGTAATAATGAGTATTCTTAAATAATAAAGAAAAGGATTACGTTTCTTGGAGAAGAAGAAACGTCGGGTTTTTAATATAAACTAAGGGTTTATAATTAATTTTAAACTAAAGGTTTTCAAGTAAATGAATTATATGAACTAAAGGTTCATCGAGGTAGAGAACAATACTAAAGGTCTTAAGCGTGATTGTATATCCGACTAACAAATATTTATACTCGTACTAAAGGTGCGAGATAAAGAGGGGAAAGATCCTTGGACGGTGAGTGAAGCCGTTCCTAGAGCGATAAGGTGAATACGCCCCCAAACTTTATGAACTTGTTTTCAAATAAGTCAAACGTGTTATATGAAATTGTTTACAATGAACTATGTGTTCCTAAAACCGTTATAAATAAAGGTATAAACCTAGCCCTCAGGCTGTGGTATACGTGTGTTGGATCCTTACATAGGTGGTACTACGCGGTGGGCACACCGCACCACCCTTGGTCGTAGGACGCTCTCCTGTAGGGAGTACGACCGTTGTGTATATTTACGGGTACTTAACTAAGTCGAACGCTGCGGTGTTCGCTGAGGTGACCTAGGGTAGAGGCTCATGTTTATAATGTGTTATTTGACTTTGTTATTCCTAAGCCACATTGGGCCGAGGCAGGCGTAGTCTCGAGGGGTAATAAAGTAAAAGAAAATATTTTGCGTCAGCGTGTTCACCAGCATTCGTTGCTGACGTATTTTATTACATTTTGCAAGTGAACAAGATTAGCGCTTGGAAATGTCGAAGTGCTATACTCTAATCCGATGGCTCGGATTTGTTTTGTAAAACACTTAACATATTAAAATAGGTGGTTTGTAATTATAACAAGTAATGTTTTGTTAACAACTTAAACGGGTATTTTATAATCCCGTCTTCTGTTTTATATATATATATATATATATATATATATATATATATATATATATATATATATATATACATATATATATATTACATTTTGATGCTTAAAGTTTTATAAGACTTCCGCTTACAAACGTAACTCTGATTTATTCACAATTATGGTACCAACTTATGGATCACACTCCTAGGCCTTAGATGGGGGTGTGACAGGTTGGTATCAGAGCCATCGATCTTAGCGAATTGGGTATCATAAAACAATAACCAAGCTTCGATCCAAGTATATGAATTAATTGATTATTTGCTTTAGGGATAAGATAGGCTGGTAACCTTTCTTTCCCTCTCCACATTCTAAACCACCCAAAATATTAGATGTCATTCAAAGCTCATATCGAAGAATTTATACGCAAGGCCAAGGAAGCCGGAATTGCCGAACCTTACCTTGAAGACAACATGAGTGATGGATACTATGAGGCGTACTTTGACCAAGACGTGGAACGAGACTTGTCCAAGCCTTTATACTATCCCGAAAGTAGACACTATCCGATAGACGTTCCCGAGAGTCCACCAAAACCAAGTATTGAACCGCCAAGGCACTCAAGCTATCACCCACCAACAATACCAATGTATCAACCTTCTGAAATACCGACATATCATCCCACGGAGATTTCCACTTACCAACCGTCAGAGGTACCGCAATACTTCCCGACTGGATATGTACCACCAAATCCACATCCGACATATTCTTTCCTGTCCAACTTACCTATCAAGGAGGAACCGAAATCCCCATCTTCCGACTGGATGAAATGCCACTCCGATCCATGTCGATGGTATACCGGAAGCTGCACTTTTCATGAAGTCAGCTCCCAACCAAACAATAATGAAGGGCCGTCCCGCAAACCAAAAATGAGGATTATGATGCCTTTCGAGAGTTTCCAGATGCCCTCAATGAACATTGAGACTACACAACCCATGGAGAAAGATGAACCGGAAGAAGAAGAACCCGAAGAAGAGGAGGATCCCGATGAAGAGGAGGACCTTGAAGAAGAGTCTGAGGAAGAACTAGAAAAAGAGCATCCTGAAAATCCCAATGAGATGTCAAGCTCAATGAATGGATCACTCACTTCCCAAAACCCGAGCTATGGTTCTTTGGACCCATATGTCCAATATCTCGAGAAACTCAAGAACCAAGCTTCGTCAAGCTTCCGACCATTTCAAGGAGATATACCTTCGACTCAAGAACAAGCCGATGAGATCTGCGAGCAAAACCAAGCTGCCAAGACTTACCTCTACCTGTCATCCGACATGACTTACGTTTCGTATCCTGAACCGAGGAAACACTACGAGATGGTGACACTGGGTTACCGCGACCCACCTCCACAATATGGATACCCCAACTTAGTCCCGCAGTCATATGAAGAACATTTGGACCGCGCTTTGCACGAAACCGATGACTGGAGGAAGAAGGTGGCTGAAGAAGGGAAGAAAAAGAAAAGTATGGGAGAAACACTACTTCGCATATGCAATAAATTAACAAAAGTTGTGAAGAAGTTTACGAAGGACTGAAGATGGTGGCCATATGAAGTTATGTGTAATATAGTTTGTGTGATATGTGTATTATGTATGTAATAAGAACGTTGAAACGTTCTTTAAATAAAGATAGGACGATAAGTATATATATATATATATATCAAACGATATATATATATATATATATATATATATATATATATATGTAATATAAAATATATATATCCTTTTGTGATATGTATATATGAAATAAAACGTGTGTTTAATATAAGAAATTTGCTAAATTTCAGTTAAAGACATAATACAAAGAAAAATGTCTGAACAAAGCAATCACGAGAATGCTCGAGAAAAAGAAATAAAAGACAAGGGGAAAGGCCCCGATAATGAACGAGAGGAAGAAATTCCCGGGAAGTATATTAATAAAATCCAAAAGATGATTAAAGATGCGGTTAGGGAAGAATCCATGAATAGAACCCATTCTAGGCAATCTTGAAATTCTCAATCTGTTCATCCTTCAAAATCTGTTAAATCCCGTTCAAAACCTTCTCACGTTGAGGAGAGTGTTCATGAGTCTAACGCCGATGGTGGAGTTAGGCAAGAGTTCAAGAAACTCAAGATTAGTGGATGTTCGTTTAAGGACTTTAAATACTATGGACCGAAAGAGTTCCATGGTGACAAAGGAGCCATCACGACTGTAAGGTGGCTTGAGGAGATGGAGACAATCGTAATTACAAGTAAGTGTTCTGATGAGAAGAAGATTCAATATTATGCCCTCATGTTCAAGGGTGAAGTACTAGAATGGTGGAATGCTCTATTGATGAGCAAAGGGAGAGAGATGATGTATGGTTCAAGCTGGGAAGAGTTTAAAGCATTGTTGATGGCAAAATTTTGTCCTATGCATGAGACCGACCAGATCCAAACGAAATTCCTTAATCTCAAGGTCGTAGGGACAAATTATGGACAGCGGTACTTCGTGTAATGCAACAATATTGTTTACATAAATACGCGCTAGTTTGTCCATTGAGTACGACTCATTGATGGGTATAAAGTGTGCGGATTTTGTTAATCGATCCACAATCACCCATATAGCATTGTGTTGTCGAGTCGTCCTCGGGAGTTTGGTAATGAAATCCATATTGATTAACTCCCACTTCCAAACGGGAAGTTCGGGTTGCTGAAGCAATCCCGAAGGCTTTTGATGTTCAGCCTTGACTTTCAAACAAGTTAAGCATTTCGCAACATGCAAAGCGACATCTCTTTTCATCCCATTCCACCAATAGTTTGCTTTGAGGTTATGGTACATTTTGTCACTTCCGGGATGCATCATATATTTCGACTTATGGGCTTCGTTCAAGATTTTCTCACGTAATCCTCCAACGATTGGTACCCAAATCCTATTACCGAGTCTAAGGATACCATCGTCACCCTTGACTAACGAGTCAATGGTGCCATTACGTTTTTCGTTGGAGATTTGGTTTTCATTGATCGCTTGAGTTTGAGCGGATTTGATTTGTTTGATGAGATCAATTTGGAGTTCTAGACGTAACGCTCGGACTCTTTTGGGTTTCTCATGTTCTTTGCGACTTAAGGTATCAGCCACGACGTTGGCTTTTCCTTCATGGTAAACAATCTCGCAATCATAGTCATTGAGTGTTTCCATTCATCGCCGTTGGCGCATGTTGAGCTCTTTTTGATCGAAAATGTGTTTCAAGCTTTTATGATCAGTGTACACGGTAAATCTTACTCCGTAGAGATAGTGCCTCCATATCTTAAGTACAAAGATTATGGCGCCTAACTCTAGATCGTGAGTCGTGTAGTTCTTTTCGTGTACTTTGAGTTGACAAGAGGTGTAAGCGATTACCTTCTTGAGTTGCATTAGTACACATCCCAAACCAGAATGGGATGCGTCACTAAAGACAACAAAATCCTCAGTACCTTCTGGCAAAGCCAGTATAGGTGCTTGGGTGAGGTTTTGTTTAAGTATATCGAACGCCTCTTGTTTCTTCATTCCCCATTCATACTTGATGTTCTTACGAATTAAGGAAGTTAGGGGAACGGCGATACGAGAAAAGTTTTCGATAAATCTACGGTAATAGCCGGCCAATCCTAAGAAACTTCGGATCTCGGTTGGCGACTTCGGGACCTCCCACTTAGAGATAGCTTCAATCTTAGCGGGGTCCACTTGAATACCGTTTACGTTAATGATGTGACCAAGAAATTGCACTTCGTGCAACCAGAACTCTCATTTCGAGAACTTGACGTACAACTTTTCGGTTCTAAGAATCTCAAGCAAAGTTCGGAGGTGGACTTCATGATCGGCCTTTGACTTAGAATAAATAAGTATGTCGTCGATGAATGCGATAACAAATTTATCCAAGTAAGGCTTACAAATACGGTTCATTATGTCCATGAACGCGGCCGGAGCATTAGTAAGTCCAAACGGCATGATAGTGAACTCATAATGTCCATACCTTGTTCGAAAAGCAGTCTTCGGATTGGACTTTGAGTTGGTGATAGCCGGAACGAAGATCAATTTTAGAAAAGAAGCTAGCACATTGAAGTTGGTCAAAAAGATCATCAATACGAGGGAGTGGATATCGGTTTTTGATTGTGACTTTGTTTAACGCACGATAATCGATACACATACGCATGGAACCATCCTTCTTCTTGACAAACAGAATTGGCGCTCCCCAAGGTGACGAACTCGGTCGAATGAAACCTTTTTCAAGAAGCTCATCGAGTTGTTTCTTTAACTCCTTCATCTCGGTTGGTGCTAAGCGATACGGAGCTTTGGCGATCGGAGCAGTACCGGGAATGAGATCAATCCTAAACTCTACTTCACGATCGGGAGGGATTCCGGGAAGTTCATCAGGAAAGAAATCAGAAAAGTCGGAGACTATAGGTACGTCCTTTATCTCCTTTGGCTTTGATTCTTCAGTGACGTAGGCCATGAATGCAAGGCATCCTTGATTCAAACATTTGTTAGCCCTAATCATGGAAATTATGCTAACTTGGTCAGCGTCTTTGTCCCCTTCAATTCGAATCGTTCGTTTATTGGGGGCTTGAAGTTCAACAGTTTTGCTATTGCAGATGATACGGGCATGGTTATCGGATAACCAATCCATACCAAATACAATATCAAAACTAGCCAAACTCATGGGTAACAAACAAATAGGCAAAATATAACCAGATAAAAGAATTTTTCCGTTTTCGAGGGCTTCGGAGATCTTAACGATTTCGCCGCTAGCAGTCTCGACACTTAGAGTTTTATCTAATTTTTTTAATGGTTCGTTTAATAGACTACAGAAACTATAATCTATTGATGTGTGAAAAACGTATATAATATTAAAAACCAAGTTTTACCGAATTCACCTAAAAAAAACCACACACAATCGGCAAGTGTACCGGACGCAATGTAGCTAGCAAGTAAGAACGGATATCGAACCTTGGACACTATGGGTAAACTCTTATTATTAAACTTAATGATTACTAACCTAGACTTTCTTCTGAATTTTTTTATATTTTTTTATATTAATAAAACTAATAATAGTTAACTAATTAAAATTTAAAATAAAAATAAAACTTTATAAAATTGGGTTTAAAACAAATATGAGAAACGACTACCTAGGTAATGGAATCCTACTAGTTAAACTTAATAGCTAACGAACTTGACTTTGTTGAAAAACAATATCTTAAAAAAATATGACAGTAAAGACCACTAAAATACGCTAGATCGCCTCCCGGCCTCACCAACGACACCCTAGAACTCTAATGACATGTGAAGCTTAATTGTTAAAGGTTTGGATCACCTCCCAGTTTCACCTTACCTAATAATATTATGGTACCCCACAACCCAAATCACCTCCCGGTCTCTTCGGATACAATATATATTAATATAAAGGAGGTATTTTTTATTAACTTGAAAAAAACTTGTATCACAATAATCTAAGGGACCTAGGATAACTCACTCCCGTGCAATTATTACCCAACCCCGCAAAAGACAAAGATGACACAACACTAAATTGCCTCCCGGCCTCTCTAGTGAAAGAACAATAAAATCTAAACCACTTTCAATACTTATTCCTACGATTTTTTCGACCACAAACCGCAAACAAGTTGAAAACACAAAGTAGACAACCTAATCATGTGTCTAACAATCACCAAAAACTATTGAACACAAGTGGAATAAATATTAAAGTAAGAAACTAGATCCAATTACTCAACTATATCATGAACAAACCAATTAAAAACTTTACCATAATACTAAATCAACCAAAAATCAATAGTAGTTCGTCAAACAATTAAAATAACATAGTGCTCAACCAAAACCTAGGTAGTATAACAAGTTTAACCAATCATAATTACGAATGAAACAAAGATAATATATTTATTGCGATTCATCGTAAAAAGATATAAAATTAATTGACCTTCTTGCTTGCTTGTTTGATTTTCTTTTACGTTCAAGTTCTTCAAGCTTCTCTAGTTGAACCTTCAATAGGGGCAGCCCCTCTGCTGCGTATGCCTCTAGTCTTGCGTCTGTTGTCCCTCTTGCTTTCCGTATTCCAATCTGCCGTTTGTATTTTGCCGTCCCCAATCTATATCTTTTCTTTTGGGTCCTCTATTCACCAATTAACAAGCCCTATCAATTCTTGCAGGCCCAAAACAAATGTCACGACCCACCTTTAAAATCTCAACTCTCCCATGTACGTTTTTAGCTATGCCAATCATGAAAAAAAAACAAAAAAAAAACAATTAAAGTCTTGTTAACATAAATATCTATTAAATGAAAATCACTTTCATGTATTATAAAGATCAACGTGCATATATTTATATAATATTATTTTTCATTTAATCTCACAATGTTTTATATAAAGATGACATACAGATGCAGTTATTGATCAATAACGTAACTTAACTTATTTTAACTCATTTACTCTTTAAACCTTAAACACCCATATATGAACCAATTAGACGAATTTTTCATAAGAAACAACTTTCAAGCCACTCAAAAGTGAGATAAATAGTTATAATATTTATGCATAATTTAGCTCATATCATCTATAAAACTCAAATTGGCACCCGAATTGAATAAAACTCTAGCATAGATGTCGTTGACTAGAAACGTACTGGTAATGATTTCCGGCTTGTCAGCGGCCTTCTTTGTGTCGAGTACAAAGACTCAAGCGTTTCCCTTCTTATCCTTGCCACTTCCACCCGCACCACCAGCAGAGGGTTTGTTCTTTGGGCATTCAAAACTTAGATGGTCCATCTCCTTGCAATTGTAACACGTCATTTTCTTCTTCCAACAGTCAGCAGCCGCATGACCCGTACGGTTGCATGACTCACACACTTTAGGAGGCGGGGCGAAATTGCATCAACCCTTGTGGTACCTACTACATGTCTTGCAAAGCGTAGTGTTAGAATTGAATCCTTTGTAGTTGGCGCCTCCTCTACTTGTTCTTCCTTGAGTTGTTGTTGTCAAAACTTTCTTGTCTTCCTCCTTGTTGCGGACCAAGCCGCCCATCAAATAACCAGCTAGCTCCATTGCGGAGTCAGCGGTTTGAGATAGGTGAGACCTCACCATGTCGCGGATTTCCCGCGGTAGTCCCCAAATATATCTTGTGACTTTGCTGGACTCAGGGTTAACCAGCTGGGGAACAAGGCGACAGTACTCATGGAATTTGGTATTGTACTCTCGAAGGTTTGTCCCTACGACCTTGAGATTAAGGAATTTCGTTTAGATATGGTCGGTCTCATGCATAGGACAAAATTTTGCCATCAACAACACATTAAACTCTTCCCAGCTTAAACCATACATCATCTCTCTCCCTTTGCTCATCAACAGGGCATTCCACCATTCTAGTACTTCACCCTTGAACATGAGGGCAGAATATTGAATCTTCTCCTCATCAGAACACTTACTTGTAATTACGATTTTCTCCATCTCCTCAAGCCACCTTACAGTCGTGATGGCACCTTTGTCACCATGGAACTCTTTCAGTCCATAGTATTTAAAGTCCTTAAAAGAACATCCACTAATCTTGAGTTTCTTGAACTCTTGCCTAACTCCACCATCGGCGTTAGACTCATGAACACTCTCCTCAACGTGAGAAGGTTTTGGACGGGATTTAACAGATTTTGAAGGATGAACAGATTGAGAATTTCTAGATTGCCTAGAATGGGTTCTATTCATGGATTCTTCCCTAACCGCATCTTTAATCATCTTTTGGATTTTATTAATATACTTCTCGGGAATTTCTTCCTCTCGTTCATTCTCGGGGCCTTTCCCCTTGTCTTTTATTTCTTTTTCGTTTCGAGCATTCTCGTTATTGCTTTGTTCAAACATTTTTCTTTGTATTATGTCTTTAACTGAAATTTAGCAAATTTCTTATATTAAACACACGTTTTATTTCATATATACATATCACAAAAGGATATATATATTTTATATTACACATACATATATATATATATATATATATATATATATATATATATATATATATATCGTTTGATATATATATATATATATATTGATCATCCTATATTTATTTAAAGAACGTTTCAACGTTCTTATTACATACATATTACACATATCACACAAACTATATTACACATAACTTCATATGGCCACCATATTCAGTCGTTCATAAACTTCTTCACAACTTTTGTTAATTTATTGCATATGCGAAGAAGTGTTTCTCCCATACTTTTCTTTTTCTTCCCTTCTTCAGCCACCTTCTTTCTCCAGTCATCGGTTTCGTGCAAAGCGCGGTCCAAATGTTCTTCATATGACCATGGGACTACGTTGGGGTATCCATATTGTGGAGGTGGGTCGCGGTAACCCAGTGTCACCATCTCGTAGTGATTCCTCGTTTCAGGATACGGAACGTAAGTCATGTCGGATGTCAGGTAGAGGTAAGTCTTGGCAACTTGGTTTTGCTCGCGGATCTCATCGGCTTGTTCTTGAATCGAAGGAATTTCTCCTTGAAATGGTGGGAAGCTTGACGAAGGTTGGTTCTTGAGTTTCTCGAGATATTGGACATATGGGTCCACAGAACCATAGCTCGGGTTTTGGGAAGTGAGTGATCCATTCATTGAGCTTGACATCTCGTTAGGATTCTCAGGATGCTCTTCTTCCGGTTCTTCCTCAGACTCTGCCTCTGGTTCCTCCTCTTCTTCGGGGTCCTTTTCTTCATCGAGTTCTTCTTCTTCCGGTTCATCTTCCTTCATGGGTTATGTAGTCTCAATGTTTATTGAGGGCATCTGGAAACTTTCAAAAGGCATCATTATCCTCATTTTTGGTTTGCGGGACGGCCCTTCATTATTGTTTGGTTGGGAGCTGACTTCATGAAAAGTGGAGCTTCCGGTATACCATCGACATGGATCGGAGTGGCATTTCATCCAGTCGGTAGATGGGGATTTCGGTTCCTCCTTGATACGTAAGTTCGACAGGAAAGCATATGTCGGATGTGGATTTGGTGGTACATATCCAGTCGGGAAGTATTGCGGTACCTCTGACGGTTGGTAAGCGGAAATCTCCGAGGGATGATATGCCGGTATTTCAGAAGGTTGATACATTGGTATTGTTGGTGGGTGATAGCTTGAGTGCCTTGGCGGTTCAATACTTGGTTTTGGTGGACTCTCGGGAACGTATATCGGATAGTGTTTACTTCCAGGATAGTATAGAGGCTTGGACAAGTCTCGTTCCACGTCTTGGTCAAAATACGCTTCATAGTATCCATCACTCATGTTGTCCTCGGGGTAAGGTTCGGCAATTCCGGCTTCCTTGGCCTTGAGTACAAATTCTTCTATATGAGCTTTAAATGACATCTAATATTATAGGTGGTTTAGAATGTGGAGAGGGAAAGAAAGGTTACCAGCCTATCTTATCCCTAAAACAAATAATCAATTAATTCCTATACTTGGATCGAAGCTTGGGTATTGTTTTATGATACCCAATTCGCTAAGATCGATGGCTCTGATACCAACCTGTCACACCCCCATATAAGGCCTACGAGTGTGATCCATAAGTTGGTACCATAATTGTAAATAAATCAGAGTTGCGTTAGTTTGCAGAAGACTTATAAAACTTTAAGGATCGAAATATAACATTTACATATATTCAAAAGACGGAATTATAAAATACCCGTTTTAAGTTGTTACAAAAAGTATTACTTGTTTCATAATTATAAACCATCATATATTAAGTTTTACAAAATGAATCCGAGCCATCGGATATTCAAAGCACTTCGTCACTCCAAGTGCTAACTTTTTTCTCCTGCAAAATGTAAGAAAATACGTCAGCAACGAATGCTGGTGAACACGTTGACGCAAAAATATTTTCTTTTACTTTATTACCCCTCGAGACTACGCCAGCCTCGGCCCAACGTGGCTTAGGACTAACAAAGTCAAATAAAACATTATAAACTCGAGCCTCTACTCTAGGTCACCTCAGCAAACACCGCAGCGTTCGACTTAGTTAAGTACTCGTAAATATACACAACGGTTGTACTCCCTGCAGGAGAGCATCCTATGACCAAGGGTGGTGCGATGTGCCCATTCATCGCATAGTACCACCTATGTAAGGATCCAGACATACGTATACCACAGCCTAAGGGCTAGGTTCATACCCTTATTTATAACGGTTTTAGGAACACATAGTTCCTTGTAAACAATTTCATATAACACGTTTGACTTATTTGAAAACAAGTTTATAAAAGTTTGGGGGCGTATTCACCTTATCGCTTTAGGATCGGCTTCACTCACCGTCCAAGGGTCTTTCTCTTCTTTATCTCGCACCTATAGTAGGAGTATAAATATTTGTTAGTCGGATATACAATCCGTCTTAAGACCTTTAGTCTTGTTCTCTACCTCGATGAACCTTTAGTTCATATAATTCATTTACTTGAAAACCTTTAGTTTAAAAGTAATTATAAACCTTTAGTTTATATTAAAAACCCGACGTTTCTTCTTCTCCAAGAAACGTAATCTTTTTCTTTTATTATTTAAGAATACTCATTATTACTTAAATAATAATTTCATAACAAAGAATATATATACTTGCACACAAATATATATTTATCTATCATATCATTTCTTTATTCTTTTCTTTGTTATGTTTGTATTTCTTTTATCGAGGCATCGAGTATAACCTCGACTTAAGGCTTAAGCCTTTAATATAATATTATATTATATTGATTTGTCGTTACGCCTAACCTTATTGGCGTATTGGAAACCCTACGAAATCGAGCAACACTCCGACGCCGCTGTACTTCTTGATCATCTTTGGTATGCCAACTTCAACACTCGTCGGCACGCTTATCGAGACTTATCACCATAATAACAAACACCTTCTTGGTATGTGGGTGGAGGGTGGCACAAACTTCGAGGAAACGTCGACACGGAAATCGAGGATCGGGACACGCTTATTGAGGTATTATGGCACGTTTATCGAGGTGGATCGATGGTACGAATATCGAGATGTAGAGAGATGTTAGAGAGAGAATGAGGGTCTGAATTTGTGTGTGAAAATATGAAGATCCGAGGCTGCTATTTATAGGCAATTTCTGGTGTCCCATCGCGGTACGCGACCGCCTCCTAGGCACCCGTCGCGTACCACGACGTAGCCCAGGTGAGTCACATAGTAGGCCTGCCACGTGGCGACACGTGGCAGACGTTGCGCCACGTGGCAGCAGTGTTGCCACGTGGTGACATGTGGCAGCAAGCAGTGCCACCGTGTGCCACGTGGCACACGTGTCACAACCTGTCAGACATCCCATCGCGTACCGCGATGGGTGTCCCTTCTGATCCATCGCGTACCGCGATGGGTCAGGAAAACAGATTTTTCATAATTAACCCTCAACTTTGGAATTTTGGCAATTTTAGTCCCTACACTTTGAAAAGTTTACTTTTTGAACTCGAAATTTTCACGATGTTACAATATATATACATAAGTATATAATAGCTTAAAAAATTAATATTTTGGATATATATAAAAATCAAGTGAAATATATATATATATATATATATATATATATATATATATAAACCAAAAGTAATATTTTCCGAGATATGCTTTATTAATTTAACTAATTATTTTATATAATAAATCTTTATGTATAATATTTTATTATTATAATATTAACTTAATAATGGTTATCGAGTTGTCATAATCCATCTTGTACTTTACTTAGCATATTTGTTTTCTCTTTGTTCCTCTTTAGGCTTTAACGTTCACGTGTGATTTCCCGCATTCTTATTATCTCAATCACATTTGTTCGTCTATTGAGGTGAGTACCTCATTCCCCTATTTTACCGCTTTCAATGTTTTGGGGGCATATGCGTCAACATATTATTTCTTATCTATACCTATACTCAAACTGCAACTATTGTCTTATGTGTTAACAATTTTGTACCATACTTGTTACGTGCTTACATGCTTATTGTGAATCGCATTCGGAGAGGTCCAACATAATCTCATAACAGTATGATCATACGACAGTCGTAATAGCTTTGTGCTTTTCGACATCTCATTTATCTTTGCTCATTGGTTAAATTGCTTATCTCATTTGACTTGTTGCAATACTGATTTTTATATTGTATGTACATTAAAACTGGTGTGTTGCTCACTCAACCTTGTGTTGATAAATCTACTTTATTGTCAACGCATATGCAGGTAATCGTGTGATGTGAAGTTAGTTTAAGTTTGGAAGGTCACTTAAGAATAAAGATAGAGAAAATTAACAAGTCAATTGTTTTATGGTTTATGTTTGTTTGATGCACTATTTGTTTTTGTTTGGATATTGTATTGAATAATTTGTCTTAATTTGAATTTTGTTAAATAGATAATGGAATTTCCAATATTGCATGACAGTACCTTTAGAGCTGTGGGCAATCAGTTCACGCCCCGGCATTTCCGCCATAGTTTGGGGTATGACATCGGATGGGTGATTCAATTAGTTTAGTTTGTATGTTCGATTCAATTAAAGGATGTGATTCGATTCGAGTGGAACTTGTTTATTCGATTCGATTTGATTCCCGAGTAGTCCGAAAACACCATTTTGCATGGATATCAAGATCATCCGTACAACCTTATTCATTTTTAGAAACACTTGTACTTTGTTCGATTAGATTCGAATGAAGATCTACACACTTTTTCACCACTTTAGCAACACAAACAATAACAAATCCACAACAAACACCACAAATGCAACCAACACAAAACACTTTCTAGCAAAAACACTTGAAGAATCCGAAGTCTTTAAAACAAACTCTAACACCTGAGAACACTTTAAAACCAGAAAATAAGCAAGAATACTTTTTAAAACACCACAACAAGACCTAGATTCAAGATTGTGATCCAAGAACTACAACTAGTAGAGTTGAAAGCTTTGATACCAATTGTAGGTCCCAAATACGTATCTAACAACACAAGTTCTTGAATCAATCTAAGCTATAGCCGGCAGAAATCACTAAAGCTACCCTAAATCTCGGATCTTGTTGAGATTTTGTGTTCGGTGTGAGTATGGAGAAAGTAAGAGTAGAGAGAAAGAACAAAAGATAATGTTTTTCAAAAAAGGTTATCTTGTATTACATGTCATGCTTCCTTATATATGGAAAGAATGGCCCAATAGAGTTGCTAGAACACATGCTAAATGAGCTTACAACAAGTGGCCTCAGGCCCAGACATTACAAACAAAAGACAAATACAAACATATTTATATTCAGAAATAATACATAAGACCCAAATAGTAAAATGGGCTCTACAAAAACAATGAGGAAATATATGTCAAGCTTTGTGAAAATTTGTATGATACATATGTACAAGTTGGTGACTTGATCAAAAATATTCGAGGATTAAGAGAACAGTCCACGTACAATAGCAAGCTCAATTAATTAGACTGAACTCTTTGAGGTTGGGATTCAATGGTGGATTATGTCTAAAAGCCCACTTTAGATATTTTAGATTAAATTTACAAAAAAAAAAAATATATATTATAAGCTATTTAGAAAAAAAAATCTTAGTATCGAAAATTCAAAAAACTAAATCCAATTAACGTCTTAAATAGCTTGATTGAAGTCTTGTACTTGTTATGGTGTCAAACTTTCACCTACAAATAGTGACTTTGCATGCTTTGTAAAAAGAACGAAAATTATTTGATTTATATTAATCCGTAATTTTTTAAAGATTATTCATTTTTTTTTTCTTTTAGATGGAATCTATTTTCGGCTTATCAACGGTTTTGGATTTTATATACATATTATTGTTGAATTCTAGACTTAAGAGATTATTGGGTTCTTGAAAACACTAGATCAAACAAGAAAGCTTATGCACAAATTCGATTTCTATTTATAGTGCAAGACCTAACACGTCATACAACTCATATGCATGGTGTAAATCGGTGTGCAAAATCATAATCGAAACAACATTTGGTATCAGATAGCTATACCGCCCATATGGATGAAGTTTTACGTAATAACAGTTTTTGTTGGACTTAACTTTTTAACTTTCTTTTGATCCTTTTAAATTCTCAATATGCATAACCATAACCATAAGATCCTTTAACATGGTTGGGTAATATAATCAACTTCAAGCATATTTGCTTCACATTACGAAAATAGGGTGTACACTTGAAAAAAAAATTAAACAAAAAATATATAAAATAAAACCTTTGATAAAAAAATAATGTGGCGTTTAAGATCTAAATGAAAACCATTTTAAGTGGAGAGTTGTACTTTATTAAGATTAGTAAAGTATATGCAACTATAATGAAATTTTAATAAACACATGTTGCATTAAATACTAAACAACTCAAAAAGAAAATTAAATTGTAATAAATTGAGATGTCCACATAAACTGACAGTGGGGCAATGCTATTAAAGTTAGCATGCAACCTATCCACGAGGACGGTGAACATATGTCGCCACATGCACTATATCTGATGACGGGGTAGCCCAAGGAAATAATAAAATGGCTGAAACACATTAACGCTAAAAAGGTTAAAAGGTTAAAAGTTTTTATTTCCTGCCCAAACTTATGTAAACAAGTACCCACGTGCTACAGTACGATGTCAAATCACTGTTCACATCCTTGTCCCCTCTGAGCAAAGGACATGCTCAGACAAAGTATTATTATTTTAATTATGGACCAGCGGTCCAAACCTTCCCGCTCACAAAGGTCAACTCTCTAGGCAAACTAGAGGGGAACTAGTTTAGTTACAACTGGACGAAAGGCTTAAGTCTCTTCTCCTATATAAGAAAGACTTAACCACAAACATAAACACAACAAGATCTGGGCAGATAACATATTCTCCCTTATCTTATCTTCATCCTTGAGAAATATGCTCTTAGCTTATTTCTTTCTTACTTCAATAACTTCATAGCTTCATCAAGAACATCATCCTAAAACCGATTCCAAACATCACGGTTTCGGATCCTTGGTGAACTGTAACAATCAAACAACAAACTAGTGAACCTCCTTCTACGTTTTGCAAACATAGAGGGACACCATGACCTGCGTTAGGTTAACCTGAACCCTTGAAGCCTGTTAGCCTAACCAGTCCATTCACTATCAATAGTCTTATCTTTGTTGTAGCAACAAGTTGGCGCCCACCGTGGGGCTACGCCGCTTACTTTATCTTAAAGACCAGTAGCGTAGCTCCATTTCACTAAAATCATCATGTCAGAAGGTGAATCTCCCGAAGAAGTCAATCAAGTGTCAAGAACACCGACACCAAGTGCCAGCCAAGAAACTCCGGCGACCACTCGATTTTTTCCACTCGGGGGGGGGGGGGACTTTGACTGGACCCTTGTTCCTCGAGTTTTCACCTTTTCGAACTCCAACCCCTTCACGATCTGGAGTTCCTTCTCCTCATGAAGGAGTCACGTACACCCCTGAACGTGTTGACTTGACAATGGAAGGGGTATCACGGCATTTCTTGCAACTAAGGCATCTCCTTAACCAACACGTGAGCCAGGAAAGAGAAAAGGGGATAAGAATAAGGCTAGATTATGACGAATCGGAGCCCTCATTGTCGCTCGGACGTCCACCTTCCCCTCTAACCAGCTCACGACCGGCTGCTTCTCTTTTTGAAGCTGGTCCAAGTGTAACCTATCAACCCTTTAACCCATCTCCCTACACCTATGGGAGACCAAGCCCAACGGCTTTCCCTTTGTTCACTTCACAACCCCTTGGACACGAGACCACTCTCGACAAAATATGGCAATCACCAGCTTCAAGTGTTCCTCCTACAGCCACTACATGGGAGCAGGCCATGTCGGCCTTGCCCTTGGCTCGAAGTGCAGCAATGAGCACTCCCATGGGAACAAACCAAATAGAAGCCACCCCTGAAAGCCTTCAAGGTTTAACTTCATGCCCCAGATGATGGCTCAAATGATGGCACACTTCCCTTGGACCCAGCTCATCAACCAAGCACTGGGTACTCACCAAGGAACAACAACTCATAATCCTGCTGTAAGGCTAGATGAAGATCTAGCAAAGCCTTACAAGCCCGGTAACCTATCTTGTTTCTCTCAACAAATCACCGATTATGATTTTCAAACAAAAATCAAGATGCCACCCCATATAAGAACGTATGATGGGACTGAAGATCCCGAAGACCACCTCCAGGTCTTCACTGGGGCGGCCAGAATCGAAAAATGGTATCATGCTGAATGTTGTCTGATGTTCATGCAAACGTTAGTTGGATCAGCCAGGATATGGTTCAATGACCTTCCTGCTCAAAGTGTTCGAAGCTTCGACGATCTGAGCAAAGGCTTCTTAGCCAACTTTTCACAGCAAAGAAGGTACGTCAAGGATACCACCGTCATTTTCCAGATAAAGCAAAAGGATGAAGAGAGCCTTCGAGACTTCATCGAAAGGTACAAAAAAGAAGGGTTACAATACGTGGGGGCTGACGAAAAAATGAGGGTGGCAGGCTTCATGAACGCCATCACCTCCAAATAACTCACAAGGGACTTTAACAAGTGCCTACCGAAAACCCTTGAAGAAGCTCTCGAACGAGCTGAAGCTCATATCCGAGCCGAGGAGGCCGTTGATTTCAAAGAGCAAAGAAAGAGAGCTCCTAGTTGGCGAGGCAACAGCCCCAACTGAAAGAAAGGGTACTACAATCCCTATGACAAATATCCAAGGAGCTTAGATCAACGAAGGCCTGAAGGACGGAACCCTCCAAGCAGGGAGAAGACTGTGAAATTCATAGCCTTAACCAAAACCCCTCAGGAAATCCTTGCCACTGAGGAAGTGAAACACAACTTCCGACCTCCTCGACCCTTGCCCAAAAGCAAGAAGAACGAAAGCTCCACCCAGTTCTGTGAGTTCCACGAAGAAAAAGGTCACCACACAAACGATTGCTTTAAACTCAAGAGAAGAATTGAGGAAGCTGTCAAGTCTGGAGAATTGGCTCATTTGGTGAAAGGAGTCAAAGACAAGATGGCTGAAAGAAAAAGCAAAGAAGTGAATATAGACCAAGGTGCTCCCCACAAACGACAACGCTTGGAGGCTTGGGAGCTTCAATGCGTCTGCTTCCCACCACCTCAAGGTGACTTACTCTCAAACCCTATAACGGTGGAAGCGAACGTGGGAACACTCAGAACAAACAAAGCCTACATTGACACAGGGGCGGCCACAGAGATCATGTATGAAAGATTCTTCAACCAGCTGAGCAAGGAAGAGCGTTCAAGGATTAAACCCTCCAAGTCATCTATAAAAGGTATCGCCGACGTACCCTTGAAGCCTTTAGGCCAACTAACCCTTGATGTTTGTTTTAGTGAAGGCAAGATGAAGAAAACCAAACCACTCACTTTCGTGGTTATCAATACACCTTCCAACTATGATGTGATCATAGGAAGGCCAGGGCAATGTGTATTCAACATGGTTGTCTCGGTTGGTCAAGGTGTTGTGAAGTTTCCCACCAACATGGGAATTGCAACCCTTCAACCCACCCAAGAGGTTTACACGGTTGAAGGGGAAAGCTCAAAAAGTAAAGACGAAGAGCAAGGCTTGATCATAAACCCCAAATACCCCGAACAAAAGGTACGGGTTAACACAAGCCTTTCCAAAGAAACTCTCTCACACCTTGCAAAGCTGTTGATACACTATAGCGATGTCTTTGCTTGGTGCCCGGAAGACATGACAGGTATCCCTCGAAGCATTGCAGAGCATGAGCTCAAAATACCTCCCGATGTTAAGCCTGTTGTCCAAAAGAAACGGAGCCTGGCTCCTAAAAGAAGCTTGGAAGCATGTCAAGAAGTTGAGAAGCTTGTATAAGCTGGGATCCTACGTGAGGTCAAGTATCAATCTTGGGTGGCTAATCCAGTCATGGTTCGAAAGCCTGATAAGTCTTGGAGGATGTGCATCGACTTCAAAGACTTAAACAAAGCATGCCCAAAGGATTGTTATCCCTTACCCGAGATGGACCTCAAGGTTGACTCTTTAACCGGCCATCCCTTTAAGTGTTTTCTCGACGCTTACAAGGGTTACCATCAAATCCTCATGAAAGTGGAAGATGAAGAAAAAACCGCATTTCACACGGACAAGGGTATTTTCTGTTATCAAAAGATGCCATTTGGCCTACGAAACGCCGGTGCAACCTACCAACGTTTGATCGATAAGGCATTTGCTAGCCAAATTAGCAGAAACCTGGAAGTTTATGTTGATGATCTGGTCAAAAGCAAAACCGAGCATCAAATGCTTGAAGACATACAAGAAACCTTCCAAAACTTAAGAAAGATCAACATGAAGCTTAACCCTGGAAAATGCTCATTCGGGTTCGAAGAAGGCAAGTTTTTGGTGGCACATCGTGGGAAAACAAAGCATAAAAGCTAATCCCAACAAAGTCAGGGTTGTTCTTGAAACCAAATCCCCACAAAGCAAAAAATAAGTGGAAAGTCTGAATGGAAGGCTTGCAGCCTTGAAGCGTTTTACCTCCAAGCTTGCTGAGAAGTCCCTACCCTTTTTCAAAACACTAAAGGGTTGCACCAACAAGAAAGACTTCAGGTGGACAGAGGAAGCAGAGGAAGCCTTCAACCAAATGAAGCAACATTTGGCTTCACTTCCAGCTATTGCAGCCCCTGAAACATGAGAACTAATCTCTGTCTATCTTTCAGTCGCTGAAGAAGCATTAAGCGCGGTTCTAACCATCGAACGAGACAAAGTTCAGGTACCCGTTTATTTCTTTAGTAAAACGCTAAAACTGGCAGAGATCAAATATCCTCCTTTGGAAAAACTTGCTCTGGCCTTAATTCAAACGGCTAGAAGGCTTCGAAGGTACTTTCAAGCACACCCTATACAAGTAGTCACTGACCAACCTATCAAAAGTGTGCTTGAAAAACCTGAAAATTCAGGACGATTGGCCAAATGGGCTGTGGAACTAGGTGAACATAACATCACCTATGTCCCAAGAAAAGCTATAAAAGCCCAAGTCTTGGCGGACTTCATTGTAGAAATCCTGAAGCAAGTCATTCTTGAAATACACACAACTGCCACTGAACCTTCTGACCCTGAAGCCTGGAAGCTTTTTACCGATGGGGCTTCCAGCATCGAAGGGTCAGGAGCTGGACTCATTTTAATAAACCTTGAAGGGTTAGAATTTACATATGCTCTTCGACTAGAATTTCAGACCACCAACAACGAAGCTGAATACGAAGCCTTGATCGCTGGTCTGAAGATTGCCAGAGAGATGAAGATCCAAAAGCTACAAGTCTTCACAGACTCGTTGCTTGTTTCAAGTCAAGTTAATGACAGCTATGTAGCCAAAGAGCCCAACATGAAGAAGTACCGTGAAAATACAAAAGGGTTGATGACCACGTTTCAAGAATGCACCATCAAACAATTCCCAAGATCACAAAACAAGAGAGCCGATGCCCTGAGCAAACTAGCATCCCTCACCTTTGCACACCTCACCAAGAAAGTACTGGTGGAGGTGCTGAAAACTCCTTCAATTCAAGAGCTGGAGGTTCAAGATGTAATCACTGAAGAAGGTCCCAATTGGATGACTCCCATAGAAAAGTTCCTCAAAAATGGTGAGTTACATTTGGAACAAACTGAGGCTGAAAGGGTTCGAATCAAATCAAGACAGTATGTGTTGCAAGGAGAAACACTTTATAAAAAGGCTTACCTTGCACCACTACTGAGATGTGTAGGCCCCGAACAAAGTCAATATCTGATCAAAGAAGTTCACGAGGGGATATGTGGAGCTCATTTTGGGCCAAGAACGGTGGTTGCAAAACCGAGCATCAAATGCTCGAAGACATACAAGAAACCTTCCAAAACTTAAGAAAGATCAACATGAAGCTTAACCCTGGAAAATGCTCATTCGGGTTCGAAGAAGGCAAGTTTTTGGGGGCACATCGTGGGAAAACAAAGCATAAAAGCTAATCCTAACAAAGTCAGGGTTGTTCTTGAAACCAAATCCCCACAAAGCAAAAAATAAGTGGAAAGTCTGAATGGAAGGCTTGCAGCCTTGAAGCGTTTTACCTCCAAGCTTGCTGAGAAGTCCCTACCCTTTTTCAAAACACTAAAGGGTTGTACCAATAAAAAAGATTTCAGGTGGACAGAAGAAGCAGAAGAAGCCTTCAGCCAAATGAAGCAACACTTGGCTTCACTTCCAGCTATTGCAGCCCCTGAAACGGGAGAATTGATCTCTGTCTATCTCTCAGTCGCTGAAGAAGCACTAAGCGCGGTTCTAACCATCGAATGAGACAAAGTTCAGATACCCGTTTATTTCTTTAGTAAAACACTAAAACTGGCAGAGGTCAAATATCCTCCTTTTGAAAAACTTGCTCTGGCCTTAATTCAAATGGCCCGAAGGCTTCGAAGGTACTTTCAAGCACACCCTATACAAGTGGTCACGGACCAACCAATCAAAAGTATGCTAGAAAAACCAGAAAATTCAGGCCGATTGGCCAAATGGGCTGTGGAACTAGGTGAACATAGCATCACCTATGTCCCAAGAAAAGCTATCAAAGCTCAAGTCTTGGCGGACTTCATTGTAGAAATTCCAAAGCAAGTCATCCCTGAAATACATACAGATGCCACTGAACCTTCTGACCCTGAAGCCTGGAAGCTTTTTACCGATGGAGCTTCCAGCATCGAAGGGTCAGGAGCTGGGCTCGTTTTAATCAACCCTGAAGGGTTAGAATTTACATATGCTCTTCGACTTGAATTTCAGACCACCAACAATGAAGCTGAATACGAAGCATTGATCGTTGGTCTGAAGATTGCCAAAGAAATGAAGATCCAAAAGCTACAAGTCTTCACAGACTCGTTGCTTGTTTCAAGTCAAGTCAATGACAGCTATGTAGCCAAAGAGCCCAACATGAAGAAGTACCGTGAAAAGGCAAAAGGGTTGATGACCACGTTTCAAGAATGCACCATCAAACAAGTCCCAAGATCACAAAACAAGAGAGCCGATGCCCTGAGCAAACTAGCATCCCTCACTTTTGCACACCTCACCAAGAAAGTACTGGTAGAAGTGCTGAAAACTCCTTCAATTCAAGAATTGGAGGTTCAAGATGTAATCACTAAAGAAGGTCCCAATTGGATGACTCCCATAGAAAGGTTCCTCAAAAATGGTGAGTTACCTTTGGACCAGACTGAGGCTGAAAGGGTTCGAATCAAATCCAGACAGTATGTGTTGCAAGGAGAAACGCTTTATAAAAAGGCCTACCTTGCACCACTACTGAGATGTGTAGGCCCTGAACAAAGTCAATATCTGATCAAAGTGGTTCACGAGGGGATATGTGGAGCTCATTTCGGGCCAAGAACGGTGGTTGCAAAATTAATGAACCTCGGATACTTCTGGCCCACCATGCACCGAGATGCAACGGAACAACTCAAGAAATGTGAAGCTTGTCAAATTCATGCACCGGTTCCCAAAAGCCCTAAACATGATCTAGTCCCCATCTCCTCGGCTTGGCCCTTTCACAAGTGGGGAATGGATATTGTTGGTCCATTTCCACCAGCCAAAGGTGGGGTAAAATTTTTGTTATTAGTCGTGGACTTCTTTACCAAGTGGCCTGAAGTCAAACCACTTGCAAAAATAACGGGAAAACAAGTCATCGACTTCGTATGGGAAACCATCATTTGCCGTTATGGGTTGCCAGGAGTGTTGGTCACGGATAATGGGAAACAATTTGCTGAGAAGCCTTTTAGCACATGGTGCAAAGAATTCAGAATCACTCAAGTATTCAGCTCAGTCGCATACCCACAATCCAACGGCCAAGTCGAAAGAACAAACAGAACCATCGTGGAGGAATCAAAACAAGGCGGGGAAAGCACAACAACAATTGGCTTGAAGAACTCCCAAATGTTCTATGGGCAATAAGAACAACCAAGAAGACAAGCCACAAACGAACACCTTACAGCCTAGTGTTCGGATCGGAAGCTGTAATCCCAGCCGAAGTCAGAGTTGTGACTCAAAGAACACTCAACATGGACCTCGAATCAAACAACAATGAGACCATGTTGAATTTGCAACTCCTCGAAGAAATTCGTGATGAAGCCGCAATACAAGAGGCTAAGTACAAGCAAAAAATGGAAGCTTATTACAATGCAAGAGTGAAACATGAACATTTCAAGCCTTGAGACCTTGTACTACGAAACAACGAGGCCAGCAAGAAAGAAAATCAAGGAAAACTTGGCCCAAAGTGGGAAGGACCATACACAATCCTCAAAGCTCACAAGGGTGGATCCTACAAGCTGGCCGACACAGAAGGCAAAAAGCTTCCAAGACACTGGAACGGAAAAACCCTCAAAAGGTTCCATGCCTAGTCAAAATCTAAAAATGTATTTCAAGAGATGTATAATTCTCCTTTTTGTGAACAACAACCTCTTGAATGAATGATAAACTTTTTGTCATAACTTGTCTTTACTATCCTATAATCAGGTTGAGAACCTAGCAAGAAACTTTATGGCAAGGGCCATGTAAGGGGATGAGCTCCCAGGCCATATCGCTCAATAGGTTCAAGGGTTAAATGGACCTATATAAGGGGTGAGTTCCTATATCAATCCAACTCCATGAAACTTAGAAAAAATTTTCAACTAAAACTTGTCTCATAGACAGGTCTGAACAGCCTACACCAATTCGTTCCTTAAGCTTTGAAAAATTTTACGAAACAAACATACACTAAGTAGTGATACAAAGGATAGCCAACATGTGCTTTTTACCTAATGAAGCCTTGAAGCTAAAGTGACTGCAGCACTAAACTTCTTAAGGAAAGTTAACTAAAAACACATCAAACTAACAAGACAAGCAACCAATACACAAATACATAGAACATCATAGTTCATAAACAAGGCCATTCCAAGGCCATAACTAACAACATTCATACATAATAAGCCAATTAAGGCTAAACGAGGAAATCACAAGGATTCCAAAGAAAATGTTCAAAGGACCAAAAAGGCCAAACACAACCACAAGGCAGAAACTTTAAGAGTTCCATGCCAAACCTACATTGTTTAAGATTACATAACATTGTTTTAAGGTGCTAAGAAAGCTATGAATCAAGTACTTAAACATCAGAAACAGGCTTTGAGGTACTAGCCTTACCACCCTTAGCCTTCTTGGACTTCTTGACTTGCGGGCCAACATCAGCAACAGTCGAGCCTTCGAGGCTTTCCACATGAGATCCGTCGTTGCCCCCAGATAAAGTTTCTTCACTATCACCAGAACGGGAGCGTTTCTTCGACAAGGACTCGAGCACCTCTTTAGCAACTTTCTCATCAAGGCCGGACGGTTTCAAATCTTGCAACACAGAAAGAGGCTTTCCAAAGCATGACGATACTTCACCCACATAAGGGTAAGTGAGCCTTTCCATTGAACGAACTTAATCCATGAAAAGCTTGTAAGCTTCACAGTTGAACAGGGGTGACTTCTCAATAGGCTGGCCAGACTCGTGATGACTGAAGCCTGCAACGAATCCCAATGCTTACCATGGGCCAACAGCTTCGTATACACACCGCCCAACACCGAGTTGAATTCGTTAGAATGAAGCAAATAAGTCACAACCTGTTGAAACCCATGCTCAATTAGCCACTTGTTGTCATCAGAGGTCTGGGTGACTGAAGCCTTTAAGCCTTCTTTCTCCATCTCGAAGGCTCTCCTCTGCACCTCAAAGGCTTCCCGGTCAGCATCCAACTTAGCCCTGTCAGCTTCCATAGCTTTCTTCAAACCTGCCATCTCAATCTCATGGCCACGAGACAACTCGTCAATCCTCTTCTCATACACCTTTTCCTTCTCTGAAAAACCTTCAACCTCCTTCTTCATGGCCGCCATGGAGGCCTTCATCTTTTCCTTCGTCTTTATAAATTCCTCATACTCCTCCATCCCTTTTCGAAAGCGAGTGATACCCTCTGCCAAAAGGGCAGAAACGTTACAAGAATTCAAGATCAGTCTGGACAACAGGGAATCACCCTCCATCTTGGAGATAGTATCACGAAGCCCTGGAGGAGCGAAATTGGCTAACACATCAGCACAAACTTCAGGATCTTTGAAGCTATCCCCAACCTTGACACTCCACTCTGGCACATAAACTGCATTCCCATCCAACCCTTGAACCATAGACATCGTAGCTTTCTTCCCAGTCGATTTCCCCTTCTTGGAAACCACCAACCCTTGCTCCTTTTCACCCTCCATAGTTGGACCTTGGTCTTCAGCAACCTGAATGTCATCACTAACCTCAACCGGTTCATGAGAAGATGAGGTGCCAACAGACTTCAGCAAACGTCGTATGGAACGACGAGTAGAAGACTTCGGAACAACGGTCTTGGTGAACCCTTTAACGTTTGCAACCCCAACATACTCAGCATCCTCAAACCGACCATCCTTCCCCCGAGCCACCGAATCATCCCCAACAACAGCCGCAGCATCAGTAAAACCAATATCAGAAGTATCATCGCACTTTCAGAAGTCCAAAGCCGACATGACTGCAAACACAAAAGAAACCCATTAACAAACATATCAAAAAGATAAAGCAAATATGGGATAAACAAATGCATACCCTTATTATCCCTCATAAGCACGGGATCCCGATTAGGCTTATCCCAAAGTTTGCTAATTCCTAACAACACAAGAAGGTGTTCGGGAAAAGGACGAAGACGTGATGGACGTTTTCTAATCGATTTCAAGAAAGCCTCATTTAACTCTGATTCAGTTGGCTCCGGTTCATTTAAAACAGCCTCAGGTTGTCACCAAACAGGTTTAAATAGAAGGATGGAAACAAAGAAAAAACGGTCATTCCAAGAGCCAAGGGTTGTAACCGCTGAGGAAACCAAACACGTATCGACCTTAGTATGTTCAAAAGTATACCAATCGTCGTTCTTTGCTAAGCGAAAGAAACGGCGAAAACTCATCAATGAAGGGTCATAACCTAGGGCTCTACACAAAACCTCAAAATGCAAAACCCTAGCAAGCCCTAAAGGATGGATTTGACCGAACGATATACGGTAATACTCCAAAACATTCAAAACAAAAACCGAAAAAGGGTGCCGGAGATTAGAAAATTCAAAATGACGGCAATATAGAGCAATGAAGCCCGCCGGACAACGATCGATTGAAGAATCGACCGGCGGAGCGACCGGTTTATACTTTAACCCGATTCCCCACTCAATACAAAACGATTCAACCTCTTCTTGGGTTAATCGAGAAAAATTGACCGAAAGATCCTTTTTGGCAACCATAATTTTGAAGAAAAGATGAAGGATTGAAACTAACCTGAAAGAGGATTGAAGGGAACTTGAATATGTTTATGATGGAAACTTTAAAGAAAAAAGGGAAGAAAATGAGTAGTTATCTTATTAGTAACTATTTATGAAAAAAGCAGTTATTGGGAACCGCAATCTGGCAGATACCATCACATCAACTGTCATGTCAGAAATTCAAAAAACAACCAAAACTGAACAAAGCCTCGAAGCCTACAAGCCTCGCAGCCTTTAAGCAATAAAACTAAATGTGTACAAAAGTCAGAAGCCCTTGAGCTTACCTCTCAAATCCCTCTGACTTGGGGGGGCTGATGACGGGGGTAGCCCAAGGAAATAATAAAATGGCTGGAACACATTAACGCTAAAAAGGTTAAAAGCTTCATTTCCTGCCAAACTTATGTAAACAAGTACCCACGTGCTACAGTACGATGTCAAATCACTGTTCACATCCTTGTCCCCTCTGAGCAAAGGACATGCTCAGACAAAGTATTATTATTTTAATTATGGACCAGCGGTCCAAACCTTCCCGCCCACAAAGGTCAACTCTCTAGGCAAACTGGAGGGAAACTAATTTAGTTACAACTGGACGAAAGGCTTAAGTCTCTTCTCCTATATAAGAAAGACTTAACCACAAACATAAACACAACAAGATCTGGGCAGATAACATATTCTCCTTTATCTTATCTTCTTCCTTGAGAAATATGCTCTTAGCTTATTTCTTTCTTACTTCAATACCTTCATAGCTTCATCAAGAACATCATCCTAAAACCGATTCCAAACATCACGGTTTCGGATCCTTGGTGAACTGTAACAATCAAACAACAAACTAGTGAACCTCCTTCTACGTTTTGCAAACGTAGAGGGACACCACGACCTGTGTTAGGTTAACCTGAACCCTTGAAGCCTGTTAGCCTAACCAGTCCATTCACTATCAATGGTCTTATCTTTGTTGTAGCAACAATATCCATCGAGTGTAATGGGTCCAATGTCTCATGGTGTGTTGAAGAAAAACAAGAAAACAATTATGACTAGTTATTAAAAAACAAGTTAAGTTGGCTAATAAGTTTTTATATATATATATATATATATATATATATAAGTAATTGGGTCGGTATCAAATTTGTTACCAGTTAAAATGGATTAATGGGCAAGGATTATTACAAAATTTGTTCTCTTATAAAAACCATTACTATAGTTTGGGTCCGTTACCTACAAGTTGTCCCCTACACCACCACTGTTGCCACCTTGTTGCCGCCTTCACCGTCACCACCACCATCATTGCATGCGACCACCTCATAGTCTTCACCGTCACCACACTCACCTTCATGGTTGACACTAGTTACCATAAGAAAATAATATACCATCTGAACCTGTTTTGGTACCCTTTTTTTTCTATAACAACTCATTTCTATTTTGGACTAAACTTATTCAAACCCGGATCAAAAAGATAATTTAAATATATATATTTTTTGACCTAAGATCATTTTGGTTGGATCATGTCCTTCTAGTTTATCGGGTTTAGTTACATGTATTTATGTTATGTGTAACTAATAATTTACGCACTTATATTGTGTTTGATTTCAGTTCCATAACAAAGTAAAATATGTAATGTAAGTTATAGTTAAATACTTAAATGAATGAGATATTGATATTCTAAATTAATCATATGAAATTATGAATTGCAGTTGTTTGAGATTTTGGTTTTGTTCGAAACCTAAAGTATGTAGATCAAGTTAGACAAAAGTTTGGTTTGACATAATTCTAGGTACATGAAAAATTTGTTTTAATGTAATGAAATTAACCAAGAAGTTAGGTCTCTTGTGATTGCACAAATCGATAAATGGTCCTTGCATACACACATGTAGTGAAAGTTCTAAGAAAATAGAGATCGTTATTCGTTACAGTGTTGTAAACGAGTTGAACTCTTGTTCATTCATTTATATCTACCCAAAAAGATGAAATACACCAATACTTAAACAGACATGTGTTTTTGTTTTGTTCATTTAATCGATAAACAAACTAGATAAGAATTATAAAATATTGTTGAAATGCCTATCATAAATTTGAAGGTAAAATGTTTTTCATACATCTCTGTTTAAATTACCCTTTATAAGTAACTTTATCTTATTAAAATTTAAAAACACGTGTAGTTTCATTAATAGAAATGTTAAAATCAAGAACATAACACAAAAGTCATATTTAACCACGAATAATACATAACATGACCAACAAACAATAATAAAAATACATTTGTGAAACAAAATCCAATTATTTTTTCAAATACATTGGTGAAACAAAATCCAATCATTTTTTCATCCAAATCACACATCGTAAGCTCTTCCCATCTAGAAGCAAGTCAAAAGCCTTATTGATATCTTCAAACTCAACCTCATGTGTCACGAATTCATCGAGTTGTAGTTCCTGATCGAAAAGACCAATATTCATTAGGCTTTCCATAAATTACTGGTTTGACTTTAAAAGTCAAAGGCAGATTGTTGTTACCTTGTCCATGTAGCGTTTTATAAGGATTGGAATATCAGATTTTGGTTTTAAACCACCAAAAACTGAACCCATGAAAGACTTCCCACTGTTAAGTACCTCACTAGAACTGAAAGTCAACTTTGCTCCTGGCTGGTCAACTCCCAACACAACTGTTTTTCCCCATCCCTAAATATTATTACATTAACAAATGAAGAAACTTCAATTATGGATTGCAAAAAGTTGCATATTGGGATGTGTTTTATGCCCGAGAACCGGGCTCTAAAACGCCTTGATCTATACTAGACATGTTATGTTGGACGGGTTTGAAACTTTGAATAACGATGGGGTAGAATAGACCTTTCTACATGAAGCATAAGCTTCATGCACGAGGGAAGACAAACCAACACACTCAAAGCAATAGTCTGCACCTTCACCGGTCATCTCCATTATTACCTATTTTAAACAACCTTATGATATAAAAAATAAAATAATAATGGAAAATAACAACAAAACTATGTTTTGTAATGAAAGTTTAACTATGGTAAGTTACCTGGCTAACAGTTATGTCACCACAGTTACGGGAGTTTACAAAATCAGTCACTCCAAATTTCTTACCTGCATATAACAGAAATTACAATGTAAAACAAACTTTTGGTGCGTAAATTACACTTTTAGTCCTTAAGGTTTTGACATATTTAACTTTTTAGTCTAAAAAGAATCTTTTTGCATATCATGTCATGCAGTTACAATGTAAAGCACTACCAACACAACCCCAAAGTTTTGTTAAATCCCATCACGTGCTTCTCACTTGAGGGGCATTTTAGTCCTTAAAGGACATGTGATGAGATTTAACTCAATTTTGGGACGACTAGTGGTTAAATATGAAACATCGAGACATGATATGTCAAAGGATCCCATTTCGGATTTAAACAGGTTAAACATGCCAAATCTCAAATGACCAAAATAATAATTTGCACTTTATAAAATTTCATAATAACTATCATGTTATCCTTTATTCGTGTTTATTGCTAATACTAACATAAATAGAAAGCTTCCCATATCATTATAAAGATTCAAATTACAAGTTATAGTTACCTAGTTCAAACTTGTCTTGATTCACATCAACACCTATAATTCTCTTGGCTCCACATAGCCTCGCTCCCTCAGCGACCTAGAAAAAAATGAGGCATGTTTCGTTAGCATGTCAAAACCATAAATATCACAACATTATAATTTTTATATGTATCATGAAAAACAGTGCATAATATTGTAAAATACATTTCTTATTTTGATGACAGAAATATTAATATGTGAAACACAAGAAGCATATGTTCATATCCTACATTCTAAAACGTCAACAATAAACGACCCAACCCCAAAAATTGTGACTGACACACTCGCACGTATGTTCGTGGGTTGGCACGACGACAACCCGTTTTACTCGAAAGTTTTTTATTTATTATTTTTTTCACATGATACTTTTTTAGGGCGCGTATCTATACTTTCATTTACACTTTTGAAACAAAAAAGTAAAATAAAACATTACATTTTAGTTATATAATCTTATGTCAATTTCTATTTTAGTTTTAATCTTCCTTGATTAATTAACATATTACATAACAAAATATATAAGTCTGATGGGTTCCTATGAACCTGTCAGGTTGACACGAACACTATCAATTTTACTAAAATTTAAATTTAACGTGATCATACCGCGAGACCGATTGCCCCTAATCCAAATATAGCAACGGTTGATCCAGATTCCACGTTTGCGGTTTTCCAAGCAGCACCAACTCCTAAAATCGTTAAATACTCGAAACTTTATACGTTAAAATAATATAATAAATAAAAAAAAGTAAACACTTCACATGTAAAATATGAATATAATTTACCTGTAGGTACTCCACAACTAAAGAGGCAAGCTCTATTTGGGGGTGTTTGGGGGTCAATTTTGGTCACGTGATCAATGTCAACCACCGTGTATTCACTGAAACTTGATACTGACAAGAAATTGTATAATGTTTCTCCATTGATGTCTGTGAACCTGCTTTTATCCAGTGAAACACTATAACATAGTTTGGAACATAGGTTGCTTTTGTTGGATAAGCAATCTGTACATTCACCACATTCTGGTAAAAATGTTGGGATCACTGTGTCTCCTTCAATAACTTCGTGTACACCTTCTCCAACACTTTCTACTACCCTTTTTGCAACAAAAGAAATGGTTATAATACGGTTTTGTGAAATTGGGAATCAAAGAAGAAAATTTATAATTGGAGAGCCAATAAATTTGTTTAAAGATATCATATGGGTCGTAAAATAGTGCGAAAAAGGTTATACAGCCGTATGGCTTTAGCCAATGGTCACACCAGTTAACTTTTTGTCAGGCAAAACATCATATATGGGTCATAAAAATTTCACCTTATGACCTTTTCTTTCCCCCTATAATATGGGCCGTATATGCAGGCCGGCCATGGCCTATGGCAGAGTGGTCGAAGGTCATAGGCCCAACTACCCGCTAGACCTGAATTTTTATTTTTTTAAAAAAAAATTATTTGTTTTTATGAAAAAAGATATGTATATTTAATGTGTAGAGTCAATTATATAACAACCAACTTGATTTAGTGGCAAAGAGGTATGGCTTTCAATCTAAAGGTTGTGGGTTCTAATCTCATTTGATACATGTTTAAGTGTATTTTTATACATTGGTTTTTTATACAATCCAATTCATAACCAAGGATGCCAATTTAAACATTAAATTGTTTAAACCCAACAAAATCCTCTTTTTACTTAAGGCCCAAAATATTTTTCGCCGTCAGCCAAGTTTTTTTTTTTTCAATTCTCGAAGTTGGCCTTGCGTATATGACTATATGTTATGTGATTTTGCTTGTATGGCTTTTGTCAATGATCACATCAGTCAAAGTCAAAACATATACTAGCCATATGACTTGCACCTCATACAAAACATATGACGTTTTTCACTTATCATTCAGCCCGTACGACTCTCAAAACAACTTGGTTTACCACTTTTTGCCCTACCTTACGACTTGTATGCACATACATGTCGTATGGCCTTTTCGCTCTATGATATGGGCCGTATGATAAGGCAAAAAAGATCATAAAATCTCTACAACTTTTCTCACTTATCACACTAGTCATTTTTTTGCCCGGCAAAATAGCATACAGACTATATGATTTAGGCCACATAAGTCCTTTTCGCCATACCATACAAAATGGTAGGATTATCAAAATAGCTCGTTTGACCACTTTTGTTGTCCGGATAGAACATTAGTGACGTTTGTTGTTGGAAATTAAAATAAGATGAATGGAGATTTAATTAGTTAAATTAATAATGAGACTCTTCGTATTGTGAACTGAAGATGAATTTTTGAGACTTTATGACA
Source organism: Bidens hawaiensis (assembly GCF_021521415.1). Lineage (NCBI taxonomy): Eukaryota > Viridiplantae > Streptophyta > Magnoliopsida > Asterales > Asteraceae > Bidens > Bidens hawaiensis. The sequence continues at coordinate 588,629 of NW_027492170.1, forward strand.
CTTAATTTAGTTAAAACAATAAATCTCCCCCCCGGCCGCCGACGCAGCCGGCAGTACATATTGATTCAGCTAGTATACCCTGGAGGCCAACAAACACTTTGTTAGAGACCTGTAATATGTTTTAAATGCCCGTGTACATTTAACACGAATTCTTTGTTGGGTTTTTGGAAGCTTAATTGGGTCCGAGTTAGAAGACATCTTTAGTGGCATATTAATTAAATTGAAGACCGATGGCAGGCTGGCCCGTTTATATAATTAAAGCCCATTATTAGTTTTCTTGGGTAGTAAGTTGTAAACCCTAGTATGATCTCTATTAATATTCATTGTACTTGTAATTCCTCATCACGAGTGAGGCAGAAGGCAATAATAAAGTATCCTGGTTGCAGCCCGTGGACGTAGGTGAACCGATCGAACCACGTAAATCTCGCGTGTTCATATTCGTTTATTATTTCTCTTGCAGTATTGTTTGTGTTTGTGTGTGTTTTGCAATACCTGAATCCCTAACATTCTTAGCCACAATCGTCCACATTTCATTTGCTTATTATTTTAGTTGAGAAGCTTAGTCAAATACCGGATGTGATGAAGACACAAGATGAGAATGCTACATAAAGACCAACAAAAATACCAACTAAATACAATGATTCAAAATAATTTTGAAATATAAAAAAAATGTATGTTTATTCATTGTATTCGGTTTTGTAAATAGTATTGTACTAGTATATTCTAATTATTAACGAGAAGATCTTTAGGTTGTGTTATTTTTTTAATTGAAATACTATTGAAGAGATTTTCGAAGCACGCTTATCAAAATGGAAGGATGCTTTGTCGACTCACACTAATAAAGTCGGTTCTCAATGCATTACCAATCTATTATTTCTCGCTATATCTGGCCCCATCTTCGGTAATCCAAAAACCATCACATATTCGGAGGGATATCTTATGGGGAAGCATATCGGTTAAAAGGAAAATACATTGGGTAAATGAGAATGTGTTGTTGCGGAAAAAAAACCAGAGGTCTCGGAATCAGGTGGTTGCAGGTTATAAATTTGAGTCTACTTGCTAAATGGCGGTGGAAGTTCAAAACTCAACCGGGAAAACTTTGGAGGCGAGTGTAACTAGAATACATTTCAATGTCCACGAAATCAACCCGATTTCTTGCAAATATGTCCCGATAGGTGTGTGGAACAATATAGTTAATAAAGGTAAGTATTTCATTAGTCGGGATGTTTCTTTGAGTGATTGTTTTAAAGTGGTAAATAGTAATGTAAATAATATATCCTTCTAGTTGGATAATTGGGTGGGAGAAGTGCCTTCGTGTGTAAAATTTCTAGCTTTGTTTCAACTCGAAAAGCACAAACTTGCGGGAAAAAACGATGGAGGGTTCATGAACATGGACACGAGAACTGGCATCAGTCGAAGAGGTCTAAGAACAATGGTATCTTGTACACTAAATCATGTCCATCGGGTTTGTTTAATGGCAGTACTACTGCTGCTGCTAATAATAATGAGTTTGTTATGGATTGTAACCCATGGATACCTTTAAAGGTAAATTTGTTTGGGTGAAAAGCATAATTGGGCAAAATTGTTACATCGGACGAGTTAGATAAACGGAGGGTACTTGATGGAACTGAGGTATGCCCCGCCCCTTATGTGAAGACTGAGTTTGTAATTGGATGTAACTATTCAGATTTTTTCTCGAATAAATCACTCTCTTAAAAGATCTCGTCTTGTTCCTCAATCTTCGAAGAATGCGGCGTTGTATTATTGTAAGTTCCCTGTTCCAAACATTTCCTTCAAGTAGACGACAAGTTTTAAATCTTAATGCGGGCATTCCTCCCTCACATGCATTTGCAACAGATTCTTACTAAGACCGGTAATCCCCATAGACACGGCCATGCTCGGCATCTTCACTGTTGCCCCTCTTCTCAAAGCCTTTCGAATACCCCTGCTTTGGAATTGATGGAACACATTTTAATCTCCTGCTATGTAGCGTTGGTTATTTATCAATTCATAAGTAATTGGTTTAGTATTCCTCCTGTTTTACGCTTAGAGGTAAGAGATCTTCTTAAAGAACACTTAAACGTAAGGGCCCAAGAAAGTAAGAAGAAAGTTATTCAATCGATTATCCTCACAGCATGTTGGTGTTTGTTGAAGTCAAGAAATGAGACATTGATCAACGAAATAAGAGAATTAATCAATTGGTTAAAAGAAAACATAAAACGACTCTCTTTTTTTGAGTGAAGAATAAAGGGAACATGGCAGTCTCGAATCAAAAGTTGGTGTAGGTTTTCGTTTTGATTATTGTTATTTATTGATGAATACTAGTAGTATGATGATTTGTTTGGGCAAAAATATGTCTCCATTATTTTCAAATCCTTGATATGCATGTCCCTCCAAACCAGTCCCCTTTGCCATATTTCCTATTAATTGACGACATGTTTTCTATCTTATCAAAGCTGCCAGGTGGCACCAAAGCATGCGTCTCTGACTAGTTTCAACTTAAACAAAATAGTTATTTGCTTTTTTTAAATATTTAATTATTGTAATTAGTTTTAATTATATTTAGTTTTGTATATATAACTTTTAAAATATAGGTTCTACAAAATGTCGAATTAATATATTGTTAAAACGTGCTTAATGTTTATCTACAGACCAATATAATTTTTATTCAAAACCGAGTCATGTCAAATTTATATCGAATGCTACAATATAATTTTGATGACATGGCTGTTTTTAATTGGTTCATGAACTTGTCGGTGCTGATACCAATTTGCCGGAGCCGATGAGTTTGCGAGGGATGTTTTTGGTATCTAATAAAAGCGGGGGGACATACAGGGAATCTCTCTGGTCAATATTAAACATACAATGATACAAAATTTATAAACTTGATGAAATCTTACCCCATTGCTTCATGACCAAAAATCCTAGGAAAAATAGCAGGCGGATGCTTCACGAACAAAACAACAAGATACAATTAACAACAATTCAACATCAACAAAACGCTCATTAGTACTCAGACTCATATTTCAATAGTCAACGACTATGTACCTCCATTTTCCAGAAAGTAACATCAGTATGACAAAGAGAAGTACATATGATCTTAATTCGGACTTCGTGAGGTTGCGGTGGGGCGATGATCACTTCCTCGATCACAAGTGGTGTCCCGGGTTTCCTAGCAATAGCAGCTGCCAACGACATAAATGTTTTAAGATAATAATATATTAATATCTAAAGTTGGCGAAGCTTCACGTCAAAGGGGCCGGACTCATTATGTATAAAAAGATTCATAGACTAGAGGGAAGCGAGCTCAAATTTTCGGTCGGAAATTGGTGAATTTACACTGTTTATAAAAATTTTTGGCTGGATAATGATAATTTACACTGTCGAGCGAAAAAACGGAGGAGACCGTGCTCAAAATTTCGGTCGGAAACGTGTATAAATTTCCCGGCAAAAAAGAATAAATTTACAATATCAGACGAAAAAACAGAGGGGGTGGGGCCACCCCTAGCCCCAACTAAGCTACGCCCATTGTTGGTATTGGGATTATTACCTCTACACCGGATTGGTTTGCCGGCGGTGATGGTGGTGGTTTTTCCGGTCATATAAAACGAGGAGTTGACTTAAATATTTTGGTGTGTTTCTGAGTTGGTGGTGAAAGATTAATGTTGACAACTAATTATACAAAATGTTAAGATTGTGATTTCTTTAATTAAAACTTTAATAGGTTTATTATTCAATTATTGGTTGGTTATAATGTTCCAAGATAGATATTGATGTAGTATTATTTTTAATAGATTAGGCTGCCATCTTAAAACACATTCTTTTTTTTCTTTTTTTTAGTGTTGGGCGTACTCTTTGATTTCTTTTTGAGTTTATGCCACCGGGCTCTTCAATTTGGAGAGACCAGTGTCTCACTCCAGTAAAACTATGTTGTCTTAATTGGGTTTACGATGGCTTCAGGGTTTGGCTTGGGTGTTTCTTCAGGAAACCATACCGATGGCTGCCACTTGACAGTCGTTGTACCACAACAAGAGCATAACTCTCTGACGTAACACATGGTGCCATTGTGGGATGAAAAGTTGGATGGACTCGGGATCCAAATTGACAACCTCGCAAGACGTAGCTAAAGTCATCCACCAAAAGTGGCACTTTATAATATTATTATGTTATAACATCTAAGTTTAGATTTGTTAATCGACAAAACGGATATCTTATTCCATTCATTTAATCGACAAAAGAACATGATAAAAAATTATGAATTATTGTTAAATTGTCTATCATAAAACTTAAGATAACATGATAAAAAATTATACTTGTCTTTCTAAAGTACCTGTTATAAGAGCAAGTGGAGTGGGCACGAGAAGTGTTAAGCTTTTCAGCCTCGGTTTGTAACGGAAATTCTAGCATGTATGAGTGAAATGCCAATTTACATTTTTGTACAAAATAAATAAATAAATAAATAAATAATGTGTTATACGATATTTAAGTCAAGTTTGCACGGGGTCGTATACACTAAAGTCAAATCAATATAAGAAATATCTTTAAAGGTCACTAAAGTGTTATTAAGTTGGTTTTATTTTGTTGATTTTAATAAAATATTAAAGAATTAAAGACAAACTAAAATAACGAAATACCTTGAATTAAAAAAGCTTTTGTTACTTAAAAATATAAAATAACAAAAGAAGATGCTTTAAAACTACTCATATTTTAATAATCTATGAGAACAACATATAAGCCAAATATGTCGTGCAACATGGAAATCTGGGATAAAATAGGATGACATCGCGTTGTTTGGTACAAAATAGGAAGAAACTATGAAAATGTGAAAAAGCTTATATGACATTGATATGACATGCATGATAAAAATGGTAAAATCTATGACCACTCATTGTTCTTTTATTGAAGCTTAAAAACTCGTTCAAACAGGTTATTATTATACTTTCATTATTAGAAATGTTGAAATCAATAACTTAACACAAATGTCTCATTAACCATGAATAACACGTAACATGGCCAACATACAATAATAAAAATACATTGGTGAAACAAAATCCAATCATTTTTTCATCCAAATCACACATCTTAAGCTCTTCCCATCAAGAAGCAAATCAAAAGCCTTATTAATATCTTCAAACTCAACCTCGTGTGTCACGAATTCATCGAGTCGTAGTTCCTTAAAGACCAAGATTCATTAGTATTTCAACAAAGTATTAGTTGGACTTCAAAAGTCAAAGACAAATTTTTGTTACCTTGTCCATGTAGCGTTTTATAAGGATTGGAACATCAGATTTTGGTTTTAAACCACCAAAGAGTGAGCCCATGAGAGACTTCCCACTGTGAAGTACCTCACTAGAACTGAAAGTCAACTTTGCGGCCGGCTGGTCAACTCCCAACACAACTGTTTTTCCCCATCCCTGAATATTATTACATTCACAAATGAAGAAACTTTTAATTATGAATTTTAAAGAGTTGCAAGTTATGCACGAGAAACGGGCTTTATAAAGCCCGGTTCGACACTATGCCCGTTATCTTGGACAGGTTTGAATAATGATAGGGGCAGAATAGACCTTTCTACTAGAAGCGTAAGCTTCATGTACGAGCGATGACATACCGACACACTCGAAGCAGTAGTCTGCACCGTCACCAGTCATATCCATTATTACCTGTTTTAAGCAACAACTTTATAGTAAAAAAATAAAACAATAATGGAAAATAACAACATAATTCGGTCGGTATTGGTTAACTTCGTTACCTGGCTCACAGTTTTGTCTCCACAATTACGAGAGTTTATAAAATCAGTTACCCCAAATTTCTTTCCTAAATAAAATAAAAACCAAATGTAAAATAAACATTTCAAAATTTAAGTCATAAGCAAACTATCCTCAAACTACATAACAAACAATCCCATTATAGTACTATCTTTAATTTATGTTTATAGCTAGCATTAACCTAAATGAAAAGCTTTCATATTGTGACAAAATTCAAATTACAAGTTAAAATTACCTAATTCGAATTTGTCTTGGTTCACATCAACACCTATGATCCTCTTAGCTCCACATAGCCTCGCTCCCTCGGCAACCTAAAAAAACGAAACGTGTTTCTTAACGTTAAATATCACTAAACTTATCGGTATGTAACATGAATGAACATGCAGACATATTATAAAACGCACTTTTTATTTTGATGATAATAAAAATATTAACATGTGACAAAAATGCTAAATATTAAATATATTCATATCCTACATTCACCCAAACCCAAAAACGTGTCAAACAAACACGATACGCATATTTGCGGGTTGACACAAAACACGACCCCTTTGACCCTGTTTATATATATATATTTTTTATTTTCACATATTAATAATTTAAATTTACATTTGCTGAACAAAAAATATAAATGGGTCAAGCCATGAACCACCAGGTTGACAGTAACACGCCCCATTTAACTAAACGAGTCCGATACAAACCCAAACTCATTTATACAAAACCCCAAACTTGCGAATTTCAAGGTTTATGTTGTGTCATAAATTTAAATTAAATGTGATCATACCGCGAGCCCAATTGCACCCAATCCAAATATAGCAACCGTTGATCCAGCTTCCACGTTTGCAGTTTTCCAAGCAGCGCCAACCCCTAAAATCGTTACATACTTGAACTTTATACGTTAACATTTTCTTATTCGAAAGTAAACAATAAAAATATTCAAAAAAAAAAAAGCAATATAACTTACCAGTTGAAACTCCACAACTTAAGAGACAAGCTCTATTTGGGGGTGTTTGTGGGTTAATTTTGGTCACATGGCCAATGTCAACCACTGTGTATTCACTAAAACTTGATACAAACAAAAAATGGTACAATATTTCTCCATTAATGTCTGTGAACCTGCTTGTTTTGTCTCTATCCATGTATGGTGAAACACTGAAAGGTAGCTTTGAACATAGGTTGCTTTTATTGGATAAGCAATCTGTACACTCACCACAATCTGGTAAAAATATTGGGATCACTGTGTCACCTTCAACAACTTCATGTACACCTTCTCCAACACTTTCTACTACCCTTTTGTGCACAAAAAAAATGGTAATTATAATATGGTTTTTTTGAAATTGGCTATCCAAACACGCTATATGGGTCGTATGATAGGGAAAAAGGTCATACGGACAGTATGGCTTTTGTCAATGGCCTTTTAGGCCATATGATTTAGCCCTCATACGACCCATATGACCCTTTTCGTCCTATCATACGGCCCGTATAATGCCATATGGGCTGGAGCTTTATGATGGGGTGAAAAAGTTGTACAGTCCGTGTGACTTTTGTCAATGGTCACATCAATCTTTTGTCAGTCAAAACATCGTACATGCATAGGATTTGGCGCTCATACAAGTATACAACTTGTATGACCTTTTCGCCCTCTCATATTTCCCGTATGACTATCAAAATAACCTGTTTAACCACTTTCAAGTTTCAACTTGCCATACGGCTCGTATGGCACACGGGTTGTATGACATTTTCGCTCTAACATACGGGCCGTATGACTAAACCCACCTAACATAAACCTACGAAATAACTAGGAAACAAACTCACCTTTTAGCCCACCATCTAAGACTCAATCAAAACACAATAAAAACATGTTATAAATTAAATCAACGGACTATTTTATTCCCTACTCAAAATTACCCAAGCTACCGCAACCCGTTTGACCCGGGAATAAACCCGATTAACCCAACAACATCATGCAGTTCTTTGTCACTAAAAACATCATACGGGTACTGTGATTTGCGCCTCATACGACCCATATGATCCGTATGACTATCTAAACAACCCAACTAGCCACTTTTCGCCATACCATACACGCCCTATGACACATCACTGGTGTCTAGATAGTAGATAAGTAGTTTTGTATAGTGACAGCCTAAGACTTTTAGCCACACTAACAACCATTTTGTCAACTATCATTGTCTACCAAGATCATCAACATGTTTTTATTCAGATGTTGACTTTAAACAGTAACATTAATTGCAATCTAGGAAACTATTACCCCAAGTATACATAGTGGCGGATCTTGAACGCATAATTTGGCTGGGCTGGAGGATCTTGAAGGATAATTTTGATGGGCCGGACTTAATACATATAATTTTTATTTTTACTTTTTTCGAAAAAATTTATAATGCTGAGCGAAAAAACTGGGTGGACCGAGGCCTAGGGGTGTACACGGACGAGACCTTGTCCGTGTCCGTCCGTTAAGCTTTTAGCGGACAAACGGACGGTTCACGAACGGCTACCGAACGAAAATTCATGTCCGTGTCCGTCCATTAAGAAATTGAGTTTGTCCGTGTTTGTCCGTGTCCGTCCGTTAATATTGTAAACGGATGTTAACGAACACTAATGGACATTAATAGATAAAACAGACATTAATTGACTCTAATGGACAAAAAAAACACATGAACATTAATGGACACTAATGAACATTAATGGACAAACAAACAAACATATGAACATTAATGAACACTAATAGACAACGGACACTAATAATGTCATTAACGAAAAACAAACATACACAAACCTATCCGTACGGATGTTACCGGACGTAATCGAACGAACGTTACCGGACGTTCACGGACACTATTGAACGGACATGGCCTTTGTCTGTGTTCGTCCATTAAGCTTACCGAACGAAATTTTTGTGTTCATGTCTGGTTCATTTATTAAACGGACAAACACAAACGAACTTCTTGCCGAATGGACGTCCGGTTCGCTTACAGCCCTACAATGGCGAGGCCCACAAAGATCCGCCCCCGAATACACATAACTCAAACACATAAAAGTGATAAAACAAATCAAACATACAAATTTTGAATTCAATGAAATCTTACCCCATTGCTTCATGACCGAGTATTCTCGGAAAAATCGCGGGCGGATGCTTCACAAACAAAACACCATTAATCAATTACCAACAATTCAACATCAACAAAACACTCATCAATTTGACTCAGATTACAAAAGTCAACAACTCAATACCTCCAATTTCCAGAAAGTAACATCACTATGGCAAAGAGAAGTACAAATGATCTTAATTCGGACTTCACGAGGTTGCGGTGGGGCGACAATCACTTCCTCAATCACAAGTGGTGCCCCGGGTTTCCTAACAATAGCAGCTGCCAACAACATAAATGTTTTTTTTAAGATAATAATAATATCTAAAGTTTTAAAATGTTTGTATTGGGATTAGTATTTACTACCTCTGCACCGGATTGGTTTGCCGGCGGTGGTGGAGGATGTTTTTCCGGCCATAATCCGATGAGGTTATATGTTTTTTGGTGTGTTTCTGAGACGTATGTTGTACTTGTTGGATTCCGTTTTGAGGTTTTATTGGTTAGGGCCCGGCGGGAATAGGAGGTGAAAGATAAGTTACGGGTATTTAATTCATTGAACACGTGGCGACATGTTTTAACGTGGTTCTGTTACTTTTTATTTTCAAAAGTTATAAATAAGCGGCATGTTATTAGCTAGTTTACAAACACGATGTTATATGCTTGTTATAAAAAAGAAAAAAATATATATGATTTATACTAGACGGGTTAAATATTAAGAAAATATAAGAAAGTCGCCCACAGTTTAAGACAACATTGTACAGCTAGAGTGGATTAATTGAGTTCTTCAAATTTGAAAAGTGTAATAGTCTAAAGACAAGAAATTTGTAGTTCTAGAAGAAGAAGATATGAACTTTATTTTTTTAACAACTAACAAAAAGTTTATATTATATATAAACGAGTGGGCAAGAAGCTTTACTCACCAGTTACAACTTACAACCACCAGCACAAACAAAATCTACACAACCAGGCTATACAAATCCTCCCATGAAACACCAACTAGTATTGCCTGATTTTTCACCCCAAAGAAAGCTTATCACTTTAATTTTATCCACCAAACTAGCTAGATGCACTGGGGTCTCTGGATATACCAAAACGGCCCTTTTTTTCCACAACTCCAAGATGTAACTAGACACGCCGCGAGGTATATCTTGGCCGAGAACCAAGAAAATTGTAATTGTATGTAATATATTTGTATATATTTATGTTAATTAAATACTGTATATTACACGATTATATATTTATTTTATCGAATTGCAACTTCATATTGATAATAATCTAGACAAATAACCAAACAATGATTTATGCTTCATCTGTTTTCTTTAAACTCAAAACTCAATTCATTAATTACAACTCTTTCTAACTTTGGTTATGTTTATTTAGGTTTTAATCAAATATAAATGAAATTAACGTGTAAATTATAAGAATCAAATAGGATAATTATATATATAAATAGAATCTATACTATATAATAAATAAAACTTACTAATGACACATGCCATCACCAAATAAATTCTTACAAAATTTTTCCCTCCTCTCTCTCATATTAAATACCTTTAACAATCATCTTTCTTATTAATAATTTTGTATTTCATTTTTTTTACTTTTTAACTTTCATTTTCTCTTTTTAATAATTCTTTCTTATTAATAATTTTGTATTTTATTTTTTTACTTTTTAATCTTTCATTTTCTCTTTTTAATAATACTTTCCTGATTTAAACAATTAAATACCAACATAAATATACATTTTTGTTTTATATAAATATATTATATTAGTTATTAATATTAGGTTTTTTTATGTAACCAATTTTCACGTTAATATTGAATAATGATTCAAAAAATTAAGGTTTTAAATATATTATATTAATTAAGCTTTTATAAGAAATGATATTATTGGATGAAGAGGCAAGATTATTTTAAAATTAAATTTCAATAAACTTTAACTTATTAAATATATTTGATTATTTATATGATTAACTTATTAAGGTTTTAAAATTAACTTTAACTTATTAAATTAAATTTCAATAAACTTTAACTTATTAAATATATATGATTATTTACAAGTTTTTTTCTTTCAAACCCTAAAAAGACGAATTCACTATCGATATATTCTTAGTGTTTATGTTAACTTAAACGAGCGGGTTTATTTATCCGGTTAATATATCAAACATGATTCAAGTCAAAACAGTTTATGATTAAAATGAGTTTCGGTCCACGGGTTGGTTTAAAAAAGTAGCAATTTACAACTTCTTTTTAGTTAACTATTTAATCAACCCATCCTTTATGTTAAGTTAATAATCTTAAAAATCCACAAAAATATAAACACTAGACTACATGTTTTGTTTTTTCAGGTGGATAAAACAACTTATCTTTGAAATACACATGTTAGACATTAGCACACTATTAATCATATGATAAATTGACTTTGTATATTCTTATAATATTGAAGATTTTAAAAATCAAGTTTTCTTTAGTGAGCGAATTATACTTGCACCGAAAAATGTGGTCGCTCAAGAAACTAGCAAGCGTTCGCTATCCATGTTCTATCAGTCATAAAATGATACGTTACAAGAAAGTATTAGTTTCCTGATGTTTTAAATGACCATAAAATCTAAGGTTGTCAAGTTATAGATTAGTATTAAAAGTCGACATTGAAGTAATGTTGCTTAAAATATTAACTAGAAAATTGATATATGCAATGAAACTAAACTATATGTGAAAATACAATATGACAACCGTGTTATAGAAGCAGAAATCATATCCGAAATTAATATTGAAACTCACATTTTTATTCTTAAAAAAATCTTATACCTTTAGATAAAATGATTAATTTCAAAGTATGAAATTTTCACTTTATTTTTGTTTTGCATTAAAGATTAATAAAAGCTATGGTCAATTATTATAGATGGTTGATTTGTTTTTTAGATAATTTACTTTAACTCGTGATGGTTATGTGTTGCATTATAGAGTTATAAAACATAAACAATGTGAAACTACTATGTTTTTATATAGAAAATAAACTTACAAATAAGACTACAAGTATTGTGTACAAAGAAATATGTAGAGATTTATGAATTTCTAACAACTTTTTATTTCCATATTGTGTAATGTGTAATTTATTCTAACGTATAACATATCTTTATATTTTTTAAACATATTATTTGTATTTTATATTGTATTATTATTTAAATAAATTTATTTGTTCTAACCCGTGTGCTACACGGGTAACTAACCTAGTAATTATATAATTACATCATAAAATGTATTACTATATGATGTAATTACATAGTTACTTTAATTGTATATATAATTACTGTATATTTAATTCTCACAGGTATCAAGGTAATTTATTTATACGTTAATGTTCTTAATGCTTATTTTATGAATATTAATAAGATGTATGGCCGGTAAAAAAAGTTATATTTATTTAGGAGTAGCTGTGTGAAACAATCATTGCCTAAAAAAACTATACAATTATTAATTTATTATTGTGTTGTGTCAATTCAACCCCATATGTGGGTTGGTGGGTTACAATTTTTAAAAGCTTTAATAGCAATTCACATGTCTAGGGAAGATATCTCCTGTCGAGTATAGAATAAAACAAACATCAATCATTGAGGCTAATCACTAATGTCACTCGGGTTCATGGTGGTATTGGTTGGACCGGTCTTAAAACTTGATAACGTTATAATCAATTTCTTTTAAAATATATAAATAGCGAAAAGTATAATAAATACAATAACAAGAACTAACAACTATAGAATTCAACAAAAATAATTACAGATCAATCACTGAAAAAGAAAAATTATACTCTATTTTGTAAAAATATAAAAAGAAAAAAAAACGTGTATAAGCTGAAAAAATCAATAATAATAAATAATAAACAAAAACTTTTAATTAAGAAACAAAAAATGAAAAAGACATAAAAACTGAAAAGTCAGATTGAAAATCTAAAAAGCAAAATGGACTTTGTGAATAAGTTAAAAACAGCCACGCACCTTAGTCCTCAACTCCTCACTGAGTCACTTTCAATCGTTAACCCGATTTCCGGTTCGGTGGTCACCCGTCAAAAACCGGTAGGTCAAAATGGAAACGACCCACATGCACTAAACCAGACCGGTAAGATATGCAGTTCCCAATTCAAAAATCACTCCGGTCCAATTTTAAAAACGTTGATTTGAGGCATTTAACAACAAACATTCTGTTCTAATCTAAAATATATTGGATAGTTTTTAAAATTTATCAAAACTTTATATTTGGTAAAAACAAAATCATAGTTTCTATTTACCATTTATCTATTAAATCAATGATGTTAGTGACAATGGCATTTTATTAAGTACGTGATGATGTGGCCAAATTAGGAAGACAAGTTAAAGCATCATTTTACTGGTATGTATGCGGTGTGCTTTAACTAAATCATCATTTATTTATCGCATTGTGGTTACACTAAAAAGAAGCAAAAAAGAAAAAGAAATTTGGTGATTGGTTAAGGTTGCAAGGGTCCCCTCACTCTTCTCTCTAGCGCCCCGTAAGAGGGTGTGTGCATGTGTGTGGTATGTGTGGTGGTGGGGGAGGGGGGAGTCACTGTCAGTGTACACACTAGTTCGTCTTCTAAATAACCTAAGGTGTTTATCGTAGCTTCAAGTTCATGGTATGAAAACTGATATAAATCAAACAGATAAAAGAAACTCTGCCTCTACCTTAACATAGGTTATGTGTGGGGGCTTTGTGAAGCAATGGTTGTGGTTAAAGTTAAAGGAGAAAAAGTTTAGGTGACCTTAACTAAACAATACAATTGCATATAACGGTGACTGTGTTGCTTTTCAAAAATAATTGAACCAAAATTTTAAATATACATTGGTAACAACTTATGACTGTCTTCATCGGGATCAAACTTCTCTTTTGGAGTGCGAAACTACACGAGACTAAGAGCCATGATCAAACTGTTGTTGTATGAATCGAGTACAAACCGAGTTTCAATTTGGAGTATCGACTTGTAATTTGGTGTATCAAGTAGCATCAACGATTGGGGAAGACGGAATGCAAGCGACATATCCTAGGTAGTGGGTATTTGAGGGTGAAAAAGAATGAAATTGCGCGCTTAAGGTGTTAAACGACTAGCATGGACGGTGTTACTGAGGTTGAGTTTGATTGCAGCATAAATGAAACTCCAGGGACTGAAAAGACAAGTTTTAAACTTTTCAACCGAAATAAAAGTTTTGAACAAATCAGGTGGACGAAAAATACACTTACTCTTTATTATATAGTATAGATTAGGGGGAAACATTAGATACAATAGTTTTGTAGTCAAGAAAGAAAAAAAAGCATCTAATTGGTTTATAATAAATGAGAAAAATACTAGACTGGTAATTGCTATATGAAGAAGTAATTAAATAAGTGAAAAAAAAATTATGTTCGACATCATTTCTTCACTCAAGGGGTAATAAAATACTAAGTTTACACAAACTCCTCAGCTAGTTGACTAATTTGAGAATTTCCAATCGGTTGGTGTAGTGTCATTTTTGTTATAAAACGTCAATAATGGACTTCAATTTTATAATATAAAACTTTTGAACTTAATTATAAACGTGTTTGTAGTGGAAATACAAACAAGAGATACCAGAAAACACATATTAAGGTTCAATGCATATGAAAACCAATAAATAATTAAGAGTAATTACTTGTTGATAATTGATGAGGGAAACAAAATACACTATTTTTTATCACCCTTTGATTCCAAAAAATCGTTTTTGACATCAATACAACTCAACTACTAAATGTTCAGCTTTAGACTTCATATTCTTTTTATGAAGGCTAAATCGCCACGACTGAATAAGCCATGTGATAGGGCGAATGTTGAATGCTTTGTCACGCTTGAACACACATGTTCAACACGAGTTGCTATTATCGAGTTGAGTTATTCTGAATACGAATATATAAGTATAAATGACTTTTAATTTCAACCCTGTGCCTGAACCCTCGTTGCTGGCTGCTCAATCAGTGTAGAGTCGCCAGACATCATTGATGTCCTGTGCTGGGGAGGGTTGAGCCTCCTCCTGGCACTCTTTCTCCCGCGAAGCGGGGACTTCTGCAATAAAGTCGGCCAGGACCTGGCCTTTCATAGCTGGTCGTGGCTTGTACTTTATCGCATATTCCCCCAACTCAATTGCCCATTTGGCTAGACGTCCCGATAATTCGGGTTTGCCTAGAACGTTTGCGAGTTTGAAGTTGGTGAGAATGGTGATTGGGTGACCTTGGAAATATCGTCTTAGCCTGCGTGAAGCCTGTACAAGTGCTAAGACTAGTTTTTCCAGGGTAGAGTACCGGGTTTCTACGTCTGTTAGGACACGGCTAGCATAGTAAATAGGCATCTGGATACCTTTCCGCTCTACTAACAGGACTGCCCCGGTTGCTCTATCTGTGGCAGAAAGATATATGATTAATTCCTCCCCCGCTTCTGGTGCTGTGAGCGTTGGGAGTTCGATCAAGCGTGACCGAATTTCCTGAAAAGCTGCTTCCGCTTCTGGTGTCCAGCGGAAGTGCGTTTTCTTTAAACAGTTTCTTAATGTTGACACGAATGGGAACGACCTATCCGCATGGTTTGACAAAAAGCGGTTAAGTGCGACTAGGCGTCCATTCAGTGTCTGGGCTTGCTTGATGGTAGTAGGTGATTCCATTTTGATAATGGCTTCGACCTTTTCAGGGTTCGCTCTGAAGCCATCTTTAGTAACAATGACTCCCAAGAACTTCCCTTCTTCCATCCCAAAGGAACACTTGCTCGGGTTGAGTTTCATGTTTATTTTTCTGAGCGTGTTGAAGGTTTCTTCGATGTCTTTCAACATCGCTTCTGGCTCAGGGCTTTTGATGACCAAATCATCCATGTAGACTTCCAAGTTTCTCCCAATTTGGGCATGAAACTCTTTGTCCATCAGGCGTTGGTATGTGGACCCTGCATTCTTAAGTCCGAATGGCATCATTTGATAACAAAATGTGCCATCGGGCGTCCGAAATGCGGTTTTGTCCTGATCATCTACAGCCATGTGGATTTGATGATACCCCTTATATGCGTCAAGGAAGCATTTAAGGCGAAACGGTGCTAATGAATCCACTTTGAGGTCAATTTCGGGTAACGGGTAACAATCTTTGGGGCATGCTTTGTTTAAATCTTTGAAATCTATACACATGCGCCATTGTTTGTTAGCCTTCGGTACCATAACGGGATTTGCAACCCATGTTTGATATCTACTAACGCGTACGATGCCCGCGTCAAGGAGTTCCTTGACTTGGGTTCTACACGCGTTAGCCTGTTCCGCCCCCATTACTCTGCGCTTTTGTATGACGGGCGTAAAAGCCGGGTCACACTTGAGCTTATGCTCTGCTTTACTTCGAGGTACACCAGTCATGTCAGCTGGTGTC
This sequence comes from Bidens hawaiensis, assembly GCF_021521415.1. Lineage (NCBI taxonomy): Eukaryota > Viridiplantae > Streptophyta > Magnoliopsida > Asterales > Asteraceae > Bidens > Bidens hawaiensis. Next base: position 604,914 of record NW_027492170.1, read on the forward strand.
CACGCGAAGATGTCAACGTTTCTCTGTAGTAAGCGTTTGAGTAAGGTGCGCGTAGGATCAGCGATTGTTGGGCCAATTGTAACAGCCTGGTCAGGGTATCTGCCATTGAGGGCCCATTTTTCTGGTTCGGTAATGGTTGGTTTAGCCATCTTTGGTTTGGGTTTAGATGAGACGGATGCGATGCATACCTGGGGGATACCGGTGATCATCGCTACACCCTCAGCAGTTGGCCATCCCATCATGCCGTGGACTGAAGATACCACGGCGTTGAATCTTGCCATCCCGTCTCTCCCGAAGAGAATGTCGTATGTGTGATGTGGCTTCCTCATTACGACGAAGTCCACGTCTTCTGTGCGGGAGTATTTCCCGTCCGTGAGAATGACGGGGAAAGATAGGATACCCAGGGGGGTGTTTGTGCTGCCGTCGAACCCTTCCATTGAGGCGTAAACCGTTTCCAGGCGTTCTTTGTCTTCGTCGTCTAGCTTGTCGAAGAACTGCCTGTACATAACCGTTGACGAGGCGCCGTTGTCAGCAAGAGTGCGGGAAGTTATGTAATGCCCCAGCTGGCTTTTGATGACGATAGGGCCTTCCTTGCTGGGTCCTCCTGGCACTCGCGGGAAGCGCACCTCAGCTTCCTTCCATTCGCATGGTTCTGTCGTTCGTCTTTTTCTTCCTCTGATGTTGCCATGAACCATGTGGATGCTGATATCAACGGGCTTTCGTCCATTGCCTTTATACCGGTTATCATTCCTTCCTCCATTCTTGATTGATGCCACAAGGTGTGCAAGTCTTCCATCCTTGACGAATGTTTCAACAATATCCTTCAAGGATGTACACTCCTCTGTACTGTGACCCTTTGTCCCGTGGAAGTCACAGGATTTGCTCTGATCCGCATTAGGTCGTTGCCGGATCATTGGAGCTTTTGGCCATGGGAGTTTTTGGTGGCAAATATCTCATTGGCGCTTTTGGTGAGTGGCGTCCACCGGTGTTTTCGGCTTGAAGGGTGCGTGTTATCCCTTCCGCCAACAAGAGGGCGAGAGCTGGATGAGGTGTCAAAGTTTACCCTTGACTGCCAAATACCTAGCTTCCTCTTTTTGTTATGCCGGGCGATCCGAACATTGTTTTCTCTGGTCCTCTGCGTGTAGAGATGTGTACTCTGGGGAAGATCCCTACCCAGTTGCTTCTCCGTCTCGGCAAAGCGCTTGGCCGCCGTCATGATGGCATCCCATGTGGATGGCATGCCGTCCTTACCCGTCAACGTGCGGATAAGCTCTGGGTATTCGGCGCCCTGGATGAAAGCGGCGCGAACAAGATCTTCACTTATGTTGCCCAGACTCAGCTTTTTGGAGTTGAAGCGAGTGATGAAGTCTAGTAAAGATTCATCTTCCTCTCTCACGCAGTTGAGGATCGTCCACTGCTCTTCAGTATATTTCCTCTGTTGACTGAAGTGTTGGATGAACTTGTGTTGAAAGTCCGCCCAATCATAGATGTGGTGGACCGGTAAACGATCAAACCACGACCTGGCCGCTCCAACCAGCGTCATCTGGAACATATAACACCACGTGGGTTCCGTCCAGTTACTGACGGTTGCCCCCGCTATGAATCTGTTCAAGTGATCGTCTGGGTCGGATAGACCATCATAAGTGCCGATGTTGGACATCTGTTTGGCACTTCTCGGGGCGATTGCTTCCGCAATGTCCCTTGCAAACTTGGATGTTCCCGCATTTGCAGCAGTTGGTCTAAAGGTTTTGGAGAAGTCGCGTGGGTTTCCCCCCGCGTTCCTTGGTTTGAAGGTTTCTCCGAAATTCCTTCTTGGTTGGAAGTCCGTTTCTTTACGCTTCCCTTTCGCCCTATGGCGAGGGTTCGCGTCAGTGTCGGATTCCTCCCGATCATCGTCCGAGTACTCGCACTCACTGTTCATGTTGAGCTGTTGTCGAGTGCTCCCGAATTCGTCAGCCTGTTGGAGTGAACGCAAGCGTTCATCCAACTCAGCTTGGAATTCCTTCTGACGTGCTTCGGCCCACGCCTTAACTTGATCGAGTGTTTGGCGAGGGAGCCTCGTCTGTTTCTCCAACTGGGCATCAGTGAACCCCAGTGAAATATTGTTTACTGCACTTGCCCCGGCTTGGGTAACCGGGGTAGTGTTCGTAAAATTTGTGTAACCGCCGGTGTTCCCCCCAGTAGCTGGGGTTGTGGTTACCGGGGTTTCTTGGTCACTTACTGGCCTTGGGACCAGAGTAACGTTAACCATTTTTCAGAAGTTTTGAAAAAACCGAATTGGTTCTAGCTTTTATGCACGGATGGCGCCAATGAAGAAACACTATGTGACCCCGAGTAGATTATGGATAATCTGGGGGTTAAGCAATGTTTCCCATGAGGGTTAGGTCCGGCAAAGAAGGATGTTCTTCAGATGACCTGCAAAACTGACACCGTGAGCTCGTCACTGAGAAGGGGGGGGGGGGTTCCTCCTTTTGACCACTCTCCGGCGTGAGAATCAGACTAGATTGCTCTGAATATAAGTGTATATTGAGAGAAATAGCTAGTGAAGGTAAAATACCAGATGATCATACCGTTCCAAGGTGTTGGAGTATTTATAGTCGAAGGTAGGTTTCCAAGCAGGTACAGCCAGCTGTATAATATTCCTGTTCTACCAACTACGGGCTACGCACGTGCCATGCTGGTTGGTGGGTAGGCAGCGGCTGATAGTGACCAGGCCGGCTGTGTACTATTCCTTTTCCACCAACTGCAGGCTATGTGCGTGCCACGACAAGGGTTGGTGAGTAGGCAGCGGCTAATAGTGACAAACAGTACTAGAGCATGCTCCTCGTACTGTTTGTCGGTGAGCTGTCACCCTGTGATTGGTTCATGGGCTGCTTTGGTCAGATCTTGTCTATTTTGTCCATACCTTGGCAGGTATAGTACAAAAGATCTTCCAGAAGCATACGGACTGGCTCATTTGGGCGGGAGTATTCCCGGCTTGCTCATTCCTTCAGGTGACACTGAATTACTGAGTTAGTGCCTTGTGCGTGTAGCCTTGCTATTAGTGCGGGTAGCCTTCCCTGATGGCTTGTATCCGCAGCTGCGGGGACAGGCGGGGTACTTCACCATTGGGAGGCTTTCCTTGCGTGAACAGCTGGCGTACTGCGCGTAAGGTCTTCATCTCTGAGCATGGTGGGTCCTGCGGAACCAGTTGGTTCTTGCGCAAACGTCCCTCTTCAAGGTGAGTCTTGCGGGTCCAACTGGGCTCTGCTGGGACCTACCTCTTCACACTAAGTCTTTTGAACTTGATTAATCATATTAGGTTGTACAGGGAAAAGATTTCTCTTTCTTTCTTTTTTTTTCTTAATATCTAGTTCTTAATCATTATCAATGATTCAATTCTACAAAACGAGACCTAAATTTGGAGTGTGTATATCCAAAAAAATTGAGTATTTGTATTGCAACTTTCATATGTAGTTTCTTTGAATAGAGTCTTCATTTGTACGTTAGCGATTCGGTGTGATATATCTTGAGATAGACGTAACATACAGAAATAGTACAATCGGGCGGACTCTAAGAAAGTAAGAATAACATGTAATATGTTTTGCGGTTTTTAAAATATTGAATAGGATAGTAACCATAAGATTCCTTTTATTTTATTTAGGTTTATTAAACAACAAGTGGTCTATATAATATAGTTAAAAAGTGGTGGTGGTTGTTTGGTGAGATGTCACATTATAATAGTTTAACAAAAATCAATTAAAAAAATTCTATTAACTAATATGACATAAAACAAATATTATAAATGTTTTCATCTTTATTTGCAACTGAAGTAATAGCAACACCTCATGAAAGTTAAAATGAAAATTAATTAATCATTTTTTCATCCATATTACACACCTTAAACTCTTCCCCTCAGTCATCAATTCAAAAGCCTTGTTGATATCTTTGAAGTCAACTTCATGTGTGACAAATTCATCAAGACATATTTCCTGAACTGGACAAGAGATAATATTAAGTTTTAATATGAATACTTTTAACTTTTGTAGATTTCATAACAAGTATTAGTGTTAGTGTTAATTTGTACTACAAACCATATCAATTTGGATTGAAAGAAATCTTTGGTTGACTTTGACCTCAGAAGTCAAAGATGAAGAAGCAAAAAAGCTAGTATTCTGCTAATTACCTTGTTCATGTAGCGTTTTTCAAGGATACGAATGTCGGATTTCGGTTTGAGACCTCCAAAATAGGATCCTGTGACTGATCTTCCGCTACTAAGTAGCTCAAAAGAATTAAAAGTCAACATCGCGTCCGGTCGGTCAACCCCCAACACTACTACTTTTCCCCAACCCTAAATATTACATTCACAGATGAGAAACTTAAATTAGTGCATACAAGAAGTTTGGAAGATGATGAAAACCATACAATTACTCGGTCTATCATTTGGGCTTGAAACATTTAGGCTCAAAAAAATAAATTGTCAAAAAATGAATTTTGACATGAAGTGTGGAATTAAATATTTTTGTTAGTTAATGATTAAGTGATATCCAACAAAAAAAATTCATCAATCAACATTTACAAAAACAAATATATTCAAACAAACATGAACTTTAACGCTGCTTACGGGTTTAGTTCAGTATTTTTGGTCTTTATGAGTTTGGTTCGACGTTTATGGTTTTTAGGTGTTCAGTTCTTTTGAGGATGAGTACATGTAAAACCGAACAGGAAATTCGGTTCGTGAGAAAATATAAAACCAAACCTGCGGGTCTCGTTCGGTTTGTTTGTGTTGCTTATTTCGGTTTCATGCATAGTCATTATAAGTTAACAAGTTTTGTAAGAGTAACCTTATGTATAATTTGAATATAAGACCATGTTTTAATTTGAGTTCACCCAATGAACTCATGTGAAAAACGAAAAACCTTTTTCTCCAAATCAACATTGCCACCCCTAAGAAAAATGGAATGAGCAACATAGACAAAAATATTAAATTCTACCTTTCTACAAGAAGCATAAGCTTCATGCACCACTGACTTCATACCAACACACTCACAGCAATAGTCTGCTCCACCTCCGGTCATCTCCATTATTACCTGCTCCGAAATAACATCATGAGTTAGTCATTTATCATTGATCAAGCAATATCTTATCGCGTCAAATAATGATTTAATTACGGTTAAGTTACCTGGCTCACTGATTTGTCCCCATAGTTACTAGGGTTCACAAAATCGGTAACTCCAAATTTCTTCCCTATTAATAAAGTAAAAGATCAATGTAAAACTAACTCCACATATGACCTTTATAAATGGAACATGACAATTATGTTACCTATTTCGCACTTGTCCTGGTTCACATCAACACCTATGATCCTCTTAGCTCCACACAACCTCGCCCCTTCGGCTACCTGTAAAAGCAATTCATGCTTGTTATCATTGGTCATTAAGCTCACATCAAGACATATTTCAAGATTAAAATTTAACTTCAGTTTATATGTTGAACCAAGTTTAAACCATTAATATCACAAAAGCTTTACTGGCTAATTCATAATAGGTTTTTTCAAAAAGCTTGCAACTCGCTCGAAATCGGCTCATTTGTAAACGAGTCAAGCAGAGCTGACTTAGTCTATAAACGAGCTGAGCACAAGCCAAAGTCGGCTCAGCTCGTGGCTCGCTTGTTAGCTTACTCGTTGGTTCGTGTAAACTAACGCCCATTTTTATACATCTAAATATAACTTAAAGCCATATGACATTTTTAATGAACAAAATAAGAAAAATATTGAAAATTCTCGTGTGGCTCATTTAAAGTTTGAACCAAACTTTAATATATATATATATAATATAAATATAAGACATTTTTAATTCATATAAGTTATGAATTCTGTAGTTTATAAACACAGTATTATGTGTATGTTACATTTGTTATTTGTAGCTTTTATATATATATATATATATATATATATATCAATATCTTTAAATTATAAAAACTCTAAATACTTTTTAAAAATAAACGAGCCAGCGCGGCGCGATTACAACCCTACTCGTGTTTTGAGTATTGTAACATGCAATTACAAAATTATATGAAGCCTTTATGTGTAAAATCATACTGCTAGCCCAATGGCACCCAGTCCAAATATAGCACTGTTGATCCAGCTTCAACCTTGGCTGTTTTCCAAGCAGCACCCAACCCTGAAACCATATTGACATTTTTGGTCAAATCTAGTACTTTCCAAAGTCAAAATTGGTTGATCATATTACCAATTTACCCTTAAATACATATTTTTTGTACCATTATATGGTAATTATATTCCAACCAGAAGTTGTAAAAGATCATACTAATTTTGAAATAGATTCAAAACATGTTTGAATTTAAATGTCAAACTTACCGGTTGATACTCCACACTTAAGAGGCAAGCTCGGTTAGGTGGGATTGTCGGGTCGATTTTGGTTAAATGTACAATGTCAACCACTGTGTACTCACTAAAACTTGATACGGACAAGAAGTGGTACAAGGTTTCTCCATTAATGTCTTTGAACCTACTTGTTTCTTCTCGGTCCATCCAAGGAGAAAGACGGAAAGGAAACTTTGTGCATAGGTTGCTTTTCTCAGATAAACAGTCGGTGCATTCACCGCAATCGGCTAAAAATATTGGGATCACAGTGTCTCCTTCAA